>NC_136426.1:257249789-257907289 GCF_052849685.1 Lactuca virosa | reverse complement strand
CTTAAGGGAGTTGCTAGGGCCAAAAATCACTTCATCTTTCCACTTCTTCTTCCAAAAACCGAAACATCAAGCAAAGGTGAGTTCATACCCCATTTATTTTCGGTTTTCATATGATTTTTGGGGGAGAATGCAAGTAAAATGTGTAGATCTATGTGTTATATGCATGTTTTGTGTGAATCCTTAGTTTATTTGGCAAAAATGTGTTAGATCTTAGTGAATCTCGAAATTTTAAGTATTATGTAGCAAAGATCTAAGAAATACAACACTATATATATATATATATATATATATATATATATATATATATATATATATATATCATATTATCAAGCCAAAGGTGAACACATGTTTAAGATGCAAAAGAATTCAACAAAAACCTTGTTAAAGGTCAAAATTTGTCAAGAAAACAAAAGATAAGGGTAAAAAGTGAAAATTCTGTTTTTAAAAGGGCCAAACAGGTCCTACATGTATAAAAAGGTATTTTTATGCTAAACATACTTTTAAAAGGGTCAAAAATGCAAATTTAAGCTTATTGGGCCAAACTTTTAGGCCTCACGGCCTTTGGGCCCAATTTGCGAAACAAATGGAGATTTGAGGTTTAAAAATGTTATTTGGCCAAAGTTTGAGTCATAAATGTAAATAAACCAAATTTAGAGGTGAAAATATCATTTATTTTCAAATCGGACCAAAAATGTAAAGTTTTCCAAAATTGGGCCAAAAGTGTAAACTTTTACAAACAAGGGGCTGAAAATGTATTTTTCTGCAAAACAGGATTCTAAATGTGAAAATATAACATTTTGGGTTAAAACCGTAAGTTTCTAGACATTTGGGACAAAAATTACAAATTTTTATAAATTTTGGACTAAAGTGTCATTTTTATAAAACTTTGGGCCTTAATTAAAAATGGGAGGATTATTGGCCAAAAATGTCATTTTTACAAAATGAAAGATTTCTTTTCATCAATCTAGCAAACCTCAAGCTAAACAAACAACGGAATAAAAACGAACGAACAAAATACGTCGATAACTATTTATTGGGCCTAATATTCACATTACTTGGCCATTGGGCCCTAAGGGCCCAATTAAGTATGTATTGAGCCCAATGTTTTCCATGACATGTTTATTGGGCTTTGTGGCCCACTTACATGTTAATTTGGGTCTAAGTTATGGATTACATGTTTATTGGGCTTTTGTGGCCCATTTGCATGCCTATTGGGCCTAAATTACCCTTTTACATGTGATTGGGCCTTTGTAGCCAAATTTCATATTAATAGGGCTTGGAATGGAAATTTCATGTGTTAGTAAGCCATAACGATACCCTTATGTAATCATTAAACTTCGTAAACTTAATCATGTACCTTTCGAATACAAAAACATACTACATATACTAAACATTAAACATAGTACAAAAAGTGGTTGTGAATCTAGTGAGACTTGTCGGTTGGCACCACTGAGTGTACAATCGTAGCCTGTAGTTATAATCAGATTTTCCTGGTAGGAAAGCGGGAGTTTGTGTATAGATCTATACGGGGTGACCCCCCACGCCTTAGCTGTTCGCTACAGCTAGACTAGGCCAGTCTAGGGCGACAACATTTTTAGCAAGACCGGCATTTGGAAAAATACCAAGACGGGCGATCTAGTCATTATCATGCATGGTTATAACGGCTCATATAGGTATTTAATACCAAAAGTAAACTTTCGAAGATAAACTCTTCGATTGTGTCAATGCAAAACAACTTATTTAACGATACAAGAATCTAGACAATGTTGTAAAACAGAAAATATCGGATTTTCTGGGGGAAATTATTCATATACATTCAACACTTATTCACAATACAATGAAACTAAACTACTCTTTTATAAACTATAACTATGAAATTCACACATGCATTTATACTTGATTTTTACAACATTTTCAGACATTTTACAGAAAATATCAGATTTTCTGGGTTTTTATGAAAGATACAAAGACTTTTACTCAAACATACTTATGAACTCACCAACATAATATATGTTGACCGTTTTCAAAATAACTTGTATTCTCAAGTAATCGTTAAGCTGGAAGATATGCAAGTGTGTAGGGTTTTGTTTTATGTAACAACACTTATCATACTTTTAACAATATGAACTTATGTATTTTAACAATGTACTTGATGTAAACAATGCCAGTTGTATTATGTAATGTTGGTGATGATCGTGTTATGATTCATGTATATTCATTGTGATGATTATTCAATTGTTAGTCACATGAGCCCCCGGACGTTTCCGCCGTCTGGTTCGGGGGTGTGACATAAAACATGTGATCAATGAATTAGTTATAATCTTCCAAAGATCAAGATTCTCATACATCACACAATTCGAATTGCATGACTCCAAGTTTCTATCCAATTTAAACTTGGGTGATGAGAATCCTTTATCACTTAGTCAATTATGACATTTACCACAAGTGAAATAATAAGAATTAAATCCACAATTAATATTGCTAATAATATAAATGTAACCAACACTTTCATAGATGCCATTGCAAGTAAATATAAAGTAAACCAACTATATAAACCAAAATTTCACTTTTATTAATAATAAACGAAAATTTGGAACTTGTCATTATGATGTATAAAATAAAACTATGTTTCTAGACATTTCCTAAGCAATTTATTAAATTATCATAACTCCTAAGTAGTAGCTTCAAAAATCAGACCATCAAACCACACAATCGAAATCCGTATCTCACGATCAGATTCAGCTCTCTCTTCTTAAGCTTCCTTCTTTCTCTTAGATCCTACAGTACCATCAAAATGTGATCATCACATCATGAATTAAGAGTCTATGAATAGGAACTTATTAAAATAATGGAGTTAGATAATGGATGTACGTGAAGTAGAGTCACACGACTTGACTTTACCATCTCTAAGATCTTTCAGGTAGTTTGGACAGCTTCGCAACCAATGTCCCTTAAATTCAAAATAGAAACATATGAACCTTTTGGGGATAGCACATGGAGCCATCTCAGAATTAGCCTTTCTCTTTACCATATGATCAAACAGCTTGACCTTGGCCAATCCTTTTCCATTGGGAAGAGAAATGTGTTCTGGACTACCATTTTCACCATTGTAAGAGTCCATGGAAACTTTGGACTTAGATCCTTCAAACACTTTTGTCAAACCCCCAAACCAAGGATGGCGGAAACGTTCGGGGGTGGAGGACTTCATGTAAAGTATCACAACAACGAGTATAATAGTGCTCAAAGTAAATACAACCATCATAAATATAATTGAAAAGGTTACATCATAGAATAAGTTTACATGTTTCAAAATCAATTACATTATGATGACAAAATGAACTGTTTGACGATTTATCGTCCCATCCTCAAAATGCTGTTGGTTTTCCTGTTTCACTGATTTCCTGAGAATACAAGTAGTTTTGAAAAAGTGTCAACAATTAAGTTGGTGAGTTCATAAGAGTTTTGTTTGAGAAAGAAACCGTTTTCCTTGAAAAAGCGATAGGGTATGATTTCCAGAAAATCCAATATTTTCTTAGTTAAGTGTGGAATGAATGCTCCTATGTTATGCGATAAGGAACCCTAGAAGGACCCGTAGATTCCTTCTATAATCGTCCAGTGTATATAAGTTATATAAAATTTAAGTTAAATAAACCGTTGAATATAATGGGTCTGCCCTAGGTCCACAACCAAACAAGGAACAGTAGATAAGGCGGGCCCACCAATTCTAAGTCGATTATGACTAGATTCTTATATAACTCTAGCATATACACTTAGGAATTATAGCTTAAGTCTAACAATTCTAGATGAAATAGTTTTAATAGAAATATATTTCCCAAGAAAATCCAATATTTTCTTAGTTAAGTGAGAAATGAATGCTCCTATGTTATGCGATAATGAACCCTAGAAAGACCCATAGATTCCTTCTATAATCGCCCAACGTATACAAGTTATATAAAATTTAAGTTAAATAAACCGTTGAATATAATGGGTCTGCCCTAGGTCCACAACCAAACAAGGAACATGAGATAAGGCGGGCCCACCAATTCTAAGTCGATTATGACTAGATTCTTATATAACTCTAGCATATACACTTAGCAATTATAGCTGAAGTCTAACAATTCTAGATGAGATGTAGTCTTAATATCATAAAAACCATTTTGTGTGAACCTGGTACTTTGTATTTGTACCCCTTTTTGTACGAAACCGGTACTTTGTATTTGTACCCCTTTTTGTATGAAAACCTGGTACTTTGTATTTATACCCCTTTTTGTATGAAAACCTGGTACTTTGTATTTGTACCCCTTTTTGTATAAACCCGGTACTTTGTATTTGTACCCCTTTTTGTATGAATCCGGTACTTTGTATTTGTACCCCTTTTTGTATGAAACCGGTACTTTGTATTTGTACCCCTTTTTGTACGAAACCGGTACTTTGTATTTGTACCCCTTTTTGTACGAAACTGGTACTTTGTATTTGTACCCCTTTTTGTATGAAAACCTGGTACTTATGGGTTTCGCTTCTTAGGGTTTCGGCCCTAAGAAGGTTCGATCCTATAAGGCTGATTTTCGCATGAACTCCCCATTTTGCGCCGTTTTTCACCAAGTTAAGTGTCGGAATGCCCCAAATGATTATAAAAAGTTGAAAGAGATTTTGAGAGAGATTTGGGAGAGATTTCACATTCTTGGAGAGATTTCTCATACTTAGAGAGATTTGGGAGAGATTTCACATTCTTGGAGAGATTTGGGAGAGATTTTAAATAGAGAGAGACAGAGTGAAAGAGGTTGAGAGAGATTTCGTTTGCGACCTTTTTGAATGTTTGGCTTCGTAACGTAAGGTTCGTAAATCCCGTTAAGTCTCGTTATGAATGTTATACGCCCTCGAGGGGTATGGAATAATGTTTTATCACTTGCCCTGATTAGGGTTTAGATTTTCCGAACACGTGAAAACTCTAAGTGATACTTTGTATTAAGATTGCGAGTAGTGCAATAAGAATCATAATGGAAACCCTAATATACAAGGGTTAGATGAGTTGACCGGTTTGACTTGTTGACTATGGTTGACTTTGAATTGACCAAAAATTGACGGTTGTCACATCATCCCCCCGTTAGAAAGAATTTCGTCCCGAAATTAGTGTTTCGACTGGGACTTCAAGAATTTGGAGGAAAGATGGGGGAAACTTCTCGTAGTACGAGAAATTGATTATGGCGGGGACCAATCCGTCTGATGTTAAGTGACGACCTTGGAATTTCTTATTGTAACATGAGCTGAGTCGATTTAAAAGGAGTTTATTGTTTTGGAATGATAGAGTATTCTATGTGTGCCTTTATGCTCCCTGCTTCATCCCTTGTTATTATCATTGCGAATACTTTAACAATTTGTGATGAAATTTACATTATAAGTCCTACCAGATCTTTTATAATCGCTTGGTGTAAACTAGTCGTATATCATTAAGATTGCAAGGGCATTCGGATGAGTGACCCCGCCTTAAGCCCACAACCAAACAAGGAACAGGAAATGAGGCGGAATCATACATTCTAAGTCCATAGAATCTTAATGATATATGACCATAATGGTTATACTAGCCATCATAGATTTACTAATAAAAACCCTGTGTTTTTATATAGATGATAAGACTTATTCGGGTTTTGCTGTGTTCTCGAGATGCTTCCAGCCTTTCTCGAACTTGTACTGAGTCATAAGTGGTAACTTCTCCTCGGAGCGCTGCATAGGGTCTGCTTTAGTGTTTCTCGTTTGATTAGATCGGTAGGGAACATATGGGTTTGGTTTACACGACTAGACTTATTCGGATGGTAGAACGTTCACTCGCACTCCTGGGTAGCCTTGTCCCGAAGTTCATGGTATGACTCGTACCTGGTCCATCCATCATCAACTTGCGCATATAGGTCATATGTACTTAAGGTTGGCAAGACAGTTGGATGGGTGACTCTGCCCCAAGTCCACAACCAGACAAGGAACAGGAAATAGGGCGGAAGCACACATCCAATGTCTGTAGAATCTCAATTATACATTATCCTCGCGTATACACGTAGTAGTGGTAGACTAACCGTATTCGTCCCAAGCTTCTGTGCTTGAACCTTATCTGCTGCATGCGTGACATTCCCAAAGGGTCTTCTGGAAATACTTGTGGTAAGGTTTCGGAAGGTATAATACTCCTCTGGTGAGTGTTTTGGGGTTTCACAGCGAGAGGTGACCCGGGGGTCCGTGCTGGATGTGTTTATGGGAGATGAAGGTTTCGATATTCGGTGGGTTAGGTGAAGGGTCCTTTCGTAGCCGTTAAATCGGGAAGGTGAGGACTATACCAATCGAAATTGAATGATGACAATAGTATCTTTTAACTATGAGGCTTAAAAAGGTGAGATGATAGTGAGTCTTGAATAAGGGTTTATACGTCGGGAGTTATTTATCTTACTTCTGAGTGTATCGTGTTCCGGTTGTTTATGGTGTTCTGAAAACAGTTCATAACGAGAGTCTATATATGATAAACTTATGAATTTTAGTAGTATTGCTCCCAAAGAAATAATACGCATGCCCCTTTTATTTGTATGATTTTAGCATATTTAGTTTTTAGAGGAAGGCTTTGAGCCTGATGCAGGTCCACACCACATCATTGCAAGAAAAGTTTGGACCGCAAATAAATCTCTCGACTAGTGTAATCACTAACTTGCGGGGTCAACACTACACATGGAGGGGAGTAACACCAACGCGTACTCATAGACCTAATCTACAAGGTCTTGTGAGTAAAATGAACTCTGCTTACGATAATACGTCCCCAAATGGCGAGTTGCTGTTGCTGATGGCGACTCCATCCCTCGATCAATGCTGCCCAACGGGGCACAGGTTTGATGGAGTCGAGACGGTTCGCGAGAGCCGATGCTATGTGAGGAGAGTTGTCGACCTCTGGCTCCACCTCCGAATCTTTTCCTCATCACTCACTAACTCTCCAAGTTCGGAAAGTAGGGGTCTCCCGGTATGTAAGATCTTGTCGTGATGTCCGTGCGAGAATAGGGGTGGAAGAGATAATTAATAGACGTCTAATCCTATAATTACTTATAGGGGGTGATCCTTATTAGTCACGTCTATAATCACATAGTGCATACCAGTTATACATAATCTGAGATAAAATAGACCTTCGAATAAATGACTCTACTCTAAGTCCACAACCAAACAAGGAACAGGAAGTAGAGCAATAGTCATAGATTCTGAGTCTATAATATCTTTAATTATGTATAACCTTGGCGTATGCACTCAGTCATTATAGACCTACTAATAGGGGTCTTTAGTTTTCACGTAAGTTGGTTATAGTATCACAAAATACTCATATAGTATTTTAATGTTTGACTTATGTTTTTCAATGTTTGTTTGTAGATAGAGTTGGTAAGTTTTTAGACTTGTTGCAACGCCACAACCATTCCCGGGCATATGCTAATCACTTCTGGGTTAGACATAGTTGATCAGGCTATGTCATTCCCAGACCTGACCATACATCCCCAAGCCTACTTGTGCCATTCAACAATCACAACTTTTGTTTTGTTCTAGGATGATGTTCACCTTAGTATGTATGCATGCATGTATACTTTTAACAAGAAACTATTTATTTCTAAAAGTATAGTATTTGAAAATGTTAAATCAGAGACCTTAGTCCCAATGCATTTATAGTTTGTATATCTTATGTGGTTCGATATACTTAGTTCACTATAAACAATGCTCTGATACCAATCTGTCACACCCCCAAACCAAGGATGGCGGAAACGTCCGGGGGTGGAGGACTTCATGTAAAGTATCACAACAACGAGTATAATAGTGCTCAAAGTAAATACAACCATCATAAATATAATTGAAAAGGTTACATCATAGAATAAGTTTACATGTTTCAAAATCAATTACATTATGATGACAAAATGAACTGTTTGACGATTTATCGTCCCATCCTCAAAATGCTGTTGGTTTTCCTGTTTCACTGATTTCCTGAGAATACAAGTAGTTTTGAAAAAGTGTCAACAATTAAGTTGGTGAGTTCATAAGAGTTTTGTTTGAGAAAGAAACCGTTTTCCTTGTAAAAGCGATAGGGTATGATTTCCAGAAAATCCAATATTTTCTTAGTTAAGTGTGGAATGAATGCTCCTATGTTATGCGATAAGGAACCCTAGAAGGACCCGTAGATTCCTTCTATAATCGTCCAATGTATATAAGTTATATAAAATTTAAGTTAAATAAACCGTTGAATATAATGGGTCTGCCCTAGGTCCACAACCAAACAAGGAACAGGAGATAAGGCGGGCCCACCAATTCTAAGTCGATTATGACTAGATTCTTATATAACTCTAGCATATACACTTAGCAATTATAGCTGAAGTCTAACAATTCTAGATGAAATAGTTTTAATAGAAATATATTTCCCAAGAAAATCCAATATTTTCTTAGTTAAGTGAGAAATGAATGCTCCTATGTTATGCGATAATGAACCCTAGAAAGACCCATAGATTCCTTCTATAATCGCCCAGCGTATACAAGTTATATAAAATTTAAGTTAAATAAACCGTTGAATATAATGGGTCTGCCCTAGGTCCACAACCAAACAAGGAACATGAGATAAGGCGGGCCCACCAATTCTAAGTCGATTATGACTAGATTCTTATATAACTCTAGCATATACACTTAGCAATTATAGCTGAAGTCTAACAATTCTAGATGAGATGTAGTTTTAATATCATAAAAACCATTTTGTGTGAACCTGGTACTTTGTATTTGTACCCCTTTTTGTACGAAATCGGTACTTTGTATTTGTACCCCTTTTTGTATGAAAACCTGGTACTTTGTATTTGTACCCCTTTTTGTATGAAAACCTGGTACTTTGTATTTGTACCCCTTTTTGTATAAACCCGGTACTTTGTATTTGTACCCGTTTTTGTATGAATCCGGTACTTTGTATTTGTACCCCTTTTTGTATGAAACCGATACTTTGTATTTGTACCCCTTTTTGTACGAAACCGGTACTTTGTATTTGTACCCCTTTTTGTATGAAAACCTGGTACTTTGTATTTGTACCCCTTTTTGTATGAAAACCTGGTACTTTCTATTTGTACCCCTTTTTGTATAAACCCGGTACTTTGTATTTGTACCCCTTTTTGTATGAATCTGGTACTTTGTATTTGTA
This sequence comes from Lactuca virosa, assembly GCF_052849685.1. Taxonomy (NCBI): domain Eukaryota; kingdom Viridiplantae; phylum Streptophyta; class Magnoliopsida; order Asterales; family Asteraceae; genus Lactuca; species Lactuca virosa. The sequence continues at coordinate 257,898,114 of NC_136426.1, read as the reverse complement.
CCCCTTTTGTATGAAACCGGTACTTTGTATTTGTACCCCTTTTTGTATGAATCTGGTACTTTGTGTTTGTACCCCTTTTTGTATGAAACCGGTACTTTGTATTTGTACCCCTTTTTGTATGAAAACCTGGTACTTTGTATTTGTACCCCTTTTTGTATGAAAACCTGGTACTTTGTATTTGTACCCCTTTTTTTATAAACCCGGTACTTTGTATTTGTACCCCTTTTTGTATGAATCCGGTACTTTGTATTTGTACCCCTTTTTGTATGAAACCGGTACTTTGTATTTGTACCCCTTTTTGTATGAATCTGGTACTTTGTATTTGTACCCCTTTTGGTTTAGAAACCTTTTGTAATGAGTTCGTAATGTAAATGAACATAAACTATACCTATTATAGTTTATCAAAATGTTTGTAATGTATATGCAACCTAACTATACCTATTATAGTTTAGTATGTTTGTTTGTGGTGTATAAGAACTCTTTTCTATGTAAGTCGAATGTATAGCAAAATATAACTATGTTTATCGTGCCTTGTTTTGTACTATCGGTAATGATGGAGGATTCTTACAATTTAGTGAGTATTTTCTGTTATACAATTATCCCACAACAAGAAATACATGTAAAATATGAAGTCATTAAAGATTAACACTTTGCTCAACATGTTACAAAGTGTGTTGAAAGTTATAAGTTGTTATCTAGATTTTGACCTTTCTACATTGTTTTAGAAAAATTATAGAAAAATCATACGAAGTTGAAAACTGAATCCGTAAATTCTGAGAGTTCACAAAATGTGTCTAGTTTATTCATAATTTTTATTATGATTTTTAGAAGTCTTTAACTTGTGTTAAAATGTTCATATTCACAGACTGGTCCGAATTCGTTTCTGAAATGATAGGCAGTTTTGTAAAAATCACCATAAATCGTAGAAAAATCGTATGGAGATGTGCAAGTAGTCATTTTAAAGGTATGAACCTGAACTATTTGCATATTAAACAGTTTTGAAAGATATTAAGTTTAAGATAGTCAAAACATTCCGTGAATAAGACTCAACTTTTCTGATAGTCAAAACAGTTTTGAAAGCTGTTGTTTGAGTTTAGTTAAGTTTTTGGTGTTTTAACTTGTATTCCCCCCTAAAACTTGAAGAAAACTTGAAGAAAACATGAAAATGTAGGGGTATGAACTCACCTTGTGTGTTCTTAGTGGATGGATGTTGAAGAAAAGAAGTGTTCTACTCAAGAACACTAAGAAGATGCCTTGAAGGTTCGAAGATCAAAAGTAGAAGAAAAGCTTGGAGAATGGCCTTGAATCTCGAAATTTAGAGAGAGAATTGAGAGAGAATGAAGTTTGTCACTTGGTGGAAAATGAGAGTAATGTGAGGAGAGAGGGGAGTTTTCCAGCTCTTGACCAAGTGTGTGGCTGAAAAATGGTGGAAAAGTACAATGAAAGGACTAGGTATGGTGAATAGTGACTAGGGATGGTCATGGAGTGGGTATGAGAGGTAACTTGTGTCCTTGCCCAAAGGATAAGTCAACACTCCACCTAAATATCTCACCCACTAGATCTTTATTCTTAAATAAAGATTTCCCTAAAAATGTGCTTAATTTATGATCTTGGAAGTTTAGAAATATTAAAATATGGATTTATATGAAAATCCCGTGCGAAAATCATCGAAAACGGGCTTAAAACGAACCCGTGGTCGAAAACCGGGTGGAAAAAGGCTTCCTGCGAAGCTCCTCGGGTTGGGGCCGAAGTTCGGTCCCCCAGCATCAAGGACCGAAGGCGAAGCAGGGAGGGAGCGAAGGCGAAGGGTTTCGGTTTCAGCAGCTTCGGGTTCGGCTCAGCAGCTTCGGGTTCGGCTCAGCAGTTTCGGTCCGAGAGGCTTCGCTCCTTAAGGGAAGGTTCGGTTCTTATGGGTTTCGCTTCTTAGGGTTTCGGCCCTAAGAAGGTTCGATCCTATAAGGCTGATTTTCGCATGAACTCCCCATTTTGCGCCGTTTTTCACCAAGTTAAGTGTCGGAATGCCCCAAATGATTATAAAAAGTTGAAAGAGATTTTGAGAGAGATTTGGGAGAGATTTCACATTCTTGGAGAGATTTCTCATACTTAGAGAGATTTGGGAGAGATTTCACATTCTTGGAGAGATTTCTCATACTTAGAGAGATTTGGGAGAGATTTCACATTCTTGGAGAGATTTGGGAGAGATTTTAAATAGAGAGAGACAGAGTGAAAGAGGTTGAGAGAGATTTCGTTTGCGACCTTTTTGAATGTTTGGCTTCGTAACGTAAGGTTCGTAAATCCCGTTAAGTCTCGTTATGAATGTTATACGCCCTCGAGGGGTATGGAATAATGTTTTATCACTTGCCCTGATTAGGGTTTAGATTTTCCGAACACGTGAAAACTCTAAGTGATACTTTGTATTAAGATTGCGAGTAGTGCAATAAGAATCATAATGGAAACCCTAATATACAAGGGTTAGATGAGTTGACCGGTTTGACTTGTTGACTATGGTTGACTTTGAATTGACCAAAAATTGACGGTTGTCACATCATCCCCCCGTTAGAAAGAATTTCGTCCCGAAATTAGTGTTTCGACTGGGACTTCAAGAATTTGGAGGAAAGATGGGGGAAACTTCTCGTAGTACGAGAAATTGATTATGGCGGGGACCAATCCGTCTGATGTTAAGTGACGACCTTGGAATTTCTTATTGTAACATGAGCTGAGTCGATTTAAAAGGAGTTTATTGTTTTGGAATGATAGAGTATTCTATGTGTGCCTTTATGCTCCCTGCTTCATCCCTTGTTATTATCATTGCGAATACTTTAACAATTTGTGATGAAATTTACATTATAAGTCCTACCAGATCTTTTATAATCGCTTGGTGTAAACTAGTCGTATATCATTAAGATTGCAAGGGCATTCGGATGAGTGACCCCGCCTTAAGCCCACAACCAAACAAGGAACAGGAAATGAGGCGGAATCATACATTCTAAGTCCATAGAATCTTAATGATATATGACCATAATGGTTATACTAGCCATCATAGATTTACTAATAAAAACCCTGTGTTTTTATATAGATGATAAGACTTATTCGGGTTTTGCTGTGTTCTCGAGATGCTTCCAGCCTTTCTCGAACTTGTACTGAGTCATAAGTGGTAACTTCTCCTCGGAGCGCTGCATAGGGTCTGCTTTAGTGTTTCTCGTTTGATTAGATCGGTAGGGAACATATGGGTTTGGTTTACACGACTAGACTTATTCGGATGGTAGAACGTTCACTCGCACTCCTGGGTAGCCTTGTCCCGAAGTTCATGGTATGACTCGTACCTGGTCCATCCATCATCAACTTGCGCATATAGGTCATATGTACTTAAGGTTGGCAAGACAGTTGGATGGGTGACTCTGCCCCAAGTCCACAACCAGACAAGGAACAGGAAATAGGGCGGAAGCACACATCCAATGTCTGTAGAATCTCAATTATACATTATCCTCGCGTATACACGTAGTAGTGGTAGACTAACCATATTCGTCCCAAGCTTCTGTGCTTGAACCTTATCTGCTGCATGCGTGACATTCCCAAAGGGTCTTCTGGAAATACTTGTGGTAAGGTTTCGGAAGGTATAATACTCCTCTGGTGAGTGTTTTGGGGTTTCACAGCGAGAGGTGACCCGGGGGTCCGTGCTGGATGTGTTTATGGGAGATGAAGGTTTCGATATTCGGTGGGTTAGGTGAAGGGTCCTTTCGTAGCCGTTAAATCGGGAAGGTGAGGACTATACCAATCGAAATTGAATGATGACAATAGTATCTTTTAACTATGAGGCTTAAAAAGGTGAGATGATAGTGAGTCTTGAATAAGGGTTTATACGTCGGGAGTTATTTATCTTACTTCTGAGTGTATCGTGTTCCGGTTGTTTATGGTGTTCTGAAAACAGTTCATAACGAGAGTCTATATATGGTAAACTTATGAATTTTAGTAGTATTGCTCCCAAAGAAATAATACGCATGCCCCTTTTATTTGTATGATTTTAGCATATTTAGTTTTTAGAGGAAGGCTTTGAGCCTGATGCAGGTCCACACCACATCATTGCAAGAAAAGTTTGGACCGCAAATAAATCTCTCGACTAGTGTAATCACTAACTTGCGGGGTCAACACTACACATGGAGGGGAGTAACACCAACGCGTACTCATAGACCTAATCTACAAGGTCTTGTGAGTAAAATGAACTCTGCTTACGATAATACGTCCCCAAATGGCGAGTTGCTGTTGCTGATGGCGACTCCATCCCTCGATCAATGCTGCCCAACGGGGCACAGGTTTGATGGAGTCGAGACGGTTCGCGAGAGCCGATGCTATGTGAGGAGAGTTGTCGACCTCTGGCTCCACCTCCGAATCTTTTCCTCATCACTCACTAACTCTCCAAGTTCGGAAAGTAGGGGTCTCCCGGTATGTAAGATCTTGTCGTGATGTCCGTGCGAGAATAGGGGTGGAAGAGATAATTAATAGACGTCTAATCCTATAATTACTTATAGGGGGTGATCCTTATTAGTCACGTCTATAATCACATAGTGCATACCAGTTATACATAATCTGAGATAAAATAGACCTTCGAATAAATGACTCTACTCTAAGTCCACAACCAAACAAGGAACAGGAAGTAGAGCAATAGTCATAGATTCTGAGTCTATAATATCTTTAATTATGTATAACCTTGGCGTATGCACTCAGTCATTATAGACCTACTAATAGGGGTCTTTAGTTTTCACGTAAGTTGGTTATAGTATCACAAAATACTCATATAGTATTTTAATGTTTGACTTATGTTTTTCAATGTTTGTTTGTAGATAGAGTTGGTAAGTTTTTAGACTTGTTGCAACGCCACAACCATTCCCGGGCATATGCTAATCACTTCTGGGTTAGACATAGTTGATCAGGCTATGTCATTCCCAGACCTGACCATACATCCCCAAGCCTACTTGTGCCATTCAACAATCACAACTTTTGTTTTGTTCTAGGATGATGTTCACCTTAGTATGTATGCATGCATGTATACTTTTAACAAGAAACTATTTATTTCTAAAAGTATAGTATTTGAAAATGTTAAATCAGAGACCTTAGTCCCAATGCATTTATAGTTTGTATATCTTATGTGGTTCGATATACTTAGTTCACTATAAACAATGCTCTGATACCAATCTGTCACACCCCCAAACCAAGGATGGCGGAAACGTCCGGGGGTGGAGGACTTCATGTAAAGTATCACAACAACGAGTATAATAGTGCTCAAAGTAAATACAACCATCATAAATATAATTGAAAAGGTTACATCATAGAATAAGTTTACATGTTTCAAAATCAATTACATTATGATGACAAAATGAACTGTTTGACGATTTATCGTCCCATCCTCAAAATGCTGTTGGTTTTCCTGTTTCACTGATTTCCTGAGAATACAAGTAGTTTTGAAAAAGTGTCAACAATTAAGTTGGTGAGTTCATAAGAGTTTTGTTTGAGAAAGAAACCGTTTTCCTTGTAAAAGCGATAGGGTATGATTTCCAGAAAATCCAATATTTTCTTAGTTAAGTGTGGAATGAATGCTCCTATGTTATGCGATAAGGAACCCTAGAAGGACCCGTAGATTCCTTCTATAATCGTCCAATGTATATAAGTTATATAAAATTTAAGTTAAATAAACCGTTGAATATAATGGGTCTGCCCTAGGTCCACAACCAAACAAGGAACAGGAGATAAGGCGGGCCCACCAATTCTAAGTCGATTATGACTAGATTCTTATATAACTCTAGCATATACACTTAGCAATTATAGCTGAAGTCTAACAATTCTAGATGAAATAGTTTTAATAGAAATATATTTCCCAAGAAAATCCAATATTTTCTTAGTTAAGTGAGAAATGAATGCTCCTATGTTATGCGATAATGAACCCTAGAAAGACCCATAGATTCCTTCTATAATCGCCCAGCGTATACAAGTTATATAAAATTTAAGTTAAATAAACCGTTGAATATAATGGGTCTGCCCTAGGTCCACAACCAAACAAGGAACATGAGATAAGGCGGGCCCACCAATTCTAAGTCGATTATGACTAGATTCTTATATAACTCTAGCATATACACTTAGCAATTATAGCTGAAGTCTAACAATTCTAGATGAGATGTAGTTTTAATATCATAAAAACCATTTTGTGTGAACCTGGTACTTTATATTTGTACCCTTTTTTGTATGAAATCAGTACTTTGTATTTGTACCCCTTTTTGTATGAAAACCTGGTACTTTGTATTTGTACCCCTTTTTGTATAAACCCGATACTTTGTATTTGTACCCCTTTTTGTATGAATCTGGTACTTTGTATTTGTACCCCTTTTGTATGAAACCGGTACTTTGTATTTGTACCCCTTTTTGTATGAATCTAGTACTTTGTATTTGTACCCCTTTTTGTATGAAACCGGTACTTTGTATTTGTACCCCTTTTTGTATGAAAACCTGGTACTTTGTATTTCTCAATGAACTGACTATATAACTTATGAAGCGAAAGTATAACCAAATCAATCGCCTGCTCCCTTGGGAAAATGACACTCATTCTGTCCAATTTATCAATGTAAGATTTCATTTCCAGAACATGCATACACACAGAATTTCCATCTCGATGCTTGCATGCCAATAGGGTTTGAGTAGTTTCGTATCTTTCAACTCGTGACATGGGGAGAGTCACTTAACGAGGAGGATGAGGAGGTAGAGTTGGAGAAGCATAACGTCCATTTCCAACATTGATCGAAGAAGGGAACATACTTTCACCTTGATCAGAATGTGGAAGATCATCTTCAGATGGTAGAGGAAAACCATTTCCATAAGAATTAGAAAGACCATTGTTGTCTTGACTTGACATCTATAATCGGAGAAAAAGAATTCAATTTAATTGATATTTAATCCTCAATTATTAACCCATAAATTTAAATTAAGGCTAGGATCATTTTCGATTCGAACTTTGAAGAGGGATGTTGTAATCAAATTCGAATCTATTTTAGGTAGGTAAGGCTTTTACCAATTTCAATCTTATGAAACTCCTAGATCTTTTAAGATTCATTGAATCTAATCAATGACATGTTTAATCTCGATTATGCTCTCACTTTTGTGACTAGGATGCCAAGGATCACAAACGAGATGTGAATAACCATGCAAATTAGCTTGGTACTCTCGATGTCATTTATCATCTCGTTTTAATGTGCTGGTTAACCACACACACTCCATTAATCAACGATAATTTTCGATACACCTATTACCACCCTTTATTAGTCCCCTATTTGTGTGTCGGTTAACCACACACGCTCTACTAACAACTTATAAAGTGTAATGTGCAATTTCATGGATTAGCATAAAAATTCACATTTTTCCTAAAGTAACTAAGAGTAGGATTTAAAAAAAAATAGTTTAGTTACTTTTAAATCGCATTATACTTATTAATGGGAATTAAATGTCCTATAAAACTCGTTCGACTAACGACCCTCCACCATACAAGAGAGCGGTGGGTAAGAATGGATACCTAATGACGGTCATTGTATAGGCTACTTCATTAAACTCCCCTTATAGTATGACTTCGTAAATGAGGTGTATTAGGAGTTTGACTGATTTTTCTTATACATATAATATATATTGAAGTTTTAATTATATACATAGTATAAGGTGTATTTTAAAACATTTTAAAATAGCAAGGGTTTAATCTTTTAATAAATTAAACTTTTCATTTAGTTAAATGTAAACCATTTATGGATTTATTAATTATCTTTTAATTAATCAGTTAATTAAATTAATAATAAGATCCATAAGGATGTATTTTAAACTTTTCAAAATACTAAGGTTTATATTTTAAAATTTTTAAAATTAAGAAATTAATTTTTTTTAATTTAAAAATAAAAGTATCATGAATTCAAGATAAGGATATCTAATTACTTAGATAATTATTCAGTTTTACTTATTTAAAACATTATTTAAGGTAGTTATCCGAATCAATTCATGAGATAAGCAAAAAATCCAATTTTTATGGATATGACTGTCTAACACGCCATGGTAAACAAACACCACACCGTTTATGGACGATTTCGCAGGTCAACACGCCATGGTGGAAGAACACCACACAGTGTTGGCGGAACAGAATGATGATTCTGTTTGCTTCTTCTTGTTAAAGTTCAACCATTGTATCAATTCAACAGAAAACTAAACCTACTTTCTGATACCACTGATGATAATTATGCAAAACATATAAATCCTATGTGTGCATGCAACCCTATTAATTGATCTATGTTTTCTCTAATTGAACATACAAGTTTGAACAAAAAAATAGAAACCCTAGAACACTGCTATATAATCAAAATACACAATTAGGGTTACAAGAATCACACCTTGATTGTTATATAGTAATAACAATAAAAAATCCTTGTGTTGTTGAAGCCTTGAGAGTAAGTGTCACAAATGGCACGCCTCTAATGGTTCACACCCTACACTAGCAAAGGAAGACAGTTGAGAGAGAGAATGGAGGCTTAAATTTTTGGCTAGCTCTTCAAAGATTCAGTTGGCCGAAAATTCTAGGGTTAAAACCCTATTTATAATGCAATCAGGAAACCCTAGATAATCCCAAATCCAAGATCAACTTAAATCGAGTAATTATCCACCTTCATTTTTATCCATCTAGGACAATTCTAGAAGCCCTTAGGCTTCAAGAAACCGTCCAACCCATATGGAGGGTTCTAAATTGCCTCTTGCTCAACTATTGAACAATTACATTTCAGTCCCTACACTTTTAATTAATTTCTTTAATCCCAAAATTAGTTCCAATTAATTATGATTAAATATTAATTACATATTACTATTTCTAATAATATATTATTTTCATAATATATTAACAAATTATTTATTTCAATTTATTAATCCTCCATAATAAATCAAAATCTTGGGATGTTACAAGCCCACATCAATTAAATATATAAATAAAATTAATTAATTACCTATTTGTAAGAACAATCATATAAACATTATGAAATATTAATATAAAAGTGACAAACTTTAGGCATAATTCATGGTGTTCCTACTTCGCTCCTAATCTAGGCTTAGCTCGGCATTGTATGTGTTCCGTCTACGGTTTGTCTTCATGTATATTACAACAACTAGGTGTGAGACCTATGTATTACATGAGTTTATTTTAAAAAAATTAAATATGAAATTTTAACAATTTGAGAAGTTTGAATTTAGAAGAAAAATGAGAAAAATTTTGAATTATTGAAATTAATGAGGCTTTAATATATTGAATACATTACATATATAAACCATTTTCTAATAAATACCTTACATATATATTACCTTACATATTAAATGTGGAATTTTAATTGAATAAAATGAAAAATACAATAAAATGACAAGTGGAAAATAAAAAATTCAAAAATTCTAGAAAATGTCATGTGTCCAAATGAAAGAGAATATGACATGTGGCAAAAATATTTTGATTTATTAGGGAGAATATTAATTCAAAACAATTGAAAATACATACTTTGCATTCAAAAAATAGTGAAGTCATATGTGGTTATAAATAGGAAACATAAGTTTGGACCAAAGGTGCTATTTTCACCAAATGTAGGGGACGAAACATACTTAATTTTATTATTTCACCATACCAAAAGTTACCTTATTCTAATATCTCGATGGTTAATCTTTTAACACACTATTTTCCTTCTTTTTTAATTTTATTTATAAAGAGATTTTGTAATTTAGCCTCAAATAAAAGTTAGAAGAAATACGGGTATGTGGGCACTTTCTCGGCCCACATCGCACAACTACTGAATTGCATTAGGATGAGATGACCTACAAATAAAATAACAGGCAGGCTTCTTTTTCCCTTCTCTTTTCGTCTCTTTTTTCTAACTTCCTCCCTCTCATATATCCCTGCGATTTTCCTTTAGGTAAAGAAATTATAAGAGGGATCTGATGTACTTTCTCGTGGATCTCAACTACTCCATTGATCATGACTTCAATACAAACCAATCAAGGTTTGATATGCGAACCTAGATTTTTATATGTTAATTGATTTTTAAGTGTGTTGTTGCGTTTTAAGTTCTCTTAGATGAATCGATACTGGAATTCTACGATCCATGAATGGAGTTTACGGGTTTCTTTTTACGAAGTTCACCATATTTGTCGTTTTGGTTGATTATCTTTCGGTGACAGTTAGCTAGATAGTCGTAATAGGGCTTTTTGGACATGGGTTGAGCATTTTTTTTTTTCCTTTTAAATTTAATCGAATAAGTGGTTTAACTATCCGGATGATTACAACCCTTTCGGAGTGCAACTATATTACTATGTTTATGTGATGGAGATGATTCTGGATGAAGTTACCCTAGCATTATTGGAAACCTAGAGAAATCCTGCACTTTACTTAAAAGTTTTTGTACATTCTTAAGGTTCTTTGATTTAAGGAATCATATATTCATCCTGTTTTGGAGTGCATCCTAAACACCCTTTTGAATTCCCTCTGTTTTAGGCTTAAGATAGTATGAAGAGAGAAATACTTAAGTAAAGATATGACTCTAGATGGATGAACAAAGAAGTGTCCATTCAATAAGACAGTTATTCTATGCATCTTAGGTGCTTTTTCTCTTTGACTTAATAGCCTTAATGAGGGCAAGACTTAATCCATTTACCTTTTTACAAGTTTGCCTTCACCTCTCATCTTTGCAAGTGTCTTGTCATTTTGTCAACTAATTTTAAACCTTATTAATCCAGACAACAGTTAATAGGAAAAGATATTACTCCTTATTAGGTTTTCTTGATTTGTGAGTTGAAGCAATTGATAGTACTCATCTACCCATAACCCCAATTATCTGATTCTTCCATTTAAAAGTGTTTCATCATTCTAAATGATAAACATCAGAGGCCATTCTCCTTCCAAATTAATCTTTTTTTATTTTTCTTTCTTTTTATGTTCATTAAGCTTTTTCCCCAAGTTGATAGAATTCTACCATTGAACTGAATCCGAATGTCTAAATACACACACTTGATGCTAATGAAAGAACTAAAACTGAGTGTTGGATTCAACTTTATTTTTGTCTAAATACACACACTTGTGCATATGTGCCTTTTCCATCCTCATTGCATATCAGCATAAATTTCTTGGGATTCTTGCAAACATATCCTACAATCTTTATGTTATTCAGGTGTAAACTTATGTAATATCATTAAAAATACAATATGTGAACATTTAACCATGAGAAAATTAGAACGTTTTATATTAAATACGACTAAACTACCTACATTTAACCAATTACAACACAATAGTAGAAGAAATTTATAGGAACTATAAATTGGGTAAGTGTGATATTTATTTCCACTAAAATTCTAGCTTGATCTTACTACTGTTGGAGACAAAAACAGTATACAGTAAGCAAAGCGAACATACAATAATTTGAATACGAGTATTGTTGACCATAATACCCCTACTATAAATATATAGCATTATTTGTGTAAGCTAATTCAATACAACTCCCATTAATAGTTTATAATCCCAAGAACACGACATAACATTTTTGTGCTATCTTCTAATTGTACAAAAGACATTTATGCCCTCCTCATCATCTGAAGAATTCTACATAATGTGGAAAACCATTTCCCTTATTTTCTCTATTAAGCTGTTCTTTATGTATCAAATCAAAAAGAAACACATTTAAACTATTAGCTTAACTGATTTTGTCATCACAATTGTTGTGATATAATTTAAATATTCTTTGATTGCAGAAACAATGCAAAAGAACTGTGAGGCCCCGACATCGGGCCTCCAGACCAATGGACACCCGCCACCTCAGCAATACACAGGGAGTCCTACAGAAGGGTTTATAGAACCCCAAAATGATGTCTATACCAAATTACTCGATTCTTCAATTGAATCCAACAAAAAACCTGCATATCTCAGTTCATGGTCTTTGCATCCAGATATTAAAAAAGCACAACTTTGCCACTTAAATAGCATTGAAGGACAATTTTACCCTTTCTTGGTGAACAACCGGGTTCAATATGCTCCATTTACCATGTTCCCACAAGGGTACCCTTGTGATTATAATCAGCATCAAGAGTTTCATTATTTTGTGGTGATTGATTTTGAAGCTACTTGTGATAAAGAAAGAAACCCTCATCCTCAGGAGATTATTGAGTTTCCTTCAGTTATTGTTAGTAGTGTCACTGGTCAACTTGAAGCTTGTTTTCAAACATATGTTCGCCCTACTTGTAATCAGCTTTTAAGTGATTTTTGCAAGGATTTGACTGGAATTCAGCAAATTCAGGTATATTCATATTCATATGATTGTGTTTCTTACTGAATTAAGTAAAAAAAGACATACACATATGAATATATGATCATGGAATGTATTACACTTATTCCATTTGTAAAGAGAAAAAATCATCAGTTGTAATCAAACAATGTATAGAATTAAGTTAAACTATACATTTTTCTTTACAAATAATATGAAACTTTTATATGAAGATTCATTCTATTCCTCCATGCTAAAAAAATACGATCATGGAATGGAATCACTCATTCCATTCCATTGCTTTTTCCATTGTCTGCTCATTTCATTCTTTCATCATTCGATTCCATCCAACATGAACTAAATTTGCTGATACTGTTTTCTTTTGTCTACAATAAATGATGTCAACCATAGTTTTTCTAAACCACATTTTTATTCAAGGGTTAATCTCATAAAAGACCTTATATTTTGTGTTTTTTCCGGATTAAACCTCAACTTTATTTTTTTCATGAAAAAGACCTTGCATTTTTTTGTTTTTTCCGATCTTGCCCTTTTAGTCATTTTTCTCTAAAAAAAAGTTGTAAAATGTGAGGGTTTTTTCAGGAAAAACTAAAAAAGTTGAGGGTTTATTTGGAAATAGTTAGAAGGTTGAGGATTTTTTTGGAAAAAAAAAAGACAAAGTTGAGGGTTTTTTTCGGAAAAATTGAAAATTATAAGGTCTTTTTCATGAAAAAAAAAAGATTAGGTTTAATCCAGAAAAAAAAACACAAAATATAAGTTCTTTTATGAGATTAACCCTCTGATCAATTGCAACTTCCTTTATACAGTTACGCCAATTTAAGCACCAACATTTCACCTTTTTACACATTCATGCAATAATCTTTTTACCTTTTATGTAGTAACTATATTTTACCTTTTTGACCATTTTAAAGAGTTAAAATGTTGTATATTTTGATTGCTTTGTATATCCTGAACATATTTTATAAAAAAACAGAATGGAGGGTTTATTTTTGTAGATGTATGATGTAGGTTTATTTGTTTATGCCAGGTGGACAGAGGAGTTACTCTTAGTGAAGCTCTTCTTAGGCATGACAAATGGCTTGAGAAGAAGGGAATCAAGAATGCCAACTTTGCAGTGGTTACTTGGTCAAACTGGGATTGTAGAGTCATGTTGGAATCAGAATGCAGATTCAAGAAAATTCGTAAACCTCCTTATTTTAATAGGTAACTATCTCAATTACAATATATATATATATATATATATATATATATATATATATATATATATATATATATATATATATATCCTTTGCAGTGTGTGTGTGTTTTTTTTTTTTTTTTTGCTGTTATATATTGCTAAATTCAAATACTTTGTTAAAGCTTTCATGGATTTTGAAATTTAACTAAAACTCGCAATATAACCTTCTTTATTTATGTAAATTTTTAAATAATTGTTCAAACAAATTTCACGATTTTAATCAAATTACAATTTTATTCTATAAAAGTAACTATGAAGTATACATTCTAGTATCATTTTATTTAGGCTTTTATAAGCTTTTATAATGTGTAATTTTTTCTTTGTAAATAAAAAATTCATTGATATAATAATGTGTAGAGTAGATTTAAAACTATACATTGTATTTACCATATAACATAAAAAGGGTTAAACCTTAAATCATTAATCATTTTCTTTACCTTTTTATAAGCTTCATTTCTTTCTATTACAACATTGTACTTTGAAAACTCTATACCCAATTATAGCAATGTTATATATATATGAAATTTGTCATTCCATTCCATCCAACTGATTCCATTCCATCCACTGATTCCATTCCATCGAACAAAACAAACCCTAACTTGTTTCTTGTTTTTTTTTTGTTGCCAGGTGGATCAACTTAAAAGTCCCATTCTGTGAGGTGTTTGGTGGTGCAAAATGCAATCTAAAGGAAGCAGTCCAGCTGGCGGGTCTGTCATGGCAAGGGCGGGCCCACTGCGGTCTAGATGACGCCAAAAACACCGCCCGCCTACTCGCTGTCATGATGCACAAAGGCTTCAAATTCTCCATCACCAATTCCCTAATGTGCCAAGCCACCGACCACCACCCTTTCATCTGGAAACAACCGCCCCCCGGCCACCACCACCACCACCCTTTCCCGCCTTTCCACCACCACCACCCGCCACACAAACCAAAAGACATCCATTTCCTTCCCATCTTCCACCACCCTTGCTGTTACTGTGGGGTCAAAAGCAGCAAAGGAATGGTCAGAAAACCGGGGCCCAAACAGGGAAGTTGCTTTTTCGGGTGCGGGAATTGGACTTCTGCCCGGGGTGCCCGGTGTCAGTTCTTTGAATGGGCTTAGTGTGAAAATGACGTTTCTACCCTTGGTGGTATGAAAATGACAAAATACTACTACTGCTTCTACTTCTATATACCATTTATCCTTGGTGGTTTTGGATAAAAGCTTATTTGTGTACTTTTGGTTTTTGTAAAAAGAACAAAAAAAGAGAAAAAATGGAAGAAGGCGGAAAAAAAAGGGATTTGGAGTGTTTTTGTGGGGGGTTTGTTTGAAAAGTAAATATTTTTTATGGTTGGGTTTAAAGTGATGATATGTGATAAGTGTAGGGTGCAGGAGTGGAGAATTTAGAGATGTGGAAGTGTGAGGATTTGGTAGGTTTTAGTAGAGTTGATGGGGGTGGCTTTTTATTATTATTATTATTATTGTCATTATTATTACATGGCTAATGATCTAAAATAATACATGAAGTGAGGATAATGGTGCTTGGTTATTGCCTATAATACCTATGATGGTGCTTATGATGCCTTTCGGGAGCTATTTCATGTGTTTTTTCTTTGTTTCTTTGTCTGGATTTGCATGATTGATGAGACAACTAACTTTATTTTTACTTGATTTGCTTTTAACTTGGTTTTAAATGAGTAAAAAGCTCATCTATCTTCATGTATCGCCTTAGGGCGTGTTCGGCTGTGAGCGCTTGAGAGTTTCTAGCTTGTAGCGTTTGACAAAACGCTCCGTTTTGAACAAAAAGTCCCGTTCGGCACTACAAACTTCTAGCGTTTAGTTTAAACAAAACGCTCCAAATCCAAATGTTACTTTATGTAGCGTTTAACAAAACGCTACAAGCTACCCGCTACCCTCTACAAGCCATCCGCTACCAGCTAATTTTGCCAAACATGCTCTTAATAACTTTCATCTACAAGCTACTTGGTTCATTTAAGAACCTACAATGTCATTTTAAAAATAACACCCTAATAAAAAGAGATATGGGGTCTTCGTGCCTAAAAGTAACACCCTAATAAAAAGAGATATGGGGTCTTCGTGCCTCAAGCCAAGTTCTATAACAAACTTAGTCATATGCCAACAATAAATTAAAATAGAGACCATAGACAAGATCTCTCTTATCCACCTATGGTAATTGTCATCTCATGGTATCAAACATCTCATCTAAATATTCCTAATGCAATGCTTTCTTAATGTTAATCTTGAACATCATTAACTTTTAATACCATCTCGTTTACAATCAAAGGTTTCTTAATGTCAATCTTGAACATCATTAACTTTTAATGAATATTTACCATCTCGTTTACAATCAAAGGTCTGTCAAGAATTTGATGGCCATATATTGACTAGTAGACATGAACAATTTCACCAATAACCTTTGTTAAACGATTAGCCAAAAATTTGGCTACAATCTTGTACTGATATGTGATTAAACTAATCTGACAAAAATCCTTAAGAAATAAGGGACCATGATCTTTCAGAATCGAAATCCATAAACGAGGGATTACATCATCTTGAAAGCACAACTTCATTTTGGAACTCTTTTACAAAGTCCAAAATATCAAGATATCAAGTTACACAATCTGCAATCTTCCATATTTACTTTTAAAATTATCGGTGAATAATTCAACCGCCTTCTCAGAAAAAGCAAAGCTGAAAACTTAGGAAATCTATCAAGAAGTGAATCAGATAGTAAGAATCTATCAATCTTACCTATCTTAGTACCCTTCATGGTAGATTAGGTAAACACATGGCCACTAATCGGAATATCTACAAGCTCTGTTTTAATGATGAAATCATTAAAATCTTCTGCTGAATACTGATAAAAATGTTATTCATATTGATTTAAAGGAATACACCACATTAAAATCCATGAAAAATATAAATCGCCCATCCTATTGCTTGAAAACTTACATAAAAGTTCCAAAATCATTTGTTTCTTATCAACGTAGTATAGATATAATAAAAGTAACATAATATTTTTTTAGTGCACAACATTCCTTCTATCGCGACCTAATATTACAAACAAGTTACCTTATTCATTATTAAATAGGAATTCCACACGCTAATGACACCCCGACCGTCCCCGAGCTAAAGAAACAACACAACGAAAATGCATACACCCCATATCATACGAACTATCCATAAATCTACATGTATCCTCATCGTGTCTTGTATATCCAAAAAATTATTTTATGCACATTACATAATGTTGGTTTTATTTTAAAATCAGTTTCTAAAAACACTAAAAACAAAAATGGAAGCTTTACAATGATCACAACACATGAAAAGATTAAAACAACCATATAAGAAAAGAATATAGCCTTTGAAGTCTTTAATTCCTCTTGAGAGGTTTGAAGTTTATAAAGAATGTAGAGAACTCCACCTTAGTGGAAACACCGACAATTTGTCAACTTGATAAGATGCTAGTCCTTCTTGTAACAAAAGAAACTCTTAATCCTTTAAATACAAAACAAAACTTTTGTCTTAAAGGAGTGTATAAAGTATTAACTTCTTGCTTTTTATTCTTAACACCTTAAGAAAACTAAAGAGAATATTGAGAGAAAACGTCAAAATTTCATGGTTTTCACTAGACAAATGGAAGCCTTTTAATCATCTTAATCGAAGTCCTTACCCATTGAGTCTTGATGGTTTAAGACACCATGCCTTAAACAACAAAAGTTTATAAGTGTAAGGAAATGACTTTATGATTAAACAAATGCAAGCATGTCTTCTTTTCTTTTTATGGTCTCCTTGGATTTTTGTTATAAAAAAGAAGAAGCTAGTTTTTATAAAACTCTTCTAATTTATATAACTTCTAAAGATATATAAATCCATATAAGACAAAACCCTCGCTTTTATTCCAAAATATGTGCGTTACGTTAGTATATTTTGATACTTATATTAAAATACTTTTAGTTTCCTAAAATAAATAATTTCCTATTAATTATAAGAATTATATTTATTTATCAATAATCAAATTCTTATAAATGATAAATTTGCATCAAGCTGTTGTTAGTGTGACCCTTTAGGACATATTATCTAGGAAATATCATTCTACAATGATTCTTAAGCATTTAGATCTTTCACATAATTCCTTCACCTAACCATGTTTATCTATTCTCTTAATTCCTCTCAAATTTAGTGATAACATATTCATTGGAAACCATTGCTTTCTCACATCCCATTGATAAATTGTTTCAAGTATTTCACACACCTACACATATAAATCCATGTAGCATATCCAATAGAAATTAGATCAAAAATCCTCTTTTTTACCTAATATGGGTTCAAGACATGCATTGGACATGCATGTCTAAAAAACACCAACCTTTGGGATGGTTTAGGTGTTAGAAACACTTATGGAAAGGGTTGGACTTCAGATCTTAAGGATTAAGAGTATTTTGGTTAGGCCCTTGCTTTTCAAGCTTGTGATTTGGGTTTTTGGACTTTTTTTGGTAGTCCCAATGGATAAAGTGGGAAAATTTACCCTTCCTAATCACATTTTAGTCTAGATCTGAGCTTTGGAACTCTTGAAGTCGAAAAGGCAGCAGAATGTATTAAGCGGCTGGAACTCGGGCGAACACGACGTGTTTGCAAATCAACGCGACGTGTTGGCTGAGGCTTTCCCGACTATTTGGATGCTTGTGGAAAACAGCATGGTCAAGGGGAACATGACGTGTTGGGTCAACATAGACTGTTGACCTTGACCGTTGACTTTGACCAAGTTTTTGGGTATTTTGGGTATCTTGGGATCTTGATGGATTTGGTCACTTGGTGTGAACAAGTATTTTTTAGAGAACTGAGATTTCGGAGTCGGACCTCATCAGTTCTGTTCAGTCTGTGAGGTGAGTTTTCCTCACTGTACTTTTCAGTCCTCTTGGGAGGCTGGGAGGTTGATGAAGAATATGGAACCTTTGAGACACCAACAATGACTCAACTTGATGTAGATGATAGTCCATAAACTCTTAATCTCTTAAGCTTTAAGTTCATAATCAATATGAACTTAAAGAGGGCATGAAAATGCAAGTAATCTTGAAGAAAAGATGAACAAAAGGGAAAGAGTAACATGGTCCAACCATGTTACGGTTTTAAGAGGCTAGAATAGATCAACATTTCAAGAATGCAAGCCTCAAATATATAGTGTCTTAAAGTAAAGTCTTTAACCATAAGGTCTTAGTACTTTAAGCAACCTTGTCCCTATTGTCATAAGAGTGTCCATGCATGCTTCTAAAGCATGATTTATTTTCCTTTAAATAATCAAAGACCCATAACTTGCATATATGCAAGCATGCTCTCGTATTTTATATAAAAAAGAAAGTCAAACTTGGTAATTTTATAAACTCTTTTATAAAATATAAACCTTAACCTTTTGGTAAAAGACAAAAAGTCCTTTTGGTCCAAAATGTTGTACATGACTTAATAAATCATACCATATGATATATTATGTTACTTGCTAATGAAAATTATTATTTCCATGAAATAAATGATTTCTAATTTAATTATAAGAGTTTTATTGAATATTTATTAAAATCAATTTCTAATAAATAATCAATTATACCAAGTTGTTGTTAGTGTGACCCATTAGTATCATATGTTAATTAGCAATATCACTTTAACACGATTCTTGAGCATACTAGATCTTTTAATCTCCCACTTGCACAAGACTCATATTAGACTGATATAGACAGTGGTGAACATCTAGCAACATTTCATTACCCCCAACAACATACGACTTTGTGCAATTCTATCAACACTCAATTCCCAAAAAGCTCAAAGCTACAATTTGTGTATAAGGTAAGTTTATCAGTTATCCCTTTGCTACAGACATCATGTTGAATCATGAGATACGGATCGCGCTCAATATCATTGTGTAATGCCCGTGATTTTTCAGGTAATATGGTCGCTATTTATTCAAGTTATATTGTACATATATTGAATTTTGAGGGTTGGGGTGTACGCTGGGCGTACAAGGTGTACGCACGGCGTACACAAGTGAGGCACGGATCGGGAAGTTCCCATGCGTATGCTGGGCGTACGCAAAAGAGGCGCGAAGCGGGAAGTTCCCATGCGTAAGCTGGGCGTAGCTATGCGTACGTTGGGCGTAGGCTGATCAGATGCAAACCCTAAAATTTAGGATTTGCACCATATTTAAGCATCTTATAACCCTCCAATCCCTTATCCTCTCAGCCTCCAGTCTCCCCAAAGTGTCCAACTCAAACCCTAACCCCATTGCATGTATCTTGAGCTTACTTTGAGCATTTTGGTGTTATTTTGGTGGTTTTGAAGAAGAAGGAGCTTGAAGAAGGATCAAGAGCTTGGAGAGGGCTTGTAGATCCAAAAGTTTGGCATCATTTCTGACCCATTTGAGGTTTAAAGCTTTAAAATTGGTCATTGCATGCTTAGATTTAGTTTTGGGGTGTTTTATGTCACTTTTTGGTCCAATGCTTGAGGTCCTTTGAGTTTTAGATTATTCTGTCCGAATGAGTTGTCCTTTTTGGTTCTTGGAGGTGTTTAGAACCAAATAATTGGATCTTGATGGTTTAGCCTCAACCATGCAAGAGTTAGATGGCCACTAAGTGAACTTATGGACTTAATGGGTGTCTTAATCCCCACCCATGCATGCAAAAGCATAAAGTTTATAACTTTATGGTTTAGGACGTTGTTAGGAGTCTAGATCTATGTTCTAGATGTTAGGACTTAATGGATTAAGTCAAAACAAAGAACTTAGAGTTACTGGCAGGAACGCTGGGCATACCCCCTGGTACGCTACGTGTACCGGTTAGCTTCTCGCCTCAGGTCAAAGTCGGAGTACGCCAGGCGTACCTGCTGTGTACGCCGTGGGTACTCGTTCAGTGGGCTGTTTTGGGCCGTGAGTGTTGGGCTTAGAATTTGTGGGCCTCAAACCCACAGGTGGTCTGGAAACCTTGGGCTTGGGAGTGGGATTATTATGTTGGGCCTTAAAGCCTAATCAATTAGACTTGGACATTTTATTATGAAAGTTGGGCCTTGTGAGGAAAGGGCCCAATAGGACAAAGATTAGGGAAGCTTTGCTTTATGTGGTAGAATTGGGCCTTTGGAGTTGTATTTGGATCCAATAGCTAATTAGGAAGTTGTTATGCTTTAGGGAGAGGAGCCATGAGTCATCTGCGGAGTACGGTTCGACATTCATAGTTGAGGTGAGTCTCCCTTCGTAGAATCCGTAGGTCGAAGGCACCAAGGCCGTCCCACTAGTATTGATATAGCTTAATAATTGTCTTTGCGATAATTATTAAGGTGATATGTATTGTTTGATGTTTATGTGAGATATGCATGATTTTATGTGGTAGTGGTAAGGGTGAGATAGACCCCGTAATCGGTTTGAAAAAGACCGAAGGGTAGGTCGGGCACCCAGATATGCCTGACAAGGGTAGGTTAAACACCCAGATATGCTCAGCAGGGTAGGTCGGACACCCGTATATGCCTGGTAGTATGTTATGTTGTATGTGGTATGGTGGGGGGAATCTCACTAAGCTTTATGCTTACTGGTTCAGTTTGTGTTTCAGGTACCTCCAACTCGAAGGGGAAAGGGTCGGCATGATCGCATCGCATCACACTATGATTTGTGCATTTGAGATCTTGGGATTTATACTTTGATGATGAATTTCTATGTACTTTCTTGATTGTATAACTAAACTATTTCGTGTCCTCATGTTTTGAAAACATTGTTGTTCTTGTCATGTTTTGATAAACTAAAAATGAAATTTTTGGTCGTAATTTTGGGGATGTTACAAGTTGGTATCAGAGCCTTGGTTTGAGGGATTCAGACATACCCTCGGGTATGTTTGAACTCAAATTGAGGGTTTCATAGATTTTATAAGAAAAACATTTTTTTAAAAAATAAATAAAGAACGATAATAGAAGACGAGATGTGTGATGCGAGCAATCGGCCGAGCTCAAGTAAGTTTTTCCCCAAGATACCCATACCTGTTATCTGCTATAAATGGATTTATGAATATGTGAATTGCATGCTAGTTAGGGCTAGGGATCTGCTCAGTTTCTGCATGATAGAATGCTAGGATAGATGCCTTGTATGCCTGTGATATGAACTTGTATGCTAGGGCTGGTTAGTCAGTAATTCAATGGCCTGATTAGGTTATGCTTGATTCTGATTACTCAAAGCACGAATGTTGCATGATTTGTGCTTTTAGGGGTTCTAACTAAATTCAACTAATTAGTAAACGAATAAGCTAAGTTACATATTACAAGAACTAAATAATTTTAGAAGGTTAGATTTTAACGCTATTGCGCAGCTCTTGTTTGAGTCCTAACCGTTGTAGTGTGAGATCTCTCATTTGAAGAATTATCTGGTTTTGGTAATATGTAATGGTATTCACAAGCTAGTTAGGGGGAGTTAGCATGAGCTTCTTCTGCAGCTGATGGCGGAGAGTGGAATAGAGATTTCCCTAGGAAAAACCTAGGATGAGATTAGTGCTGAGAGCGACATTAATGAAAAGGGCCTTTGTGGAGTCAAAGCAAGCCTTGAGGAAAGTACGAATATATGTGAAAGGTAGTATGGGCCCGTACTATTGGAAGTAGAGGATCCGTACTCGATTCAAGGAGGCTTGCGACAAGACCAGGGAACTTGTAGGATTTATAATCCCTTGCTATGTGATAAATATCCTGATGGTTGTATGGTGTGTTTCAGCATGTGAGAGTTCATAGAATCTGATATTACTAGAGGCATCCTCGATGCGATCCTAATGATTTTTAGGTCGATCAAGGAGGGCATCATTGAGTTGATGGAGGATTGCTTCAGGGCCTTCAGGAGTGATATGGCAGCTAGCCCGTCTGGACCCCGCACACTCTCCTTCAAGGACTTCAGGGAATGTGGAGCACCAGACTTCTTGGGGGTAAAGGACCCCATTGAAGCTAGGTGATGGATAGTGGATATCGAGTGTTCTCAGATGACCAGCTTCTGCTATGAGGGGTCGAAGGTCAGGTTTGTTACAAGATGTTTAAGGGATCGAGCTAGAGACTGGTGGGATGAGGTTGGTTATGCACTGGGAGGCCCAGCCATTGAGGCCATGACGTGGTCGGATTTTGTGACTCGGTTCCGAGCCGAGTTTGCACCCACCGTGGAGATACAAGAGCTAGCCAGGGAGTTCCTAGACATGAGACAGACAACAGAGACTGTGGCGAAGATCACCGCCAAATTCAGGGAGAGGTCCTTGTTGGTGCCCCGGTACGCAGATGATGAGGAGATGAAGAAGACTCGATACCATGACATGTTGAGACCAAATATCAGGAAGTTTGTTAGCTACTCGGCATGCCCGACACTTGATGACATGATAGCCAGGGCACGTGAGCGGGAGGTTGATATGGAACATATAGGGAAGAGAAAGGCGGAGTCTGGGCCGACAAGTGGGGTTTCTGTGAAGAAGCCCAAGGGGTTCGACGCGAGGTCGAAGGGCCATCAGGGTCGGAGCTGCTGTGGGAAATGCGGAAAGCCACATGAGGGAGCTTGTAGGTCGGGGAGCTCAGGCTGCTATAAGTGCGGAAAGACCGGGCACTTTAGCAAGGATTGTATCGGCCCCAGTCCTACCATTCAGACATCTGACCTAATTTGCTTTCATTGTAATCAGAGGGGCCACAAGAAGGCCCACTGACCGAGTCTAGCATCGGGAGCGCCAGTGGTGGCGCCAGCTCCAGCGAACCTGCGGATCACAGATCGCCGTCAGGGCAAGACGGATGCTCCAGTGGTGAGGACCCGAGCCTTCCAGCTGACCGCCGAGGTGGCGTAGACCGCACCAGATGTGGTGACGGGTATGCTTCTTTACTTTAACTCTTATTTTATTTTGTTAATGTCAGTACTTATATTTTTATGTCTTGTTTTAGGATCGTTCCTCGTGAACGATATTCCTGTTTTGGTGTTATTTGATTCGGGGGCCACCCGATCGTTCGTATCTCTTGCGCTCAGCAAGAAGTTTTCCGAGTCTCCGAGCGTTCTAGATTACCCGTTAGAGGTTGAGATTACAGATGATCGGTCCGTCCAAGCATCGAGGGTTCATCGAGATTGTGTTTTGAGGATGTGCGGGGAGTGCTACTCTATTGACTTGGTTTCCATTCCTCTGCGCGGGAGAAAAGTCATTGTAGGCATGGACTGGTTGAGACCCAATGGGGCAGTGATTGACTGTGAGCACCAGGTAGTGCGTGTGCGGACCCCAAGTGGGGGAGAGTTGGTGGTCCAGGGGGAGGGAGCTCAGCGCGGCCACATCTTATGTTCAGCTACTAGGGCCAGGCATTATCTCCACCAGGGCTGCTCGGGGTTTGTTGCTTACGTTATGGATACTTGAGAGCCGGAGAGAGCGACGGTTGATGGAGTGCCAGTTGTCCGAGAGTACCCGGACGTGTTTCCAGAGGATTTACCTGGAGTGCCTCCGGAGAGGCAGGTGGAGTTCCGAATCGATCTGGTTCCTAGTGCAACCCCTATAGCCAAGGCACCATATCGAATGGCCCCACCAGAGATGCATGAGTTGTCTATGCAGCTGCAGGAGCTGCTACACAAAGGATTTATCAGACCGAGTAGTTCACCCTGGGGTGCTCCGATCCTGTTTGTGAGGAAGAAGGATGGGTCGCACTAGATGTGTATTGACTACCGGGAGTTGAACAAGCTAGCGGTGAAGAACCGTTATGTCACACCCTGTTAAAGCGGAAACACGAAGGGTGACAGGCTAAGGTCTCATAACACAAGGTAAATAGGATTACCAACCATAATCATTGAGCATTTTTATGTTTACATCATATTCGAAACAATATTACATCTTAGTTCCATACTACATAGTCTAGTACATAACAAGAGCAATAAACATAAATCATTATGGTGTCTTAAACTGGCTCACTGATCGTTTCCTGAAAAGCATGCAAAAACGAGGGTCAACTATAAAATAGTTGGTGAGTTCACAGGTTCATAAAGGTACATCATTTCAGTAAGAAAATATAGATTTGTTCAACAAAAGTTCCAACTCAAAATGAGTGTTGAATGCCAAAGCACTCCGTTCACAACCAAACCTAACGACTGTTCTTACCCCATTTCATCATGTCCATGGTTCCCATGATGTCAGTTCACGGAAATATGCACTGACAGTTATG
This sequence comes from Lactuca virosa, assembly GCF_052849685.1. Lineage (NCBI taxonomy): Eukaryota > Viridiplantae > Streptophyta > Magnoliopsida > Asterales > Asteraceae > Lactuca > Lactuca virosa. The sequence continues at coordinate 257,873,393 of NC_136426.1, read as the reverse complement.
GGTGAGTGAGGGTTGTCTACCCCAAATAGCGCTATCCATAAGATCGTCGGCTCGAAATACGAGTTAATAGGTGTTGTAGTTCGGTTCTCGGGGACTTAACATACAAATTTCATATCAAGAGTTCATAGCACAAGTTCATAAGAGAAAGTTCATAATAGAGTATCATTCCAAGTTCATCAAGTTCATAAAACAATATCGTTCCAAGTTCATCAAGCTCATAAGACAATATCGTTCCAAGTTCATTAAGTTCATAAAACAATATCGTTCCAAGTTCATTAAGTTGATAAAACAAGGCTCAACAAGTTCACAAAATAGAGTTTAACAAGTTCATAAAAGAAAGTTCCACAAGTTCATAAAATAGTACAGATCGTTCATAAAATAGTAGCATGCTTTCCACCCCAAAACATGAAAACAGTAAAAAGGGGGTTGTGAATACTCACTAGGGAGAGTTTGCGGTTCGAGCTTCGTGGTTCGGTGTTGTAGAGATCGATTTTTACTAGTGTCCTACGGAACAAATAGTTTCTAGTGAGATACAGTTCACTAAGACATTATCTAAGAACTACCTATCCTACTAGTGGTGTCATAAAGTGCCCAAACTTTGTTCTGTTCATTATTAATAATATTGAATTCACGGTGCCTTGTGTTCAAAAATCCATAAAGGCATGAAAATGAACTACAAAAACTGTAAAAATTTACATTCTGGTTCTAACAGAGGGTATACGTGTCTATAAATTTTATTGAGAATTTTGAAGGAAATTTGTTATTTATTTTCAATTTAAGTCAAAATAATAAGAAAAATTCAAAGTAAGTTGTAAACAGTTGCAAAAATTCACAAATTAATTTGTACAGGTTCTAATAATGTTCCCAAATCTAGGAAAAATATCGGTTTGTGCATTTGAGCTATAATACCTAGTTTTGTAAATTCATGATCTAATTTAACGAAAAATTTGAATAAAATACCAAACAGTGACCAAATTGTATGAAAATTTAGGTGGCATTAAATCCTTATTTTTGTAGAAAAATAAAGAATATGTTCTAGCACTTGGGGTTTTAAAGAACATCATTTGAAACCATGAGCTTACATAAAAAAGATTTGGCTAAAAATTATTTCGGAGCTAAATGGGGGTATTCAACCCCAACAAGTTTAGAAATGTAGCACTAACTAGTGCATGAGTTCCAAATGTAGCTGAAAGTTCAAAAAAATTTGTACAAACTTCTGTAAAGTGTTTGTTCATGAAATTTTAATGTGTCAAGTTCCTTAAATAATTTTCTCCAGATATATTATGGGGTTTAAGGCCTTTGATCATGCAATGAAATACTAGTGAGCATAGAAAAACTTCTGTTTGCGCAACTGTTTTGTAAAAATCTTCAAAAATCGAATTCATTATGTTTTACAGTGAGACCACTTGGGTTCGAAAGTTAACTCAGAGGACTAGGTTTCAGAAAAATAATATCGTGATTTGGTCAAGAAATGAGTGAGATATGTCTGTTCAAATCCGAACAATTGTTTCTTACAAAATGCATGTTATTTTTGGTTGATTATAGTGCCCATTTGGGCCATATGTTCACAAGAACAACATCCATAACCTTTATGGTTGAAAGTGATTAATAATATACTATGGTTTATAGAAGAACAAGAAACTTTTAGATGCATATATCCAAGCCATAGATTTAGGGTTATCGAAAGCCCCAAAGTGGGTGTTTCATTCTTGTGATAGAGAACTCCTTGGAACCTTCGAATCTTACACTAGGATTGCACCACAAATCCAATTTCTAAAACATCCATGGAGTGAAAAACCATCCAAGATGTCTTAGAAATGGTTTTATTATATGAAAACATAAATAGAAAAAAATGAAGGTGTTGAATCCGGTTTTAGAAGTCACTAAACATACTAGTTTCCTTTTTATCTTAGCTTTGGTTTGGTCCCAGATTTTCACCATATTTGACACATGCAATGTGTTTTGGTGAAAATATACAAAAACTAAGATGGAATAAAAGGTTCTAGCCAAATAGGAGGCATAGAATCCGAGTTTAGAAAGAAAAAGTGCAAAAATCTACATCAAAATGAAGAAAAAGAATAAGAAGAAGAAGAAGAAGAGAGTGAAGCATCCTACCTTGTCTTCGATTTTGAACTTCAAGAACACTTGAAAAGCCTAAAAAATGATCAAAATATGACTGAGAATTTCGTGGATGTGGCGGAGTGTTTTTAGAGAGAAGAGGGAAAGAAAGTGAGGTTCTATCTCTCTGGATAGGATATCTCTCTCGTCATCTCTTTGGGGATATAGTTCATTAAAATCGGCCACAAAACTCTAGAAGTGTTGGTCAACATATGAAAAATTAACTGGAAAAATCTCTCCCACATAAAATGTTTCTAAGATCGGTTTTTCTCTCTCACATTGACATGCAAAATCTTACCTTGGGATTTTACATAAAGGAGAAATAATGAGTGAGAGAGAGGAGGAGTGTAGAGGTTGTGTATGGCCGAATTTTTGGAGAGGAGAGAGGTTATTATGAGGCTTTTCTTGGTAAGGGTACCCTCTTAAAGCCTTCCCTTAATTTTTATAAAAATTTAGCTTTAACTTTTATAAAAACTCTAAGTATTTTCATGAACTTCCAAGAGTTTATTTCTTGGTTTTTATTGAACTATTTGTTTTTAGAAATAAATTCATAAACTTGAATCATCTTAAATTAAGGTATAAAAATGATTAATTATGATTTGATTTTTTTAAAATCAAAATTTTATATTTCAAATAAATGAAATAAAGGTTCATAACATATGAATGTAGGATTAGACAATCCTTGGATTATATTTTTGGCTCATAATTGAAATTATGATATGTGGATATTATTTCCAACTTGTAATTAAATCAAATCATGATTTAATTAAATTGAGTTTGATAAGTACTTAAACTAGTTAAGCACGTCATATGTTCCGATTAATAAATTAGGGTATTTAACTTACCCTTGAGTTGTGATCTATTGAACATGGTTTCATGTTTAGTTTTGAGATTGAACTTTGGCACTTTACAACCTAGTTGGAGTATTCATATATCAATGTGACTACTTAGTACAAGCTATGTTACACTACTTGTTCCGAGGGATCTATTAAGTCACGATCTAGCTCAACTTGTTGCTTCTGAAGCCAAGTTATGTGCACGCATGGAAATGACAAGGTTCTAGATGAGTCCTAACCTGAGTTTTGATGGTTGTCACACGTTATCCACTCCCGAGGATCGACAATTTGTTTGATAAGCTTCAGGGAGCATCTTGGTTCTCCAAGATTGATCTGCACTTGGGATACTACCATATGAGGTTCAAGGAGGACGATGTGCAGAAGATGACCTTTCGGAATCGATATGGCCATTATGAGTTCGTTGTGATGCCTTTTGGGGTCACCAATGCCCCAGCCGCGTTCATGGACCTCATGAACCACGTGTGTAGACTGATGTTGGATCGGTCGGTGATAGTATTTATTGATGATATCCTGGTCTATTCCAAGACTCAGGAGCAGCATGAGGAGCATCTGCGAGAGGTGTTGGATACCCTTAGGAGGAAGAGGTTATACGCGAAGTTCTCCAAGTGCGAGTTCTGGTTCCACGAGGTGCAATTTTGGGGCACCTTGTCAATCAGGATGGTATTCTGTTCGATTTGACCAAAATGGAGGCCGTGATGAGATGGGAGGTCCCGAAGTCTCCATCTGAGATTTGGATCTTCCTTGGGATAGCTGGATATTATTGGAGATTTATCCAGGACTTCTCCAAGATAGCAGTACCCCTGACCCGATTGACGAAGAAGACTGCCGTTTTTCGCTAGGGGCCTGAGCAGCAAGCAACATTTGAGACTTTGAGGCAGAGGTTATGTTAGGCGCCGATTTTGACTCTACCTGAGGGTGTTGCGGATTTCGTAGTCTATTGTGACACATCTATTTCAGGATTGGGCGTGGTCTTGATGCAGAGGGGGCATGTCATTGCGTACGCCTCGAGGCAGTTGAAGCCTCACGAGGCGAATTACCCGACACATGATTTAGAGTTGGGGGCAGTGGTTTTTACCCTCAAGATTTGGCGACACTACCTTTATGGGGTTCGTTGTATCATTTACACAGATCACAAGAGTCTGAGGTGCCTGATGGATCAGCCAAATCTGAACATGAGGCAGCGTCGGTGGTTGGATGCGGTGAAGGACTATGATTGTGAGATCCTTTACCACACAGGGAAGGCCAATGTAGTGGCCGTTGCGCTTAGCCGCAAGGCAGTCGCAGCTCCGATTAGAGATATCTGTCTGAGGATGAAAGTGGTGACTCCACTTTTGGAGCGAATTCATGAGGCTCAGCAGGAGGCTGTGAAGGAGGAGCACATGAAGAGTGAGTGTATTGCGGGTCAGATTTCGTCCTTCGATTATGATAGCCGCGGGCTATAGACACTCCATCGTAGAGTGTGGGTTCCGTACTTAGGCGGTGTGCGCCAAATCTTGATGAAGGAGGCGCATAAATCCAAATTTTCCATCCATCCCGAGGCGACGAAGATGTATAGCCAGATTTTCTATCCATCCCGGGGCGATGAAGATGTATAAAGATCTTCGTCCTGATTATTGGTGGACCTGCATGAAGCGGGATGTAGCATGGTACGTCGAGAGGTTCTTGACCTGCAGGAAGGTCAAGTCCGAGCACCAGAGACCTCACAGAAAGATGCAGCCATTGGACATCCCTGTGTGGAAATGGGAGGAGATTACCATGGATTTCATCACTAAATTGTCGCGGACAGTGCGAGGAGTTGATGCGATATGCGTCATCGTGGATCGAATTACCAAGAGTGCCCATTTTATACCGATCCAGGAGAGTATTTCTACCGAGAAGCTGGCAGACATCTATATCAGGGAGGTCGTGGCTCGGCACGGGGTGCCGGTTTTGGTGATTTCTGACAGGGATGTGCGGTTCACTTCCAGATTTTGGAAGAAATTTCATGACGAGTTGGGTACTCGTCTGCATTTCAGTACGACCTTCCACCTGCAGACGGATGGTCAAAGCGAGTGGACCATTCAGACATTGGAGGATATGATGCGGGCGTGCGTTCTAGACTTCGGTGGTAGCTGGGATACCTACCTTCCTTTGGCTAAGTTTTCTTATAATAATAGCTACCATGCCAGTATTGACCGACTTCCATTTGAGATGCTTTATGGGAGGAAGTACAGGACCCCGATATGTTGGGGTGAGGTTAGTCAGCAGGTCATGGGGAACACCGAGGTGGTGCCCAAGACAACTGAGATGATCCAACAGGTCAGGAGTAGACTCCAGACGGCTCAGAGTCGATAGAAGAGCTACGCCGACAGACACCAATCGGACCTAGAGTTTTTGCTCGGGGATATGATTGTCCTGAAGGTGTCACCTTGGAAAGGTGTCATTCGCTTCAGGAAGCGGGGCAAGTTGGGCCCCAGGTATATCAGAACCTTCAAGATTCTAGCTCGGGTGGGCAAGATGGCATATCGATTGGATCTTCCGGAGGAGCTCATGCAGATCCACAACACCTTTCATGTTTCACAGCTGCGGAAGTGTATAGCCGACGATTCCGTGGTGGTCCCTCTGGAGGACATTCAGGTTGATGACCGCCTGAACTACATCGAGAGACCAGTAGCCATTCTCGACAGGAAGATGAAGGATATGAGGAACAAGAGGGTAGAGTTGGTGAAGGTGCAATGACAGCACCGTAAGGGCTCAGAATGGACATGGGAGCCAGAGGACGAGATGATGGAGCACTAACCGGAGCTATTTCTAGCAGTAGTAGACTTCGAGGACAAAGTCTAATTCAAGTGGGAGAGACTTGTAATGCCCATGATTTGTCATGTAATATGGTCGCTATTTATTCAATTTATATTGTGCATATATTGGATTTTGAGGGTTGGGGTGTACATTGGGCGTACACACGGCGTACACAAGTGAGGCACGGAGCAGGAAGTTCCCATGCTTACGATGGGCATACACATGCGTACGCTGGGCGTATGCTGATCAGATGCAAACCCTAAAATTTAGGGTTTGCACCTTATTTAAGCATCTTATAACCCTCCAAGCCCTTATCTTCTCAGCCTCCAGTGTCCCCAAAGTGTCCAACTCGAACCCTAACCCCCTTGCATGTATCTTGAGCTTATTTTGAGCATTTTGGTGGTTTTGAAAAAGAAGGAGCTTGAAGAAGGAGAAAGAGCTTGGAGAGGGCTTGTAGATCCAGAAGTTTGGCATCATTTCTGACCCATTTGTGGTATAAAGCTTTAAACTTGGTCATTGAATGCTTAGATTTAGTTTTGGGGTGTTTTATGTCACTTTTTGGTCCCATGCTTGAGGTCCTTTGAGTTTTAGATGATTCTGTCCGAATGAGCTGTCCTTTTTGGTTCTTGGAGGTGTTTAGAACCATAAAAATCGGATCTTGATGGTTTAGCCTCAACCATGGAAGTGTTAGATAGCTACTAAGTGAACTTATGGACTTAATGGGTGTCTTAATCCCCACCCATGCATGCAAAAGCATAAAAGTTCATAACTTTATGGTTTAGGACGTTGTTAGGAGCCTAGATCTACGTTCTGGACGTTAGGAATTAACGGATTAAGTCAAAAAAAAAAATTAGGGTGGATGTCAGGAATGTTGGGCGTACCCCCTGGTACGCTGCGCATACTAGGTCAGCTTCCCACCTCAAGTCAAATTCGAAGTACGCCGGGCATACCTGTTGTGTACCCCGCACATACTCGTTAAATGGGCTATTTTGGGTGTTGGGTTATTTGATAGATTGTGTCAAATTTTTTTTATGTTGTTAGCCCATTTACGGTTTGGGCCTGTCCATCCACATTTATTATGCTTGGGTTAGACTATATATAGAGTCCATTTACAACCGAAAAAGTCGAAAAATTACTCTCTGATGTTCAAAATTTTCATGGGTGAGTTCAAAACATCTTTTGAATCCAACACTGCCGCAACAAATAAGATTATAACCAGCCTTTGTTCATCCTTCCAAACAGAGAAAGACGCTCTTAAGAATGTTCGTACTGAAATCCAGACTGACAATTCGGAGTTTCAAACCTCTATCTCCTCCAAAATTGAAAAGCTTCAGGACGATTTGGCTATAGAGAACAAAATCATTGATCAACTCGCTATTAAAAACGAAAAGGAGAAGGTTCTCTCGGTGAAATTATCACATGCGAACTCATAGATTGATGTGCTCAAGTTCGAAAAAGCTGTAATAAAGAGTCGTGTCGCTGATGTCAATGCTCACCTGCATAATCTCATCGAGACTTGTGATTCTCTTCTCATAGTCTCTGTTCGTCAGCGTCTTGCTGAGAAATTGAAGCCCATCTTCTCCATGGTTGATCGAATTGAGGGTGTTTCGGAATCTTCTATTCCAAAACAAGGGGGAGAACCAGGGAAAACTTCTTGTGTTGGCAAAGCAACTGATGGTGGTGATGAGCACGAACGAAAACCACCCAAGTCTAATGATCTGAACGATAATGTAGCTTCGACATCAAGAGGAAAAGAGAAATTGGTTGATCATAGTGATGAGGAAGAATAGATGAAAATGAGAAGTTAAGACGCAAGGCTCATCGCGCAGAAATTGACGAAAATTATCGAATTGTCAGGGAAGCTGAAGAAAAAGAAAGGAAAGCCTGTGAAGCCCAAGTCACTCTGGAAACTCAAAAGATTCTTTTTCCTGCCTGGTCTTTGGAACGTATTTTGAATGAAGCTGTTGATAATCCAAATACTTATTGGCTTGAGATCGCTGTATCGTTTGATTTGGAGAACTCTCTGTATTCGTAGCTTGATCTTCTAATCACACCGAAGGCCTTTCAGTTTCGTAGTTTTGTTAAGATTGCGAACGTTTCTCTTTCTGACAATGATGCTGATCAGATGTTGTTCTTGTTTTATCTTAAGCACATGAAGCCACAATACGAAACATGGAGTTCAAAGAAGATAAACTACTGTGAAGGTTTTTGGCCCCATTGAAACCAAAAGTTTCCTGAACGCTCGTTTCAAGGTTGCACGAGGAGCTGCAAGTTCAGTGTTTCAATTTACATTCGATGATTTGCCATGTTTGAACCCATTTGATTGGATTTCTCTGCTGCTTTTCTTGCTGAAGGATGAAAACAAATTCGAACCTATTATTGCACATCTTAAAAGAATGTTGGTTTGTTACATCCAAGAAGTTGGAAAGATGGATGTGGAGATTGCGATTGTCCTTCGCAAGAAACCTACAGTACTTCCCAAGGAGCCTCTGAAAGACCTTGACAAGATGAAACTGGGAAGAATACGAAACGATGATTGGAGTGTGGCATTTCAAATTCTAGAAAGAGCTGATGCTAATTGTCATAGAGTTTACTTCTTTCTGCCTGACAAGCATCTATTCTCCACCCTATGCCTGGAATACATTTTGGAGTTTATAAGTCAGTGCAAAACGAACAGTGCTGGGGATAAGAAATGTTTCTCAGATATGATCAACTGGTACATCTTGGTTCGCAAAACTCTGCTGGGGATTATGCCGAAGCTTTTTATTGTTCAAAAACTCCAACAAAATTGAAGAATCCACCTTCCTTATTTGACAAAAGGGAGAGACTGTTGGGTTACTTGACAGATTGTGTCAAATTTTGTTTTGTATGCTGTTAGCCCATTTACGGTTTGGGCCTGTCCATCCGTATTTATTATGCTAGGGTTAGACTATATATAGAGTGCATGCATGCACCGTATTAGTGTCTATTGTATTTTTTGATTGGTTTTGAGGAATTCTAACACTCCTAAGTGTACATGCAACCCTAGAAAACCTTGGATCTATGTTTGTCTAAAATACATGCAAAAATACTTTTTTCAAGGTTCATAATCCTATCTAGCATACATGGGGAACTTTAAACATAAAGATGGCTAAAATTACATACCTTGTAGTTGTTATGATTCCTTGAAGAACCTTGAGAGCCTAGCACCCCAAGTGTGATGCCTCAAATGTTTCACACAACATCAAATGCTCTTGGAATGACTTTAAGAATGTATAACACTTGTATAAATCGACTTGCCCTCTCTTGTTCTTAGTGTAGCCGATTTTGGTGAGCAACATGTTCTTTATATAGTGTGTCACATCTAGGGTTACACCATGTAAACCCTAATATGACATGACTCTTAATTTCCATGACCCATGGGTTTGTAACTCCCATGGAGCCTCCATGGGGCATCCAATGGGTTTAACCCAACTTGATAATCCATGTAGCCTTTTAGCCCACTATACAAGTTATGGATGATTTACATAATCAACCCATATATTTAATTAGTCTCCTTTTTTATCACTTAATTAATTCTAGATTAATTCTTGATCAATACTAATTAAATAATATTATTAATATATTAGAACTTATAATATATTAATATACCACAAGTGTTATTTCTCTCATTTAGTCTATCCAATTGCATGATGCCATGCAACCCAAATGGACCATGCCGGGTCGGGTCAAGTACATACCAGAAATAGTTATGGACTTAGACACCTTATCCAACAGTCTCCCACTTGGATAAGTCTAATAACTATAACTGCAAGTATGACTTCAGGAACCGATCAGCAATCGTAGCTCTTTTCAAGGTTTCTCGGAACTGAGAAGATGATGGTACGCCATTTAGGATAAGTGATCATATAATCCTCTGTTCTAGATATCAGCCGGACAAATACATGGAACAATGTCTTACTTTTTTCCAACAGTTTGTTTCCCGATTTCCGATTTGTTTGACTTAGAACTTAATTGAACACATCAACTTAGTTCTGACCGGGCCCGGTGCATGGGTTGTGACATCCCCTAATTTCTCGGCCAGAAAAGACCGATTTAATTTATGATTTTTAAAATAAAATCAGAGAAATCTTTTCAAAAGATATTGCGGAATAGGTCCCCAATATAAAACATGATAATGTTTATCAAAACCTTTCTTTAAGAAATATATAATTTCCTTTTATATTAAAACCTCGGGATGTCATGTTCCGATACAGATCAAAAGCATAAACAAGACATTATAAGCCTTACAACAGTTATTTATAACTACTGGCCTATAATGCATAAATCACTCATCATCATCATCCGACTATGCTCGGGGTCCACTACCTGTAATCATAAAAAGCTGAGTGGGTCAGGCTTGGAAGCCTGGTGAGCATATAGGGTTTTCAACCCACAATAAATAAATTTATTGTACTTAAACATCAATCAATCAACCAAATTACCCCAAACCCATTATCTTATTAATTTCTTAAGGGTTTACCCTAAGATTCAACTATCACTCCTTCCTAAGGATTCATCCTAAGGAATAGGCACAAGGTCACACCATCACCAGGGTTTATACAACAGGGGCTAAATTCATAGCTCTTATTTATTGACAGTATTATTGACAGTATTCACCCCTGTCATACATGTCAATGGGTTTTTAGAGTACTCCAAATGAACATATAGTTCATTACACCTACAGGTTGCGGGCCTGCTAGTGTTCCACAGACCATCTAGAATAGTCCATGGTTGTCATCCCTACTCTGCTGAATGACGGGGGCCAACATTTTGGGTAAGTGATTCTCTCAAATTTCACCACTCACCCTCAACTCATGATCAATATTACTGATCATCTCCTTTATCCAACTCACCTATCATCACACACCCATTATTTCATCTACCCATGGTTTACCCAACATTTTTGTAGATAAAATACATATACAGTTTAAATTATTTAAAAACATGTATAAATCACACCTTCAACATCCAACTCAAATAAACAAACAATAAATATTCACACAGCACGTATTTTATGTAAAATACTTCATATCTATGTGTAAGGTGCAAGTAACTACACACTCACCTGATTTAATGAAAATCGGGCAGAAATTCGTTTCCTAAAACGATCGTTTCTAATAAAACCGGGAGTTTTATTGAGAAACAGGGCTCTGCGAAGGGTCGGGCTTCGAAACCGAAAAGATAAATTTTCTAGGCTTCTCGGGCACTTCGTGGCGTATTCCGGGGGTTATAATCGATACCGGGGCTTCGGGGAATGTTAAGATGAAGAAAATATGAAGAAAGGGGTGAAATCCCAAAAGTACCCGAGAAGGCTCGCAGGACCCTTCTATTTATAGGGGTCCGAAGTCGGTTCTGGTGGTGGGGTCCACAGGCGAGGGTGCACAGGTGGCTACACTTGCGAAGGCCTCGCTGTCCTCTCCTGATTGGACCGAGGTCTAGTCCGAAGTAGGGGGGATCCGTGGCATGCTGCGAGGGTTCGGTCTCGTGCAAGAGAGTATGTGTCGCACCGCTATTGGACCACTTCGGATCAGATCAGGTGCTCGGATGACTCAGCAGCTCGGACACGTGGCTCGCCTGACTCACCCATTTCGGACACGTGGCACGTTCTAAGCGAGGGTGACGTGGCAAATCGTGACTATGCAAATTTTCTCGGTTTTTGTGCAAAAACTTCTAAAATCCATAACTTTCGCATACGAGCTCCGTTTTTGACGTTCTTTATATGCACGCGTAGGTAAAATTACGCTCTACAACTTCCGTTTAGACTTCGTCGGCTAATTTTAAGTTTAATTTTTATATTATTATTTTTAACAGACCGGGACAGGAAATCCGTTAAAAATTCATAACTTCTTCATCAGACGTCCGTTTTCGTCAGACTTTTTACCGTTGTGCTACTATTTACGAGACCTTCGATTCTCGTTTAGGTCGTGTCGGCTAAAAATCACTCGATCTAAAATTCGAGTTTTTAACTGTCTACTGCTAAGCTGAAACTTCGAAAAATCATAACTTCCTCATACGAAGTCAGATTTGGGTGTTCTTTTTATACCTACTCTCGGTTTAACGAACACTACGAGTTTCGTTTAGATCACTAAGGCTAAAAAGTAGTTTATCAAAAACTCACTTTTTACGACATTCAGCACCGAGCCGGTTTTGTCGTGAAACTTCGACAGGTCATAACTTCTTCGTTATAACTCGGATTTCGACATTCTTTATATATCCGTAATCCTTGTCATGACCACCAGAAGTTTCTTAATAGATATCGGCTTTATCTAAAATTTAATTTTTGACGCTCATTTTTATTCTTAATTATTTAAACCCTAATAATTAAGCATAAAACACATAAAACACATAATATTCACATAATTCCTTTTCATTTCTCCAAAATGAGTCACAAAGGTTAACCTAGACCATTATGTCGATATTAATGCCTAGCCTAGAAACACGGGCGTTACAACTGTCTCCCCCTTAGGATGATTCCGTCCCCGGAATCACACAACGACAAAAAACTATGGGTAGCGACTCACCATGTCACTCTCCGTTTCCCAGGTGAGATTTGGCCCATTTATATGTTTCCAACGCACAAGCACTAAATCGACTATCTTACGTTACAACTTCTTAGTCTTACGGTCAACGATTGCCTCAGGTTCTCCAATTAACCTCTTGCTCTCATCCAACCTTAATTCAGAAATGGGAATTATGTCGGGCACACCTCCCGTGAACTTCCTCAAATAACACACATGAAATGTGTTATGAATACCCTCCAGTTCTTCCGGTAATTCTGGCTTGTAAGCTTGATTCCCGATCCTCCGAAGAACTTTAAATGGTCCAATAAACCTTGGACTCAACTTTCCCCTTCTACCAAACCTTATAAGTCCCTTCCATGACGAGACTTTAAGTAAAACCGAATCTCCAACTTCGAATGATATCGGTTGTCTTTTCTTGTCAGCATAGCTCTTTTGAGCAGCTAACATCCTTTCCTTAATCACTTTCAACTTTCCAGCAGTCTGATGGACTATTTCAAGTCCCATAAGCTGCTTTTCCCCAGCTTCCAGTCACCATGACGACATTCAACACTTTTCCCCATACAAAGCGTGATAAGGTGCCATCTTGATGCTTGAGTGGAAACTATTACCCTAGAAACAATTCTACTAAAGGCAAATGTTCATCCCAGTTACCTTGGAATTCCAGGGTACAGGTTCTCAGCATATCCTTCAATGTTTGAATCGTTTATTCGCTCTGACCATCGGTTTGCAGATGGTAAGTCGTATTCAAACACAACTTGGTACCCAATTTCTCTTACAGACTCCTCCAACACCTTGAGATAAAACGGCTGTTACGATCGGATACAATCGTTAACGGAACACCGTGAAGCCTCACAATTTCTTTCACATAACAATTCACAAGTTTATCCATAGACCATTTCTCGTTGGCTTCTATGAAATGCGCACTCTTAGTGAAGCGATCAACGACCACCTAAATCCTGTCGTGACCGTTCCTTGTTTTGGGCAGTTTAGTCACAAAATCCATAGTGATGTCTTCCCATTTGGCCATGGGTATAGGCAAAGGTTCTAAACTCCCATACGGTTTCTGATGTTGTGCCTTAACCCTAGCACAAGTTACACACTCGTGCACATACTTTTCAACATCGAGCTTCATCGTCGGCCACCAGTAATAGGGTTTTAGATCCCTATACATTTTCGTACTACCGGGATGAATCGAGTACATGGTTTTGTGAGCTTCTTCCATCAGAAGACCTCTTACTCCTCCCGTCTTAGGTACCCAAATCCTATCTTTGAATACCTTCAGTCCTTGACCGTTTGTATCAAACACCAACGTTTTGCCCAAACGTTCCTCCTTTCGGTCATTTCTCTCTAAAGCTTCCTCTTGAGCTTTCATAATTGTCGAGACAACTTCAATTCTCAACGCTCTTGGCCTTTTCTTTTCAAGATTTACCTTCCGACTGAGAGCATTAGCAACAACATTTGCTTTACCAGGGTGGTAAAGTATCTCACAGTCGTAGTCCTTGAGTAACTCTAGCCATCGCCGTTGCCTCATGTTCAATTCCTTCTCCATACCTTTAAGGCGAATACTACCGCTGCCAACTCCAGACCATGAGTGGGGTAGTTCTTTTCATGCTCTTTCAATTGCCTCGATGCATACGCTATCACTTTATCCCTTTGGGTCAGAACACAACCTAACCCAACTCCAGAGGCATTACTATAAAATGTAAAGTCATCAACTCCTTCAGGTAACGAAAGAATCGGTGCTTCACACAACTTCTTCTTTGACTTCTCAAAGCTTCCTATGCTTCTTATTCCAAGTATAGACAGCTCCTTTGTGGGTCAAAGCTGTCAATGGAGTCGCGATCGAAGAAAAGCCTTGGATAAATCAGCGATAATATCCAGCTAATCCTAAAAAGCTTCCGATCTCCATAGGACTTTCAATCGTAACCTTCGAGTTACAAAATAAATCCTTATTGAGGACTCCTTCTTCTTCTTAGAATAAGTATTTTCCTTCGTTTATTGTAACAGACCGATGGGTCATGTTCTAATGATCTCTCATTGTATACTGCACTACTTAGAATCAGATCTCCTAGGGACAAATTTCGGAGCAAACTATACCTTCCTTCATGTTCTAATGTGATACAATCACAGTTCAACATGTATCATTTCTAACTACCTACTTCTTTAACAATGAGTGCGATACTTCTATTGATCGCTTTGATCATTTCTCACTTCAATCTTCTGGCTTAAGTCAAATACTACATCGAACTTGGTTCTCTGAACCACATAATAAACTCATCTTAGTCGGACTCGATTCGATATGACCTCTAAGGTCGGAATAACAATCATCTTCTTAGTCATTACCGAAACGATGGTAACGACAGACTAGAATAAGACGGAATCAATTACTAGCTCCTTGGTAACCTTGTGACTTTCCCTGATCCAAGTGTGAGTCCTGTGCTTCCAGTAGTATAGATCTCTACTACTATTCACACCTACTCATACTCGTCCCAAGTACTGTCTCGCAGTCCCCAAGTCCTAAAATCACAAAACAATTTAACACATACGAATGTATCCAATTCATCATAAAATTTTCCTAGACTCTACTAGGACTTCTTCCATGCGTATCTTCAATCATCAATTCTGCTTCAACTTGGTTGGTGATGGAAATTCCAGACGATTGGGACAACTTCAAAAATTACACCAACCATTCCATTCATCAGATGACAAAACCAGGGTTTATATTATTTCCTTGAAATGATTACACAAAGGTTCAAGTTTACCCTATACTATGCCTCTAACAGGCTAAACTACAAGTTACTAACTACATTGCTACTTTATGTCTTAGTTTTGGGAACATAAGGTCCTTACTCATGATGCCTTATATTTCCATCTGCTTCATTAAGGATCATTTGGAATGCCTTTGGTTTTGGTTTTGGTGGAACATTGGGCATTGCTGCCTCCTTCTTTGGGCAATCCCTCAAAATATGCCATTCTTCATGGCACCCATGACAGACATTATTAGTGAAGGTGCATTTATTGGCATAATGCCGTGGCTTTCCACATTTTTAACAAGTGAGTTCCACGCTGCATTTCCCAGCATGTTTCTTCTTGCACCTGTCACACCACTTGGCTTCGGCTTCACCTCCGAATTTTCTCGAACCAGTCTTCGAGAATTTGTTCTTCTTATTGGAACATGAAGTTCCTTCAAACTTTCTCTTTTCACCAACTTCAGCCTTGCTGGCGGCTCTCCCCTTTATCATATCTTCAACAGACTTGGCAGCCCAAATAGCTGCCTCCAAAGTAAGTGCCTGACGTACTGGCACCGCATACTCCTATGGAAGTCCCTTTGCGTACCTGTCAATTTTCGCCAGCTCATCTGGGACAATACGCAAAGCAAACTCCATTTTGTCTGTGAAGTTATTCGTATACTCGTCAACGGTCATACTCTCCTTCTTCAACGTTAGAAATTGGTTTTCTAACTCAAGTACGTTTTGGGCCGAGCAGTACTTGCGCTTAAAGTGCACCAAGAACTCTGCCCAAGTCATTTGCAATGGCTCATTAGGGCTTAAGGTTTTCCCCAATGTATTCCACCAACGAGCAGCACTACCCCTGAACTGACGCACTGCAAAGGTAGTTTGTAACTTGCCTTGGCAATCACAAGTCATGAAAGCCAACTCCATTTCCGAGATCCAGTCCATTACTCCGACAAGATCTTCTTTTCCAGTGAAGGTCGATGGCTTGCAAGTCATAAAGTCCTTATACTTGCACCCATTTCTCTCCACTCTACCCTCGTGGTTATTCCTTCCAACCACGAGCGGTTCACTATGACCAACCGATCTGCTGTTGTTCCCTTCTTCAGATCGATCGTCATTTAGTTCACGTTGTTCAACAGGAACTGAAGGTTCATCCCTATTGTTCAGCAACATTTGCCTAAACTCCTCCCTCTGTTCAGCCATCATGGTCTGAATCACAGCTCGTACTCCAGCCATGGTGATGGGTTCGGGTGCAGTTCCTACTATAGGCACCTATTCCACCACTTGAGGTTGAGGCTGTTGGTTTCTGTTTGCATTTCCTGCTCCACTTCGAGTTCTTGCCATTACAATCTATATACCGAATAAGGCGAATTTAGGTCTTTATCCTTGTTAGACATGTCAATTCCCTTATCACTCCGAAACGTTTACATGTTAGTTCTAATCTCGTAATCATACGTTTAGAATCCTACACACATAAGGTTTCCAGATCCGGTCGACAACAGACCATAGATCCGAACAAATAATAGCATCATTATAGCTATAACACAAAACATTTAGCACATAAAAGCATTTTAGGCATCTTTCCTAAAATAAACTAGTGCTCGTGTCTAAAATATGGTAGACACTCATCTCACAATCATCACTTAGCTTTCTAAGTTTAAGTCTAGAAATCCTACAATTTCTTAGTTCGCTTAAACTAATGCTCTAATACCAACTGTGACATCCCCTAATTTCTCGGCCAGAAAAGACCGATTTAATTTATGCTTTTTAAAATAAAATCAGAGAAATCTTTTCAAAAGATATTGCGGAATAGGTCCCCAATATAAAACATGATAATGTTTATCAAAACCTTTCTTTAAGAAATATATAATTTCCTTTTATATTAAAACCTCGGGATGTCATGTTCCGATACAGATCAAAAGCATAAACAAGACATTATAAGCTTTACAACAGTTATTTATAACTACTGGCCTATAATGCATAAATCACTCATCATCATCATCCGACTATGCTCGGGGTCCACTACCTGTAATCATAAAAAGCTGAGTGGGTCAGGCTTGGAAGCCTGGTGAGCATATAGGGTTTTCAACCCATAATAAATAAATTTATTGTACTTAAACATCAATCAATCAACCAAATTACCCCAAACCCATTATCTTATTAATTTCTTAAGGGTTTACCCTAAGATTCAACTATCACTCCTTCCTAAGGATTCATCCTAAGGAATAGGCACAAGGTCACACCATCACCAGGGTTTATACAACAGGGGCTAAATTCATAGCTCTTATTTATTGACAGTATTATTGACAGTATTCACCCCTGTCATACATGTCAATGGGTTTTTAGAGTACTCCAAATGAACATATAGTTCATTACACCTACAGGTTGCGGGCCTGCTAGTGCTCCACAGACCATCTAGAATAGTCCATGGTTGTCATCCCTACTCTGCTGAATGACGGGGGCCAACATTTTGGGTAAGTGATTCTCTCAAATTTCACCACTCACCCTCAACTCATGATCAATATTACTGATCATCTCCTTTATCCAACTCACCTATCATCACACACCCATTATTTCATCTACCCATGTTTTACCCAACATTTTTGTAGATAAAATACATATACAATTTAAATTATTTAAAAACATGTATAAATCACACCTTCAACATCCAACTCAAATAAACAAACGATAAATATTCACACAGCACGTATTTTATGTAAAATACTTCATATCTATGTGTAAGGTGCAAGTAACTACACACTCACCTGATTTAATGAAAATCGGGCAGAAATTCGTTTCCTAAAACGATCGTTTCTAATAAAACCGGGAGTTTTATTGAGAAACAGGGCTCTGCGAAGGGTCGGGCTTCGAAACCGAAAAGATAAATTTTCTGGGCTTCTCGGGCACTTCGTGGCGTATTCCGGGGGTTATAATCGATACCGGGGCTTCGGGGAATGTTAAGATGAAGAAAATATGAAGAAAGGGGTGAAATCCCAAAAGTACCCGAGAAGGCTCGCATGACCCTTCTATTTATAGGGGTCCGACGTCGGTTTCTCAATTGGACCGAGGTCTAGTCCGAAGTAGGGGGAATCCGTGGCATGCTGCGAGGGTTCGGTCTCGTCCAAGAGAGTATGTGTCGCACCGCCATTGGACCACTTCGGATCAGATCAGGTGCTCGGATGACTCAGCAGCTCGGACACGTGGCTCGCCTGAATCACCCATTTCGGACACGTGGCACGTTCTAAGCGAGGGTGACGTGGCAAATCGTGACTATGCGAATTTTCTCGGTTTTTGTGCAAAAACTTCTAAAATCCATAACTTTCGCATACGAGCTCCGTTTTTGACGTTCTTTATATGCACGCGTAGGTAAAATTACGCTCTACAGCTTCCGTTTAGACTTCGTCGGCTAATTTTGAGTTTAATTTTTATATTATTATTTTTAACAGACCGGGACAGGAAATCCGTTAAAAATTCATAACTTCTTCATCCGACGTCCGTTTTCGTCAGACTTTTTACCGTTGTGATACTATTTACGAGACCTTCGGTTCTCGGTTAGGTCGTGTCGGCTAAAAATCATTCGATCTGAAATTCCAGTTTTTAACTGTCTACTGCTAAGCTGAAACTTCGAAAAATCATAACTTCCTCATACGAAGTCAGATTTGGGTGTTCTTTTTATACCTACTCTCGGTTTAACGAACACTACGAGTTTCGTTTAGATCACTAAGGCTAAAAAGTAGTTTATCAAAAACTCACTTTTTACGACATTCAGCACCGAGCCGGTTTTGTGGTGAAACTTCGACAGGTCATAACTTCTTCGTTATAACTCGGATTTCGGCATTCTTTATATATCCGTAATCCTTGTCACGACCACCACAAGTTTCTTAGTAGATATCGGCTTTATCTAAAATTTAATTTTTGACGCTCATTTTTATTCTTAATTATTTAAACCCTAATAATTAAGCATAAAACACATAAAACACATAATATTCACATAATTCCTTTTCATTTCTCCAAAATGAGTCACAAAGGTTAACCTAGACCATTATGTCAATATTAATGCCTAGCCTAGAAACACGGGCGTTACATGGGTCAAAACAAAATCATCGAGGGGCCCATATATCGCTTCTAATCCAAGAAGGAACAGATAAACTTCGACTCATATGCTTGTTCTACTACTTGTTAAATCACACAAAAATGCACGTTTTATAACATCGAGTTACCAATGCGCTTTCACACGATCAATGCATAACCAACTCATAGACAACAAGTCATATCTCTAGGTTTGAAGACTTATATGATATTACCGTATCGCGATCACTCGAGATAAATTCCATGAAGTGATACCAGCGAGCGTGGTTTGAATCCAATACTCAGAACTTATGAGCACTCATGAGTGTTGAGGCCATGTCCAACATCTTAGACCTCTACAACCAACTCATGACAGTCTTACTTCATATCTACTTCCAACATATGACCGATTGTGGATAATTTGAATAATATGTAAACACAACATAAATATTCTAGAAGTCAAAACATGCAAAAGAAATAATAGTAAACGATTGACAAAAGATAGCAACACTTTACTCATAAATAAACACAACTTTTATTCATCATCAAATGTCAATTACACTTTACAAATTTCAAAAGTTATCTAACTACTAAAACTAATATCATCCTTCAGCCCTATGCCCCTTGCATGCTGGAGATGCTTAACCCTACCCAGTCCCTTCGTAAGGGGATCTGCCGGGTTCTCATCCGATGATACCCTCTTTGCCACGAGGAGTCCTTCTTCTATACGATGTCTGATGAAATGGTATTTTCTGTCAATGTGTCTGGATCTCCCGTGATCCCTTGCTTCCTTTCCTAAGGCAACTGCACTTTCACTATCACAGAAAATCTCTATGGGCTCCTTTATAGCTGGTACAACTCCAAGGTCTCCAATGAAGTTCTTTAGCCATATAGCCTCCTTTGTTGCCTCGCTTGCCGCTATATACTCTGATTCGCAAGTTGAATCAGCCACTGTCTCCTGCTTGGAACTTTTCCAAGAGATTGCTCCTCCGTTTAAGGTAAAGACCCAGCCTGACTGAGAGCGGAAATTATCCCTATCAGTCTGGAAACTAGCATCACTATACCCTACAACTCTCAAGTCATCACTCCCACCAAGGGTAAGGACCCAATCCTTAGTCCTCCATAGGTACTTGAGAATATTCTTTTCCGCTGTCCAGTGAGCCTTACCAGGGTTCCCCTGATACCTGCTAACCATGCTCAAAGCAAAGGCTACATCAGGACGAGTGCAGGTCATAGCATACATGATCGAGCCTACTGCAGAAGCATAAGGTACTCGACTCATTTCTGCTATCTCAACCTCGGTACTCGGGCTCTGAGTCTTACTCAGTCTAGCGTTACTCTGGATGGGTAACTCTCCTTTCTTGGAATCTTGCATGCTGAACCTCTTCAGCACCTTCTCCAAGTATGTACGCTGACTAAGTCCAATTAGTCTTTTACTCCGGTCTCTCAGAATCCTTATCCCTAGAATATAGGCAGCTTCTCCTAGGTCCTTCATAGAAAAACGCTTCCCAAGCCAGGAGTTCACTTCCTGCAAGGTTGGGATGTCATTTCCTATGAGTAGTATGTCATCCACATACAATACCAAAAAGCTAACTATACTCCCACTAGCCTTGACATATACACAAGATTCATCTTCACTCCTCGAAAAGCCAAACTCTTTGACTTTCTCATCAAAGCAAAGATTCCATCTGCGAGGTGCTTGCTTTAATCCACAGATGGATTTCTCAAGCTTACACACTCTATTAGGGTACTCTGTGCTGACAAAACCCTCTGGCCGATTCATGTAAACATCCTCAACCAACTTTCCATTGAGGAAAGCGGTTTTGACATCCATTTGCCATATTTCATAGTCATGAAATGCAGCAATGGCTAACAATACCCTAATAGAATTAATCTTGGCTACTGGTGAAAAGGTCTCATCATAATCAACTCCTGGAGTTTGAGAAAAGCCCTTTGCAACCAATCGTGCCTAATAAGTGTGTACATTACCATCCATGTCGGTCTTCTTTTTGAAGATCCACTTGCACCCAACTGTCTTACGACCTGGTACATTGTCAACCAAGTCCCAGACCTGATTGTCATACATGGACTGTATCTCGTTGTCCATTGCCTCTTTCCATTTAGCAGACTCGGGGCCTGCCATGGCTTCCGCATAGCTGTTAGGTTCATCCAGACTTACCAGTGTCCCATCACTGATAAGTGTTTCACCTTCCGCAGTAATATGGAAACCATAGTAATGCCTAGGTTCATTCCTAACTCTCGTGGAACGCCTCAGAGGTACAGACTCGTCAACTGGATCAACAGGAGTTTCCTCCTCAAGTTGACTGCTAGGGTTTGAGGTTCCTTCACCACTTGACTCCTGAATTTCTTCAAGGTCAATTTGCCTCCCACTGTTTCCTTGGCTTATGAACTCTCTCTCTCTCGAAAGACACCCCTCCTTGCTACAAAGACCACATTCTCACTAGGTCTGTAGAAGAGGTAACCAAAGGATTTTAGTGGGTAGCCGATGAAAATACACCTCTCACTTCGAGGTTCGAGCTTGTCGTGAGTCTCGCGTATCACGAAAGCCTCGCAACCCCAAATCTTGATGTGGGCTAGACTAGGAACTTTTCCAGTCCACATCTCATGAGGTGTTTTGGAAACCTTCTTTGTAGGGACCAGATTAAGGATATGGGCGGCAGTCTCTAAGTCATACCCCCAGAAAGAGATTGGTAGCGTAGCTCGACTCATCATGGAACGAACCATGTCTAACAAGGTTCGATTACGCCTCTCAGCTACACCATTCAGCTGTGGTGTCCTGGGAGGTGTCAATTGTGAGACAACCACACATTCCCTGACATAGTCGAGGAAATCTGTACTAAGATACTCACCACCACGATCGGATCGAAGCATCTTAATGTTCCTGCCCAATTGATTCTCTACTTCCTGTTTAAACTCTTTAAACTTATCGAAAGTCTCTGACTTATGCTTGATTAAGTAGACATATCCATATCTACTGTAATCATCTGTAAAAGTCACATAATAACGATTAGCATCCCTTGTGGCAGTTTTGAAGGGTCCACACACATCCGTGTGCACTAGATCCAACAAACCTTCACCCCTAGCACAGGAACCTGTGAAGGGTGACTTTTTTATTTTTCCAAGTAAGCATGATTCACAACTATCATCTGACCTTAGGTCAAATGACTCCAAGATTCCATCCTTTTAGAGTTGGCCTATGAGTTTCTTGCTTACATGTCCAAGACGACAATGCCATAATGATGCTTTATCCAAGTTATTATCATTAGTATAATCAATACATAACACATTATTTCCTAAATTATCTACAACAGACACAGCTTCATACACACCATCACAAGGTAATGCTTTAAAATAAAACACATTATTACAGAAAGCATTTATTCCACCAATTTCATTATCAAAAGAAAAGGTAAAACCTTTTTTGTACAAAGCATGAAAGGAAATAACATTTCTTGCCATTTTAGGCAAATAACAACATTTATTCAAATCTAAAGTAAACCCACTACTTAGCAACAAAGTATAAACTCCAATCTTGATGACAGGTGAAACTTTCCTATTCCCCATGATCAAGTTTATCTTTCCATGCTCCACATTCTCACTTCTTCTTAGTCCCTGCAAATCAGAACAAATATGAATACCGCAACCGGTATCAAGGACCCAAGAGTTAGAATAGGGTGAGTTATTAGATAATATAGTGTATATACCTGCATGGTTGGGTTTCACTTTCCCATCCTTCAAATCTTGTTGGTACTTTGGGCAGTTCCGCTTCCAGTGCGCCTTTTCGTGGCAATAGAAGCATTCAGCCTCTTTGGGATCAGAAGAAGGTGTAACGAAACCTTTCTTGGTTCCGATTGAAGAGGAGCCATCAAGGGTCTTACCCTTGGTACCCTTCGAAGGGTTCTTCCTCTTATTCCCTCTACCTTTCCTGATTGCCAGGACAGGTGCTGAGTTTGGAGTAGTAGTAGGAGTGGTCACAACCGACTTACCTTTGAGACCTGATTCTGCGGTCTTTAGGAGTCCTTGAAATTTGCTGAGGGTGACTTCTTCCTTGTTCATGTGATATGTCATGCAGAATTAATCATAACACGATGGTAAGGAGTGCAAAATAATATCTATTGCTAACTCCTCTGGGAAGTTCACATTCAGCTTCATCAAACGGTCCATATACCTTTGCATTTTCTGCATGTGGCTTGTGATGGGTTCACCATCCTTCATTCGGGTTGTGATCATAGAGGAGATGATTTCATATCGCTCTTGACGAGCACTCTAATGGTAGCGGTCCATCAAATCTTGGTGCATCTCAAAAGGATAGTAGTCCTCATAGGACTTCTGGAGCTCAGCTGTCATATTGGCCATCATGATGCATGCCACTTTGGTAGCATCCCTTTCATGTGCCTCTTATTCAGCAAACTCCTCAGGAGTAGCAGTTGGCTCGGGTACCTTAAGCTCCTTGTCGAGAAAATATTCTTTGTTCTCATACCGAGTGACCATCCTGATGTTACTGATCCAATCAGTAAAGTTGGATCCATCAAAGATGACTCTCCCACAAAGGTTCATGAGAGAGAAGGAGCCGGTAGGGTTTCAGCCAGGAGTAGCATTGTTGGTAGACATCTGAAAAGAAGAAAAGACAAGTTTAGTTTAGATATAAAGATAGTCCTTAATAAAACACCTAAATGTAATATTAAGGCTAGGATCCAATCACAATATATTATAACTTAGAAGAGGGATGCCGTAATCTAAGCTATAACATATTTGAAAGGTAGGTGAATGACGATTCACCAATTTCCACCATGAAAACGAAATATATAAGATATTAGGTTTTTTTTATTTGGTTTTTAGAAACTCCTAGATTCTTTTGAGATTCATTGAACTTTTCAATGGCATGTTTCAATCTCGAGTGTGCCCTTCATGTTTTGTGACTGGGATACCGAGGATCACAAAACAAGGTGTGAAGTAACCATGCAAATTACTTGGTACCCTTAATGTTTTTTCACTTAATCGATGTGCCGGTTAACCACACGCGCTCCACCGACCTATGAAAAACCTTAAGTCACCCTTTGCCTACCTTGTTAAGTCCAAGTTAGTGTACCGGTTAACCACACACGCTCCACCAACGACTTAATCAAAGTGCAAAGTGTAATTTCATGGGTTAGCACCTTATTCACATTTTCCTAAAGTAACTAAGATTGGGAATTTATAAACATTTAGTTACTGTATAATAATCATTATACTTTTAATGAGAATTTTAAGTCATTGTCCTACCCGTTCGGCTAACGACCCTCTACTAGTCAAGGAAGCGGTGGGTGAGAGTGGACACCCATTAAGCTGCCATTTTATAGGCAACAACCTTATACCCCCCTTATAGACCGGCTTCGTGAATGAGGCATACTAACGGTAAAACGACTTGATCTTATACATATATATATATATATATATATATATATATATATATTATTATTAAACTTATAATATTATAAAGTATAAGGGTTGAATTTTAACTTTTAAAATTCTAGGGGTTGGAACTAAAGTTTACTAGGATGACTTTACATGTTCCAAAACTTGAGGGCAAGTTTTGTAACTTAACAAAACTTTTCAATTCATAACTTATGAGTTATTAAAATGAAGACTCTTCATTTTTTGTAACTTGTGTGTTCTTTTAATGAAATTAAACAAATAGACTTTTGGTTATCCATAACTTGAGGACAAGTTATGGACTCCATTAAAACACTTAAAGATCATGAATTCAGCATTAATCAAGCAATTCCTATGATCTATCAAGAACTTATGAGAACATGAATAATCATATCAAAATTTCAAGAACATATGAACACATATAATCATGTAATTTTGATATTAGCCATTGTAAATGGATTAGAACAATCATTATACCATCTAAAACAAGTTTAATAACACCAAAAAAGTTTAGGGTAATGTTTCTAGTCCATTTGCAGCAGCAAAAGTCGAAAATCTGCATTCTGAGGCTCCTACTCGTCGAGTGCACGAACCTACTCGACGAGTAGGATGAGTTTGGTCATGGACTCGGCGAGTCCCCCCATGGACTCGGCGAGTTCATCATGCAGACAACAATAAAATCGACTTTTTTCACTATTTTGCATCAAGTATCAAACCAACAAGCCTAGGCTCTGATACCACTGATGGGTTTTGAGCAATTCTAACGCTCCTAAGTGTACATGCAACCCTAGAAAACCTTGGATCTATGTTTGTGTAAAATACATGCAAAAATACTTTTTTCAAGGTTCATAATCCTATCTAGCATACATGGGGAACTTTAAACATAAAGATGGCTAGAATTACATACCTTGTAGTTGTTATGATTCCTTGAAGAACCTTGAGAGCCTAGCACCCCAAGTGTGATGCCTCAAATGTCTCACACAACACCAAATGATCTTGGAATGACTTTAAGAATGTATAACACTTGTATAAATCGGCTTGCCCTCTCTTGTTCTTAGTGTAGCCGATTTTGGTGAGCAACATGTTCTTTATATAGTGTGTCACATCTAGGGTTACACCATGTAAACCCTAATGTGACACGACTCTTCATTTCCATGACCCATGGGTTTGTAACTCCCATGGAGCCTCCATGGAGCATCCAATGGGTTTAACCCAACTTGATAATCCATGTAGCCTTTTAGCCCACTATACAAGTTATGGATGATTTACATAATCAACCCATATATTTAATTAGTCTCCTTTTTGATCACTTAATTAGTTCTAGATTAATTCTTGATTAATACTAATTAAATAATATTATTAATATATTAGAACTTATAATATATTAATAAACCACAAGTGTTATTTCTCTCATTTAGTCTATCCAATTGCATGATGCCATGCAACCCAAATGGACCATGCCGGGTCGGGTCAAGTACATACCATAAATTGTTATGGACTTAGACACCTTATCCAACATTTTTTCCTTACTTGCCTTTACAATAGAAGTTCTTCATCGAGCTCTTCTAAGGAAATTATTACTAATCCTTCGACACCATTTTGATCATTGCATTCATTGTTAGATTTACTTTTATGTTAAGAATCTTTTGATCTTATTATATTTATTCCAACATTGGGCCGTGAGTGTTGGGCTTAGAATTTGTGGGCCTCAAACCCACAGGTGGACTGGAACCGTTGGGCCTAGGATTGGGATTATTATATTGGGCCTTAAAGCCTACTCAATTGGACTTGGATATTTTATTATGAAAGTTGGGCCTTGTGAGGAAAGGGCCCAATAAGACAAAGATTAGGGAACCTTTGCTTTATGTGGTAGAATTGGGCCTTTGGAGTTATATTTGGATCCAATAGCTAATTAGGAAGTTTTTATGCTTTAGGGAGACGAGGCCCGAGTCATCCACGGAGTACGGTTCGACATTCATAGTTGAGGCGAGTCTCCCTTCGCAGAATCCATGGGTCGAAGGCACCAATGCCGACCCACTAGTATTAATATAACTTAATAATTGTCTTTGTGATAATTATTAAGGTGGTATGTATTGTTTGATGTTTATGTGAGATATGCATGATTTTATGTGGTAGTGGTAGGGAGTGAGATAGACCCCGTAATTGGTTTGAAAAAGACCGAAGGGTAGGTCGGGCACCTAGATATGCCTGATAAGGGTAGGTTGAGCACCCATATATGCTCAGAAGGGCAGGTTGTGTCACACCCCCAAACCGGAACGGCAGAAACGTTCGGGGGCGGAGGACGTCATGCTCAGTATCATAACCATAGTGAAGAAAGTAAACACAACCATCATAAATATAATTTAAAAGGTTACATCGTTGCAAAAATACATGTTTGCAAATAAATTACATATGATGTCAAAATAGTTTAAAAATCTGCGCCTTAGCGTCTTGCCTTCAAAATCTTGTGGTTACCCGTATTACTGAATACCTGAGAATACAGGTTGTTTTTGAAAGAGTATCAGCATTAAAGCTGGTGAGTTCATAAGCAATTTATGAATGAAGAATGGATGTTGTTCCTTAAAGTTTGTTACAAGTTTGTTTCCAGAAAATCCAATATTTTCTAAAAGGTTTGTTGTAGTCTTAACTAATCCAAGACTTAGTATATGTAAGTAAATCGGCATACTTATGTGTGGTTTTATATTTAAATAAAACTCCTTTTTGTGAAATTCTTAAATCCCCGGGAACTGTGTGCTTTGTTAATTCCCCATGTGAGTTGTTATAACCATGCTAAAACTCGAAGGCCTCATTTGTCACCCCAGACCTGCCGGTCTAGCTGTTGCAAGTAGCTTAGGTGCGGGTTTGTCAGACCCAATATAGATCTATACAAAACTATCACGATCTCCCTCCAAGAGATTCTGATTATAACTACAGGACTTTTCTGTGGTACTTAAGAGTACCCCGAAGGTGAATGTCTCACAATTTTATTCATTAGCAAGTTCACGTAGTTTGTAATGAAATACCCGTTTTGTAAATCGATTGTTTTACCATTTCTTTGTTAAATGAGATGTTCAGACTATACCTATTATAGTCTATCGAAAATGTTTTATGATTTAATGAAACCTTGTTATGCATGACTTTGTATTTCAATAATAATGACATTGAAATTACTAAGTGTAAATCTTACACACCTTGCTCAGCATGTTACAAGGTGTGAATAACTCTTAAACTTGTTTTGACAGTTTTACCCTTAACTGTCCCTGTTTTAGAATATTTATAGGAAAATCATCGTAAGTCGAAAACTGAATCCGTAAACTCGGAGAGTTTGGAAAAAGCGTCTACTGTATTCATAAATTTTCCTATAATTTTTGGTGGTCTCAAACCAGTGTGAATATGTTCATCTTCACAGCCTGGTCCGATTTTGTTGCTGCAGTGATAGGCAGTTTTGTAAAAATCGCCATAAATTGTAGATAAATCGTATGGAGATGTGCAAGTAGTCATTTTAAAGGTATAAACCTGAAATACTCGAATGTTAAACAGTTTTTAAATATATTAAGCTTAAGTTGGGTAAAACAGTTCGTGAACAGGTCATAACTTTTCTGTTGTAAGCTGTCAAGTTAAGTTTTAAATATGTTTTGGTGTTTTAACTTGTATTCCCCCCCTGAAAACTAAAGAAAACCGGAAAATGTAGGGGTATGAACTCACCTTGAGTGATTTCTTGAAGAGTGGAAGGTCGAAGACGAGGAGTATCAAGTCAAGAACACTTGATGAACACGTGAAAGTTTGGATGATCCTAAGAACGATTTTTGGTGTTAAAATATGTGTAGATGATTCAAGGATGTTATGAAAACATGGAATAACACTTGAGTTTAGATGAAATATGTACCAAAGAGTGAAGTAATAGCTCAAGAACACCTTCAAAAAGTGGCTGAAAGTAGAGAGAAAAGAAGCTTTCTTGAGGGGTAAGAGAAGTGTGTAAGTGAAGGAAATGATCAAGGAAGTTCAAGAAATCCTCCAGGGATTTCCTTATATAGAAAGTTGCTGGAGCAATTTGCAAAGTTGAAAGGATGTTTGCCTTGGTTTGTGTGATGTGGATAGGATTGGACTAATGAGAAGAAGACACATGGAGGCAAGTGGGCACACTTGACCCACTTGTGGGGTAGAATATCCTTAGATATTTCTTTTAATGAAAATAATGATTTTAAAATTAATAAATCCTTGGGATATGAATAAAATATGAGTTTAGGGAGTTTAAAATGATAAAAATATGAATTTGGTGAAAAATCCCCGTCAAAATCGTCAAAAACGGGCTTAACAGGCGAAAGTAGTCAAAAACCGGACAAGAGGAGCAAACCTGCGAGGGTTTAGTTCTTTGAGTTGAGGACCGAGAGTGAGAAGAAGGAACCGAAGGAGGGCTTGGGTCCGAAGGTGATAGGAGTGAAGGTGGGTCTCGGTTCCGAATGGAGATGGAAGCGAAATGGACCGAAGGCTCGGTTCATTTCGGCTGTTGATGAGGTTCGGTCCTTGAGAGGGAGGGTTCGGTCTCGGAGGCTATGTTCGGTTCAGAGGGGGACCTTCGGTTCTTAAGCAGTTCGGTCATAAGAAGCTTCGGTCCAAATAAGGTGTTTCGCTTCTTAGGGTTTCGCTTCCAAGAGGCTTGGTTCCATTAGGGTTTCGGTCCTATAGGGCTGTTTTTCAAGTAAGCTTCCCGTTTTGAGTGATTTTTGGCCAAGTTATGGGTCAGGATGACCCGGATGACTATAAAAAGTTGAGAGAGATTTCGAGAGAGATTTGGGAGAGATTTGGGAGAGATTTGATTTTAGACAATATTAGCGTATAGTCTCGCCATGCAAGGTTCGTGAACCCCGTTATACTTCGTTTATGATTATTTTAAGTCTCCAAAAGGGTCCATAGTCGTGTTTTGATGCATTTAACTCCCTTCTTAGGGTTTTACATTCCTAAACACATAAAATCTCCGAGACACTTGAATTCTTGACATACAAATGCACATTTTCATAGAATAACATTTAACATAGAAGCACTAGTTAAGTTTGACCGGTTTGACTTGTTGACTTTGACTTTGACTTGAAATGGACGGTTGTCACATTATCCCCCCGTTAGAAGGAATTTCGTCCCGAAATTTGCATTTTGAGTGGGACTTCAAGGGTTGGGGAATAGATGTGGATACTTTTGCCTCATTTGGTCCTCATGTTCCCAAGTAAATTCGGGTCCTCGCTTGGTGTTCCAGCGAACCCTTACGATGGGAATGCGACTTTGTTTCGTCGATTTGACCTCTCGATCCATGATTTCAATAGGTTCCTCTACGAAGTGGAGGTTCTCATTGATCTAAATTTCTTCCAAAGGAATGACATGGGTCTCGTCAGACAAACATTTATTTGAGTTCGGCACATGAAAGGTAGGATGAACGTTGCTGAGTTCCTGTGGTAATCGTAGCCTGTATGCCACCGGGCCAATCCTGGCGAGGATTTAGAATGGTCCGATATACCTTGGACTTAGTTTTCCACGTTTTCCAAAACGTATTAATCCCTTCCAAGGTGATACTTTCAGTAGTACTCGATCCCCAACTTGGAAGTCCAAAGGCTTCCGCCTCTTATCCGCGTAGCTCTTTTGTCGGTCTTGCGAAGCCTTCATTCGTTCTCGAATTTGGACGATCTTTTCTGTTGTTTCCCTTATGATCTCCGGGCCAGTGAGTGTACTGTCAGGAACTTGCCCTCTTGCTAGTTGCGTATCGCCCACCTCAGTCCAGCACAGGGGTGATCTGCACTTACGGCCATAGAGGGCTTCGAACGGAGCAACTTTGATGCTAGTGTGATAACTATTATTGTATGAGAATTCGATAAGGGGTAAAAGGGCATCCCAAGCTTTACCAAAGTCTATCACACAAGCTCTTAGCATGTCCTCTAACGTTTGAATGGTTCTTTCACTCTTCCCATCAGTCTGTGGGTGGTAGGCTGTACTTATGTCCAGTCTAGTTCCCATAGATTTCTGCAGTGACTGCCAAAACCGTGACGTGAACCGACTATCTCTCTCGGAGATAATGGATATCGGTACTCCGTGAAGTCGCACAACTTCTTTAATGTAGATCCTTGTCAGTTTCTCCATTTTGTCTGTCTCCTTTATTGGTAGGAAGTATGCGGATTTGGTTAATCTGTCGACGATTACCCAAATGGTGTCAAGTCCACCCGCTGTCTTAGGTAACTTGGTAATGAAATCCATCGTAATCCGATCCCACTTCCACTCGGGTATCTCTGGCTGTTGAAGTAGTCCCGAGGGCTTTTGATACTCCACCTTGACCTTGGCGCAAGTTAGGCACTTGCCCACAAAGGTAGCTATTTCGGCTTTCATGTTTGGCCACCAATACAGCTTCTTGAGGTCTAAGTACATTTTTTCTGAACCGGGATGCACAGAGTAACGAGTTTTATGAGCTTCTTTCATGACAACGTCCCTGAATCCACCAAATTTTGGTGTCCAGATCCGGTTCATGAGATAACGAACCCCGTCATCCCTGACTTCGACATTTTTGTCCATTCCTCTCAACGCTTCACCTGCCACGTTCTCGGGTTTTAGGGCTTCTTCCTGTGCCTCTTTGATTTGTGCGGAAAGGTGTGAATGGATGGTCATAGTTAATGCCTTTACTCGGTGGCCTGAGTATTCCTTTCTGCTCAAAGCGTCTGCAACCACGTTGGCTTTTCCGGGGTGATAACGAATCTCACATTCGTAATCATTTAGTAATTCCACCCATCGTCTTTGCCTCATGGTGAGATCCTTTTGATTGAGAATATGCCGAAGGCTTTTGTGATCGGTGAAAATAGTGCAGTTGGTGCCGTAGAGGTAATGCCTCTAGATTTTTAGGGCGAAAACTACTGCTCCCAGTTCGAGATCGTGTGTCGTGTAGTTTACCTCGTGCGTCTTCAGCTGTCTTGAGGCGTAGGCAATGACTTTTCCTCATTGCATTAACACACATCCTAGACCTTGGTTTGACGCATCGCAATAAACTACAAAGTCCTCGGTTCCATCCGATAGGGACAAGATCGGAGCACTGCACAGGGTTCGTTTCAGAGTTTGGAACGCAACCTCTTGCTTATCCCCCAGACAAAAGTCACTTCTTTTTGAGTCAAGGTGGTGAGTGGTTTCGCGATTTTGGAGAAGTTTTGAATGAACCTTCGATAGTAACCGGCGAGTCCTAAAAATTGTCGGAATTCTGTGGGTGTTCTTGTTGCTGTCCAACTTTCGATTGCCTTGATCTTGGAAGGGTCCACATGTATTCCTTCCTTGCTGACTACATGTCCGAGGAAATTCACTTCTCGAATCCAGAACTCGCACGTTGAGAATTTGCGTATAATTTCTCCGCCCTCAGTGTCTCCAGGACTTGACGTAAATGCTGGCTGTGTTCTTCCTCACTTCGGGAGTAGACTAGTATATCATCGATGAAAACAATCACGAACTTGTCTAAGTAATGTCGAAACACCCGATTCATCAGGTCCATAAACACCGCGGGTGCATTTGTTAAGCCGAAAGGCATCACTACAAACTCGTAGTGACCATAGCGCGTCCTGAAGGCTGTCTTGGGAATATCCTCCTCTTGAACTCGTAGTTGATGGTATCCTGATCTAAGGTCAATCTTTGAGAAGAAACTTGCTCCTTGTAGCTAATCGAAAAGGTCATCGATTCGAGGCAAAGGGTATCGGTTTTTAATGGTGAGTTTGTTTAATTCACAGTAGTCAATGCACATACGGAACGATCCATCCTTTTTCTTGACGAACAAGACCGGTGCTCCCCAAGGTGAGAAGCTTGGCCTAATGAAACCTTTGCTTAGCAGTTCATTCAATTGACTGGACAATTCCTGCATTTCGGCTGGGGCTATACGATATGGCGATTTGGCTACAGGGGTAGCTCCAGGAATCAGATCGATTCGGAATTCGACTTGTCGAGCAGGGGCACTCCTGGAAGGTCTTCCGGGAATATGTCGGGGAAATTACAGACCTCCGGAATGTCTTTGATGTTTTTCACTTCTTGTTTCTTATCCATGACGTGGGCTAGGAAGGCGTGGTACTCCTTGCGGAGATACTTTTGAGCCTTGACACAAGAGATGATCTGAAAGTTCGTGCTAGGTTTCTCGCCATAGACGACGAGGGTTTCACCACTTGGCAGATTAAGGCGACGACCTTTTCGTGACATAGGATTTCGGCATGGTGTAGGCATAACCAATCATGCCAATGATGACATCAAAACTTTTTATGGTGACCGGTATAAGGTCGATTTGGAAAGATTGATTGTTTAAGGTGAGGGTACACCCGGTGTAAATGTCGTTAGTGTTCTCTGTTTTTCCGTTAGCCATTTCTACGGTGAACGTGTCTTTTAGTGTTTGTGGTTTTTGTTTAAGCAAACGTTTAAATTGATGGCTCACGAAGCTTTTCTCCGTGCCACTATCGAAAAGAATGCGTGATTATGTATTGTTGAGGAGAAACGTACCGGTGACCACAGTTGGATCTGCAACTGCTTCCTCGCGAGCTATCGCCTGAACTCTGCCCACTTCACCAGATTTGGGGTTTCTTGCCTTCGGGCAGTCCCGCTTGAAGTGTCCTACTTCTCCACAACCATAGCAGGTTCGACTTGCTCCGGCGTTGGCAGCTTGTGCGTTTTGTTGGACTGGAGTTTTACAAAAACGAGCGGTGTGCCCCTTTTTGTTGTAGTTGGTGCAATGCATTTCACGGCATGCGCCGTTGTGGTGAAAGTTGCACTTGTTGCACTTGGGTAGGTTCCTGGAATATTGCCTCATCCGAGTTGGGGTGGCAGTGGTTGTGGCAGCGTGCACAGCAACCACTTGTTGCTTTTTGGCAGGGTCTTGAGCAGGTTGACCCTTCTTTTTGTTCCAAAACTTCCTTTTGTTGTTTCCCCATTTCGCTTGCTCGGGGGTGGTTGTCACAGTGCCATGGCTGGCTTCATGGTCGATGAGTTGTTGTTCCAGATGTTTGACACTGTCAAAGGTGGTTGGCTTTGAGGCCAATACATTTCCTTGAACTTGGGGAGATAGTCCCTATATGTATCTTTCCACCTTTTTTGCTTTCCGAAGTAATCATCCCGGGACACAGTATGGATAGATCACTGAACCTGGAGGTATAAGACAGGATGTTAGAGCCTGTCATTTTGAGACCCCAAAGTTCTTCTTCCAACTTCTGTATCTCGCCCCTTGGGCAATACTCCTTCATTAACATGGTTTTTAGGTCTTCCCATGTTATCGAATTAGCCACCGGAAGTGTCAATGCTTTGACGTGGCCATTCCACCAGGTAAATGCCCTTTCAGAGAATGTGCATGCTGCAAATTTGACCTTGCTTGCTTCAGGGCATGCGCATATTTTGAAGATGGATTTGGTTTTCTCGAACCATTGCAGAAATGTTATGACACCTCTGCTTCCGTTGAAGGCTTTGGGCCTGCCATTTGTAAAGTCCTTGTAGGTACACTCCCTCGAGCGTCCCTGACTGTCCCCGTGGTTAGAATTTGTGGCACCATTACCCGCACTACCTGTATTATTGGTGCTGATTTGGGACATTGCGGCTGCTACTGCGGCTGTCACGGCAGCCTGGAACATTACTGGGTCGAAATGAGGGGGTGGTGGTGGTGGTGGTGCTGTAGTCCCTGCGGCGCTGGCGCGTCTAGGATTTCTACGAGGTGGCATTTTCTGCCATATCAAGAATGAAAAGAAAATAAGTCTTTGATGACACTCACAAGTCAAGAGTTAAAACTAATCATTATTAGTTCTTTATATGCATCATGATTTCGACTTGTAAAGATATAGTAAGAATCCATTCATACTAGAGGTCTATAGATAATGAAATATAGACTTTATAAATGTTGATAGTTTTGATTCACATGAAATATCTGTGATAGAATCCATACCGGGCCCATCCAACAATCGTTTGATGTAA
The DNA here is from genome assembly GCF_052849685.1 of Lactuca virosa. Taxonomy (NCBI): domain Eukaryota; kingdom Viridiplantae; phylum Streptophyta; class Magnoliopsida; order Asterales; family Asteraceae; genus Lactuca; species Lactuca virosa. Next base: position 257,838,914 of record NC_136426.1, on the reverse strand, counting down.
TGGGTCTGCCCTGGGCCCACAACCAAATAAGGAACAAGATCCAAGGCGGAACCATCATTTCTAGGTCGACATGGTCTTAATTATATATAACTTTGATTTATACATCAAACAATCATAGATTAACCACCAGTAAATTTAGTCTGAAAATAATCCATGTTATGAATTTGATGTAATGCTCCCAATAAAACAAATAGCGTGTCAATTTCATTGATATAACTTGGTATACAATATTTGGGAAAATTTGACCCTACAAGGGGTCTATGCTACATCAATGTATGGAAAATTTTTGACCGCCTAACAGATCCCGAAAGTGTAAACACTTAAATCGCGAGATCGGACATAAAATACTAGAAAATAATAGTAATATTTATCCGCAAAACTAGATTAAATTGAAGCGAGCAGTGTAAGCACTACTTGCGGCGGTGGAAGCTCTGAGGGTCACGAAGTGTGACACCAGTGGTCAAAAATAAATTGATCAATAATCGTAATTGGGATGAACCAAGTGGTAGAGTTTGTAACAAGGTTTCGAAAAACATAAAGAACACTGAAATCCGAGCTATAACGAAGGAGTTATGACCAATCGAAAATCCGCGATAAAACCGGCAAAACACTATTTAGTGTAAAAAGTGAATTTTCGATAAAAGGCTTTTTAGCCTTAACAATCTAAATGAAAGTTGTTGAATATGTTAAACCGAGAACGTTCATAAAAAGAACATAAAAATCTGACTTCGTATGAGGAAGTTTTGATTTTTCGAAGTTTCGGTTTAGCAGTAGACAGCTAAAAATTCGAAATATAAATCGATCGATATTTAGCGGATGTAACTTAAACGAGAATCGAAGGTCTCATCAAAAGTTGCACAACGGTAAAAAGACAGACGAAAACGGACGTCGGATGAAGAAGTTATGAATTTTTAACGGATTTCCTATCCCGGACTGTTAAAAATAATAATATTAAAAATAAAGTCAAAATCAGCCGACGAAGTCTAAACGAAAGTCGTAGAGTATGATTTTACCTACGCGTGCATATAAAGAACGCCAAAAACGGAGCTCGTATCCGAAAGTTATGATTTTCGCAAGTTTTTGGCACAAAAATCAAGAAAATCTTGAAAACCGGGCAAATTCGCATGAGTCAGCTTCGGACACGTCACCTCACATGCGAGGCCTCCACGTGTCACCTGCTGATAGGGCCGAACCTTCACGTGGCACTTGCTGATTCAACTAAGTCCGCGGTCCAATCCCTCTTGGACACCTTCGCAGGAGACACCCCGGACATCACCCTCGGACACCCCTTCGCATGCGTGCCCTTCTCCTATTGGACCGAAGCCAAGCCCAATCAGAAGACTCCATCTGTCAGAAGCCTCGCACGTGTCCTTCTCTCCTTCCTACGCGTGTCCTGCTGACTCTTCCTTCGCCTCGCCACCTGTCCTCCTCGGCCGAACCCTCGCACCCCTATATAAAGGGTGCGAGCCTTCTCGGATGGAAGGAGTTTTTCACCCCAAAAATCACCCAAATTCACATTTTCACCCCCTCGACTTTCTCACGACCCCCCAAGGCCCCGGTATCGTGTCTCAAGCCCGAAGCAAGCCCCGGAGCCCCAGAATTCTCGAGAAGTTATCCTCTCTCCTGCCGAAACTCTGCCCGGTTTGAGCCGGTTTTTCGTCAAACAAACTCTTTTCCGGGAACGAAACGCTGACCGAATCACCACTTATCAAGGTGAGTTCATACCCCTATAATTTACCTTTTCAATGGTTTTTAAATGTTTTTTAGGGGGGGAATACAAGTTTAACACAATAATAAATTGTGTTAATAACTGTATGTGTTAATAATCACACAAAGTGTTTCTGTATGCCTTTAAGAATTACCAAATACTTTCAAAATGACTTGAAGCCATGTTAAATCTTTAAAGTCATGTAAAACTCCGTTAAATTCTTTGAAAAATGTTTTATAAGCTATTTCAAAGTATAAATGCCAAAATCATGTTTATATATGTATAAATATATAAATAAGATTTGAAGGGATTAGGACTAATGAATTATCTTATATCCTTTTCCCTGTTTGGATGTGGAATTAAGGTTGTGTTATTTGTCCGAAGGCCGTTTCCTTCTTAATTATATATATATATATATATATATATATATATATATATATATTATACATATATGAGTACAAAAGGTTACTCCTTTTGGTATTAATACCTTTGTATCAGGCTGAGCAAAGGTGTTCATCCATGAGATATCATGCTAATCAGATAGAACATATAAATTATAATAGGTATAATTTATGATTCAAAACTAAATATACAAGTATGATTCACGACTGTATACTTTCCAAGGAAATTACCAAAATTCATTCAACTATACCAAGATATGTATAATACCTTTAATATAGGAACAACATATTAAAGAAGTAAAGATACATCATTCCGGGTTTGCATTAGCAATGGTACTATACAGAGTACCAGAGTTAGCAAACACGAGGTAATAATACATAATACCGGGTTTGCATTAGCAATGGTACTATACAGAGTACCAGAGTTAGCAAACACGAGGTAATAATACATCATACCGGGTTTGCATTAACCGAGGGTACGATACAAAGTACCAGAGTTAGCATTCACAGGGTAATAATAATACATCGTAAATCTCGTTGAAACAATAAATTTGTGAGACCCTTCACGGTGTACTTATCTAAGCACGACCTTTTAAGTCCTGAACTATTAGCCAGAATCTCTTGTAGGGAGAGCGTGAATTTGTGTATAGATCTATATGGACTAACAATCCCGCACCTCTACTGTTCGCTACAGTTTGGCCGGCAGGCCTAGGGTGTCAAATATCATTCCATTCCGACGCCTAAAGAACGTCGCCGCAGGCATATCAGTCATATTAGTATGGTTAATAGAACTCACATGGATAAAACAATGAGTGAATTACAAAGTAATATACTTCTCTTATAGCAGTAAGAAAAGTTAATTACATCCCGACCAAATATACCTTTAGTAGTTTTTACTTACAGTAGAAGCTACGTATCATGAAATCAAGTATTGTACTTCTGGTTTTGAACATTTAAAACCACAAGGCAGTATTATGGATAATACAATATTTTCCAGGATTAATACTAAGGTTTTTACTATAGAACAGATATAACTAAGAACACTTTTACAAATGAAACGGTTTATGGGATTAAGCCACTTTTACAAATGAAACGGTTTATGGGATTAAACCACTTATACAAAGGAAACGGTTTATGGGATTAGACCACTTATCAAATGAAACTTAGCCAATCAATCTCTGTAAACTAGTATAACATAAAAGACCTTTAGTGGTTAATTCTATAATTCCTTAGTTATTACATTAGAGTTGTACATAAGTAATATCTGATTGACAGTGAAATGTGTGACTTCCGCCTTACTTCCTGTTCGTTGTTTGGTTGTGGGCTTAGGGCAGATACACCCATTTGACTGTCCATTCGATATTGGGTTATATATAATCAGTATAAACTAAGTAATTACTGAAGGAAACTATTGAGGTTATCAATCTATCACCTCAGGAAATATAGGATTTCCTGGAGAAACCAGTGAACTTATTCAAAGAACTTAGGGTATACTTAACAGAACTAAAATACTTATGAACTCACCAGCTTAAATGCAGATCTACTCTTTCCAAATAACTTGTATTCTCAGGAATCCAGTAGACAGGTACACTGCCGAAGCTTTTGAGAAGACTACCTGGTACCGTACTGCGACTTTTGTCTTCTACTGTACCTACTTTGGTGTTTGAATATGTAATGTTTGAATACTTGTGTAAAAATTATACTTATTAATGCAATGGTTGTTTGTACTTTGATTACTATATTGCATGTGTTGTGATACTTACCTAAAGTCCTCCGCCCCCGAACGTTTCCGCCGTTCTGGTTTGGGGGTGCGACACGAAGTTCCTTGTTTCCCTCATTTCAGCTCTGGATTCTGCCGCTTGGCGTTCTGCTTCTGCCAAACGTCTTTCCAAAGTGGCTCGGTGTTCCCGGAGCTCTCGTACTTCGGCTCGGGTCGAGATCATTTCCCGTCGAAGGACCTCGGTGCGGTCTCTAGTCCGATCGTGGTCATCATCCAACCGGCAAAGACAAACGAAGTTGACTTGGCTGGTGGCACCAATTTCCATGAGGTGGCGGAGGTTCACCCATGTTTGCTCCTCGTGGCGTGCGACACGGTGAACTATGATAGGAAGGGCTCTGTCGTCTGATCCTCCTCTGCCGAGGTCGTAAAAATCTCGTTGTATGCCATAGGGAGGACGTTGTCCTTGCTCTTGGCTCCATCTATGTATAGTTTCGGCCCATCGGGGCGTCGGGCCCTGGAAGTGTTGCGGAGATATAAGGGCAGGGTGTGGATTGTAGACTTCTGGTTCTGAGTTGGTTCCATATGAGTCTTCTTCCTCTTCCATAGGTTCTTTATCATCCATGGGTTCTTCTTCTTCCATGGGTTCCTCTTCGGAATCTTCCTCTGGGTCTTCCACAATCCAACCGGCATTCCCTTGGTTGGGGAAGTAGGGGTCACCCGGTAAGTGAAATCCTGCCATTGCGCCTGTACGAGAATAGGGATAAGAGGAATATCGTGAGAAACTTTGGTGGGAGAAGTTAGTTATCGCAATTTATAATGTGATTGTTACGGTTTTTGTGTTAAAATACTCCTATAGTATTTTTATGTTTGATTCTCGAGGTTTTTGGTAAGTTGTAGACTTGTTGCTCATCATGATTCTTCTTCGGCATATGTTGGCCATACCTTGGCTAAATATAGTTGATCAGGCTATATTCATCCAAGGTATGACTACATACCCCGAAGCTGGATCATGGTGTCCAACTTGTCTCAATACTTTTATGTTATTGCAAATATGATACTGAATTTAATGAGTGCGATTGTACGTATATTTTTATAAAAATGCTAATTTTTATTTTTAAAGTATTTTCGAAAAGCTACGTCAGAGAATTTTTGTCCCATTGTATTTATAGTTTGTATATCTTACATGGTTCGATATACTTAGTTCACTATAAACAAAGCTCTGATACCATTCTGTCACACCCCCAAACCGGAATGGCGGAAACGTTAGGGGCGGAGGACGTCATGCTCAGTATCATAACCATAGTGAAGAAAGTAAACACAACCATCATAAATATAATTTAAAAGGTTACATCGTTGCAAAAATACATGTTTCTAAATAAATTACATATGATGTCAAAATAATTCAAAAATCTGCGCCTTAGCGTCTTGCCTTCAAAATCTTGTGGTTACCCGTATTACTGAATACCTGAGAATACAAGTTGTTTTTAAAAGAGTATCAGCATTAAAGCTGGTGAGTTCATAAGCAATTTATGAATAAAGAATGGATGTTGTTCCTTAAAGTTTGTTACAAGTTTGTTTCCAGAAAATCCAATATTTTCTAAAAGGTTTGTTGTAGTCTTAACTAATCCAAGACTTAGTATATGTAAGTAAACCGGCATATTTATGTGTGGTTTTATATTTAAATAAAACTCCTTTTTGTGAAATTCTTAAATCCCCGTGAACTGTGTGTTTTGTTAATTACCCATGTGAGTTGTTATAACCATGCTAAAACTCGAAGGCCTCGTACTCGACGTTCTTCAGGCGTCGGAATGTTATGACATTTGTCACCCCAGACCTGCCGGTCTAGCTGTTGCAAGCAGCTTAGGTGCGGGTTTGTCAGACCCAGTATAGATCTATACACAACTATCACGCTCTCCCTCCAAGGGATTCTGATTATAACTATAGGACTTTTCTGTGGTACTTAAGAGTACCCCGAAGGTGAATGTCTCACAATTTTATTCATTAGCAAGTTCACGTAGTTTGTAATGAAATACCTGTTTTGTAAATCGATTGTTTTACCGTTTCTTTGTTAAATGAGATGTTCAGACTATACCTATTATAGTCTATCGAAAATGTTTTATGATTTAATGAAACCTTGTTATGCATGACTTTGTATTTCAATAATAATGACATTGAAATTACTAAGTGTAAATCTTACACACCTTGCTCAGCATGTTACAAGGTGTGAATAACTCTTAAACTTGTTTTGACAGTTTTACCCTTAACTGTCCCTGTTTTAGAATATTTATAGGAAAATGATCGTAAGTCGAAAACTGAATCCATAAACTCGGAGAGTTTGGAAAAAGAGTCTACTGTATTCATAAATTTTCCTATAATTTTTGGTGGTCTCAAACCAGTGTGAATATGTTCATCTTCACAGCCTGGTCCGATTTTGTTGCTGCAGTGATAGGCAGTTTTGTAAAAATCGTCATAAATTGTAGATAAATCGTATGGAGATGTGCAAGTAGTCATTTTGAAGGTATAAACCTGAAATACTCGAATGTTAAACAGTTTTGAAAAATATTAAGCTTAAGTTGGGTAAAACAGTTCGTGAACAGGTCATAACTTTTCTGTTGTAAGCTGTCAAGTTAAGTTTTAAATATGTTTTGGTGTTTTAACTTGTATCCCCCCCCCCCTGAAAACTAAAGAAAACCGGAAAATGTAGGGGTATGAAATCACGTTGTGTGATTTCTTGAAGAGTGGAAGGTCGAAGACGAGGAGTATCAAGTCAAGAACACTTGATGAACACGTGAAAGTTTGGATGATCCTAAGAACGATTTTTGGTGTTAAAATGTGTGTAGATGATTCAAGGATGTTATGAAAACATGGAATAACACTTGAGTTTAGATGAAATACTTACCAAAGAGTGAAGTAATAGCTCAAGAATACCTTCAAAAAGTGGCTAGAAGTAGAGAGAAAAGAAACTTTCTTGAGGGGTAAGAGAAGTGTGTAAGTGAAGGAAATGATCAAGGAAGTTCAAGAAATCCTCCAAGGATTTCCTTATATAGAAAGTTGCTGGAGCAATTTGCAAAGTTGAAAGGATGTTTGCCTTGGTTTGTGTGATGTGGATAGGATTGGACTAATGAGAAGATTGTTGGAATAGTGTCCAAGGTCATTAACTATTGATAATATTTCTAATAATAGCAGGGTCCTTTTGGGTTGCCCTCAAGACCCAAATTGAGTAGAATAAATAAAGGAGAAATTGGTTTATTAATTATTATGATTAATAACTAATTAGAAACTAATTGGAAATATATTTTGGAAATATATTATGGGAATTAATTAACAGTTTAATTAATTAAAGGGTTGAATGTTCATTAATCGATAGTTGGTTAATCAGGAATGTTCCAGAACCCTTATGGGATTAGGGTTGGATGAAAATCACTCCATCCCACATGGGAAAAGAGTGAAATTTCGTGGTTATGCTCCCATCCCACATGGGAAGGAGTACTAAACCTAAGGAGGCATCCAAGGCTATACATAGGGCCTTAGGGATTTCATTCCTCCTTGCACCTTGGCTTGAAGTTTCGCCATCCCTTCTTCCTCCCCCTCTTAGGGACGATTTCTAACCCCTTTGGGTTTGTGAAATTGACCCTTCTCCTAGTTATTTTTATTCCACTCTTTGGTGTCATTGGGTGTGATACCATTAGAGGGATTCTGGTTTGGATCCTTTCATCCAAGCAACCTCATGGAGGTTCAAGATCTCAAGCATGGAGATCAAGGGCTACATAAGAGGTATGTTTTCTTACTTATGTTTTAGTTTTCTAGGGTTGATATAATTAGCATGAAGCCATAGATCCATAGGTTGCATGTACACTTAGGTATATCGTTGTTTCGATTTTTCCGCTACCTAGTTTTAGAGTGTATTTGATGCGTAGAAAACCCAACAGTGGTGTCAGAGCCATTGGTTCATGGTTATGTTCACCCTAGATCCATGTTTTCTGTAAAACTTTGTTTGAAATTGAATGGTAGAAGGATTATTGAAAAATTCGTAATTGATAATACCTTAGTCGTAGCTCACGACGTGAGAGCTTAGAGCTCACGACGTGAGCTCAGCAGAATTAGGGTTTTCAGATTTTTTCCATTTTTCAAATATGAAGCTTTATCAAATATGGATAATTACCAAAGTTTAAAATGTTTTAAATCTGGAAATTGATAAATATTATTTAAATGTTTTATTTGAATTTGAATATTTATTAATAGATAAATATTGTTTAAATATGTTTATTTGAATTTGAATATTTATTAATAGATAAATATTGTTTAAATATGTTTATTTGAATTTGAATATTTATGTGTTTATTTGAATTTGAATATTTATCTATTATTTAAATAGTGAATTTAAATATTTAATATTATTTATAAAAGAGATTTATAAATTTGAATATTACCCCCTTCTGATTTATTAATTGTTACATTGCGTCCTCGCAATTAATTAGAATTAATAATAGACAACTAAATTTAAAGAGTTTTAAATTTACCCCTTATATTTATATATATTAGAATTGTGTCTATTATATGTATAAGAAAGTTACAACATGCGCCCTCGCGTGTTTAAATATTGACATTGTCAGTCTTACATCGACTAGGCTCACCCGTTCTAATGTAGGGGTTTAAGGAGGTCTCTTTGATTCCTAATGAGGTCGGTTTTTAATATGCTTCGCGCTTACCACCCTCACCGCCCAATTGCATTTTGTGAATGGAGTTACCGAAAGGGTTTGATAGTGATAATGGTCAATCTAAAAGTATTTTAAATATAAGTACAAAACAAAATCCCGTTTTATTAATAGAATGTGAGTTTATATTATCCATGAAAATTGCACATTCTCTTTATATTCTGTTGATGGAGCTTGTGTGGTTAACCGGCACATCAATATAGGGTATAGTTGAGAATGATATGGAACTCGCAAGAGTCGGGGACCATGCGATTTTGCAAGGTTAATTCTCAATCTATTTAATGTGAATTTTATGTTATCCATAAAAGTTGCACATTCTCTTTATAACTTGTTGATGGAGCTCGCGTGGTTAACCGGCACGTCAATTGGAGAGTATAAGTAGAGAATGATGTGGAACTCGCGAATCTCAAGCGTAACTTGAGCCGGGGACCATGCGGTTTTGTATGGTCGATTCACCATCTGTTCAATGATCCGCGGCGACCCCATCATTGAATTTGAGATGAACATAATTCGAGATTAACATGCCATTGATAGTCAATGAATCTCAAAGATCTAGGAATTTCGTGGTGATCGAAATTGGCAAAGGGCTTTGCCTACCTAAATAACTTTATGGTGTGTTTACGGCATCCCTTTACACATCATGGAGCCAAATATGGATCCTAGCCTTATAAAATAATTTTATTTAGGGTGATTATTTTCTAAGGATAAGTAAAACAAACTATAATGGAATTTGTTATTGAATGATGTCTATAACCTTATCCACTAAAATCTACTGCTATAAAACCTTTGAAAGGATTAGCTATGAGGATGATCAATCTTGTCAAATTCGTAGTTTGGGAGTAGTTCTCATAAACGAAAAGAAAGATCATGCCTTTGTTAAAGCTATTCCTTGGTTACTTCAAACATTGCATTCTAAAGTGTTAGAAAGAGCAATTGTCAAATGTACGTTGTAAAATGACATATTGAAGTAAAATGGAATTTCCTTGAGTTAGGAGTTGACTAGGATTAATCGACTAGCTGACATGTACATATAATCAATTCATTTTGATTTTGATATGAACAACTTGGAATGACCATGAAGGAGTTGTGGAGCATGTTAAAGTTTCCTTTTGGAATTAACATGGCAGTCATAGAAACTCAAACTTCAAAACACTCCCATATTTTACTATCATTAATAGAAGTGTCAAGAAGAAGAAAGCCAATTGCACACGGTTTAAAAGGCGATTAGTGTGGGTATACCTAATCTAGGCCCTAATACCTAGGACAAAGGAAGGCTTATTCTAAGACATGTTCTGATAGTTGCTCGTTTCCATAACAAGAAAAGGACTAAGAAGTCAAACTTGCCCAAATGTATATTTGAGGTGAAAGGACTGGAACATGAAGAAGTTAAATTTGATCATGGATCACGAGCCCGTACTACTTTCCATTGGATCAAAAGATAACTAGTTCTTTCATGTTTGTTATTCAAAAAAATATATGAATTTATAATGCCATCAAAACATTACTTCTAAACCTTGAGTATTTTACTGAGAATTAGTACTGACATTTGCAAGAATGTGCAGTTACTAAAATGAAGTAAGAAGACTAGAATATGGAGAAGATAATTTGATCATGAATGCCAAGCCCTTGCTACATTCATGGGATCAAATCACAATTCTCCTCAAGAGTTTAGTCTATGGTAATATAACTAAAATTTTTTATACTATAATTCATGAGATAGTTCTGACTTATTTAAATGTAGAGCATTCTAACATGTTAAAAGAAAGTCATGAAATCTATGAAGCTAGTATAGTAGCAATCGTTCAAAATTGATTCGAACATTTAAATAAGGTGTATTATTGTGAATATCTGTTGATGTTAGTTCAACTAATGGATCGTTCAGAATGACCACAATATGTACTGATTCAAATACATCCAAAGTTTTGGGTGAAATGTATTTGTGGAATCATAGTCTTGGATACATAAACGAGAAATGCATTACCAAGTATCCAGTTGGATCGGATTTTGGATATCATTTGACCTCGAGTCTCATGATAAATGCAAATCTTGTTTATCAAGATAGATGATGAATGTTTCACTGGTTGATGTGAGTATCTGTTGGAATTAGTTTACACTAATGGACCGTTCAGATTAATCGCAATACATGGTGATACCAACTTCGTATGAATGTGAGTCTGAAACCTTTCAGGTGTTCAGAGCTCTCATAAAGTGAAGTTGAGAATCAATTGGGCAATAGGATGAGACACTCATAGTGAGAATCTCAGTGCAAACTTTATCGATCATCTAAGTAATTGTGAAAGAGTTTCATGATCTGTCTCCTCCCAAAACACTGCCACTAGGAAGTGTTAGTTGGATAGAGAAACAAATCGTTCATTGATTTTGTACTAGATGAGTCGCATTGTATTTGCTAACAAATCGTGGATTGTACCATGAATAGTGTTACAAGAAGTCCTTTGGTCTTGTGCCAACTAAGTAGGTTCCTGAAACACTCTATGATATGTGAAGTGGGATTCTATCCTCACTTCCATATATGTAAGTCTACGATTATGAGGCTTACGCTCGTCGTTGAAGCGCTCGACAATCTGGGACATTGAATAGAGATGTGTTATCTCGTTGGAGAACCTATCAATCATTTTGGATAATTGTTTAACAATCCTTATGAGAACAAAATGTATGTTGCTCGAAGGGCAGTCTTCCGAGAGAGGGAGCTGATTTCCAAAAGGGCTAGTGGGAGCCACATTGATCTTGATAAGATTCGAGATCCAACCAACGAAGAGCCTAAAGTTGGACATAACATTCAATTTGGAATTGAAAGAGCTATTAAGGAAACTGACATATTTCCATTTTTCCTTATAGATCTGATAGAAGACGTCATGGACCTAGTTATATAAGAGTTTATATTGCTAAGGTATTTGAGTCACTGGTAGATAGCAATCAGAGTGTACCAGCTATCGGAAGCTATGGTAGGCCCTAAAGGCAACAATATAGAAAGAGGAATTGGAAAGCGAGATTCAATCCATGTATGTTGTTATTTGGTAGACCTAACACTTGACCTTAACCCTTAGGTGCAAGCGGATCTTCAAGTAGAGACAATCATGGATAGGAACAAACACATAATTAAACCAAGATAGGTTTTGAAAGATGTGTAAGCTTAACAAGTTCATTTATGGACCGAAATAAGCATCTCGCAAGATGGATCATTATTTCAATGAGAAAGTTCAAAGAGTATGAATTTCGAGAAATAAAGATGAGCCATACATATGTCAAAGCTAGTGGGAGTAATTGGAATCTTTGTTTCAATGAGAAAAGTTCAAGGAGTTTGAATTTCGAGAAACATAGATAAGCCATATATATGTCAGTGCTAGTGGGAGCACTGTAGTCACCCTTGTATTGTACATAGACAATGTACGATTTATAGGAAACTATATTCTAACTTAGCAGGTGTAAAAGCTTGGCTTGGTATGAGAACTGTTTCGCTATGATATACATGGGAGATACAAGACACGTGCATAATAAGGATCTATGGAGATAGATCAAAGTGATTCATTGGATTAAGCCAAAGTACATTGAATGTTGAGGAAACTCGACATGCAGAACTCAAAAAGGAGTTTAGGCTGGCATGACATTGAGCAATGCTAATGTCCTAGTTCTACTATTGAGCTAAAGCAAATGAGTCGTGTCCCACATGCTTCTGCTATGGGATCGATCATAAATGCCATGAAATGTACTTGATCCAATGACTCGTATGCCTTGTGCATGACAATTTTGATTAGATTAATTTGGCAAGAATCAATGAATCAAGATCAAGAACATTCTTAAGTGACCTTAGAGGATAGAAGAGATGATCTTGATAGTATGGAAGAGATCATTGTAAGAGTGACATTGATGCTAAGTTCCGCACTAATAAAGGCAATTCCGTTCGCAGTCGGAATTCGTGCTTTTACTGAATGGTGATATATTAGCTTGAAAGAGTACCAGGTAATACACCATAGTGGATTTAACATACTTAGAGTATATTGCAGTTGGTTAGTGGACAATGTGACTGAAAGCGATTCATTAGTGAGATCTTTGTTGAAATTCAATCATTGATGGTCCTTATGAAGTTTCTTGTGACTTTGGGTGAACTTACCTCGAGTATGGATCCCAAGTCACACGAGCTCACATGAAACATACTCAGTAAGTACCAACACATTTGATAGTGAGTCAAATGTAAAGACATCATAGTCAATGATTCATATCGAAAGATAATCTTGTCGACCATGTCTGACAGTCAGAAAAAGTCGAGAGGCATTAGATTTGCAAATGAATTGGCTTAAACACTCTTAGTTTGGTTTGTTTTAAAACCCGAAAACTTTAATCAGTATAAGTTTTAATTTGATTTGGCGATTATTAAGTGGTGATCTTAATATATGATGGATTTCGGTCATTTCAATTAGCCTATCACTGCGTTCTCACTTTTGCATGTTTGGAACCCACTTCCCGAGTATTAATTTACTCAAACGTCCACAGTCGGTCATACTCTTGGAAGTAAGTAGTGATTCAAGACTGTCATGAGTATTAGTGGGTTGTCCATATCGATTGGACATAGCAAAGAGATTTCGCTAACACTCATGAGTGCTTAATAGAGATTTAAGTATTGGACCAACCCACGCTTAGAGATTACTTCATGGATTCAGTCACGAGTAATTCTAAGACGATAATATCTTCTATTCTTCAAACCTACATGCATGCGGGGTTTTGCTCTATGATTCTGTTATGCATTGGTCTACTCCAACGCTAACCGTAACTGGTAGTTATAAAGGGTATGTCCATGTGTGACATGATGAAATAGAAAAAAAACTATGTAGTTGAATTTTATTCGTTCCTTCTGCCTTAATAGGAGAAGCGATATCTATGGGCCCCTCGATGATTTGGTGCTGACATCTAAAGTGCTTGGCCGAGCCCTGACTGGAATTGATGTGTTCGATTTAGTAGTCAGATGTAGTCGTCACGAATCTATATCGGGAAACATAATTTTGAATTCTGAGATTGACCATTATCCATGTCTCGAATTGATACAGATATCATAGAACGAAAGGATAGTTGATCACTTATCTAAGGGATGAATCTTGACTAGATCAAGAGTTCGGTAGTTGCATTGGATGGCTAACTCTCTGTTGATTATTGGAGAAATATTAGTCCTCGTATAGTTGATGACTTGTCCAAATAGGAGACTGTTGGAATAGTGTCCAAGGTCATTAACTATTGGTAATATTTCTAATAATAGCAGGGTCCTTTTGGGTTGCCCTCAAGACCCAAATTGAGTAGAATAAATAAAGGAGAAATTGGTTTATTAATTATTATGATTAATAATTAATTAGAAACTAATTGGAAATATATTTTGGAAATATATTATGGGAATTAATTAACAGTTTAATTAATTAAAGGGTTGAATGTTCATTAATCGATAGTTGGTTAATCAGGAATGTTCCAGAACCCTTATGGGATTAGGGTTGGATGAAAATCACTCCATCCCACATGGGAAAAGAGTGAAATTTCGTGGTTATGCTCCCATCCCACATGGGAAGGAGTACTAAACCTAAGGAGGCATCCGAGGCTATAAATAGGGCCTTAGGGATTTCATTCCTCCTTGCACCTTGGCTTGAAGTTTCGCCATCCCTTCTTCCTCCCCCTCTTAGGGACGATTTCTAACCCCTTTGGGTTTGTGAAATTGACCCTTCTCCTAGTTATTTTTATTCCACTCTTTGGTGTCATTGGGTGTGATACCATTAGAGGGATTCTGGTTTGGATCCTTTCATCCAAGCATCTTCATGGAGGTTCAAGATCTCAAGCATGGAGATCAAGGGCTACATAAGAGGTATGTTTTCTTACTTATGTTTTAGTTTTCTAGGGTTGATGTAATTAGCATGAAGCCATAGATCCATAGGTTGCATGTACACTTAGGTATATCGTTGTTTCGATTTTTCCGCTACCTAGTTTTAGAGTGTATTTGATGCGTAGAAAAGCCAACAAAGATGACACATGGAGGCAAGTGGGCACACTTGACCCACTTGTGGGGTAGAATATCCTTAGATATTTCTTTTAATGAAAATAATGATTTTATAATTAATAAATCGTTGGGATATGAATAAAATATGAGTTTAGGGAGTTTAAAATGATAAAAATATGAATTTGGTGAAAAATCCCCGTCAAAATTGTCAAAAACGGGCTTAACAGGCGAAAGTAGTCGAAAACCGGACAAGAGGAGCGAACCTGCGAGGGTTCGGTTCTTTGAGTTGAGGCTCGGTTCCATTAGGGTTTCGCTTCTTAGGCTTTCGCTTCCAAGATGCTCGGTTCCATTAGGGTTTCGGTCCTATATGACTGTTTTTCAAGTAAGCTTCCCGTTTTGAGTGATTTTTGGCCAAGTTAAGGTCGGAATGACCCGGATGACTATAAAAAGTTGAGAGAGATTTTGAGAGAGATTTGGGAGAGATTTGGGAGAGATTTGATTTTAGACAATATTAGCGTATAGTCTCGCAATGCAAGGATCGTGAACCCCGTTATACTTCGTTTATGATTATTTTAAGTCCCCAAAAGGGTCCATAGTCGTGTTTTGATGCATTTAACTCCCTTCTTAGGGTTTTACATTGCTAAACACATAACATCTCCGAGACACTTGAATTCTTGACATACAAATTCACATTTTCATAGAATAACTTTTAACATAGAAGTACTAGTTAAGTTTGACCTGTTTGACTTCTTGACTTTGACTTTGACTTGAAATGGACGGTTGTCACAGGTTGGGCACCCGAATATGACTGGCAGTATGTTATGTTGTATTTGGTATGGTTGGGGGCAACTCACGAAGCTTTATGCTTACTGGTTTAGTTTGTGATTCAGGTACCTCCATCTCGAAGGGGAAAGGGTCGACTTGATCGCATCGCATCACACTATGATTTCTGCATTTGATATATTGGGATTTATAATTTGATGATGACTTTCTATGTACTATCTTGATTGTATAACTAAAATTATTTCGTGCCCTCATGGTTTGAAAACATTGTTGTTCTTGTCATGTTTTGATAAACTAAAAATGAAATTTTTGGTTGTAATTTTGGGGATGTTACACATTGGTTGTTCAACTTTTGGTAAGGCACCTTAGATGTCTAACTCTCAACACATAAGAGGAACAAATGTAATGCCCGTGTTTCTGGTCTAGGCATTAATATTGACGTTATAGTCTAGGTTAACCTTTGTAACTCATTTTGAAGAAATGAAAAGGAATTATGTGAATATTATGTGAATATGTGTTTTATGCTTAATTATTAGGGTTTAATTAATTAAGAATAAAAATGAGCGTCGAAAATAAATATTAGATAAAGCCGATATCTATTAAGAAACTTGTAGTGGGAGTGATAAGGATTACAGATATATAAAGAATACCAAAATCCGAGTTATAACGAAGAAGTTATGACCTGTCGAAGTTTCACGACAAAACCGTCACGGTGCCGAATGTCGTAAAAAGTGAGTTTTTGATAAACTACTTTTTAGCCTTTGTGATCTAAACGAAAGTCGTAGTGTTCGTTAAACCGAGAGTAGGTATAAAAAAACCGCCCAAATCTGACTTCGTATGAGGAATTTATGATTTTTCGAAGTTTCAGCTTAGCAGTAGACAGCTAAAAAACTCGAATTTTAGATCGAGTGATTTTTAGCCGACACAACTTAAACGAGAATTGAAGGTCTCATCAATAGTAGCACAACGGTAAAAAGACAGACGAAAACGGACGTCGGATGAAGAAGTTATGAATTTTTAACGGATTTCCTGTCCCGGTCTGTTAAAAATAATAATATAAAAATTAAAGTCAATATTAGCTAATGAAGTCTAAACAAAAGTTGTAGAGCGTAATTTTACCAACGCGTGCATATAAAGAACGTCAAAAATGGAGCTCGTATGCGAAAGTTATGGATTTTAGAAGTTTTGGCGCGAAAATCGAGAAATAATGTCAAAACCAGGAAATTTCGCATACGTGGACTTCAGCCACGTCACCTTCGCTCAAATCGTGCCACGTGTCCGAAATTGTTGTGTCATCTGAAGTGGTCCACTAAAAATCCGACGAGTGTCCTATCTTACATGTGTGAGCCTCGCATGAAGTGCCACGAACCGCCTCCTCGGACTAGACCTCGGTCCAATCAGGAGCCTCCAGCAAGACCCTCGCATGCGCAACCCACGTGCGAGCCACCTACGCACCTTTGCTCTCCTGCTGCCACGTACCCTCGCTGCTGACTCAGGCTTCTTAGCCGACCTTCGGACCCCCCTATAAATAGAAGGCTGCGAGCCTTCTCGGATGATTTTAAGAAATTGCCATCTTTCACCCCTCTTTTAATATTTCTTTCATTCTAACATTCCCCAAAGCCCCAGTATCAATTATAACACCCGAAACACGTCCCGAAGTGCCCGAAGACCCGAAAAATTTATCTTTTCGGTTTCGAAGCCCGACCCTCGCAGAGCCCGGTTTCTGAATAAAACTCCCAGTTTTATTAGAAATGAACGTTTTAGGAAACGAATTGCTGCCCGATTATCATCAAATCAAGTGAGTGTGTAGTCACCTTCATCTTACACCTAGATATGAAGTATTTTCTATAAAATACGTGCTACGTGTAATTATATTAATTGTTTAATTGAGGTGACTGTTGAGTTGATGTTTTATACAAGTTTTAAACTGTATATGTATTTTTATCTACAAATATGTTGGGTGAAACATGGGTAGATAGTTGATGTGTGATGAAATAAAATGATGAGAGGCCTCGATGTGATTGTGATCCAGTCATCTAGCGGAGTTTGGATGACGACCACAGACTTTTCTAGACAATCCAGTGGAACGCTGGCAGGCCCGCAACCTGTAGGTGTTAATCAACTTGGGTGTTCATTTGCTGTACTCCATCCCCCTCATGGTTGCCTTTAGGACATGTATGGCTGAGGAGTCCCCTTAGCAGTAGTGTCCATCCCGATGATATTCTTTAGGCTAGGTCCCTTGTGATAAGTGTTTAGGGACGTAAAGTGAGGATAACAGGAATGAGTAATCAGGGTTATTGTTGATTAATGAACTTAATAAGTTTATTATTATTGTGGGTTGAAAACCCTATATGCTTACCAGGCTCCCAAGCCTGACCCACTCAGCTTTTTATGTTACAGGTAGTGGACCCCGAGCATAGTCGGAGGACGATGAGAGATTTTTGGATTATAGGCCAGTAGTTGTAAATAACTGTTGAAAGGCTTATAATGTCTTGTTTATGCTTTTGATCTGTATCGGAACATGACATCCCGAGGTTTTGATATGAAATGAAATTATATATTTCTTAAAGAAAGGTTTTGACAAATTTTTATCATGTTTTTTTTGGGGACCAATTCCGCAACATCTTTTAAAAAGATTTCTCTGATTTTATTTTAAAAAGCATAAATTAAATCGGTCTTTTCTGGCCGAGAAATTAGGGGATGTCACAGTTGGTATCAGAGCATCAGTTGAAGCGAACTAAGAAATTATAGGATTTCTAGACTTAAACTTAGAATGCTAGGTGATGATTGTGAGATGAGTGTCTACCATATTTTAGACACGAGCACTAGTTTATTTTAGGAAAGATGCCTAAAATGCTTTTATGTGATAAATGTTATATGTTTGCCATATATCCCATTATTTGTTCGGATCTATGGTCTGTTGCCGACCGGATCTGGAAACCTTATGTGTGTAGGATTCTAAGCGTATGATTACGAGATTAGAACTAACATGTAAACGTTTCGGAGTGATAAGGGAATTTAAATACCTATCGAGGATAAAGACCTAAATTCGCCTTATTCGGTATATAGATTATAATGGCAAGAACTCGCAGTGGAGTTGCAAATGCAAACGGAAACAGGGATCAACAACCTCAACCTCAAGTAGTTGAGCAAGTACCTGTTGTAGGAGCTGCACCTGAGCCAATGACGATGGCTGGGGTACAAGAAATGATGCAGACGATGTTAGATCGCTAAATGGAGGAGACCAGGCGATTACTACAACAGAATAGGGAAGAAACTACGATACCTGTTGAACAGCCCGAATTGAATGAAGGGCAATCAGTAGGAGGGAACTATAGTGGGACTCTTGGTCAAGCCAACCCGCCGATAGTTAGACAAAACAACCAAGATGGAGGAGTTGATGGACGCGGATGCAAATACAAAGATTTCATGGCATCTAAACCACCGTGTCTAACTGGAAGTCCGACACCGGTGGAAGTCATGAATTGGATCTCCGAAATGGAGACGATGTTTGAAAGTTATGAGTGCAGCAACAAACAGAAGACCACACTTGCAATTCCTCTGTTAAAATCTGGTGTATTGAGCTGGTGGAAGTTACTAGCTGATTCGATGCCCAAGGGAGAAGCTAGCAAGATGTCTTGGGAAGACTTTGTGGTACAACTGAAATTGCAATACTGCTCTGAGCAGGATCTTCTGGAAATTAATAATGAGTTCCAGAATTTGAAGAAGGGAAAGATGAGCGTTACTGAATACGCTGCTAGTTTTACAGAAAAGATGAAGCTTGTTCCTTACCTAGTTCCAACTGAACTCTCTAAGGTTAACAAGTTTGCCCTCTGATTACTAGCGGACTTTGGCCCGATGGTCAAGCAAGCAACCACTCTGAAAGCCGCCATCTGGGCTGCTAAGAATGTTGAGACTCAGATCAGAGAGAAAGGTCTGGAGAGGGCAGAAGTTGGAGAAAAGAGAAAATTTGAAGGAACTTCAGGTTCCAACAAGAAAAGCAAATTTTCAAAGTCTAAGAAGTTTGGAGGAGGAGGAGGCGAAGTGAAATGGTGTGAGAAGTGCAAGAAAAAGCACTCTGGGAAATGTAGTGAAGGGGTGACTTGCTACAAATGTGGAAAGACTGGGCATTATGCCAACGAGTGTCCGTCCAATAAGAGGGTATGCTTTACATGTAACGAAGAAGGGCACGTTTCGAAAGACTGTCCGAAGAAGAAGGATGCAGCAAAACCCAATCTTCCACCAAAGCCGAAGGCGAGAGCCTTTCAGATGACACTTAAAGCTGCAAAAGAAGAAGTCGATGTCGCTTCAGGTACCTTTCTTGTAAACGAATTGCCTGCCCAAATTTTGTTTGATTCTAGAGCCAACTACTCCTTTATTTCGCATGAATTTGGTAGAAAACTAGCTTTGCCTGTTGATAGACTAGTTAATGCTTTATTAGTCGAAATTGCTAGTGGCAAGTTTGTACCTGTTAGCCATCATATGAAAAACATCCTCATTGACTTGAATGGGAATAAGTTCCATGAGGAATTATTACCTATGGAGTTAAATGGTTTCGACATAGTTTTAGGAATGGATTGGCTTAGCGCCAATGATGCCGAAATATTGTGTAGGCAGAAGATAGTAAAAGTAAACCCGCCAGGGAAAGATTCGTTTATGGTGTATGGAGACAAACACAGAGTAAATTCTAGAATCATTTCCCTAATGAAAGCCAGAAAGTGTTTGGCCAAGGGATGTATGTCATATTTAGCGTTCGTGATCGATGCTAAGAAGGAAAAGAAGGAGGTGCAGAATATTCTGGTGGTGTGTGATTATCCGGAAGTCTTTCCCGAAGATCTTCCCGGATTGCCCCCTGATCGACAAGTAGAATTCCGTATTGACTTGTTACCAGGAACGACGCCGATAGCAAAAGCACCGTATTGATTAGCACCAACCGAAATGAAAGAACTTATGACACAACTTCTGGAGTTATTGGACAAAGGTTTCATTTGACCTAGTTCATCGCCCTGGGGAGCCCCTGTGTTATTTGTAAAGAAGAAATACGGGAGCATGAGAATGTGCATCGATTACAGAGAGCTGAATAAAGCAACAATAAAGAACAAGTATCCGTTGCCGAGGATCGATGACCTGTTCGATCAATTGCAAGGTTCGAGCTATTTCTCGAAGATCGATCTTAGGTCAGGATACCATCAACTAAAGGTGAGAGAGCAGGATATCGAAAAGACTGCGTTCAGAACAAGATATGGACACTATGAATTTTTGGTTATATCGTTCGGACTAACCAATGCCCCAACAACTTTCATGGATTTGATGAACAAGGTTTCTAAACCATACCTTGATAAATCCGTGATAGTATTCATAGACGATATCTTGATTTATTCGAAAAGCAAGCAGGAGCATGAAAAGCATCTGCGTGAAGTGCTAAAAGTTCTGAAAAAGGAGAAGCTGTATGCAAAGTTCTCCAAATGTGAATTTTGGATTCAAGAAGTCCAATTTTTAGGTCATGTGGTTAACCAAGATGGACTAATGGTTGACCCAACAAAGATTGAAGCTGTGATGAAGTGGGAACAACCAAAAAGTCCTACGGAGATTCGAAGCTTTTTAGGATTAGCCGGATATTATCGCCGATTTATCCAAGGCTTTTATTCGATTGCTACTCCATTAACAGCTTTGACCCACAAAGGAGCTACTTATGCTTGGAATGAAAAGCATAAGGAAGCCTTTGAAAAGTTAAAGAAGAGCTTGTGTGAAGCACCGATTCTTTCGTTACCTGAAGGAGTTGATGACTTCGCATTTTATAGTGATGCCTCTGGAGTTGGGTTAGGATGTGTACTGACCCAAAGGGATAAAGTGATAGCGTATGCATCGAGGCAACTGAAAGAGCATGAAAAGAACTACCCCACTCATGATCTGGAGTTGGCAGCGGTAGTATTCGCCTTAAAGATATGGAGGCACTATCTTTATGGTACTAAATGCAAACTTTTCACTGATCATAAGAGTCTTCAATATCTCTTTAATCAGAAGGAATTGAACATGAGGCAGCGGCGTTGGCTAGAACTACTCAAGGACTATGACTGTGAGATACTTTACCACCCTGGTAAAGCAAATGTCGTTGCTGATGCTCTCAGTCGGAAGGTAAATCTTGAAAAGAAAAGGCTAAAAGCGTTGAGAATTAAAGTCATCTCGACAATTGTGGAAAGTATAAAGAAAGCTCAAGAGGAAGCTTTAGAGAAGAATGACCGAAATGAGGAACGTTTGGGAAAAACGTTGGTGTTTGATACAAACGGTCAGGGATTGAAGGTATTCAAAGATAGGATTTGGGTACCTAGGACGGGAGGAGTAAGAGGTCTTCTGATGGAAGAAGCTCACAAAACCATGTACTCGATTCATCCCGGCAGTACGAAAATGTATAGGGATCTAAAACCCTATTACTGGTGGCCGACGATGAAGCTCGATGTTGCTAAGTATGTGGCCGAGTGTGTAACTTGTGGTAGGGTTAAGGCACAACATCAGAAACCGTATGGGAGTTTAGAACCTTTACCTGTACCCATGGGTAAATGGGAAGACATTACCATGGATTTTGTGACTAAACTGCCCAGAACAAGGAACGGTCACGACATGATTTGGGTGGTCGTTGATCGCTTCACTAAGAGTGCGCATTTCATAGCCGCCAACGAGAAATGGTCTATGGATAAACTTGCGAATTCTTACGTGAAGGAAATTGTGAGGCTTCACGGTGTTCCGTTAACGATTGTATCCGATCGTGACAACCGTTTTACCTCAAGGTTTTGGAGGAGTCTACAAGAGGAATTGGGTACCAAGTTGTGTTTGAGTAGAGCTTACCATCCGCAAACTGATGGTCAGAGCGAACGAACAATTCAAACGTTGGAGGATATACTAAGAGCATGTACCCTAGAATTCCAAGGTAACTGGGATGAACACTTACCTCTAGTAGAATTTTCCTATAATAATAGTTTCCACTCAAGCATCAAGATGGCACCTTATCACGCCTTGTATGGAGAAAAGTGTCGAACGCCATCATGTTGGCTGGAAGCTGGGGAAAAGCAGTTTATGGGACATGAAATAGTCCATCAGACTGTTGAAAAGTTGAAAGTGATAAGGGAAAGGATGTTAGCTACTCAAGATCGACAAAAGAGTTATGCTGACAAGAAAAGACAACCGATATCATTCGAAGTTGAAGATTCGGTTTTACTTAAAGTTTCGTCGTGGAAGGGACTTATAAGATTTGGTAAAAGGGGAAAGTTGAGTCCAAGGTTTATTGGACCATTTAAAGTTCTTCAGAGGATCAGGAATCAAGCTTACAAGCTAGAATTACCGGAAGAACTGGAGGGTATTCATAATACCTTTCATGTGTGCTATTTGAGAAAGTTCACGAGAGATGTGCCCGACATAATTCCCATTTCTAAATTTAGGTTGGATGAAAACAAGAGGTTGATTGAAGAACCTGAGGCAATCGTTGACCGTAAGAATAAGAAGTTGCGACGCAAGATGGTCGATTTAGTGCTTGTGCGATGGACACATACGAATGGGCCAAATCTCACCTGGGAAACGGAGAGTGACATGATGAGTCGCTACCCGCATTTGTTTGCTGATATATGATTCTGGGGACGGAATCATCCTAAGGGGGAGAGAGTTGTAATGCCCGTGTTTCTGGGCTAGGCATTAATATTGACGTTATAGTCTAGGTTAACCCTTGTAACTCATTTTGAAGAAATGAAAAGGAATTATGTGAATATTATGTGAATATGTGTTTTATGCTTAATTATCAGGGTTTAATTAATTAAGAATAAAAATGAGCGTCAAAAATAAATATTTGATAAAGCCGATATCTATTAAGAAACTTGTAGTGGGCGTGATAAGGATTACGAATATATAAAGAATACCAAAATCCGAGTTATAAGGAAGAAGTTATGACCTGTCGAAGTTTCACGACAAAACCGGCACGGTGCCGAATGTCGTAAAACGTGAGTTTTTGATAAACTACTTTTTAGACTTTGTGATCTAAACGAAAGTCGTAGTGTTCGTTAAACTGAGAGTAGGTATAAAAGGAACGCCCAAATCTGACTTCGTATGAGGAAGTTATGATTTTTCGAAGTTTCAGCTTAGCAGTAGACAGCTAAAAAACTCGAATTTTAGATCGAGTGATTTTTAGCCGACACAACCTAAACGAGAATTGAAGGTCTCGTCAATAGTAGCACAACGGTAAAAAGACAGACGAAAACGGACGTCGGATGAAAATAATAATATAAAAATTATTTTCAACGAAGTCTAAACAAAAGTTGTAGAGCGTAATGAAGTCTAAACAAAAGTTGTAGAGCGTAATTTTACCAACGCGTGCATATAAAGAACGTCAAAAACGGAGCTCGTATGCGAAAGTTATGGATTTTAGAAGTTTTGGCGCGAAAATCGAGAAATAATGTCAAAACCAGGAAATTTCGCATACGTGGACTTCAGCCACGTCACCTTCGCTCAAATCGTGCCACGTGTCCGAAATTGCTGTGTCATCTGAAGTGGTCCACTAAAAATCTGACGCGTGTCCTATCTTACATGTTTGAGCCTCGCATGAAGTGCCACGAACCGCCTCCTCGGACTAGACCTCGGTCCAATCAGGAGCCTCCAGCGAGACCCTCGCATGCGCAACCCACGTGCGAGCCACCTGCGCACCTTTGCTCTCCTGCTGCCACGTACCCTCGCTGCTGACTCAGGCTTCTTAGCCGACCTTCGGACCCCCCTATAAATAGAAGGCTGCGAGCCTTCTCGGATGATTTTAAGAAATTGCCATCTTTCACCCCTCTTTTAATATTTCTTTCATTCTAACATTCCCCAAAGCCCCGATATCAATTATAACACCCGAAACACGTCCCGAAGTGCCCGAAGACCTGGAAAATTTATCTTTTCGGTTTCGAAGCCCGACCCTCGCAGAGCCTGGTTTCTGAATAAAACTCCCAGTTTTATTAGAAACGAATGTTTTAGGAAACGAATTGCTGCCCGATTATCATCAAATCAAGTGAGTGTGTAGTCACCTTCATCTTACACCTAGATATGAAGTATTTTCTATAAAATACGTGCTACGTGTAATTATATTAATTGTTTAATTGAGGTGACTGTTGAGTTGATGTTTTATACAAGTTTTAAACTGTATATGTATTTTTATCTACAAATATGTTGGGTGAAACATGGGTAGATAGTTGATGTGTGATGAAATAAAATGATGAGAGGCCTCGATGTGATTGTGATCCAGTCATCTAGCGGAGTTTGGATGACGACCACAGACTTTTCTAGACAGTCCAGTGGAACGCTGGCAGGCCCGCAACCTGTAGGTGTTAATGAACTTGGGTGTTCATTTGCTGTACTCCATCCCCATCATGGTTGCCTTTAGGACATGTATGGCTGAGGAGTCCCCTTAGCAGTAGTGTCCATCCCGATGATATTCTTTAGGCTAGGTCCCTTGTGATAAGTGTTTAGGGACATAAAGTGAGGATAACGGGAATGGGCAATCAGGGTTATTGTTGATTAATGAACTTAATAAGTTTATTATTATTGTGGGTTGAAAACCCTATATGCTCACCAGGCTCCCAAGCCTGACCCACTCAGCTTTTTATGTTACAGGTAGTGGACCCCGAGCATAGTCGGAGGACGATGAGAGATTTTTGGATTATAGGCCAGTAGTTGTAAATAACTGTTGAAAGGCTTATAATGTCTTGTTTATGCTTTTGATCTGTATCGGAACATGACATCCCGAGGTTTTGATATGAAATGAAATTATATATTTCTTAAAGAAAGGTTTTGACAAACTTTTATCATTTTTTTTTGGGGACCAATTCTGCAACATCTTTTAAAAAGATTTCTCTGATTTTATTTTAGAAAGCATAAATTAAATCGGTCTTTTCTGGCCGAGAAATTAGGGGATGTCACAACAAATCCCATCTTGACTACATAAGCCTCTTTCATACCTCACACCATACCTGAAAATGGCTTTTATAACTGCCCGCTTAAGGAACAACATTTGACCATATCAAAGCATAGTACTCCCTACACTTAAGTCCCACTATTTATCTCAGGTTTTAAGGATACAAAGATAGGACATTTTAATCACGTATCATTCATGATAGCGATCCATGAGATGATCTTGCTGCGGGTCAGTTCTATACTAGTTCTCTGACAAGTATCTATGAAACTTGGTTACAACCACTTGCCTACTTTCATCTAGTGAGAGTCAACCAATCCAATTCATATTAGTCTTACTTTATAATTGCTCTCACAATTATAACCGACTATGAACTTTTAGAATAATAACATTATTAATGGATTAAACATGTTCATATAGAACACAACAAGTATTAATGTGATGACTATATCCCAATATATCATAACATTATCTAATAGTTGTTATAATGTTCCAATATCCAAATACTAAATCCAAATCAAAAACCCATTTCTAGAATAGTAAAGTCTTATAGCTGAAGTATGACCATTCATACTTCGCTCAAAAGAATGACTTTATCAATGGATCTGACAAAATTTAATTTGTTTGAATTTTGTGAATACTATCATCTCCATACTTAACTTACTCGAAGGGTAGTTAAATATCTTGGAGAATATGTTTGGTGTTCTTTCGTGACATAGAGTCTCTTAGCTAGATTAAGTATATTCTCGAAGTCACAAGGATTTCTATGTGATCCTTGAATGACAGAAATCAACATAGTTTTTCAATGATCTCATTCATCCAATCATATTTGAATTCAACTTCTAAAGTATTGTATTCTTATTTTGTAGT
The DNA here is from genome assembly GCF_052849685.1 of Lactuca virosa. NCBI lineage: Eukaryota > Viridiplantae > Streptophyta > Magnoliopsida > Asterales > Asteraceae > Lactuca > Lactuca virosa. The sequence continues at coordinate 257,812,800 of NC_136426.1, read as the reverse complement.
AGATTATGTCATTATGTTTTGCTTGGACCTCATTCCAACAAAACTTACCTTTCATTCCATAATAAAGTCAAAATCCAATTATAATTCATAATTATTTCTATCTGTTTAGAAATTAACATCTTGTGTAGGTCTTTCCATAAAGATCCTTTCTAAATTGTTCGTCTCATATACATTCTCTTAGTTTTTCTAAAGTACTCTTATAATGTTTTCATAGTCATCCAGTGACTTAACCATGTATTCAATTAGTATACTATGTCATTCTTACAACATGATCAAATACCATGTCCTAGGCATAATATGGTGTAAATGATGAATTCATTTTCCAAGCAAATATAATATAAATCATTTTATCTAGTTCAAACCTATGAGCTATGTAGTTTTGAGGCTAGCTCAAAATGGTGCCATATGACAATGCCAAGAATTCTCCAAGAGAATCTTGTGTCTTGGTCCCTTTCAAGATATTTCCAATATATTTATAAGGACATGCAACTTTTAACATTCATTTTATCTATCCCTTATAGATTTTACATTCCAAGAATGTATCTTCTCCTTCCTAAGTCTTTTATTTTAGAAATACTTTCAAAGTCAAGGTGAAAACGACCTTGATTAGTCAGAATGTGATTTCAAATGATTAAGTATGTATCATTCATACACGATTAGGAATTTCACTATACTCCCTCTAGTTCTTAGTAAACACACATGTTCTATTCATTTTTATGTAAACATACCTTGTGGTCTTACATTAAAGTTATGATTGCAACATTTAGATGTTTGCTTTATATCCAAAAGTGGATCTTAAACTCTACACATTTTGTTTAGGATAACATGGATTAAGAAAACCTCCAGACTAATCTCTATAGATATCTTCTAGTAGATGTCTATTAAGAAAAACGGTCTTTCTTGAAATCTATTTACTAAATCTCATATTAAGAATATGAATTTATAGTAAATAATATCTTTGTTGATCTAATTATAACTACTTGTGAAAAAGGTTTGATCACAGTCAATGTCACGAGTATGATGAGGATCATATTCAATGGCATGAGTATGAGAGAATCCTTTTACTACAAGTCTTGCTTTAAATGTGTATGGTTATCCATGTAATTTATTCTTTCTAGAAGAATCATTTACTCCTTCTAGACTTGCTATAGGGAGAAATTTTAATCAAGCCCATACTTGATTCTCATACATGGATTTCATCTCATGTTCATGACTCTAAGTCATTTATCAGATTCGAGATCTGACATAGCATCTTAGTATTTGATGGATTTTCCAGAAACCATCAATAAAATCTCATCAATGAGAGATTCCACATTTCTCAAGTCATGGATGATTCCTACCACTAACGCGAACAATTTGTGTTTGTGAATAACTATTATTCAAGTTTAACAATCCTTGTTAAAACTAGTGCCAAATATTACTACATAAGGTTATGGTTCTTGAGCTGCTTCGAGTTCAATGCACCTCCCAGTTGCTTTGTCATTAGAAGCTTGCTTTCTACTAACTTAGCTTTCACAAGAATAAAAGAACCTATTCTTGATGGGTTAGCATATAACAATCTAAGCTACAGTTAGAGTATTATACAAATATGTATTCATTAGATTTTGGGATTATAAGCTTTAGTCCAACATCGACTTCTAATCCAAAAAACATTAAGTAAGATGAGGATGGAGCCTTTCCACACTAAATCTTATAAAGTGTTTAATCTACTTATTAGTTGGTATTTGTATTCAAGATACAATTAATAGTGATTTAAGTATTGTCCCAAAAAGATTAAAGGAGTATATTCCTACCAATTAGAAAGTAAATCATACCAAGTAAGATTTAATTCATCCTTTATTATCATTAAGGCCTTAGATTGTTCTTACCAGTTTGTATCTCAACTTTTGAAACCTTCAACAAATATTTCACAATTATGCTTTACCACATAAAATATAATTAAAATTACTATATTTGTTAATAAAGTTGATTTGGTATCTTGTGCTTAATCTCACACATTCATTAGAAAGGAAGTCATACAGCAAGGTGTATAGTTCCTTAATTATTTTCTCTAAACTTTAGTGAAAATATCATTAGGAATCCTTTACATATAAATGTTGGATTAGGTGTCTAAGCCCATAACTATTATTGGTATGTATTCGACCCGAGAGTAGCATGGTCCATTTGGGTTGCATATCATCAGGACAATTTGTTAGGATGGACTTTTGAGAGAAGAGGTTATATATGATTTATTAATATATTATAAGTTCTAATATATTAATATGAAATCATATGTTTTAATTAGTATTGATCAAGAATTAATTTGGAATTAATTTAGTGATCAAAAGAGACTAATTAAAACTATGTGGACTAATTATGGTAATTAGTTATATTTATATGTGTTGGGCTTATGATCCATGTTGGACCAAGTTTATGTATGGATACATAAAGAGTTGGGCCACATGAACGATGGATCATAAAACCCATGGATATGGGTTTGGGTTATACCCATGACTCTTAGAATTCAACACATATAAATACATATGTTATGACCTAAAAACCGTGACCCACTAGTGTGTGTGGATGTTCTTGGAGTTCATGGAGGTTTTAGAGTGCATGGAGATTCTCTCTCAAGTCCTACCTTTGTCCTTGATGTGTTGTGACTTCATTTGAGGCTTCCACACTATTGGGGCTAAGTTCTTAAGGCCAAATACATCAAGACTTCCAGCCACACAAAAAAGGTATGTTACAATATCTAGTATTTTATGTAGTTTGTATGACAATTGCATGCTAGCTATAGCTTCAATACCTTGGAAACCATTTGCATGTATAATTGGTGAAAACATAGATCCAAGGTATTTAGGGTTGTATGGGCACCATAGGATGTTGTATTATACCAAAACGCAACAGTGGTATCAGAGCCAAGACTTGTTTTCATGTTATACTTGCTGAAATGGCTGAAAAATCGAAAATTTTGGCTGTCTGGGCACTGGACTCGCCGAGTCCATGAAGAAATTCATCCAACTCGTCGAGTTGGACCCCCTGACAGCATATTTTCGACTTTTAAGGCTGGAATTGGACTAGAAACATTACCCTAAGCTGTTTTTGGTCTTGTAAACCTATTTTTGATGTGGTAATGTTCATGCTAAACCAATTCAAAATATAATTGTCAATAGATTCATTTTTTGTATTAGTTTAATGGTTAGGCTAATTTCATGAAAAAGTTTGATTTGAATTATCTTGTTCTTATGAGTTAGTCTAGATTAATAGAAAAGTTATGTGATAATTTGTTTTCGATCCAAATTAATCTTGAAGTTGTTCCTAAAATGTGTTTTTGTAACTTGTCCTCAAGTTATACGAAAACTGACATTTATGATTTTTAAAACTCATAAGATTTCCATAAGTTAGGAAAAATGAAGAGTCTTATTTTCTTAAATGATTTTAAAGTCTTCCATAACTTGTCTTCAAGTTATGGAACTTGAAGAGTTTATCCATTAAACTACTTTTAACTCATAGGTTATGAAAATGAAGAGTCTTTTTCCTTAAATGTTTTTTAAAGTCTTCCATAACTTGTCCTCAAGTTATGGAACTTGAAGAGTTTTTATTAAGACTACTTTAAATTCATAAGTTATGGAATTGAAATAGTTTTTAATAGTTTCAAAACTTGCCCTCAAGTTTTGGAATGTGTAAAGTTTCCCCCCATGAATACTTTAGTTCCAAGTTAAACCCTTAGAATTTTAATAGTTTAAAATTCAACCCTTATAGTATTATAATATTATAGGTTTAATATTTATATATATGTATAAGAGTAAAAGTCAGTCTTACCGTTAGTAGGCCTCATTCACGAAGCCGATCTATAAGGGGGGTATAAGGTTACTGCCTATAAATTGGCAGTTTAATGGGTGTCCACTCTCACCCACCGCTTCCTTGACTGGTGGAGGGTCGTTAGCCGAACGGGTTTGACAGGACTATAATTCTCCCTTCATTAAAAGTATTAATGATAAATACTAAGTAACTAAACACTTATAAATTCCCAATCTTAGTTACTTAGGAAAATGTGAATTTGGTGCTAACCCATGAAATTTACACTTTGTACCTTACCAAGTCGTTAGTGGAGCATGTATGGTTAACCGGCACACTAATATGGACTAGTAAGAGTGGCGAAGGGTAACTTAATGTTTATCATAGATCGGTGGAGCGTGTGTGGTTAACCGGCACATCGATTAGGTGATAATATTAAGGGTACCAAGTAAATTTGCATGGTTATTCACACCTTGTTTTGTGATCCTCGGCATCCCAGTCACAAAATCTGAGAGGGCATAATCGAGATTGAAACATGCCATTGAAAAGTTCAATGAATCTCAAAAGATCTAGGAGTTTCAAAACCAATTAAAACCTAATAAATTATTTCGTTTTTCATAGTGGAAATTGGTGAATCGTCATTCGCCTACCTTCAAATATTTTATAGCTTTGATTACGGCATCCCTCTTCCAAGTTGTAAAATATTGTGTTGGGTCCTAGCCTTAATATTTCATATTGGGTGTTATATTAAGGACTTAAATCAACTAACTTGAATATCTCCCATTTTAGATGTCTGGTTCAGACAACTATGATCTTCCCAAATCTGTTTCCTCCACCTCCTCCAATTATTCTCCCTAACCCACAAGTTCAAGGTCACTCAAGCCCTATTGGCAAGAAAAGTCTATATGTGCTCACATCTTGGAGATGAAGTCACATATTGACAAGCCGGGAGAGTTGGGTGTCAAGGTCTTGAGGAAGTTCATTGTTAACTCGATTCTTCAATCACTCTCTAAGTCACATAGTGAGTTCCTTTAGAATTGCTATATGACAGACCATGACATGACCCTTAATGATCTTACCTATTTGCTTGGTGCTGCTGAATCAACAATGATTTGGAGCACTGGTAAAACAATTTGATTGGAAGATCGACTTCCCAAGCTACCAAGGACATTGATAATGGTAACATTGGAAATCCAGAAAAGTTTTCTCCTCCCAATGGAAAGGGGTCGACCATAGTCAACTCGGTTGACCAAATGGTAAAGAGAAAGGCTAAATCTGAGATAGTCCCATGTACTATTCCCAAAGAGTCCATAGGTTTCTATTGCCAAAGGAAGGGGCATTGGTTGCGAAACTGGCCAAGTTTACCTGATAGTTTGTAAGGATGGTAAAGTCAAAAGTTTTGACTCTACTTCAGGTAAAGTCAATTATCTAGCTCTATTAAGTTCCTATTTGGAGATTCTTATTACATGATGTGACTAGATCACATTTTGATGTTTTAAGAATCAAAGTGAAGAGGAAGCTTAAAGGAAGAATTTTGAGTTGTTACTTAAAGAGTTGTGATAGATTGCTTAGGAATACATAACAACATATTTTTTCACATGCATTTGCATTGTAAGGATAAGTTTTTCCGCAAAATTTTAAAATAAAAGAAAAGTTTTTGATTTTATTTATTTTAAAATATCCTTATAGTGGCATTTGTGAGAAATTGTTGTTTATATGTTTCCATTGATAACAATATTGGAAAATGGATTTGATTCTTTCGACTGTGGTATTATCATAATTTACCAAATAAGGAAAGATTCTCATCACCCAAGTTTCAGTTGGGTAGAAACTTGGAATCATGCAAGTTGTATGATGAATGATAATTTTCATCTTTGGTAAATTAAGACTAATTCCTTGTTTACATGTATATGTGAGTCAAGTGAAGGACTAAAGGATCAAGTACACATTCTTGTGCACTGGTCAAGTCCACCACAAAGATCGATAAGACTATTCGTGATGATTTACTAAGGTTTAGTAAATATGGTTATACTTACAAGTTTAAGTATAATTCTAAAACATTGCAAAAGTTTCAATGTATGGCAGAACGAATGAGAAGAATCAAATAAGGCAGAAAGATAAAAGTTTCTCAATCTAAAGAGATGGGAGAGTACTTTAGTATCATGTTTGTGATCATCTTAATGATTAAGAAACCTTGTCACAATTGGTACTCTAAGGACATCTTAGTGCATTCCTATGGCTAAGGAGAGGAATTATGAATTGTTGGAATGGTTAAATCAAGAAGATGAGTCATACTTCGTCTTAGAGTCATACTCCAAGATTGTAACTTGAGTGACACATCTTAAAGAAGGTTTATTAACACTAGTCAAATGTAAGAGTAAAAGGTGTCCTACTCTTGTACATTTGAAATTGGTAAGTTGTGACGTTTTTGATAAAAAAAAAAGACCAACTAAGGCCAATTGTGTGAAGTGTTTGTCTTGATAAGAATCCGCACTATCCCTTGAATATTTGTTTGTCAAGGAATGGTTCTTGGCAAGAGAGTCTTATATGTCAAGAGGACAGTGGGAATCTAAAAGAACCTGAAAGAGTTTCAAGATCTAATCAAGAATAAAACCTGTAGTTTATCACTAGCACACGACTTGAGGTTTATAACCTATCGTGTTGACATATTTCTATTTTTGTGCCCATTCAAGTTAAAGTTGGTTTTGCATTGGTTGTATAACAACTTGGAAGACATGGTAGGCCCTTGTGCTACCAAGTAACAAGAAGTTAAGATTGCACAAGTTCGGTCCATATGAGTTTGGATTTGTCACTAACCTTGTCTTGTGATTATGGTTTTACAAATTCACATGGATAGGAACACATACACCATAAAAATCTAAGTGTCATAAGGTCTCTCTTCGATTCATGAAAATGATGGTAAGAAAACACTTTCACTAAGTAGATTTTAGGTAGATAGCAATTGTGATATTTGCATTCTCAAAGTCGGTAGTGGAGCGTGTGTGGTTAACCGGCACACTAACATGGACTTGTGAGAAATGACAATGGTCTAAACAATTAAGACTATGATTACGACATCCCTTTTCATAGTTCTAAAAATTGTTTAGACACTCATATGAGTTATCTAAGGAAAGGTGTATGATTTTGATAAAGTTTTTTATCAAAGCATTTTGTATCAGAAGTCTGAACTTTGGTAAGAAAGTCAATAAAGTATTGATTTCTAGAAGTCCAACTGATTTCTGGATACATGTCAAAGCTAGTGGGAGCATATGTGTTATGCTAATAATTATCATGTAAGTGGGAGCATGATTATTAAGTTAAGTGTTAATTATAGAAAACAAAAGTTTCAATTCATGAGGTTGCAGGGGTTGAAAAGGTTGTTTTGCTATAATTAAGGGATAGGAAATTATACTTCATTTCAAATTCTAAATAGCTTAGATTGTCAGATTTTGATCGAATTTAGTCATGATTACATTATTTGCGTTCTAAAATTCGATTATGATTACGGCATCTATTTTCATAATCTGAATTATGAGAACATGGCAAATAGAAACAAAACTATTATAGCAAAAAGATTGGTCTAGTATCATGTCTTTATGTGAGACATCATGAATCGTGTCCAATACGCTTCGGATATAGGATCGATTGCATGTGCTATAATATTCATCCTTTCTAAATTTTCCAAATGCTCAGGGCAATAAGAAGGGAAAAGTCTAGAGTTGAATATGACTAAAATGATTAAGCAATTGTCGAGGACAATCTAATGTTTACCAAAGATTGGTTGCTCATGGACAGTTGGAAGTATATTGTTAATTTTGGAAGGACCATATTAACATATTCTGGAAAGAGGCAACTCTTGTTCAGAAGTGATAGTCAAAATGGGAATCTGGAAAGGTTTCCATAGGTGGAAGTTGTTCTTCAAATTTGTGTAAGATTAGAAAGCTTAATGCAAGAAAGATGTTCAAAGTAATGCACTTTGAATTTGAGACTTCATTTCCATGGAATTGATCTCCAGTGGAATACTATGTAATGTCTGTTGACAAGTCTTTGTGACTTTGTGCGTAATCATTACGAGAGGATCAATGCATATAAGTTTAGAATCTAACAGATTTCGGTAAATGGCAGGAATTTGGAATTCTTACATTTACAATGAGGATTTGGGATTGTGAAATGAGCATCATTGGAATCATGTTCAATTGGTCTATTTCACACAGTAAGGATCATAGACAAACATAGTGTGCATGCTTGGAGCATGACATGACTGTTGTTTTGATTCAAGTATAAAGTTGATTATTTGAAACATTATACAATGAATAATGAGTAATCAATATGGTGTTTAAATAAAAGGTGTTTTATTTACTCTCAAAGGTGCTTGGGACCATAGAGTGATTAGTATTATTCTTGTGTTTCACTTTGCATGTTTTGACTTCCAGAATAGCTAGGTTATTCTTCCCGAATGACTAAGTTATTCAAACCATCCACAGTCGATAATACGTTGGAAGTAGGTATTAAGGCAAGACTGTCATGAATCGGGTTTGTAGATGTCCAAGGTAGTGGACATAGTAAGAGTTACTACAACATTCATGAGTACTCCTGGAATAGGGATTCGAGTATTGGATTCAACCCGCGCTCATTTGAATCACTTCATGGATTTTATCATGAGTGATCATGAGATGATAATATCTTATATTCTTCAAACCTAGAGATATGACTTGTTTCCTATGAGTTGGTTATACATTGATTGCACGTAAACGCATTTGGTAACTCGATGTTATAAAACGTGCCTTTGTGTATGATTCAACAAGTAGTAGAACAAGCATCTGAGTCGAAGTTTATCCATTCCTTTTACCCTTAAAGGGATAAAAGCGATATCTGTGGGCCCCTCGATAATTTAGTGATGACAAACGTAAGTGCTCGGCCGGGCCTAGACTGATTTGATTTGTTCAATTAGTCGGTCGTCATAAATTGGAAATCGGGAAACAACAGATAGACAGAGAGAATGATTATAATCCATGTCTCAGTCCATATGATATCTAGAATGGAGGAATATATGATCCCTTATCTAATGGACGTGTCATTGATTTGTTCAGAGTTCGACAGCGGCTTTAAGACCTACGATTGCTAGTCGGGTTTTTGAGTCATACGCAATAATAGTTTTAGACTTATCCAAGTGGGAGACTATTGGATTAGGTGTCTAAGCCCATAACTATTATTGGTATGTATTCGACCCGAGAGTAGCATGGTCCATTTGGGTTGCATATCATCAGGACAATTTGTTAGGATGGACTTTTGAGAGAAGAGGTTATATATGATTTATTAATATATTATAAGTTCTAATATATTAATATGAAATCATATGTTTTAATTAGTATTGATCAAGAATTAATTTGGAATTAATTTAGTGATCAAAAGAGACTAATTAAAACTATGGGGACTAATTATGGTAATTAGTTATATTTATATGTGTTGGGCTTATGATCCATGTTGGACCAAGTTTATGTATGGATACATAAAGAGTTGGGCTACATGAACCATGGATCATAAGACCCATGGATATGGGTTTGGGTTATACCCATGACTCTTAGAATTCAACACATATAAATACATATGTTATGACCTAAAAACCGTGACCCACTAGTGTGTGTGCATGTTCTTGGAGTTCATGGAGGTTTTAGAGTGCATGAAGATTCTCTCTCAAGTCCTACCTTTGTCCTTGATGTGTTGTGACTTCATTTGAGGCTTCCACACTATTGGGGCTAAGTTCTTAAGGCCAAATACATCAAGACTTCCAGCCACACAAAAAAGGTATGTTATAATATCTAGTATTTTATGTATTTTGTATGACAATTGCATGCTAGCTATAGGTTCAATACCTTGGAAACCGTTTGCATGTATAATTAGTGGAAACATAGATCCAAGGTATTTAGGGTTGTATGTGCACCATAGGATGTTGTATTATACCAAAACCCAATAATAAATAAGGTTCACATATGTCAAATAAACTACATTATTTGCCTTCAAAGATCCCTTTCTTGAAGTTGGAATATGTGAATGTCATTTATATAGTAAAGGTAACAATGTCAAAGATGAGTTTGATTTAAAACAAGTTTAAGTCAAAAGTGCTTGTATATAGAACTTGATTTTATTCATAAAATGTTGATATTTACTTCACATTTCTATCAAGAGATATGGTCTCATAAATAGAAGTTAATCATTTAAGAATATGAATATTATCGTTATGTAAAACGAATGAGTAAATTGTCAAACATTTGAATAAAATAACTGAGACAAAAATTTAGACATGCTAAATTAAAACATACTTTGTTCCAAAACAAATATTGTTTTACATTACAAGTAATTTATGTTCTAAGCATAAATAATAAACTAAACTCCAAGAGTGTAGTTCCAACTTGATTGTGCTCAGCTGGTACTCTTCAGTAAATATCTGCAAGCCATGTACAAATATTAGATTAACATTTAAGTACCAAGTACCTAAGTGTTATATGAAAAGTATGAGTTCTATCTAGTAGACACTAGAAATACTAGTCTCTTCCAGACTTTCTTTCCAAATAAGAGGAGTAAATCCTCTTCCAGTGTCCAGTTTCTTCACAAAAGAAACAAGATCCATCTATGTGGGCTGTAGTAGATTTCTTGGGTTTAAAGGTGTTCAGTCCATAAAACATGGGCCTACTGGATCACACAAGGTGATTCTTTTAGCCTTGCATTAATCCAATGTTTAAACTAGCTTTAAATAAAATATGAATTGTATTTCTTGGGATATTGCTTGACCTATTATATCATCAAATATATGTTTAAATTATCCAAGACTTCCTAGAAGTCATTAATAACTATTCCTATCTTGATGTTACAACATCTTTAGCATCATAGTGATGCCTTTACTAGGTATCATGTTCAGGTGTATTGCATAAAGCAAATAGTTTAGGACCAAGACCTTTAAGTGTATACAACTTCATATCTCTCACGAGATTGTTTCTTAAGACATGAACATGTTCATTGAAGTTGTATCTATTGAATGTTATTGTTTCATTAAGTCATTAAATAAAATGACAATTCATGATAACGAGAAAGGATTATATAACTACAAAATATTAACAAAATTCATTTAGTATTTTCAATATTTAATTTTCAATAATTAATACCCTTTTAGTTTCCAAAAACATTAATTATCAAAGTTTAGGATCCAAGTTGCAAAACAAATAAATGGTTAGGTATCCTTTATCCCATCCATTTGAATTCAACCCGGTAGATATTGATTATCAATTATATTTTGCTATATAATTCCTAGATTTATGGGATCTCTAATAACAAATTTAATTAGACATGTTTGATCCCATCTAAGCCTTGGATCTCTCTTGCTTAGGTATCCTTTATCATAAAAGATTACCGATCAAATCATCCAATTTGAAAAACTTGTGTAATCGGCCTATAACTTGGTTATTTAAACCGCGAAGACACGCCGACCATCAAAAGACAACACTAAGCGGTTAGGTATCATTTATCCCACTAGTACATACAAGAGATGTGCAAATGTTTTTCAAAAGGATTGCATAGATTTAAGGTTTGTAAAATAAAGGTCTTTATATGTTTTATAATTCTCGTTTTAAAAAAGCATACGATATCATGGTTATTAAATGCATATAGTAAACCATGGTATCAATTTTTAAAAGAAAATCACTTTTAAAGGTTCTATATAAAAAGCTAGCTTTTATATAATTTGACGCAATTCAATTTTAATAACCGGTATTAATTTTGAGTGCATTTGAAGCTTTTATATCTATAATAAAACTTCATTTTATTACTTATATATTTGGAGTTTGTATAAGTTACAAAAATCACAATTTTAAAGCTTATAATGGAGTATTTTAAAATTTGCTGTTTTTAACGATTTTATAAAACCGGGTTTTATTTTTAAAATAATAACTTGTTACATCTTATGTCCAATTTTGAAAACCCAAACTACATGTGATGTTTATTTTGTCCAAAATTATTTTAGCATGTGAAAAACTAATTTATCAACGACATATAATAATTGCATAAAATAAACAACACAAACATGCATAAAAAGATTTGTGCGTAAACATAGCCAACTAATGACATTTTTTGTGAGCCAACACAAAAGATGCCAAGTCTATTCCTAAAGGAACATTTAAGGGGACCAAAAAACTTCTTGTAATGTTGTTGTAGAATCTCCTACTTGAGTAAACATCCATTGCTTGCAAAAGATTGGAAAAACTTCTTGAATGCTAAAATTCAGCAACTGTCGCTAAAAGTCCAACAACCCTTTGTAAACAACATTAGTGACACTTTTCAGAAAATGTCACTGAAAATCATGCACACATTTTAAACTTGAAAAATGCTCTTTTGTCTTCAGAAAATGGTTCCAACTTCATCTCTTGTTATATTTTTGTAAAAATAAATTAATTCTAAAAACTAATCTGTTACTTACAAAAATAAACCAAGAAAACTAATCTATTTAGTTTATTACATACCATATGAATAAATAAGTTATTACAACCATTTTTATCAAACAACCAACACAACAACACAACAAACACAATGATCCTTGGCTAGTTTATGCACATCATGAAACTTTTTTCACATAAAAAAAATAATAATTATAAAGTTGTCATAGAAAATATGTATGAACTTATTCTTATACAAAAACAAGTTATCCATATTCTCCAAAAACTAAGATTTCCAAAAATCAAAAAATCTAACCAAACTTGCAAGGTGGATCTGATACCAATTGTTGGGTTTTAGTTCAAAAATAGTTTCATAAACTAGAAAAATATGGCAACGGAAGACTTAAAATTTTGAACATAATATAACATTTTATACCCACCAAGGATCTCCTTGCAAGTTATAGAAAGATTAAACACTAACCATAGAAAGGATGAAGAAATAAATACCTTTGTTGTTCTTTGGGTCCTTTTGGGAGGCTTGGAAGTTAATGAAGAATGTGGAACCTTTGAGACACCAACAATGACTCACCTTGATGTAGATGCTAGTCCATAAACTCTTAATCCCTTAAGCTTTAAGTTCGTAACCAATATAACTTTAAAGAGGGCATGAAAATGCAAGTAATCTTGCAGAAAAGATGAACAAAAGGGAGAGAGTAACATGGTCCAACCATGTTACAGTTTTAAGAGGCTAGAATGGATCAACATTTCAAGAATGCAAGCCTCAAATATATAGTGTCTTAAAGTAAAGTCTTTAACCATAAGGTCTTAGTACTTTAAGCAACCTTGTCCCTATTGTCATATAAGTGTCCATGCATGCTTCTAAAGCATGATTTCTTTTCCTTTAAATAATCAAAGACCCATAACTTGCATATATGCAAGCATGCTCTCGGATTTTATATATAAAAAGAAAGTCAAACTTGGTAATTTTATAAACTCTTTTATAAAATATAAACCATAATCTTTTGGTAAAAGACAAAAAGTCCTTTTGGTCCAAAATACGGTACATGACTTAATAAATCATACCATATGATATATTATGTTACTTGATAATGAAAATTATTATTTCCATCAAATAAATAATTTCCAATTTAATTATAAGAGTTTTATTGAATATTTATTAAAATGATGTTGAATTAAAGGCATAACCCGAGATCAATTTTATGCATAAAAATGAAGAACCCTAAATAAATTATAGAATACTTACTTGGAAGGAGTGCTAACTTCAACTGATGTTGAACATGATGCCATTGTTCGATTCCCTTTCTTCCCGTAATGGTGCCATTCTAATTTTCTGATGGATAGATCGACTACCTTTTACACTCACGATAATGGTGTTTATAGAGAGTGTTTGAACGTAAGGAATAATGTGTTAAGTCTCCATTTGATCATTCGTTCATAAGGTATTCATTCATCACTTACACCTTAGGGGAAAGAAATTAAAACCACACAAGATTAGTCCCTAAAGTTATAGAACAATGTCATATCCATCATACTACACAGTTTAATAGGGACATGATATGTCACTATGGCAAACATTATGGTACAAAATATAATTGTACCTAACATGTAATTAGCGTTACAAAATAGTCCTAAGGCCACACTAATGGGTTATTTTCCAACATTCTCCCACTTGGCCTAGTGACTATTTCTATATATGTTTTATTGTCTTGGCCAAGTAACTTTCATCTTGTTTCATATTAACACAAAAAGCAGAAAAGTACAGCCTAACATGTCGTTTTAGACATGGGACCCCCACCCATCATGCTTTAGTGCTTCGTATGAAACTTACGATTAATTTAAGCCAAATGACATAAGATTTAAGTGGTAATGCAATGCATTTGTCTATATAGAAAATAAGTGTGCACAAGTTATTAATATAGACAAATTACATATTATGGAGGAATAATAATCAAGTACTTGAATAATTAAAATTAGAAGTTCCATTAAAGCACTATGCTAGAATTACATAATATTAGGCATACTCTTAAACCTATATTGACGGCATATTCAAATAATTGGGTGGTAGACCTTTCGTTTTCAGATCCGCTAGCATATTATAAGCATTAATGTGTTCGGTATAAATATTATTTCCCCCCACTTTTTCTTAAGAGAAAAAGTATTTTGTATCGAGGTTTGTCCTCATTCCACTATAATTATTGTTAGTGAAGAAACATACAGATGAAGAATTAGAGAAATAAGTTTTATTTGAATGGCCTTGAAATGGAATTTAAACTTATGAGTCTTGTGATTAAATTTCACAACAAAATTATATGGCAAGTTGCATTGTATATGACAACATATTTCGCCACCATAGTTGATGCAGTCATCAAAATTGGATTACGACTCTTCCATAATATTGGCAAACTAATAGCAAAAATATGTATCCTAATAATGACTTCCCATATTTGTTTTTTTTTCAATTTCAGATTTTGAATATCACATTACTTCCACGTTAACACTTATTTAGTGAACAAGTTCGTAATTATTAGTCCTTTCTAAATATCACAAAATTTTGTGGCAATTTTCTGGTGATCTAGACCATGAATTGATTGATAACATCTCTATATGCCAACCGTATAAGTGGTATTGGGACAAGTACAAACTCGATAATACATTAGGCCTCCTAGTACCGAACCATATATGATAAAATTTATTTGATCTCTCTCTACCTCTATTTTCAGGCCTTGAAATGATCTAAAACATTTTCCTTTAACTACTGGAGCGATTTGAGTGGGGCATTGTTGCATGTTATATCAACTTACTATACACCCAATATATCCTTTTTAGGATAATCCTAAAGTACTCTATTTTTTAAACTCGATGTATTTATATGCCTATAACATACAAGGCTTCAACGATATATGTCATATCAAGGTGATATGATAGCAAGTGTTTTGATTCAAGCAACGATATATACATTGATCTACTTCGCTCTAATTACTCATCGCCTCGTCGAACATTAGGTACCTTTGATATGATGCCTGATTAGTGTATATATTTATATCTCAGTTACAAAAAAAATGTTCGACATCTATTTAATGTAGCTCTAAAAACAAAACAAGCTACAAAGGCCATTATGATCTTAAGGAAGTCTATTCAAGAAATGAGTAAGCATGTTTGTTGGTAGTAAATACCCTCATTTTGTGAATATCCTTTAACGATCAATCGAGCTTTATGTTGTTTGATGTTAATCATTGGGGTCCAGTTTGGTCTTAAAGACCTACTTGCATCCTACCGGTTGATATACTTTGATAATTGCGCAAGTTCCCAAACATCATTCTTTTACATTGAATCACAACTTTATTCCAATTAGTTAATTGATCACAAGTTATGGCATCACTATTAATGACATAGTCATTGCTTTCCCTATTTCAAAATCAACCTCATGTAATTGTCAAAATGTATGGGTTGCCTACATCATATAAAATGTCTTACAGATTGAGTTTCATGGATTTCAATGTCAATTGATCGAGTGGGTTCCTTTTTTGGTGATTCATTTGCCTTTGCATTTGAAGGGTCTTTTTCATATAGCAAAACTTGAATCTCCTAATGAAATGCTAACCAGAACGGGCATTTGAATTATAGTGGAAGATTCTTGAATGTTAAAATCCCTCAATAAAACCACTCCCACCGATTTTGACATTCTCAAGAAATCTGACATTCTTCATTTCTGGAATTCAGGTACTACGTGACGAAACAAGAAAAATGATAACCTTTAATCCTTTTAGGACACCGGATAAAGAAGCAACTTATGGTTTTCATGTCAAATTTTTAGAATTGTGGAGTATTGCTTCGGGTGAACAACCTTACACCTTTAAATATCTTAAGATTGGTATGCATGTTTTTCATGCATCAAGTATGGATGCATGTAACAAGAATAATCATCAATAAAATTTACTAATGATTTATGACAATGTACTTTTGTTGGAAAAGGTTCAAAGATGTCTGCATAAATCAACTTTAATAATCACAGACTTCTTGTGGATCTTTCCTTGTTCCCTTTTAAAAACTTAACTCATTGAAATTTGAATCCTGAGAAGTGAAGTTACAGTGGAACTTCATATTTGATGAGATGTATCATCTTATAACGTCATGTGTGGCTTAAGCTTTAATGCCACAACATAGATGAAGTCTTCATTTAATAATTTTGTTCATCCAAATTACCATTACAAGATAATAAAGCTTCCAAAAGTGATTTGTATCATAATTAATAGAGGTATCCCTCCAAACCACCGTTTCCAACGATATGGGAATCAAAAGTAATAGTTACAACATTGTATCCAAACATTAAAGTATAGCTATCATTCGCTAACTTGGATACAATTAGTAAGTTTCAAGTTACACTCAATATGTAAAGAGCATTATTAAGACTTAAACAATAACCACTTTCAAACAAAATTATGAAAGTGAGAAAAACATTATATGTTTAGTCTTCATCATTCCCAACTTTAATTGTACTTTTATCTCAATTCGTCTTGTAACTTTTATCGAATCCCTATAATAAAAGAGACATGTACTATCAGGTGGAAATCAATCCACCATGTATAGGGGAGTTAAGACTAATGGACTCATAAATAATATTAATTTACATTACTTTGCATGTTATTCTGGCTTGTTGTGTATGCCATTATTATTATTATTATTATTATTATTATTATTATTATTATTATTATTAATATTATTATTTTGAAAAACTTTTTAAAGGGATTTCCTTGAGGCTTACTTGCTCCTATTATACTTGCATCTGTATTTTGGACCTTAATAGATCAACCCTCATAACTTACTTAAGCCTTACCTTTTAAGTGATATGGAAGTGATTTCATGGGATAACAAAATAAAGCATATTAGTGTACCTATTAATAACACCAAAATAATAGGTCATATGGACACCTTACTCAATTATCAGTTTTGCTTTGGCTAGACCAATAATTGAATATAATGGTGTCCTAAAATTATACTACGCTACACAAATATTGCAATCACCTTTGGGCAGGAATACAATAATTATGTATATTATGCTGAAAATTCATTGTACGAATCACTATCCAATTAGTCTTTGGGTTCATTGAACAATAATTCAAACAATTGCTTAATGTGGGGCTTAATAAACTTCAATATCAAAACTTAAGCAACCTTTCTTTGGTCCAGTCACTTAAGCATAACATGAAAATTACCACTTATATCTGAATTATAAGTATATAAATCATTGGCCAGTTAGATAAAATAAAACATAATTAATGGCCAACTAAATATTAATATTTATCAGATTAGAAAATCATAGGCCACTAGAGTGGTAAACTAGAATTTAAATAAAACAAAAAAATCATCACACATTTCCTCGTGAAACATTCCCAGAATGTGGAAGATTATAAGTACTAAACTATTTATTATGCATTTTATATGTAAATAATGCACAAAAATAAAATATATGGAATTCTAATTTTCCAGATCGCAATAGTGAACATTTTAAGAAAATAATATATATTTCACTTTCATTATAGCCAAAATAGCAAACCAAGAAAATACACAACTCAAGCCCTTCATGTTTGCAAACTTAAATCTTATAGATATTAGCTCTTAATTTTGGTTATTAAATTATTCACTACACTTTTCTATAAACCATAATATTAAAAAAAAACTTTTGATTATATAAATCAGTTTATTAAACAATTGAGGAATATATTGACCTTAAATGCATCAATTATTATACATTGCATACTTGTTTAGAACTTTTTTTTCTTGGATTTGATTTCATCCATCCACTGTTGGTTTTCAAAACCTTCACATGATTTACTCAAAACTTATAAACCTTGCAAATATATTGATTGTATTAAGAGTAGTGGAAACATTGAATTCAAGACTATTATGTGAAATATATAAACCCATGTTGCATCTGTTCAAGGAATTAAAGACAAAAGTGATTAGAGAATGACATGTCATTTCTAATTGCAACACATAATAGTCTTTTAAGGTGCGTAAAAATTATAATAAACTCACTGCGTCATGAATGGAATGAAATGCCAAAATCACAAACAAGATAATAAGATTTTAACCATTGGTAGGGATAAATTACCAATAAACATCAACGACTACAACAGTTTGGATTGTTGTATTTTTCTGTTACATTGCACTTATATTGTGAAGGTAATACAATTACAATTAAAAAGGCAGAACCAAAACATAAAATAATTTAGGATTACATATCTCGTTGAAAGTTATAAATATAAATATATCATAATATGCAAAACCAAACTTAATCATATTCTAGTTTGATGGTATCTTCAGTAAACAATTAACAAAAGCTATAATAGTTTAATATTCGCCAATCACATTGAATTTAAAGAACTTTTTGACAAGGATGATATGTCAAAATACGATGAGTTAATTACATAAGTGGTGGGGAAGATGTGATTCTTTTTCTCCCAAAAAAAACTCAGTTGGGCTCCACTTAGTAATTTCACAACAGCGACCGTCATATCTAATAGTTTTTGGATTGGTTTTATAAAGAGGTCATTAAACATAAGAAACCATACAATCGGCACATCAATTTTGGAATTATAAACTCCTAGGCCTGTGATCCCCGAACAATATGATTTGAAATTCTAGTTCAAAGAAAACACAAAATCAATGATTTCAATTACATCGTGATAATCTTAAATTAAACCATGCTCTGATACCATATGTTGAATTAAAGGCATAACCCGAGATCAATTTTATGCATAAAAATGAAGAACCCTAAATCAATTATAGAATACTTACTTGGAAGGAGTGATAACTTCAATTGGTGTTGAACATGATGCCATAGTTCGATTCCCTTTCTTCCCGTAATGGTGTCATTCTGATTTTCTGATGGATAGATCGACTACCTTTTGCACTCACGATAATGGTGTTTATAGAGAGTGTTTGAACGTAAGGAAGAATGTGTTAAGTCTCCATTTGAACGTTCGTTCATAAGGTATTGATTCATCAGTTACACCTTAGGGGAAAGAAATTGAAACCACACAATATTAGTCACTCAAGTTATAGAACAATGTCATATCCATCATACTACACAGTTTAATGTCTAGGGACCTGGTATGTCACTATTGAAAACATTATGGTACAAAATATAATTGTACCTAACATGTAATTAGCGTTACAAAATAGTCCTACGGCCACACTAATGGGTTATTTTCCAACAAATGAATTTCTAATAAATAATCAATTATATCAAGTTGTTGTTAGTGTGACCCATTAGTATCACATGTTAATTAGCAATATCACTTTAATATGATTCTTGAGCATACTAGATCTTTCAGATATGTGTGTGAACACGGTTTATGTATGGTTGGGTTGAGGCGGTCCTGCTTTGTGCTGAACGCCAACAGACCAAAGGTGTCCCAGATAGACTGAAGGCCAGTTGGGCGTACCAGTTAGGACGAAGGCCCGAAGAACGTTCTAAATAGGTTGAAGGCCCGGTGTGGCATACCAGTCATGCTGAAGGTTTTGTGAGCGTACCAGGTAGACTGCAAAGGCTCAGTATGCATGTTGTTTGATGTTCTTATTATGATATTGTGACGTGTTGGTATTTTGGGGGAACTCACTAAGCTTTGGGCTTACAGTTTTGGGTTATGTTTCAGGTACCTTAGAGGATCGCAGGAAGGCGAAAGCGTGATCGTGCACCTCCTCATGTTATGTTTTATGATTTTGGGGAAACTCTGATATTGAACATGTTTTGAGAACTATTTTTTTCAACAATGATGATTTATGGGTTGGTTTTAAAACTCTTAATCCCTTAAACTTTAAGTTCTTAACCAATATAACTTTAAAGAGGGCATGAAAATGCAAGTAATCTTGCAGAAAAGATGAACAAAAGGGAGAGAGTAACATGGTCCAACCATGTTACGGTTTTAAGAGGCTAGAATGGATCAATATTTCAAGAATGCAAGCCTCAAATATATAGTGTCTAAAAGTAAAGTATTTAACCATAAGGTCTTAGTACTTTAAGCAACCTTGTCCCTATTGTCATATAAGTGTCCAGACATGCTTCTAATGCATGATTTCTTTTCCTTTAAATAATCAAAGACCCATAACTTGCATATATGCAAGCATGCTCTCGGATTTTATATATAAAAAGAAAGTCAAACTTGGTAATTTTATAAACTCTTTTATAAAATATAAACCATAATCTTTTGGTAAAAGACAAAAAGTCATTTTTGTCCAAAATATGGTACATGACTTAATAAATCATACCATATGATATATTATGTTACTTGCTAATGAAATTTATTATTTCCATGAAATAAATAATTTCCAATTTAATTATAAGAGTTTTATTGAATATTTATTAAAATGATGTTGAATTAAAGGCATAACCCGAGATCAATTTTATGCATAAAAATGAAGAACCCGAAATCAATTATAGAATACTTACTTGGAAGGAGTGATAACTTCAATTGATGTTGAACATGATGTGATTGTTCGATTCCCTTTCTTCCCGTAATGGTGTCATTCTGATTTTCTGATGGATAGATCGACTACCTTTTACACTCACGATAATGGTGTTTGTAGAGAGTGTTTGAACGTAAGGAAGAATGTCTTAAGTCTCCATTTGATCGTTCGTTCATAAGGTATTCATTCATCAGTTACACCTTAGGGGAAAGAAATTGAAACCACACAAGATTAGTCCCTCAAGTTATAGAACAATGTCATATCCATCATACTACACAGTTTAATGTCTAGGGACATGATATGTCACTATGGAAAACATTATGGCACAAAATATAATTGTACCTAACATGTAATTAGCGTTACAAAATAGTCCTAAGATCACACTAATGGGTTATTTTCCAACATTCTCCCACTTGGCCGAGTGACTATTTCTATATATGTTTTATTGTCTTGGCCAAGTAACTTTCATCTTGTTTCATATTAACACAAAAAGCAGAAAAGTACAGTCTAACATGTCGTTTTAGACATGGGACCCCCACCCATCATGCTTTAGTGCTTCGTATGAAACTTACGATTATTTTAAGCCAAATGACATAAGATTTAAGTGGTAATGCAATACATTTGTCTATATAGAAAATAAGTGTGCACAAGTTATTAATATAGACAAATTGCATATTATGGAGGAATAATAATCAAGTACTTGAATAATTAAAATTAGAAGTTCCATTAAAGCACTATGCTCGAATTACATAATATTAGGCATACTCTTAAACCCATATTGACAACATATTCAAATAATTGGGTGGTAGACCTTTCGTTTTCGGATCCGCTAGCATATTATAAGCATTAATGTGTTCGATATAAATATTGTTTCCCCCCACTTTTTCTTAAGAGAAAAAGTATTTTATATATCGAGGTTAGTCCTCATTCCACTATAATTATTGCTAGTGAAGAAACATACAGATGAAGAATTAGAGAAATAAGTTTTATTTGAATGGCCTTGAAATGGAATTTAAAATTATGAGTCTTGTGATTAAATTTCACAACGAAATTATATGGCAAGTTGCATTGTATATGACAACATATTTCGCCACCATAGTTGATGTAGTCATCAAAATTGGATTATGGCTCTTCCATAATATTGGCCAACTAATAGCATAAATATGTTTCCTAATAATGACTTCCTACATTTGTTTTTTTTTCAATTTCAGATTTTGAATATCACATTACTTCCACGTTAACACTTATTTAGTGAACAAGTTCGTAATTATTAGTGCCTTCTAAATATCACAAAATTTTATGGCAATTTTCTGGTGAACTAGACCATGAATTGATTGATAACACCTCTACATGCCAACCGTATAAGTCGTATTAGGACAAGCACAAACTCGATAATACATTAGGCCTCCTAGTACCGAAACATATATGATAAAATTAATTTGATCTCTCTCTACCTCTATATTCAGGCCTTGAAATGATCTAAAACATTTTCCTTTAACTACTGGAGCGATTTGAGTGGGGCATTGTTGCATGTTATATCAACTTACTATACACTCAATATATCCTTTTGAGGATAATCCTAAAGTACTCTATTTTTTAAACTCGATGTATTTATATGCCTATAACATACAAGGCTTCAACGAGATATGTCATATCAACGTGATATGATAGCAAGTGTTTTGATTCAAGCAACATATCAATGTGGTTACTCGACAAGAGAATGTCATCTATATATATTATACTAGTATGATAAAGTTCCTCCCACCGATTTCGAGGTATATACGTTGATCTACTTGGTTTTAATTACTCATCGCTTCGTCGAACCTTAGGTACCTTTGATATGATGCCTGATTAGCATATATATTTATATCCCAGTTACAAAAAAAATGTTCGGCATCTATTTAATGTAGCTCTAAAAACAAAACAAGCTACAAAGGCCATTATGATCTTAAGGAAGTCTTTTCAAGAAATGAGTAAGAATGTTTCTTGGTAGTAAATAGCCTCATTTTGTGAATATCCTTTAATGACCAATCGAGCTTTATGTTGTTTGATGTTAATCATTGGGGTCCAGTTTGGTCTTAAAGACCTACTTGCATCCTACCGGTTGATATACATTGATAATTGCGCAAGTTCCCAAACATCATTCTTTTACATTGAATCATAACTTTATTCCAATTAGTTAATTGATCACAAGTTATGGCATCACTATTAATGACATAGTCATTTCTTTCCCTATTTCAAGATCAACCTCATGTAATTTTCAAAATGTATGGGATGCCTACATCATATAAAATGTCTTACAGATTGAGTTTCATGGATTTCAATGTCAATTGATTGAGTGGGTTCATTTTTTGGTGATTCATTTGCCTTTTCATTTGAAGGGTCTTTTTTATATAGCAAAACTTGAATCTCCTAATGAAATGCTAACCAGAACGGGCATTTGAATTATAGTGGAAGATTCTTGAATGTTAAAATCCCTCAATAAAACCACTCCCACCGATTTTGACATTCTCAAGAAATCTGACATTCTTCATTTCTGGAATTCAGGTACTACGTGACGAAACAAGAAAAATGATAACCTTTAATCCTTTTAGGACACCGGATAAAGAAGCAAATTATGGTTTTCATGTCAAATTTTTAGAATTGTGGAGTATTGCTTCGGGTGAACAACCTTACACCTTTAAATATCTTAAGGTTGGTATGCATGTTTTTCATGCATCAAGTATGGATGCATGTAACAAGAATAATCATCAATAAAATTTACTAATTATTTATGACAATGTACTTTCGTTGGAAAAGGTTCAAAGATGTCTGCATAAATCAACTTTAATAATCCCAGACTTCTTGTGGATCTTTCCTTGTTCCCTTTTAAACACTTAACTCATTGAAATTTGAATCTTGAGAAGTGAAGTTACAGTGGAACTTCATATTTCATGAGATGTATCATCTTATAACGTCATGTGTGTCTTAAGCTTTAATGCCACAACATAGATGAAGTCTTCATTTAATAATTTTGTTCATCCAAATTACCATTACAAGATAATAAAGCTTCCAAAAGTGATTTGTATTATAATTAATAGAGGTATCCCTCCAAACCACCGTTTCCAACGATATGGGAATCAAAAGTAATAGTTACAACATTGTATCCAAACATTAAAGTATAGCTATCATTCACTAACTTGGATACAATTAGTAAGTTTCAAGTTACACTCAATATGTAAAGAGCATTATTAAGACTTAAACAATAACCACTTTCAAACAAAATTATGGAAGTGAGAAAAACATTATATGTTTAGTCTTCATCATTCCCAACTTTAATTGTACTTTTATCTCAATTCGTCTTGTAACTTTTATCGAATCCCTGTAATAAAAGAGACATGTACTATTAGGTGGAAATCAATCCACCATGTATAGGGGAGTTAAGACTAATGGACTCATAAATAATATTAATTTACATTACTTTGCATGTTATTCTGGCTTGTTGTGTATGCCATTATTATTATTATTATTATTATTATTATTATTATTATTATTATTTTGAAAAACGTTTTAAAGGGATTTCCTTGAGGCTTACTTGCTCCTCTTATACTTGTATCTGTATTTTGGACCTTAATAGATCAACCCTCATAACTTACTTAAGCCTTACCTTTTAAGTGATATGGAAGTGATTTCATGGGATAACAAAATAAAGCATATTAGTGTACCTATTAATAACACCAAAATAATAGGTCATATGTACACCTTACTCAATTATCAGTTTTGCTTTGGCTAGACCAATAATTGAATATAATGGTGTCCTAAAATTATACTACGCTACACAAATATTGCAATCACCTTTGGGCAGAAATACAATAATTATGTATATTATGCTGAAAATTCATTGTACGAATCACTATCCAATTAGTCTTTGGGTTTATTGAACAATAATTCAAACAATTGCTTAATGTGGTGCTTAATAAACTTCAATATCAAAA
The DNA here is from genome assembly GCF_052849685.1 of Lactuca virosa. NCBI lineage: Eukaryota > Viridiplantae > Streptophyta > Magnoliopsida > Asterales > Asteraceae > Lactuca > Lactuca virosa. Next base: position 257,788,133 of record NC_136426.1, on the reverse strand, counting down.
CTTAAGCAACCTTTCTTTGGTCCAGTCACTTAAGCATAACATGAAAATTACCACTTATATCTGAATTATAAGTATATAAATCATTGGCCAGTTAGATAAAATAAAACATTATTAATGGCCAACTAAATATTAATATTTATCAGATTAGAAAATCATAGGCCACTAGAGTGGTAAACTAGAATTTAAATAAAACAAAAAAATCATCACACATTTCCTCATGAAACATCCCCAGAATGTGGAAGATTATAAGTACTAAACTATTTATTATGCATTTTATATGTAAATAATGCACAAAAATAAAATATATGGAATTCTAATTTTCCAGATCGTAATAGTGAACATTTTAAGAAAATAATATATATTTCACTTTCATTATAGCCAAAATAGCAAACCAAGAAAATACACAACTCAAGCCCTTCACGTTTGTAAACTTAAATCTTGTAGATATTAGTTCTTAATTTTGGTTATTAAATTATTCACTACACTTTTCTATAAACCATAATCTTAAAAAAAAAACTTTTGATTATATAAATCATTTTATTAAACAATTGAGGAATATATTGACCTTAAAGGCATCAATTATTATCCATTGCATACTTGTTTAGTACTTTTTTTTCTAGGATTTGTTTTCAACCATCCACTGTTGGTTTTCAAAACCTTCACATGATTTACTCAAAACTTATAAACCTTGTAAATATATTGATTGTATTAAGAGTAGTGGAAACATTGAATTCAAGACTATTATGTGAAATATATAAACCCATGTTGCATCTGTTCAAGGAATTAAAGACAAAAGTGACTACAGAATGGCATGTCATTTCTAATTGCAACACATAATAGTCTTTTAAGGTCCGTAAAAATTATAATAAACTAACTGCGTCATGAATGGAATGAAATGCCAAAATCACAAACAAGATAATAATATTTTAACCATTAGTAGGGATAAATTACCAATAAACATCAATGACTACATTAGTTTGGATTGTTGTATTTTTCTGTTACATTGCACTTATATTGTGAAGGTAATACCATTACAATTAAAAGGGCAGAAGCAAAACATACAATAATTTAGGATTACATATCTCGTTGAAAGTTATAAATATAAATATATCATAATATGCAAAACCAAACTTAATCATATTCTAGTTTGATGGTATCTTCAGTAAACAATTAACAAAAGCTATAATAGTTTAACATTCACCAATAACATTGAATTTAAAGAACTTTTTGACAGGGATGATATGTCAAAATACGATGACTTAATTACATAAGTGGCGGGGAAGATGTGATTCTTTTTCTCCCAAAAAAAACTCAGTTGGGCTCCACTTAGTAATTTCACAACATCGACCGTCATATCTAATAGTTTTTGGATTGGTTTTATAAAGAGGTCATTAAACATAAGAAACCATACAATCAACACATAATTTTTGGAATTATAAACTCCTAAGGCTGTGATCCCTGAACAATATGATTTGAAATTCTAGTTCAAAGAAAACACAAAGTCAATGATTTCAATTACGTCGTGATAATCTTAAATTAAACCATGCTCTGATACCATATGTTGAATTAAAGGCATAACCCGAGATCAATTTTATGCATAAAAATGAAGAACCCTAAATCAATTATAGAATACTTACTTGGAAGGAGTGATAACTTCAATTGGTGTTGAACATGATGCCATAGTTCTATTCCCTTTCTTCCCGTAATGGTGTCATTCTTATTTTCTGATGGATAGATCGACTACCTTTTGCACTCACGATAATGGTGTTTATAGAGAGTATTTGAACGTAAGGAAGAATGTGTTAAGTCTCCATTTGATCGTTCATTCATAAGGTATTAATTCATCACTTACACCTTAGGGGAAAGAAATTGAAACCACACAATATTAGTCCCTCAAGTTATAGAACAATGTCATATCCATCATACTACATAGTTTAATGTCTAGGGACTTGGTATGTCACTATGGCAAACATTATGGTACACAATATAATTGTACCTAACATGTAATTAGCATTACAAAACAGTCCTACGGCCACACTAATGGGTTATTTTCCAACAAATGAATTTCTAATAAAGAATCAATTATATCAAGTTGTTGTTAGTGTGATCCATTGGTATCATATTTTAATTAGCAATATCACTTTAATATGAATCTTGAGAATACCAGATCTTTCAGACATGTGTGTCGACACGGTTTATGTATGGTTGGGTTGAGGCGGTCCTACTTTGTGCTGAACGCCAACAGACCCAAGGCGTCCCAGATAGACTGAAGGCTAGTGGGGCATTCCAGTTAGGACGAAGGGCCGAAGAACGTTCTAAATAGGCTGAAGGCCTGGTGTGGGGTACCAGTCATCCTGAAGGTTCTGTGAGCATACCAGGTAGAATACAAAGGCTCAGTATGCATGTTGTTTGATATTCTTCTTATGATATTGTGATGTGTTGGTATTTTGGGGGAACTCATTAAGCTTTGGGCTTACAGTTTTGGGTTATGTTTCAGGTACCTTAGAGGATCGCAGGAAAGCGAAAGCGTGATCGTGCACCTCCTCATGTATGTTTTATGATTTTGGGGAAACTCTAATATTGAACATGTTTTGAAAACTATTTTTTTCAACAATGATGATTTATGGGTTGGTTTTAAAAGTCTAATTTTTTCATGAATTTTATGGATGTTATAATTCTAGCGATCACTTTCTTTTTCAGATGTATGTACAAGAGAAAAACTTCCAACCATATTTTGTGATTTTTATTCTTAATATACTCTCCATCCTCAATAATTTCCATGTACACAAACCTTTTTTTGAAACCTGGTGGCTATTAAGATGGATACTACCTTACTGATGAACAAACATAATTGAATACGGTTGTAGTTCAAGCATGTCGTGTTGTGGAATAGACGTTGTTGGAAAGTTGTTCGGTAAAGCCTTCTAATGTTGAACCTAGGAATTTGGACAACATTTCGGTAAAGAAATTGACTATTGAACTATTGTTGTTGGATAACTCTTAACTTATAGTGAGGAATTTAATTTAAAGGTCACAAATAGGTGAATTTTTGTTGTGTATGATGAGATTGAGTCTCTATAGAAAAATCGTACTTGGGATCTTCTTCCCCTAACCAAGGGTAAGAAGGTTGTTCAATGCAAATGGATTTATAATAAGAAGAGTGGAATTCCAAATGTTGAAGACTCTGGAGTCAAGGCATGACTTGTAGCAAAAGGGTATAACTAAGTTATGGGTATTTACTTTATTATGTTTTTCTATCCAATTGCAATGTATAATTCTATTAGTGTATTAGTTGGCCTTGTTTCTATGTACGATCTTGAGGTTGAGAGACTCGATGTAAAACTACATTTTTAATATTGGGTTTTTTATTAAAAAAATAGTCCAATTTTAGTGACAAAATTGACGTAATTAACAATGGAAGCATTTTATAATTTGAATAAACTCAAACCATTTTAACCCACCAATGATCATTTTGCAAGACTTAGAAACAGTGACAGAGCCAGGGTCAAAGTTCAGGGGTAGTACAAAAAAAAATTCCACGTAATATATAATAAGAAAAATATAAAAACCGCAATTTCATTAGACATAATAAAGTGACAAAATAGACAGTAGAATATATATTACTATTTAAAGTTCACCTTTTCGTTCACTCATTTTCTGAAATGGAGTAATTAGATTTTTAGTCTTAACATTCTCAAGTTCTCCCTTTTCTACACTACAAATCAAAGCACCATTCATAAAACTGTCACCTATGCTATTATGCAAATCGGTCTTCAACAACTTTTTATGCAGAAACCAACGTTAGTTTTCATATTCTATAAACCAAAGGGAAAGAGAGGTGCTTCAGTGTTTCCACCAACAAACGAGAGGGTTCCGCAATTCCCTTCAAGTTGACAAATTTCTCATCATGGTGCAAATAGTGATAATAGATATCAAGTTGCCTATTCAGATGCACCTTTTCTAAATCGTCAAAATCATTTTTGTATATCTCGCTTAACTTCAACAACTTTGATTTATCAAACATAGAAAATGAGTCACAAGGACTCAAATCCGCCATATTGTCTATCAAATTTGTGCCAACTTCACTAAATCAATCATCGAAATTTTGAATTTACATATCTAAAACTGTGTTAAAAAATCACAACTTCAAAATGATGTTGATTAATCATATTGGTTCTACGGTTTCGTGGGGTAACATAATATTCTGACATTTCCACAATTCCAATACTATGCTTTTCTCAAAAAGCACACACCTTCTTAAAAATTTGTGGAAGCCATCTTTTCTCAAAACTAGCAATGCTTTCTTTGTCCATTTTACTAATGAAGTCACTTCCAAAATCTCTTGATCTTCTTTAAGATGCTTTGACAAAGTATCCGTGAGGCCCAAAATTTCCAACATCAAGTGTAAAAGAAGACGAAATCAAGTGTCTTGAAACATGAAAAACATACACTTTTTTTTATTACAGTTAGATAAACTACCCCCCCCCCCTTCAACATATTTAAGTACCACAACAACTTCTTCAAACAAATTCATAAAACTTACAATTGTTCTATAATGTGCACCCCATCTAGTATCGCCAGCTCGAACAAGAGAAATATCTTGATTTAACCTTCTTCCTGTTTCAGTTTCACCAATACCAATTTGGGCTTCAACTCTTTATTTCTGCATCTCTCACATCATATATTTTATCTTACAAGAACCACAAACCACGCAAACCACCAAATCTAGTTGGTCAAAGAATTCTTCAACATCATCATGTTTCTTTTCTACCGCCACAATCACTAACTGAAGTTGGTGTTAAAAACAATGTATATAATGTGCAGAACTATTTTCTCTTAATATCAAATATTTTAAACTTTTGAGTACCACTCATATTAGTTGCTCCATCATAACCTTTCTCCTCACTTATTTTTTCAAAAAAATCAATAAAAGATATAAGACATAAAAAAATATTGTAATAAAGAAATAAATATTTTATGAATTCTCACCTGAGCCATACTCAAGTTGTTGTCGGTAAATACAAAATCGATGTCAACTTTAAGAGTCAAAGAAGATGTATCCAACACATGAACAACTCTAATAAATATTCTTTTACAATCCCATGTCTATCAACATATCTCAAAACTACAGAATCGTCAACTAATATACCAAACACACTTTACAAATTTCATCACAGATAGACTTGATTATCTCTTTTAAAAAGCTATTGACAATATGTTTTTGAAACGTAGGAGAAGTCAACTTTTCATTTTTTCGGAGCATTTTCTAAAGTAACATTAAAAATTTTCTCATTATCTTCTCTAATCAAGATACGATTTCAATAAAAAGTCCTTTATTAAGAGAATTTTTCGATGCATCATGACCACGAAACAGTAATGTATTTTTTCAATAAAAATCCACAACTACGAATTGTAACACGTAATCGAATTTCATAATCACTTTTCTCAAGTTCTGTTTTCTTACAAAGGACTTCACTAATAGATTGGTTTTTTTCTCAATAGTAAAGCATAAATTTTTTGTGCCTTTTGGTGATAACTTTCAATATTACCCAGATGTTTCTTGAATGCTTTTTTTTACTCCAAGTGTCAAAGCCTTCGGTTACAAATGCATCTCTTCCACTTTTTCCCCTAAAATGTATCCAAACAAGCAGCAACACAAACAATATGCATTCATCTTTTTAAGGCTATACTCTTCTTATTTTGTTTTTGTCATTCTCAATTTTATTGTTTTTAGATAATTTTTTCCCGAATAAACTCAAATTTAATATTGTTTCGTTAATTGTTTTAAACAAAATATTAATTATTTTGTTTATCAATGCATTAATGTAAAATGTATACGTACAATTTTGTTAATTAAGCTTCTGGATCTATGTAACAAACACCAACAAACATAAACAATTACATATTTAATTAAAAGTACTTTACATTTTTTGAATAGAAAAAACAAAGTGTGTTGAATCATGAAAGTGACCCTCTTGAACTTTGCTACCGCAGCCACTTCAGCACCCACAGTCAGTCTTTTCATCAGCAACCGCAACCGCAACCGGACTCTTGCTACCGCAGTCAACCTAGCTTAGATTACTTCATTTGTCTTTATTGTAATACACTCTATTATCCATTATGCCTTGCATGGCTACATATAGAGATGTAATCTAGTGCACTTCTGAGTTTCTATAAATAGAGACTTATTCTCTTGTATCCAATACGGATAAATTATGCTTCTATTCTAAATACATTTCTCTGAAGTTATCTTCTCTATTTCTCTATCTTTCTACTCTTCACTTCTTACTTGTTACTGGAACATAACTGATTATAACCTCTCTTCGGAGCAAGTCTTTGAGACTTAATCACCAATTTTGATCTACCTTATTAACTCGGTTTGAATGCATTCCTTGTTATGAATCAACTTGTGTGTTTTCTTGATATAACAATTGTCGTCATTTCTATTTCTTTACATTTCCGCAACTAACTCTCTAACTATTTAACTCTAACTTGTTAATATTATTGTTGAGCTTTCAGATCCTTTGAGATTAACTATTCCGCAATATACTTGTTCTAACGTTTTGTTCAAGTGTATCTCTAAGTTTTTCTCTCAACATTTGGTATCAGAGCCATAGTGGTTGCTTTTTGAAAACGGAACTCTGATTTTTCAAAAGGCTTTCTATACCACTTAAGTTCATCTCTAAAAAAAAACAACTTCAAAATGGCTCAATCGTTATCTCTGAATGTTTCCAACAGTGTTGGTGGTTCTAACCGAGCCCCAATACTGGTAGCAAATGAATATCATCACTGGTCACAAAGAATGGAAAGGTACTTGAGAAGACTTGGTAGAGATGTATGGCGATCCGTAGAAGAAGGACCACATGTCCCAATACTTACACCTGTTCAAACCGACGGCGCTACAACCAGATTAGGAGGAGGTCAACCAGTCATGAGCCGTCCCACCAAGGATGATCTCGATAAAATGGAAAATGATGCTGTTGCTTTTTATGAAATCTCCTGTGGAGTTGCTCCTGACAACTTCGATATTATCATAAATTGCAAATCAGCAAAAGAGATCTGGGAAGTTCTCAAGAATTTGTACGAAGGCTCAGAACAAGCACAAGACAAGAAGCTTACTACCACACTCAATGAGTTCAACAACTTCAAAGCTCATACTGGTGAAAGTTTGGAAGACTCCTTCAAAAGGTTCAACCTGATAGTCACCAAGTTATCCAATGCGGGCACCATCCGCAGTAACCATGAAACCAATCTTCAGTTTCTTAATGGTTTGGGAAGACATTGGACTACAGCTAAGATGATAGTCCAAGGCGATAGAAAGATTCACTCTTTGTCACTCTACAAGCTCTATGGAGAGCTGCAAGCACAAGAATCCACCGTACTCAAGGATTGTGCTGACTTTGGAGGACCACTTGCTCTCATAGCACAAACTCCACCGCAGTCACCTTACTCTTCCTCGTATGACACTCCACCACAGTCATACGAAGCTGATTCAGAGTATGATGATGAAGAAGAATTTCACAAGGCTATTGCTCTAGTTAGCCAACAGTTCAACCGTCTACCACCTCCTTCCTTCCGCAAGAATCAGCAGTTCAACAAACCTCCATTCAACCGTAACTTCGGTTCGCAGAATAACCATTCTCGATATCCCCAAAGTTCTCATCCACCATCGCAATCTCAAAATAATCAACCAAAGGAGGTACCGCAGTCTCCTCAAACCATTGACTCCGGTACTCCCTCAGAAGACAAGACTGATGTTGTAATTTGTCACAAATGCAATAAAAAGAATCACTTTGCAAAAGATTGTAAGGCCAATGTAGTAAATGACCGAGCCTTCTACCTTAGAATGGCTCAAGAACTGGAAGACAAAGAAAAGGCGGAAAAGGCAAGGGCATACGTGGCCCATGTTAAAAGAGACCATCAAGTTTGGTCATCCGGAGACGAAGATGAAGCCATCAGCAATGTCAAAGGAAAAGGGAAAATCTGCATGCTGGCCACTACGGATGATGATGGGTCTACAACGCTGAACAAGAACTACTGCTACATGGCAAAAGATGGAACTCTAAGCATCGTCGAACAGGTAAAACTCATGATCCAAACTCTAAATTATAGCATGCATGACTGTCAACCCTACATAGATGATCTTAATAACACGTGTGCTGCCGTCCTTTCAGACTATAACAAAGCCTTAGATGAAAAGAACATTGCGTCCCAAGAGATGTTCCACGTAAGAGGACGACTAGATAACAAAAGACTTAAGATGGCTATGTTAGAGAAGGACCTAGAGTTAGAAAAAGATGCAAGAATGTTAAGTGAAACCCAATTAGAGATAGCTTTGAATCAGAGAGATTTAGCTCAGAGTGAAATTGTACGCTTAAATCTCTTAATTGAAAAATTGTTTAATGAAAGTGAAGCTATTGAAAATTTGGTGAACAATGGAACCGTGGACAATACATACAATTGGGGTTGGTCAAATGGATATCCTACCGCAATGGATTCCTCACCCCGGTTCAACAAAGACAGACTGTATATCCCTCCGGACCGAGAATTTCATTTCCCTGTCAATGACAAAACCTTTCCCGAAGATATCAAAACTCACTTCGGTAGACTGCATAGTCTAAGCAATAACTGTGTCATTGAGAAAATAGTGCCTGAGGTTTCGGGTTACACATATGATCTAATTCCTATCTGTGGCACCGTTTATCCAAATTCTCAAACATCATCCGTAGTTGATGAAGAAATTGTTGTTGAGGGTCACACATGTGATCTAATTCCACGTCTGTCCTCAAACCGCAGTTCATCACACTGCAGTCAAAAATCTCACAAAAGTCTCATCGCAGTCTCAACTCAAACTTACTCTGCAGTAGTTAAAACATCACTACCGCAGTCCTCAGCAAAAGGAACTGTGACTCTTCAGGCGATTCATCATGAATTACCTATAGAGAACTTTGAAGTGGGACAATGCTCTCAGATCCCAGAATCTTCAAGTTCGGATGACTCAAGCCCACGTTTTCAAAATTATCCTAAGAATTCCAGGAAACCGCAGTTGAACATCAATGACTGCGGTTCACCAAAATCCTTGGCCAAAAAGGCCTTCAAAGAGGAAATTAGATCTCAAGGCACAAACAGACAAAGTTTTTCAAAAAATAAGAAGCATGTCAGAATTCCTAAGTCCAAGAGTCCAGAAAAATTTGTTTTCTCACACTACATGTAAAAAAACTCTCCTATCAAGAAAACAAACAAAAAGGAAAGTCCAGCTTCAAAAGTCACTCCTGCTTCCTCTGTCAAAACAAAAAGGGGTGTTCAGTCTTTTCAAAACAATGGTTTTCAGGTCTATTCCTCAAATGATCCTAAATGGAAAGGTATTTTACCCACACCAACACTTTTAAAGTCACGTCAAAATTTCAACAAATGGAAGGGTATACTACCAACTCCACCAAAAGGAACTCAGAAATCTACATGTGCAAAATCTTTTCAAAAATGTACTTTTTCGAAATCCAACAACACTCATGTCAGGAATTACCCACCTCGGACCGGTAACAAGTCCAATTCATCCTTTAAACCATTGACCAAACATAATGTCAGAACAAAAAAACAAAACCTCCTTTTGTAAATGTCAGTTCAGTTGTCAGAAGAATTTATCTTATGTCAAATCCAATCAGAGTCAGAAACCTAGTACTTTTTCCAAAACTCACAACACTCTAGATCTGATCAAACACCCAGGACTAGGTCTAGAAGTTGACAAGAGACATGTCCCTGCAACCTTGGTCCATGCATCATTCAGAAACACATCAGTTGCCCCAGGCTCCAAACTAGTTTGGATGCCTAAACTAACCGTGTAATTCTCAGGCTTTCTGCAAGGAGGAACAAGAAGATGAGTGGTTAATTGACAGTGCCTGCTCCTTGCACATGACCGGAAGGTTAGAGTACCTTCGGGATTTCAGGCCAATATGAAATGGTGGAAATGTCACATTCGGCAACAATGCGAATGGTGTCATCCGCGGTTACGGTGTTCTCACTACGGGGAACTTCTCCATTCAGAAGGTTGCTTATGTAGAAAGCCTCAAACACAATCTCATCAGTGTTGGCCAACTATGTAAAGCAGGACATCGTGTTGAATTTGATGATCAATTTTGTTACGTAATGACAAGTGACAGGAACACATGCCTGATCAAATCCCGATCCGAAGGTACCATGTACCCCTTAGATGTCTCTCTGATCATTGGCAGACCGCAGTTATGTTTCCTGTCCAAAGCTGTATCAGAAGTCAGCTGGCTATGGCACCGCAAGCTAGCTCATCTCAACTTCAGGTACATCAACAACTTGGTCACAGGAGAACTAGTCCGAGGTCTCCCTATTCTCAAATTCAGCAACGATACTCTCTGTCCGGCTTGTGAATGTGGTAAACAATCCAAAGCAAGTCACCCTCTGATAAAGGACTCTTCTATTTCTGAACCTCTGGAGCTATTACACATTGATTTCTGTGGTCCATCAACCGTAGTCAGTCTCCACCACAAGAAATACATACTAGTTATTGTTGATGACTATACACGCTTCACATGGGTCTTCTTTCTCAGACTCAAATCAAAGACACCGCAGATTTTCATCAACTTCATCAAAGAAATCGAACTTCAGATCAAGCTTCCAGTTAGACGCATCCACAGTGATAATGGCATTGAGTTCACTAATCATCTTCTCAACAGTTTCTTGGTGTCAAAGGGCATCACTCACAACTTCTCAGCCCCATATACACCGCAACAAAATGGAGTAGTTGAAAGAAGGAACCGCACTCTAGTAGAAGCAGCCAGATCCATGCTTAACTTTGCCCATCTTCCTCTCTACTTCTGGGCTGAAGCTGTAGCAACCGCATGCTTTGTCCAAAACCGAAGCATTGTGTGCAAACGCCTCAATAAAACACCATATGAGGGCCTTAACAACCCCAAGCCAAATGTTCGCTTCTTTCATATCTTTGGTTGTAGATGTTTCGTGATCAACAACCGCGATCAGCTTAACAAATTTGCACCGAAGTCTGATGAAGGCATATTCCTTGGTTATTCCACTAACAAGGTTGCTTATCGAGTGCTCATCAGGCGTACAAGGCTGATCATTGAAAGCTTTGATGTGAAATTTGATGATTCTCACATCCGCAACGCCCCTCCATCCACTGAAACCACTGTAATCATGGAGAGTGACATTCCTGCTTCTTCAGGACCCTTGAATCTAGTTGAAGTCAATTATGATGATCTTTTCGATCCTATTGAAACGGCGAAACTATCCGAGGTTCTTGTGTCACCCGCAGCTCAACAACAACACGCTGATGTCTCTGGACCATCTCTATCTGAAGTAGCATCTCTCAATACTTTCACCTCTCCGGTTGAGGGGGAAAGCTGTACTCCGGATCAAGCAACAACCGTCGAGGTTCCAGTACCTGATGCTCTCCAAAGTCCCACCCACAGAGAAGCAATACCATCAAACGTATCTTCGGATTCGGATGATGAAATCATAAAAAACATTGACACCAGCACCGATCCAAGGATTATCACTCTCCCATCCGCAGTCCAGGGGGAACCTTCTCAGGTTCCAGAGGAACTCCCATCAGCAATCCAGGGGGAACCTCTCCCAACCATTCAAGAAAACTCCACTCTCGTTCCAACAAACCAAGATGACTCAGCAGGATGTTCTCAAATCCAGGGGGAACTGCCATCCCCCACCGCAGCTTCTTCTGATATTCAAGATATTCCCTCTACCGCAGCTGCTGATCATCTGCAGCCCCATCTACATGAATGGACGAAGGACCACCCACCAGGTCAAATCATCGGCAACCCATCCGCAGGCATCCAAACTCGATCTTCCCATGACCTATCTGACCACTGCCACTACGCAACATTCATGTCCTCGGTAGAGCCCAGAACGATCAAAGAAGCATTGCTTGAACCTGACTGGATAGCTGCAATGCAAGAAGAGCTAGAAGAATTTCAAAGAAACAAAGTTTGGCAGCTCGTTCCAAAGCCACGTGGTCACTCCATTGTTGGCACTAGATGGGTGTTCAAAAACAAGCTGGATGAATCTGGTGCGGTAGTCAGAAACAAGGCAAGGCTAGTTGCAAAGGGGTATAGTCAACTTGAAGGCATTGACTACGATGAAACGAATGCTCCGGTAGCACGCATGGAAGCTATCCGGATCTTCCTTGCATACGCAGCCCACAAGAACGTCAAGGTACACCAAATGGACATTAAGAGTGCCTTTCTCAATAGGGAACTAAAAGAAGAGGTCTATCTTCAGCAACCTCTAGGGTTTGAAAACGTTGAATTCCCAGACAACTGCTACAAGCTTGAAAAAGCAGTCTACGGTTTGAAGCAAGCCCCAAGAGCATGGTATGAGACTCTTTCTGAATTTCTCGTCTCATCCGGGTACAAGAGAGGAGTGATTGACCCCACGTTATTTAGAAAAGCTAATGGTGACCACCTTATGCTTGTACAAATATATGTGGATGATATCATCTTCGGATCGACTGATCAAGGCATGGTGGATGAATTTGCTAAGCTCATGACCAACAAGTTCAAAATGAGCATGAATAGAGAGATCAATGTCTTTCTAGGACTTCAAGTGAAACAAATTCCGCAAGGGATATTCATTCATCAAGAGAAATACACCACTGAACTTTTAAAGAAATATTCCATGGACAACTGTTCTTCTGCTAAGGTCACCATGGCCTTCGGTTATAAGATCTCTGCTGATCCCGCAGGCGAATCTGTGGATCATAAGACTTATCGAGGTATCATTGGTTCTTTGATGTACCTCACCGCAAGCAGGCCAGACATTGTTTTTGCAACTGGTGTATGTGCAAGATATCAGGCAGACCCAAAAGTGTCACATATGACCGCAGCCAAACAGATACTACGGTACTTGAAAGGAAGCAAATCTCTTGGTCTATGGTACCCTGCAGGCAATGACTTCAGCCTGCAAGCTTTCACAGATGCGGATCATGCCAGATGCAGATTAAACCGCAAAAGTACTTCAGGAGGATGTCAATTTTTGGGTGGAAGACTTGTCAGCTGGTCTTCAAGAAAACAAAGCTGTGTTTCTCTTTCTACTGTAGAAGCTGAGTATGTGGCCGCAGCCATTTGTTGCTCTCAAGTCCTTTGGATGAAAACTCAACTAATGGACTACGGGTATAGAATGCTGCAGATACCGATCTATTGTGACTCAAAAAGTGCTATTGCTATCTCTCACAATCCAATTCAGCACTCCAAGACTAAACATATTGAACTACGGTATCACTTCATCAAAGACCACATCTTAAAAGGTAACATTGAACTCATCTTTGTACCTTCTCATGAAGAGATTGCTGATGTGTTCACAAAAGCGCTCGATTCCACAAAGCTTAACACCTTCCTGCAAATGTTAGGAATGATGAATCCAGACCCGTAATTCTTTTTGAGTTGTTAGCTACCGTAGACCATCCTTGGTCTCCGTTGCGGTTCTAGTTAAGAGTTATCTATGATAGATGGTTATGGTACCGCAATCTAGGTACCGCAACCATATATTCTACTTAGCTCTCATGGGTCTTTATTGTCTGTTATTACTAATCTTTGTACAAGTGTTTCTCCTCAGTTCCTCACTGCAGTCTTTTCCTTGTCCATCTGCGATGACTTTCCAACCGCAATGAAATTTCCATCCGCGATGACTTTCCAACCGCAATGAAATTTCCATCCGCGATGACTTTCCAACCGCAATGAAATTTCCATCCGCGATGACTTTCCCACCGCAATGAAATTTCCATCCGGGATGACTTTCCAACCGCAATGAAATTTCCATCCGCGATGACGTTTCCAACCACAATACAGCTTCTATCCGCGATCACGTTACTGATTTCTCAACTGTTTCATCAACTCCTAAATCTTTTGTGTGTTATTTAATGATCCTTCATTAAATAAAACATTAAATATAAAAACATTCCCTTAGAAACTGTCTCATTCTCTTTATGCATAATCCTTGTGTCAGACCTATTTTAGGGATGATGACAAAAAGAACGTTTTCCCATAAACTCATCCTTAATTTGTCCTTTCCTCTCCCTAATACGTCCCATCCGTTACAACTTCCTCTCCCATCACCCCCACGATCACCTGACACATCGATTGAGGCCTGACTTTTCATTAAATGCAAACCCCTTTTAGTAAATCTCCCAAATCTTTTTTAAACCGTTTTAATTATTTGTGGATGAGATTTAACCCCAAATTCAAACATTCCCCCCAAATACCAAACGACGTTTTTACCCTATCTTTACCTTTTACCTAGGGTTAAAATCCTTCAACCCTTTGTAAACCCATCTTCTTCCCCAAATTCACTTCACGCTTTCTGAACATCGATCATTCCCTCTCTCTCAATAAAAAACTTCAAGAACTCTGTTTTTCTACTTCTTCTCTCAAGCTCTCAAAAATGGTGAAATCAGGTGCATCAAAGAAGCAATCTAAGGCTTCAGGCTCAGTAAACCCCACTGGATCAGACACTCCAACAATCGCATCAAGCAACTTTCGAGCAGTGTTTGAAGATCATCCCTCATACAATGCTCCAACCAAGCTCATGATCAAATTTCTGAAGAACCATCCCCTATTTGGTCCATTTGACGCATTCACAGATGTTGTTCTAGTTTCAACTCTCTTCAGGTGTGCCTTTTCTGCTTATCGCCCACTAGAAAACCCCCAAGAAGTTCACCTCAACCTCATTAACGATTCTTTGGTCATCTTGTCCAAAGAAAAGTTCTTATCTGCCATTAATCTTCTGGTTCATCCATCCATCAAGATTTTCTCACCTTCAATGGCAGACGTTACATCTACACTCTATCAAATGGGGTATCAAAAACCAATCAGAGGGATTGGTGAGTTCAAGAAGAACCAGCTACCTGCGGTTTGACAGTTCGTATGCCACTTTGTCATCCGTTGTCTATCTGGCAGAACCGGAGGCATTGACAACATGGGATTAAAGCTTTTGGAATTAGTATGGAGCATATTCACCGGACATGACGTCAACTACGGGCATATCCTTTGGGACGATTTTCTTCAGTACATTCCCAAGGAGAGCCCAAAGGAGAACCCAACAGAGCTCACATTTGCTCGATTCTGGTCTCTCTGCATATCAGACCAACATGCGGACGCTGGACTAGATATGGGCAGTGACATCAATTTCTTTGTCACTAAGGATCTCAAAAGGTACAATCCCTCTTCCAATCAATCTGTTTTTGGACCAATCCGCAGACTCCCTACTCACATTCTTTCAACCCTTGGTCTTGAGACTGCTGACGTCTCAGACCACATTGAGGTTACGGAAGGTATTGCCCCATACCCTCCTACCCCGCCTCTTCCTCAAATATCCGCAATTAAAAAACCCTGAGGGTACCGCAGTCCCCTCTGCCACTACACTATCCAATCTTTCTCAAAGAAGAAAGCAGTTGGCAACCAAGAAGCAGAGAACCCCAAAGAAAAACGCTCCCAAACCAACCGCACCCACGAAGAAATGAAAAACCAAACCTACCCCAATTCCATCCAGCAGTGATTCTGATGAGGATAGGCAACCGATTGCTATCCTCAAGAAAAGAAAAACCGATTCCCCTAGCCAAATGCGTGACCGGACCGATGCTGAAGCCTCTCAAAAGGCTCCAGTAGTCCTTGGGATGGCTGCAGACCCATTCAACACAACCATCATTTTCCAGTCATACTCAGAAACTGAGTCTGATTCACAACATCGTGGAGACTCCCCCCCAGTTCACTCCCAAGGGGATGATACTGGTGCACGCCCTAAGGTCTACAGGGCTTCCCGACTGCATTTCTTTTCACCCGAGGAGTTGAGCTCCATCCTTTTGAACGTCACCCATACACTACAAACACCTTCCCACCCGCAGGGCACTTCTTCCGCCCATGCCAGAACTGAGCCGAGGCCACACTTGAGCACGGGTCAAGGAGACCGAGGAAGCTCAGGAAATCCTACTCTGCTTACATCTTTTACAGGTGGTTTAGGCACGGTGAGCACAAATGTGCTAGGATCCGTGGACCCGAAGGACACTTCGGTGCGTTTTTCAGGATTTAACGGAGAAGATTCAAATGATTCTTGGTTACGGTACACACCAGTAACCGAGTCAGATAAAAAGAAATATGCTGCATTCAGAAGGGCATTCCAAGCCCGCAAGGAACAACAAATCAAGCAGCAGCAGCAAAAGGAGCAGGAAATCCAGCTCGTGGCTAAGTATTGGGCAAATGCCATCAGCAATGCCAGTACCGTAGCCACCATTCAAAAGGTTCAAGCTTGGATGGATGAGATGGCTGAAACAATTTTAAAAGCTCAAGCTTCAGGTGCAGCCACAGGTACCTCCAACGTCCCTCCTACTCCAACTCCCAATCCAATTCCCACTCCAACAGTCCGTGAATCCCAAGACGAAGGTACTGCAGTCGAAGTCAGTTCTGCACCCACCTTTGGTCTTGATGATGAAGATATCCAAGAGGTCAACAAGCCCAGCCCCTCAGATGATGACTTAATAATGTTTGATGAGGAAGAGGAGTCCAGCGGTTCCCACCATTCAACTTCCAAGCCTAAAGAAAAGAAGAAAAAGAAGAAGAATGCGGTCTCCAGAAAAGAGTTCCTAAGCCTACAAGCCAAAGTTGATCAGATTTTGGCTACGGTCAAACCCACTCAACCGCAACCTGAAGATACTCCAGGACCGCAGTCCCTGATCGAACGTATTGAACGTCTGGAAACAAGGGAACGCATGGCTGCTGAAAGAATCTCTCTCAAAGTAGAGATGGGAATCCGGTCCCTTGACAACAACCGCAAGGCGGACCACAAGGAATTTATGACTGCAGCGGAACGCCTCATCTCTGAGGTGATCGTAATCAAAACGGATCTCCAAGCGACCATCGCGGATCAAGCCTCTCAGTCTAAGAAATTGATAGATGAGACTCATACTGCTTATGAGTCCACTATCTCTGTTCTTCAAGCCACAATTAACAGACTGCAGAAATCCCTGTCCTCCAACTTCCATGGTCCAGAGATCCTCCAGCTCACAAAGGAAATCCACAAGCTACTCTTCAGCTCCTCCACACCTAACAATCAACAATTGGCAGAAGCTCTAAAAGCTCAATTCCACGAAGTCTGTGCCAAGGTTGATGGACTTAAGCAATGGCTTGAGGAAGCTCCTCCGTTGCATCCCTCAAGATGGGGAAGTAAAGAAGAAGAAGAAGAGGAAGTCCATCACTCTGAATCCATTTCTCAACATCAGAGTCCCCCCATCACCACAGAAAAAATTCCCACACCGCAGCCTTCACCGCGACCATCTCAACATACTCCATCTCCTCACACTTCACCTCGAAAGGAGTTCACTCCCAACAAGCCAGAAACTCCTCCCCACTTCAAAAACCTTGTGGAGAACATGTCATCTCCAAGCTCAACAGACTCTCCTGCCACCGCACAAAGAAAACACGACTGGAAGGCAGCCAAACTGGCAGAGCTTATCTGGAGAGAATGCGGTTTTGATACCATGATGGATGAATCCTTGATAAATTCTTGGATCAATCCTCACCGCAGGTTGCTGGATGAAGACTATCGACCCCACCTTACCTACGCTGAACCTCCCTCGGACGGGTACTGGGATGTACCAATTTCTCCAAATGCCAAGTACTTCACAGTATTTGAGCAATTCGACCGCAGCCTTCCTGACCACAAGAGACTGCCAATGGAGTTTGAGAGACTTAGTCTTTTTCATGCTAAACATGCCTCCTCCATTGAGAACATATGGTCTAACGACAGACCATCCATAGTCAAGAACTACAAAGTCCGAAAATTTATGAAGGCTGAATACATCCAGTACACCCTCACAAAAAGGGAACATGACAACGTCCGCAGCCAGGCAGATTTTCCTTTCATGAATCCGGAAGAAATATTCCTCATTGCCAAGGTGTTTCAAAACAAATCAGAAAAGCACCCCAAATTGAAAATTGCGCTTGAAAAGGCCAACACTTTTCTGAAGGAAACTGTCTGCGATTTTGCCAAGATAGATGCGGATATCTACCCTACCATCCTCAAGAAGTTTGATCTCCCACCTCTTGAACCTGTGCCAATGCCTACTGAACGCTTTCAAGAAAGATCTCTAGGCGCAACAAACTTTCCTGAACTTGGAGTCATATTCAAAAGGAAGACGGACAATGTCAAATACTTCATTCCTATGACTGCCATGCATCGCCTCACCAGAAAACAACTTGACATCTGCTGAACCGCAGTCGAAAGATCGAAGCACACCACCGCAGAAGTCAAGTTCGAGATCTCAAGAAGAATCACCTGGCTGGAAAACATCAGGAAGTTTTGGTGGATTCTGATCAAGTTTCTCAAACTTGATAGCTGAACCGAAGTTAAAGAGGTCACTTAGGGGGAAATTGTTGAATCATGAAAGTGACCCTCTTGAACTTTGCTACCGCAGCCACTTCAGCACCCGCAGTCAGTCTTTTCATCAGCAACCGCAACCGCAACCGGACTCTTGCTACTGCAGTCAACTTAGCTATATTACTTCATTTGTCTTTATTGTAATACACTCTATTATCCAGTATGCCTTGCATGGCTACGTATAGAGATGTAATCTAGTGCACTTCTGAGTTTCTATAAATAGAGACTTATTCTCTTGTATCCAATACGGATAAATTATGCTTCTATTCTAAATACATTTCTCTGAAGTTATCTTCTCTATTTCTCTATCTTTCTACTCTTCACTTCTTACTTGTTACTGGAACATAACTGATTATAACCTCTCTTCGGAGCAAGTCTTTGAGACTTAATCACCAAGTTTGATCTACCTTATTAACTCGGTTTGAATGCATTCCTTGTTATGAATCAACTTGTGTGTTTTCTTGATATATCAATTGTCGTCATTTCTATTTCTTTACATTTCCGCAACTAACTCTCGAACTATTTAACTCTAACTTATTAATATTATTGTTGAGCTTTCAGATCCTTTGAGATTAACTATTCCGCAATATACTTGTTCTAACGTTTTGTTCAAGTGTATCTCTAAGTTTTTCTCTCAACAAAGTGTATTTTGTTTCATTAAATTAACTTTTATTTTTATCTCAAAGAGTTCGAACTTTGGACTACTTAAACTATTGGACTATGTTAAATATTTTGGGCAATTTTATATTTGGATTTATAATTAGGAATAATCTATTTTTTTAGGGGGGGGGGGGGGGGGGTTAGCCCAAGTTTTTTCGATGGGTAGCACTGCAACATAATTTACACTACTTGACAAAATTTGAGGGGTAGCCCGTGCTACCCCGAGATCCTTTATAGGTTGCCTATGCTTAGAAAGATTAAAACATAACCGAAGGAAATATGAAGTTTATAACCTTTGAATACCTTGGTTCTTTTTGGAAATTACGAAGTTGATGAAGACATTAAAACTCAAAGTAGAAGTCCTTTATAATGTATCCACCAAATAAAGAGTACAAGTACTAGTAGATGTTAGTCTTTACTTGTATTAAGTTGTTATTAAGCTTTAAGACTTATACCAAATAAGTCCTTAAACAGAAGCAACATACACAAACAAGAAAGTGCAAAAAAAGTGCAAGGCTTGGAGAGAGGAGAAACCCCTCTCATTCTCAGCCTTAGGAGGAAAAAATAAGAAGAAAAGTGTTTTCAAAAACTAGCTTATTTCATTCACTCTCAATTCTTTATATATTAAGAGACCCAAGCAAACTAACCATAAAGCAAAAGCAAAAATTGACGCATTATTTGTCATACAAGCATGGGATCATCTATTGCACAATTCAAAAGCAAACCAGGTGGTTGTCGAAGCCAACAAAATAAATAACCCTAAATCTTATACACTAAAATAGTGTATAGTGGTAAATGGATCATATCCACGGAGATTGGTTCAATTTGTTACTTCTATAAAAATCTTGTTGTACAAACACTTGTAAACTAAAATAAAAAAAAAATGGGGGAGTTTTGATCTTTTGAACTATTTCAAAGAAAACTAGAATTAAACTAAGATTTAAAGAGACAATTGAACAAAAACAAGAGTTGGATGTAAAAGCAATGAGGGAAAGATGGTTGACTTAAGGTTTCCTCACTTGAACATTTGGTGAACATATCATTAGAATGCAAGGTGCAATAATTATTTTAAATCTATAATTTGGCTATAGTAATCCAAGAAGCTTGAGATTACCTAGACTTTTCTTAATTATTAAAATAGTTATAGAAGCTCATAACATATTTCATTGGTTAAAGTCACAATTTCCATTAAGTATGTAATTAGTGAAAATTAGCTAGCATTAAAAACCAAAAAGTCACCAAATCCAAGAGGAGTCAAATGATTTCACTTCCATGTTGGAGAAAATGTTTTTGTGATTGTGTGAAGTGAAAACTAACACAAGAACCACTTGTTGCTTGCTAATTTTGAGGATCCATTACTTAATCAAGAAATTAGCCAACTAATCACTACAAATACATTTAATCTCATGAATAAAAACATACAAGTAGCAATAAGATGTTACAACATAAACCATTCTCAAAAAGATTCAAGAACAAGTTCATGGAGTTCTTCAACATTTAACCAAATATTCAAATGATTTCACCAAATTCAACCAAGATTAGTTTAGCCTCGCATGGCTAAACTAAAAATAAAAGTTTAGTACCAAACATTTAGCAAGAATCAAGAGAAAGATGATGTTTTTGATGTTCTTCATGATCTCCAAGACCCCCAAAAACTCCAGAGAATACTCCAATTTTTGGAAGTGAAGAAGTGTGTAAAAGATGCACACCATCCTTCCTCAGATAGCACTTAATAAAGAATTCTGAAAATGCCCCTGCACGTCTGTGCGCGAGTGGGTTGTGCGGGTGAGACTTGAATTGGGTTCCTTTGAGTTTTGGGCATCCAAAGCTTTAGCCCACTGCACCAGATCGAGTCCAATTAGCTCATACCCATTTTCTTCAAGCTTTCTTCATTTTAAGCCCAATTTGGCTTCTTCAAATCACCCATAGCTCATGTAATCGCCCGAACAATAATTTCTGCATGCAAAAATAGTATTTCGTCTTCGTTTAAGTAAGAAACCATCTTCTTCAATGATGTATCCATCAATAGCCACTATATGCATCATCTCCACTAGTTATTAAACCCATAATCCTTGTTGTCCTCCAAGTCCAATCGCCTCCCAAAGATCCCTCTCTGCTAGATTCCTTAAAATCTACAATTATGCTCATGAAACTATCAAATACCCAAAATAGTTATAAAATAACAATAAGGAAAATATGCATGAAGATTAGCTTAATTATGAATGAACTATGCTAAAAGAAACTATATAAAGAAGTGAATAAAATGAAACTATCAAATCACCCCAATCTTGAACCTTACTTTTCCTCAAGTAAGACAATACTAAAATGAACTTCGGATGACCTATCCTAAAAGATATAAAAAGAATGGACAAAACAATAGAAACTGATCACAATTAGTGAACATGGTCAGAATTGATCTTGCTATTATCCCATTTTTTTCATCTGATGACATTGGAACCATAAACCACAGCCAAAACAACTTCTCTAGGTTAGTAAGGAGGGATGGTCAGTTGGATCCCCAATGGAACATGAATACAATGAAGAACCTCTGTAGTAGGGAGAAAGAAGATGGATTGGGCTCGTGTGGAGCTCTTGTTTATGTGTACACTCTTATCACGAAAGTTGCGTGATCTCACGTCTGACAGCTGCTCTCATGTGTGATTAGGTTTCATCACTCTGGCATGGTTGTAGGAATCAGTTCACTTAGTGTTGGCCCGAACCTCCCATAGTATCCGACTCAATAGACTCCTAAACATCACCAATTTACGAAAAACAACTCAATCTATATACAATAAAACATACCTATCTAAATGAAGATCAATCGTCGGGTGACAAAAAATGTAAGAAAACTTGTTCAATAATTCAACCGCTCACCCATATAAAATAACCGCAACTGAAAATTACTTGTTTGAGTAATCTTTTTTTTTCTGATTTGGAAATGTTTTTTAAGAAACTTGACGGCAACGTTGTACATATCGGAATTTTTATCAAGGAAACTTTTTGACTCGAAATTTGGTTCCCAAAAGTATGTAAGTGGAGCCAAAAGATAATAATCTGAATGGTCTAACTGTGAAAATGACCAATTTGTGGAGCATAAAGATGTAGGCTCCTTTTCAAACTTGTGATTTTCAAAACATAGTGAAAATGTCTAAATGTAGACTAAAAGACTCTATAAAACCTAATAAAATCGCAAAAAAATGGTGATGTGAAGAGACCACATATGTATTCTACTTGGGGACAAGCACCAATGCTTCATCGTAACGATTCAAACATGATCAAGTGTGATACTCTCAGCGGCATGGACGGTAGGGTAGAAACATCCATTTCTATAGTATATCCTATAGCTGTTAGTATTACATGCATAATTCTTCATGAAAACTACCTGATCATGATCACTTACCCCTTTAAGCTCCAACAGTTGATCCCAAGTATGAAGTCCCAAACTGCGACCTAGTGGTCTCAGTTCAATGTGTGAGATAACGACAAGATCTTGGACCAATAATGATACAATAACTATGAACCTGTTCCATGGCATCCAAGGGGGTGAGAGTAAACAAACAACAAAAATGCATGCATGCTAATGTCATAAGCTAAATGTTATGCAAAAATAAATTGGAAAAGAAGAAAATAAAATCTTTTTGGAATTTTATAAAATACATAAAAAAATGAATGCTAATTAACTAAAGACTAATATGTCATGCAACGTAAAACATGCATGGAAAAGTACAAGTAAAAAGGGAATACCCCACCCCAAGCTTAAGAACAAGCATTTTACTCAATACTTAAGGTAAGGGCAGAAATGACCTAAATCGGAGGATTAGGAAGCGGAAAATTTCTGTGACGGTGATTTCGTGAAATTCCGACCGGTAGAACTCTGGCAATCTTGAATTTTCCGGTGAGGTAGGTGTTTGGGAGCTTATGTTCTTGAGAGAAACTGAGTTTGAGGGAAGAACTTGATGAACACAAGGGAGAAATGAAGAGGGAGGCTGCATTTATAGGTTATATGATCAACAAAAATCAACAAGTCAACCCACTTAAAGATCTGGTTAAAGATAGTCAAAAATCATCAAAAATGGTCCTGTGGACGCGTAGACCCCCACGCGGGTCGCACAGACCATGCAGTTAATTTTTCGATTTTGAGTAATTTCACTCAATTAGGCCCACCCGCACAGACTACCCGCGTGTCACACCCCCAAACCAAGGATGGCGAAAACGTCTGGCGGTGGAGGACTTCATGTATAGTATCATAACAATGAGTATAATAGTGAAGAAAGTAAATACAACCATCATACATATAATCGAGAAAGTTACATGGTTTTATGAGAGTACATGTTTCAAAATCGATTAGAATATAATGATAAAATGTTTTGTCTAACAGCGAAGCGTTCCATCCTCAAAAGTTGGTAGTCACCTGTTTTTATTGATTACCTGAGAATACAAGTAAAATTTGAAAGAGTGTCAATGATTACGTTGGTGAGTGCATAAGCTTTTGTATATAGAGTTGAAAACCTTTCTTTGTAAATGTAGTGTATGCACAAGAAAAATCCAATATTTTCCTTATAAAATGAGTTGCGGTCTTAAGACCCAAAGACCAAAACGTACAAGTATTTTGCCATACTTATAATAGTGTAAACAGTTTTATAAAAATAAAACCTATTTTGAATGTAGAGATCCCCGTAAACTATGTGTGTTGTTATTTCCCTATGTGAGTTATTATAACCATACTATTGACATAGTGACCTGAGACGACGTTCTTCAAGCGTCGGAATGTTATGACATTTGTCACCCCAGACCTACCGGTCTAGCTGTTGCATGCAGCTAAGGTGTGGGTTGTCAATCCCAATATAGATCTATATACAAGTATCACGCTCTCCCTACAAGAGACTCTGGTTATAACGACGGGATTTTTAACCAATACTCTAAGAGTATAACGAAGTAGTGCCTCACAACCTGAATTAACGAGTTTACGTGTAGTATGAATGATAAACCCTTTTTGTAGTGTAAATGAATCCTTCCTTAGTATGTTTGTAGTATTAGTGTACCATAAACTATACCTATTATAGTTTATCAAATATATTTGCAGTGAATGAAAACCATTATGATGAATGACTATTTATGTTTCATGAAAGTAAACTTAACAGGAAACACAATCAAAATGTAGCTATTATTGTTATACACTTTGCTCAACATGTTACAAAGTGTTAATAAATTTGTAAGCTGTTTTTACTAGTTTTAACGTTTCTGTCACTGTTTTTATAAAAATCACAAAAACATCAGCAAGAGTCAAAAACTGAATCCGTAAACTCTGGAAGTTCAGAAAATGTGTCTAGTTTGTTCATAATTTTTATTATGATTTTTAGTGGTCTCTAACCAGTGTGAAAATGTCCATCTTCACAGACTGGTTCGAAATATTTTCTGAAATGATAGGCGGTTTTGTAAAAATCTCCATAAATTGTAGAAAAATCGTATGAATGTGTGCAAGTAGTCATTTGAGAGGTATAAACCGGAACTATTTGAATATTGAATGGTTTTGAAAAATATTATGTTTAAGATGGTCAAAACAGTTCGTGAATGGACCATAACGTTTCTGTTGAAAGCTGTTGGATAAGTTAGAATATATTTTGGTGTTGTAACTTTTATTCTCCCCCTTAAAACTTGAAGAAAACATGAAAATATAGGGGTATGAACTCACCTTCAGTGATTTCCTGAGATGGATGGTTGAAGAAGAGGGGTTTCCAAATCAAGAACCCTTGGAGAATGCTTAAGGATTTGAAGGTCCTAAGAACAAATATGACGATATTTGTGTAAGAAATCCATGATTTGAGTGAAGAAATGAAGAATATTTAAGAGTAATAATGAAAAACTTACCAGGAGTGAGGAAAGAACTTGTGACTTGTTGGAAGTTTGAGTTCCAGGGAGAAGAAAAAGGAAGAGAGAGAGAGTGTGTATTTGATTTTTGGATAAAGTAAAAGAGGCTTTTGGGAAATGGATAGAATATAGAGTTTTATTTTGATTTGATGAAAGAAATCTGGTGGAGTGTTGGGTAGTTCATAAGAGAACAATGATTTGACTAGGTAAGGTGTGAATAGTGACATAAAGTGGATATGGGGATGGCTTGGTGTCATAACTTCTTGGAAAAGTCAACAACCCATAGATAATATCTTGTACAAAAGATATGATCCATAATAAGAATTTGCCCCAAAATAGGAATAAATATGAGTTTATGGGGTCTAATATGTCAAAATACAAGTTTGGGTGAAAATCCCCTGTCAAAATCATCAAAAACGGGCTTAAAATGCGAAAGTGGTCAAAAACCGGACATGAGAAGCGAGAGGGTTCACTGCTGAGAGGGTTCGCTTCTCAGAGGGTTCGCTGCTGAGAGGGTTCGTTGCTGAGAGGGTTCACATCAGGAGGTTCGCATCATGAGGTTCGCATCGGAGAAGGTTCGCATCAGGAGGTTCGCATCGGAGAAAGGTTCGTATCCAAAGTGTTGTTTTTCATATTATGTTCCAGTTTCGAGTGATTTTTAACTAATTGGAGGGTCGGGATGGCACTGATGTTTATGAAAAAAGTTGAGAGAGATTTTGAGGGAGATTTGGGAGAGATTTGGGAGAGAGAGAGAGAGAGAGAGAGAGAGATAGAGTGAGAGATATTGAGAGAGACTTTTCCGGTAGCCTTTATTAGTGTTTGGCCCCGTAGTGCAAGGTTTGTAGACCCCACTATGACTCGTTACGAGTGTTATATGCCCCCGAAGGGGACGTAATAGTGTTTTATCGAGTCATTACATCACTCGCCTTAATTAGGGTTTAGATTTTTTTGAACATTTGAAACTTCCGAGTGATTCTTTGTATTATGATAGAAAGTTGTACATAAGAAAGCATAAAATATACCCTATCATACAAGCACTAAATGAGTTTATCGATTTGACCGGTTGACTTTTGCTGACTTTGACTTGAGCAGAATTTGACGGTTGTCACACCGCGCAGCAGCATGCGCCCGCGCAACAGCACTCACTCACGTAGGCTGCAGTTCCTGGTCGTCTTTTTTGCTCATTTTCTTCCGTTTCTTCACATTTTCTTGGATTGGAAGGCCCCAAACATGTGGAAAAATTGAACTCTTTCAAAGAAAACTCCTTGACGATCCTAAAAACGTCTTCAAACTTCTTTATTCAAATTTAAAAACATGAAAGCACAATGTTTTCCAAAAATGCCCTTCTTTAACGTCTTTGGCGAGATGCCTCCAAACTTCACTTTAACACTTCAAGGCGTCCAAATGGACAAAATCTTGGACATTTGAATCAAAACCTTCATAGAACAACTTTAATCGATGTCCATTAACCATGCAAAATTTCCCTGTGTCGACATTTTTTAATTTCCACACCTCCATTGGGACTTTTTTCTTGTATTTGATTTTCTTTTTACGGGAGAACCATACTGGACTTAGAACTTTGATAATAGTAATCATCCAACCACATTATTTCTTGTGCTTGTTCATTAAGGTAACCAAATCTTCCCTCTTTGACATGGTGGTTAAGTTGGTGACCGGTTGGGCGTCTTCATTCTCAAGATATATATCCTTTGAAGGGTCCAAAAGATTTATCGCATCCGGCTTGTGGTTGGTCTACCACTGGAGATAGTTTCTCAATGGTAGTGGGTGGCTCAACCTCTCTTTCGTTAACACCCAGCACTCCTCTATTGTTTCATTGAAAACTTTCTCAATTTCTTCTTCCTCCTTTACAACCTCTTCGAATTTTACTTCTTCTTCTTCTTCTTCTTCATATAACAATCTTGGGCCATCAAAACTTTTCTCATCTTTCAAAGGAATGACACATGCGTTATACAATGGGCTCTCTTCAGATGGTATTTTGTCTTGAGCTTCCATTATAATCATTGATTGAGTAGGTGGTGTTATTTGTTGCTCTAAGATATTGAGGATAGCTTGGGTTGTTTCCTGGAACATTTGGGTAGAAGTGGCATTGCTTTTCAAAATGTCCTCTAAGGACATGCTTGACATTTCAATTTATTGAGGAGGGTAAGGATAAGGTTGTTGGAATTGTGGAATTGGTTGGTATTGGTTATTTCCCAAGCTTAGTATGGGTTTTGGTATTGGTTATTTCCCCAAGCTTGGTTGTTGTCCCACCATTGATCATGTTGAGGCTGATCATAACTCCATTGGTTTGAGCAGCAGTGGCTTCCCCTCTCTTGCACTTCTTCCCATTCTCCTTGTAAATATGGACACATGTCAGAATGATGTCCATTTTGAGTGCAAAAATCACAAAGAAGAGGCATGGGTTGCACACTTTGGTCACTTTCAATCATCATAACTAAATGAGCTTGCTCAGAAAGTTGATCTTTAATGCAAGGAGTGTTCATTTCCAAGGCATACTTTTTTTTTTCAATTTCGGGATTGTAGATTAGAGTACCTGTATGATGAGATCTGGGCATAGAGAAACAAACTGATTAAAAATAAACCAGTCCCTGACAACAGCGCCAAATTTTGGTGGTTGTCGAGGACAACAAAGTAAATAACCCTAAATATTGTATACTAAAGCAGTGTATAGTGGTAAAGGGATCGTATCCACGAAGATTGGTTCAATTTGTTACTTCTATAAAAATCTTGTTGAACAAACACTTGTAAACTAACATAAATTAAAAAATGGGGGATTTTTGATCCTCTGAACTATTTAAAAGAACACTAGAATTAAACTAAGATTTAAAGAGACAATTTAATAAAAAAAAAAGAGTTGGATGTAAAATCAATAAGGGAAAGATGGGTTACTTAAGGTTTCCTCACTTGAACATTTGGTGAGCATATCATTAGAATCCAAGGTGCAATACTTGTTTTAAATCTCTAATTTGGCTATAGTAATCCAATAATCTTGAGATTACCTAGACTTTTCTTAATTAATAAAATAGTTAGAGAAGCTCATAACATATTTCCTTAGTTAAAGTCACAATTTCCATTAAGCATGTAATTAGTGAAAATTAACTAGCATTAAAAACCAAAAAGTCACTAAATCCAAGAGGAGTCTTTCACTTCCATGTTGGAGAAAATGATTTTGTGATTGTGTGAAGTGAAAACTAACACAAGAACCAATTGTTGCTTGCTAATTTGAGGATTCATTACTTAATTAAGAAATTAGCCAACTAATCACTACAAATACATTTAAACTCATGAATAAAAACATACAAGTAGCAAGAAGATGTTAAAAGATAAAACATTCTCGTAAAGATTCAAGAGCAAGTTCATGGAGTTCTTCAACATTCAACCAAATATTCAAATGATTTCACCAAATTCAACGAAGATTAGTTTAGCCTAGCATGGATAAACCCAATAAAACAAAACAAAAGTTTAGAGTACCAAACATTTAGCAAGAATTAAGAGTAAAAAGATGATGTTTATGATGTTCTTTAAGAGCCAAGACCTCCAAAAACTCCAGAGAATACTCCAATTTTGGATGTGAAGAATTATGTAAAAGATGCACACCATCCTTCCTCAAATAGCACTTAATAAAGAATTCTGAAAATGCCCCTGCACGTCTGTGCGTGGTCGCGCAACTATGCGCGGGTCAGACCTAAATTGGGTTCCTTTGACTTTTCGGCCGCCAAAGCTTTAGCCTACTAGCCCAGATCGAGTCCAATTAGCTCATAGCCCACTTTTCCTCAAGTTTTCTTCATTTTAAGCACAACTTGGCTTCTCCAAATCACCCATAGCTCACGTAATCACTCGATCAATAATCTTTGCATACACAAATATTCTTTTGTCTTCGTTTAAGTAAGAGACCATCTTCTTGAATGCCCCATCCATCAATATCCCACTATATGCATCATCTCCACTAGTTATTAACCCCATAATCCTTTTTCTCCTCCAAGTCCAATCGCCTCCCAAAGATCCCTCTCCGATAGTTTCTTTAAAATACGCAATTATGCTCATGAAACTAGAAAATACCCGAAATAGTCATAAAATAACAAAAAGGAAAATATGCATGAAGATTAGCAAAATTATGAATTAAATATGCTAAAATAAACTATAAATCAAAACCCAACATCAACCTCTTGATTTTCGGCCATCATGGTCAAAGGAGACAAGAGTTAAATACTCTTTACTTTATCCATAACCAGATAGTTGGATGGAAGCTTAATGGTTACTCAAAGTGACCAAAATGTTGTACACAACATTATTATTCATACCATATGATATTAAGCTAGTTTTGTTCTCTTTTATTATTATTTCCTAGAAACAATAATTCCCAATATGTTGGAAAAATACTATTTTCATAAAATAATGTTTTTCCAGCTAATTACAAGTGTTGATATTTATTAATAATGAAAATTACTCTAATAAATAATCAATTAGTAGTTACTTTCTATAAGGTGTGACCCTATAGGATCATATGTTATTAGCAATATCATTCTATAATGATACTTGGGTATACAAAATCTTTCAATCTCCCACTTGCACAAGACTCATCGTAGATTAATATAGAAAATGGTGAACATCTAGCAACATTTCACTGCCCCTAAGAACACATGACAAAGAATCCCGTTCATCAACATCTAATTCCCAAAATTTCAAAGATTCAATTGATGTATAAGGTAAGTTTATCAGTTATCCCTTTGTTACAAACATCCTGTTGAACATGAGACTTGAATCACAATCAATATTATTTGGCATTCAACTTTGGGTAATGCGCATTTTATGTCTAGCTCTCAACACATAAGAGGAACCAATCTCATCTTGACTACATAAGCCTCTTGCATAGTTCACACCATACCTGAAAATGGCTTTTATAACTGCCCATTTAAGGATCAACATTTGACCATATCTATGTATCTCAACTGTTAAGGATACACAGATAACACCTTTTAATCAAGTATCACACACAAAATTGATATATGAGGTGATCTTGTTGTGGTTCTATTCAGTACCAGTTCTCTGACAAGTACCTATGAATCTTGGTTACAACCACTTGCCTACTTTCATCTGGTGAGAGTCAACAATCCAATTCATATTATTCTCACTTCATAATTGCTCCCACAATTATAACTGCCTATGAAGTTTTAGAATAATGAGATTATTTAAGGATTAAACATGTTAATATAGAACACAACAAGTATTGATGTGATGATCATATCCCAATATTTCAAAACAATATAACAGTTATTTGTCTAACTGTTCTAATACCCAAACACTAAATTCAAATCAAAATCTCATTTCTAGAATAATGAAGTCCTATAGCTGAAGTGTGACCATTCATTCTTAGCTTAAAAGAAGGAATTTATTAATGGGTCTGACTAAATTTAATTGTGTGAATTCTGCGAATACTATCATCTTCATATTTGACTTTACACTAAGTATAGTTAAATATCTTGGAGTATATGATTGGTATTTAGATGTGACATAGAGTTTCTTAGCTTGATTAAGTACACTTTGTAAGTCACAAAAAAATTCTTGGTTATCCCCGAATGGAAGGACTTAACCTATTTTTTTCAATGATCTAGTTCATCAAATGGTATTTGATTTCAACTTCTGAAGTAGCAGTGTATTCTTAGTTTGTAGTTTTTTCAATTACATTTTGGTTGGACCTCATTCAAATAAAACTTACTCTTCATTCCATAATGAAGTCAATCCAATTACAATTCATTATTATATCTATTTTTGAAGTTAGCATCTCATGTAGCTCTTTACATAAAGATCTTATTCTAAAATATTTTTCACCACAAGTCATGTAGCTAGGTGAATGAGTCCCTTGAAAGTTCGTTAACGGTAGATTCTTACTCACTATAATTCGGTCTGATTGTAAAAGTGTCAGTTTCTCATGAAAAAGAAAATTTAAGAGTTTTAATAAAAAAACTAGACCATTTTATGCTCTGTAACATTTTAATATGTTTTTTGAAAAGCAGCTTAGCTAACCTGATGAATCGTTTGAAGATTTGTTAACAAAAGGATCTGTATTGCTCTAACTTGTTCTAATCGATAAAGTGTCGGGTTTTTTTGGGAAAAAGAAGCTAGAAATGACTTTAAATACTAGATCAAATCCTGCTTTAAGGAAAATTGTTTGTAAGTGAAAATTCACAGTCTACGGTGTAGGAAAAATCGTTTGAAGTTTTATTACTACGATTATGGGTCGCATGCTATTGTTCAACTGTTCATTTTCTACGGACAATCATAACTTTTTCATATGAACTCCGTTTTCGACATTCTTTACGTCCGTGTTTTCGTAATTATGTGTACTCTTCGTTTAGCATATTATTCACGCATAATAATACTTAATACACACACACACAGATATATATATATATATATATATATATATATATATATATATATATATATATATATCACATATCAAATTATTACTCATGTATAATGAAAAATGTTTGTTCATCCGTGTTCTACACATTTTGATCATTTTAATGATGTTCTGGATGTATTTCAAGGCATAGAACTTTATTTTTATCAAACTGATTTGAATATTGTACATTAGGTCTATTACATAAATGTTCAAAACCTTTGTGATTGACGACCAATGACCTAATTTTTAGGATTGTCACAGTTAGTACCTGAAGCATACATACATATTCCTGCTATTGATGGCACTAACATTTATTCCCCAGTTTTCAAACATACTTCTATCTATATATTGTTTGGATTGGTTGCTTCTCATGATTATGAATTAGAGCAACTTGATGTTACTACAACTTTCTTAAAGGGTGTGCCTGAGGAAGAAATTTTTGTGCAACAACTTGAGGGTTTTGTAGTTCTTGGCAAGGAGGACTAGGTATGTAAATTGAGTAAATATTCAATGGCCTCAAGAAGTCTCATACAAAATGATATAAGTGGTTTGATTCATTCATGACCAGTCACAAATTCAAGAGGTGTTCCCTTGATAGCTTGGTTTATTACAAAAACTATGATGATTGTTCGACGATCTACTTACTCTCATACATGGATACCATGTTGATCGTAATGAAATCTATGAAGGAGATTTAAAAAATAAAATACCAATTGAAACTTGATTTTGAAATGAAGGACTTAGGAGCCTCCAAAAAGATTTTAGATATGGAAATTGTTCGTGATAGAAAGTCTAGAGTCTTTTCCTATTGTCATATTTATACATATATCTAGGCATTATTTTAATATTTTAAGCTATATTTTGTTAAAAATGCATAGATATTTGGTACTTATTAAGTTAAATTATATTTTGCAGCCAAAAAGGGTACTCTTGAAGAAAAAGCATTGAAAACGACAAAAGCTAGATACTTGGAGGACTGGTGCTATAGTTGGGAGCTTAAGGGAGCAAATTTCGAGTTAAATACACTTCCCACGACATGGCATTCTAAAGTCCATGTGTCACACCCCCAGCCGTCGGTGGAAACACCGAGTGGTGTAACGTCATTCTTCGTATCACAGTTATATAACATATATTGAACAGTACTAAAGAAAATAGATACCTTTATTGATGATTGAAAGTTAAATTATTGTTTTCCTAGTACTTATTACATACTATCCGACTATGGCATACTTCTTAATGAACATAAAGGTAATAGTAAAACTTCTCCTATTCGAATACATACCAGCTTTTCAATTTCCCGAAAACACATACATTTAAAAATACGTCAACATAAAGTTGGTGAGTCCACAGGTTTTGACTCCATATAAAAATAATACATTTTCCAAGTTCAAAAGTATAATTTTGAAAGTATCATTTTGACTCTCCAACATTTAGTATATATATTAGGTATAATAGTTTACTTATCAATTAAGTGTTATACCTAAACATTCCTTGAGCCTAAGGTATACGTAGGGGGAAACTTATACTTAACATTAATACTTGTATACGACAAAGTATAATGTTTCTAACAATTTGCTACCATGAGCCTGTAACCGCTGCTATGACATAATACCTCTGATAAAACACACTCATGACTTCCATTAGAAATAACACACTCATGATTTCCATGAGAAACAACACTCATGATTTCCATGAGAACAACACCGTACGCTTCATCGATGCCGGAACAATAACAAGTAAAAGGATAGTTCGTCACTTGCTTATGGTTGACTGTAGCTAACAATCACAAGTGGGGTGGTCAACCCATATACTAATTATACACCACTTCCTCGCTCACACGGGATTAACGGTTACAGTTTAGAGGATTTCCGCTAAGATCCCCAATCTTAGTTGATGAATACAATTACTCATGTAGACTTCGATGGCTTCCTATAGCTCTAACAACAAAAGCATTTTCATGTCTAAAACCCTAAGTTACTAGACTATGCATTTAAACATTACTCCTAACTTCATAACATTTAGGAAATATAACAGCTATAACTTGAAGTAAAACCAAGATTTATCTTGACATAAAACCAATAACAACAACAACATATAACATACCAATTTTTATCTTGTTATAAAACTAACAATAACAACATATAGCATACCAAGTTTTATCTTGACATAAAACCAATAATAGCAACATACTTTATAAATTAATATATAGAACTTCCAAATATAACGTCGGAACTATATCGCACACAACATATATATAGAATCCAAGTACAAATCAAGATCTACATTAGTATAATAACATGCTAACAAGTTGATAAAAGTTGTATATATTCAAAATATTCTATTTAAAACAACTCTATCCCGGTTATTATAACTATCTACGCTGATACTAATATACTATCATATAGACATAATAGTAACGTATATACAATATTTAGAATGCGTTTTCCCCCGAAATATTAGAAAGTGGGGCCGTGAAACTCACCCTAGTAGCGTGATTTTATGTAATCTAAGCAGAAACGGTCAGCGGTACGAGGTCGTCGGGGCTCGGGATGCAAGAGGGCTTCAGCAAAGGAGAGAGGAGAAAGAAGTTTAGGTGTAATAATGGTTGGAGTCAGACCTGATATTTATAGGAACATTTTTGGCCTCTCACGTCGTGAGCCATATAGTCTCACGTCGTGAGGCATGGCTGGTCACCCCGTAGACTTGCAATTTGCGTCCCTAGCTTCGGAAGGTGGTCATGTGACTCCTCACGTCGTGAGATATCCTTGCTCACGTCGTGCGCTTAGAACTTATCCCTTCGTAGCCTCATCACGCACTTTCTAGATCCGAAATGTGGCAAAATGACTCCTCACGTCGTGAGTTTCTATGCTCACTTCGTGAGCTCAGTCGGATAGGGTTTCTGACAGCTATATCTTTGGAAGGTCGTAACTTTCACATACGAACTCTGTTTTTGACGTTCTTTATATGCACACGTAGGTATTTACGAGTACTAAAACTCTCTTTTAGACTCCAATAGCTAACTCTAAGTCTATTTGAATTTTTTCTTATTATAGATATTTATAGTGTTCGGTTTATCATAACTTCTTCATGCGAAGTCAGATTCAGACATTCTCTATATTTTTGGAATAGTATGGATGTATAATTTGAGCTACATCATAAAGAAAGTTCATATTTGTATTAGAATTTATCATGAACTACATAGCACGTTTATCACATTACTAGTTTAACAAAATCACATTACATGATTAGCATAATCACATGTGATTGTCTATTGACCTATTTTGACTAGTGTTACATTCTCCCCCCGTTAGAATAATTTCGTCTCGATATTTATCTTATGGATGGGGTTTTGTCAAAAATTTGGGGGTATTTTTCTTCCATCGAACTTTCACTATGGGAATACAACTTTGCTTTAGTCGTTTGACTTCTCGATCCATGATCTCGAAAGGTTCTTCTACAAAGTTGAGTTTCGTATTGACTTGTATCTCGTCGAGAGGTATTAAAAGAGTGTCATCGGATAGACATCTTTTGAGATTTGATACGTGAAAAACAACGTGCACATTACTTAGTTCTTGAGGCAACTTAAGTTGGTATGCGACAAAACCAATTCTTGCTAGAATTTCAAAAGGTCCTATATACCGTGGGTTTAGTTTGCCTCGTTTCCCGAATCGAATTACGCCTTTCGAAGGAGAGACCTTCAACATTACTTTATCTCCAACTTGGAATTCTAAAGGCTTACGTCTTATGTCTGCATAGCTCTTTTGACGATCACGTGCAACCTTTAATCGATCCTTAATTTGCACGATCTTTTCAGTTGTCTCGTGGATTATTTCTGGTCCAGTACTTAAGGTATCGCCTGTACGTTCTCTGGCCATCTGTGTATCTCCAACTTCTGCCCAACATATTGGGGAACGACATTTTCGTCCATAAAGAGCCTCAAACGGTGCAACCTTGATGCTGGTGTGATGACTATTGTTGTAGGAAAACTCAATTAAGGGTAAATGAGTATCCCACGAATTTCCAAAGTCTATTACACAGGCTCGGAGCATATCTTCTAAAGTCTAAATGGTTCTCTCGCTCTGACCATCAGTCTGTGGATGGTAAGCTGTACTCATTTCTAGACGTGTTCCTAAGGATTTTTGTAGGGATTGCCAAAACCGTGAAGTGAATCTACTATCTCGGTCAGAAATAATAGAATTTGGAACTCCATGCAATCTGACAATTTCCTTAAGATAAACTCTAGTCAGCTTCTCCATCTTATCGTTCTCCTTAATTTTTAAGAAATGGGCGGACTTAGTCAATCTATCTACTATTACCTAAATAATGTCGAACCCACTAGGAGTTTTAGGTAACTTAGTGATGAAGTCCATTGATATCTGCTCCCATTTCCATTAAGGTATTTCCGGTTGTTGAAGTAAACCTGAAGGCTTTTGATGTTCTGCCTTTACTCTAGAACAAGTCAAGCATTTGCTCACATAAGTAGCAATATCTGCCTTCATGTTTGGCCACCAATAATGTACTTTTAAATCTAAGTACATTTTGTCAGAGCCTGGATGCACGAAATATTTGGACTTGTGGACTTCTTCTAAGACCAAGTCCCTGACTCCACCGAACTTAGGCGTCCAAATTCGGTTCATAAAGTGTCGCGTTCCGTCATCTTTTTGTATAAGTTGCTTTTCCATTCCTCGCAAAGCTTCATTCTTGATGTTTTCTTCTTTTAGAGCCTGAAGTTAAGCTTCTCTAATTTGTGCGGTAAAGTTAGAATGGATAGTTATAGTTAATGCTCGTACCCGACGGGGTTTAATATATTCTTTCCGGCTCAAGGCATCTGCTACCACGTTTACCTTTCCGGGATGATAACGAATCTCACATTCGTAATCATTCAACAATTCGACCCATCTTCGTTGTCTCATATTAAGATCTTTTTGGTTGAAGATGTGCTGGAGACTCTTGTGATCGATAAAAATAGTACACTTAGTACCGTATAAGTAATCTCTCCAGATTTTTAGTGAAAAAACTACAGCTCACAATTCAAGATCATGGGTAGTGTAAATATTCTCATGCACCTTAAGTTGTCGTGATGCATAGGCGATAACTTTTCCTCTTTGCATCAACACACATCCCAATCCTTGATTTGATGCGTCGCAGTATACAACGAAATCTTCTGTCCCATCTGGAAGGGATATGATTTGTGCACCACACAACATTTGGTTCAGTTTCTGAGGCACATCCCAATTCTTGTTTGTCTTCCAAGTTGAACTTCGTATCCTTCTGGGTTAGTGTTGTAAGCGGCTTGGCTATTTTGGAGAAATTCTCTATGAATCTGCGGTAGTAGCCAACAAGTCCTAGGAATTGAGGCACTTCTGTTGGCGTCTTTGGTGCTAACAATTCCTAATTGCTTCAACTTTGGATGGGTTAACATGAATCCCTTCGTTGCTAACTACATGACCTAAAAATTATACTTCTCTAATCCAAAACTCACATTTGGAGAATTTGGCGTACAACTTTTCTTTTCTTAGTAGTTCCAAGATTATTTGCAGGTGTTGACCATGTTCTTCCTTGGTTCCTGAATATAACAATATATCATCGATAAATACTATCATGAATTTATCCAAGTATGGTTTGCAAACACGATTCATGAGATCCATAAACACTGCTGGGGCATTGGTCAATCCAAAAGACATAACTAAGAACTCATAATGACCATAACGAGTTCTAAACGCTGTTTTTGGAATATCATCTTCTTATACTCTGAGTTGATGATATCCTGATCTAAGATCTATTTTTGAGTTGCAGCTGGATCCTTGCAGTTGATCGAATAGATCATCAATCCTTAGAAGCGGGTAACGATTCTTGATCGTTAGCTTATTCAGCTCCCGATAATCAATACACATTCTAAAGGATCCGTCCTTCTTCTTGACAAACAAGATTGGTGCTCCCCAAGGTGAAAAACTTGGTCGGATAAAGCCTTTGTCAAGAAGTTCTGGTAGTTGGCTAGACAATTCTTGCATTTTGGATGGAGCCAACCGATAAGGAGATTTCGCTACTGGTGCTGCTCCTGGAATTAAGTCGATTCGAAACTCGAGTTGTCGGACGGGAGGTATTCCAGTTAGATCTTGAGGAAACACGTCAGGAAAATCACATACTTGAGGTATGTCGATGATTTCTTTTGTCTTTCTCTTCTTATCTACAATGTGGACTAAGAATGCGCTACATTTCTTATATAGATATTTCTGGGTCTTGGTGCAAGATATGACTTTGAGGTTCTTCCCAGATTTATCACCATAGATAATCAGGGCTTCGCCGTTTGGTAACGGTAGTCGTATAGCTTTCTCATAACATAGAATTTTGGCATGGTGTAAAGATAACCAATCCATGCCAATTATGACATCAAAACTACTGATAGGCATTGGCATGAGGTTGACGTGAAAAAGGTAGTTATTAAGAATTAACAGACAGTTTTCTAGGATTTAATGTGTTTTCTCGGTTTGACCGTTAGCAATTTCTACTTCATAGATTTCTTTTAATTTACTAGACTCACGACTTAACAATTTTCTAAACGTCGGAGTTATAAAACTTCTATCTGCTCCAAAGTCGAAGAGTATGGTAGCATATAAATTATCTATGAGAAACGTACCAGATACGACCGAAGGGTCCTGGATAGCCTCTCTACTTCCGATCACGAATGCCCTGCCATGCCCTATGCCACCTTGATTCCTTAATTTTGGACATTCTCTCTTGATGTGTCCAACCTCGCCACACTCAAAACTATTTCTTCCTTCACCACGGCCTGTTCGAATATTTGTTTGTTGATTGACTGTTGCAGGTGTTGTACTCCTGCAGTAACTAGCAGTATGCCCCTTTTTCTTGCACTTCGTGCAGACAAAACAGTCACCTAGATGATGACGGTTGCACTGATTGCACCATGAAGATTTTGGTTGAGTGGTTACTACTGTCGTGGCTGCATAATTGGTTGCCACT
Source organism: Lactuca virosa (assembly GCF_052849685.1). Classification (NCBI taxonomy): domain Eukaryota; kingdom Viridiplantae; phylum Streptophyta; class Magnoliopsida; order Asterales; family Asteraceae; genus Lactuca; species Lactuca virosa. The sequence goes on along the minus strand of NC_136426.1, from coordinate 257,749,771 downwards.
TCTTGTATTTTCTCAGATGATTGTCTGGGATTATTCTCATTAAACTTGCGCTTGTTTGTTCCAGATTTGGGAGACTCAACCTTTGAGACCACTTGTCACACCCCCAAACCAGAACGGCAGAAACGTTCGGGGGCGGAGGACTTCAGGTAAGTATCACAACACATGCAATATAGTAACCAAAGTACAAACAACCATTGCATTAATAAGTATAAGTTTTACATAAGCGTTTAAACATTACATATTCGAACACCAAAGTAGGTACAGTAGAAGACAAGAGTCGCGGTACGGTACTAGGTAGTCTTCTCAAAAGCTTCGGGAGTGTACCTGTCTACTGGATTCCTGAGAATACAAGTTATTTGGAAAGAGTAGATCAACATTTAAGCTGGTGAGTTCATAAGTATTTTAGTTCTGTTAAGTATACCCTAAGTTCCTTGGATAAGTTCACTGGTTTCTCCAGAAATCCTATATTTCCTGAGGTGATAGATTGATAACCTCAATAGTTCCCCCCTATAATTACTTAGTTTATACTGATTATAAATAACCCAATATCGAATGGACAGTTAAATGGGTGTATCTGCCCTAAGCCCACAACCAAACAAGGAACAGGAAGTAAGGCGGAAGTCACACATTTCACTGTCAATTGGATATTACTTATGTATAACTATGATCTAAAAACTAAGGAATTATAGAATTAACCACTAAAGTTCCTTTATGTATTACTAGTTGACAGAGATTGAATGACTAAGTTTCATTTGATAAGTAGTTTAATTCCATAAACCGTTTCATTTGTAAAAGTGGTTTAATCCCATAAACCGTTTCATTGGTAAAAGTGGTTTAATCCCATAAACCGTTTCCTTTGTAAAAGTGGTTTAATCCCATAAACCGTTTCCTTTGTAAAAGTATTCTTAGTTATATATGTTCTATAGTGAAAACCTTAGTATTAATCATGGAATATGTTATATTATCCATAATACTGCCTTGTGGTTTTAAATGTTCAAAATCAGAAGTACAAGTATATTTATCATACTTGATTTCATGATACGTAGCTTTTACTGTAAGTAAAAACTACAGAAGGTATATTTGGTCGGGATGTAATTATCTTTTCTTACTGTTTTAAGAGAAGTATATTACTTAGTAATTCACTCGTTGTTTTATCCATGTGAGTTCTATTAACCATACTAATATGACTGATATGCCTGCTGTGATGTTCTTCAGGCATCGGAAACGGTATGATATTTGACACCCTAGGCCTGCCGGCCAAACTGTAGCGAACAGTAGAGGTGCGGGATTTTCAGTCCCATATAGATCTATACACAAATTCACGCTCTCCCTACAAGAGATTCTGGTTAATAAGTCTGGACTTAAAAGTCGTACTTAGATAAGTACACCGTGAAGGGTCTCACAAATTTATTGTTTCAACGAGATTTACGATGTATTATTATTACCCTGTGATTGCTAACTCTGGTACTTTGTATCGTACCCTTGGTTAATGCAAACCCGGTATGATGTATTATTACCTCGTGTTTGCTAACTTTGGTACTCTGTATAGTACATTTGTTAATGCAAACCCGGTATGATGTATTATTACCTCGTGTTTGCTAACTCTGGTACTCTGTATAGTACCTTCGTTAATGCAAACCCGGTATGATGTATTATTACCTCGTGTTAGCTAACTCTGGTACTCTATATAGTACATTTGTTAATGCAAACTAGGTATGATGTATCTTTACTTCTTTAATATGTTGTTCGTATATTAAGGGTATTATACATATCTTGGTATAGTTGAATGAACTTTTGGTAATTTCCATGGAAAGTATACAGTCGTGAATCATACTTGTATATTTAGTTTTGAATCATAAATTATACCTATTATAATTTATATGTTCTATCTGATTAGCATGATTTCTCATGGATGAACAACTTTGCTCAGCCTGATACAAAGGTAATGATACCAAAAGGAGTAACCTATGATACAAAGCTAATGATACCAAAAGGAGTAACCTTAATTCCACATCCAAACAAGGAAAAGGAAATAAGATAATTCATTAGTCCTAAGCCCTTCAAATCTTATTTATATATTTATACATATATAAACATGATTTTGGCATTTATAATTTGAAATAGTTTATAAAACATTTTTCAATGAATTTAACGGAGTTTACATGACTTTAAAGATTTAACATGGCTTTAAGTCATATTGGAAGTATTTGGTAATTCTTAAAAGCATATGGAAACATCACACAAAGAGTTATTAACACAATTTAATATTGTGTTAAACTTGTATTCCCCCCCTAAAAAGTATTTAAAAACCATTAAAAATGTAGTTTATAGGGGTATGAACTCACTTTGATAAGCGGTGATTCGGGCAGCGTTTCGTTTCCCGGAAAGGAGTTTATTTGACGAGAAACCGGCTTAAATCGGGCAGAGTTTCGACTGGAGAGAGGATAACTTCTCGAGAATTCCGGGGCTCCGGGGCTTGCTTCGGGCTTTAGACACGATATCGGGGCCTTGGGGGTTGTTTGTGAAGTTATGGAAGTGAAAGGGGTGAAAAAGGAGCAAAAATGGTGAAAAAAAAGGTTACGAACCGGAGGGTCTCGCACCTCCTATTTATAGTCCGAAGTCTTGGACAGGTGGCGAGGGTGAGGAGTCATCTGCGAGGTGGCAGCGAGGGATGGAAGCCACGTGTTCGGTTCGCAGGGAGCCACGAGGCCGAAGAGAAGAGTCACCATCCACGCGTCGGACATGCGAAGGGAGGCTAGACACGCGTGTTTAGGCATCTTACGATCCATCTTAGATGGCGCCTAGAATGCGAGGCGTGTCGGATGCCCACCGGACCTCTGATTCGGACCAATCAGCGACGAACAGGAGCATCATCGGACCAATCAGAAGGTGACATGCGCATCTGCGGTCCAATGAGAAGGGAACATGTCTGATACGTGGAAGCCTCGCATGCGAGGATGACGTGTCCGAGGAGTAACTCATGCGATTTTTCCCGGTTTTCTAGATTTTTCGATTTTTGTGCCAAAAACTTGCGAAATTCATAACTTTCGCATACGAGCTCCGTTTTTGGCGTTCTTTATATGCACGCGTAGGTAAAATTATACTGTACGACTTTCGTTTGGACTTCGTCGGCTAATTTTGAATTTATTTTAAATATTGTTATTTTTAATAGACCGGGACAGGAAATCCGTTAAAAATTCATAACTTCTTTATCCGACGTCCGTTTTCGTCTGTCTTTTTACCGTTGTACTACTTTTAACGAGACCTTCGATTATCGTTTAAGTTGTGTCGGCTAAATATCGATCGATTTATATTTCGAATTTTTAGCTGTCTACTGCTAAACCGAAACTTAGAAAAATCATAACTTCCTCATACGAAGTCAGATTTTTACGTTCTATTTATGAACATTCTCGGTTTAACATATTCTACAACTTTCATTTAGATTGTTAAGGCTAAAAATCCTTTTATCGAAAATTCACTTTTTACACCGAACAATGTTTTGCCGGTTTTATCGCGGATTTTCAATTGGTCATAACTTCTTCGTTATAACTCGGATTTCAGTGTTCTTTATGTTTTTGGAAACCTTGTTACAAACTCTACCACTTGTTCATCCCAATTACGATTATTGATCAATTTAGTTTTGACCAAAATTTGACTGGTGTCACATTATCCCCCGTTAGAGGGGAATTTCGTCCCGAAATTAAGTCTAAAGTGATACTTATGGACCAGGTCTAATCTTTCCTTCCCAAGTGAATTCAGGTCCCTAGTTTGTAATCCAGCGAACCTTCACTAACGGGATAAGACTTTGCTTGGTTCTTTCGATTTCCCTACCCATGGTTTTCATTGGTTCTTTTACAGAGTGTAGACTTTTATTTAACTTGATTTCATCGAGTAAAATAACAAGTGTTTCATCAGATAGACACCTCTTTAGATTAGATATGTTAAAGATGGGATGAATGTTATTAAGTTTTTGTGGTGGTTTAAGTTTATAAGTATAAGACCGATCCTGGTGAGAATCTCAAATGGTCCTAAGTACCTTGAATTTTGTATTCCATGCTTTCTCAAGCGTATCTTGTCCTTCCAGGGTGAGACCTTCATATGACAAGGTCATCAATCCTGGAATTCCAAGGGTTTTCTTTTATCGAAGCCGTAGCTTCTCTGATTAACTCTGGAAACTTTATGTCGCTTCTTGATTCGTATTTTGTTTTTGGTAGTTTCTCGGATGAATTCCAGATCAGCGAAGGTGCTGTGTGGAAATTGGATCTCTAGCTAGTTGCGTATTACCTAATTTAGCCCAGTGCAGATAGAATATGCACTTGTGACCACAGAAGGTTTTAAATGGAGCAAATTTATTGCTAGCGTGATAAAGGACTCGACTAATTGGTAAATGGGTATTCCATTCTTTACCATAGTCGATCATATAGGATCATGACTACTCTAGTTCCTAGAGATTTTTGAGTGACTGCTTGAACTGGGAGATGATTCTATTATCTCAGCGGAGATAACAGATATTGGAATACCGTGCACTCACACGTTCTAGTTATCTTCTCTACTTGCCACATTTTCAGGTTTCAAGGCTTCCTGTTGAGCCTCCTTACTTTGTGTGGAGAGATTTGAATGGGTTATCATAGTCAATGATTGGTACTATGAACTGGGTACTCTTTCCGACTTAGGGTGTCAGCTACTATATTGGCTTTGTCGAGATGATAACGAATTTTGAATTCGTAGTCATTTAGTAGCTCGACCCATTGTCGTAGTCTCATGTTGAATTCCACCTGGTAGAATACATGATGCTGGATTTTGCTCCGAAGTTCATGATCAGACTCATACTTGGCTCATCCACCATTACCTCGTGTATACAAGTCGTATATAATTTAGATTTCACAAAACGTTCGAATGGGTGACTCTGCCCCAGGTCCACAACCAAACAAGGAACAGGAGATAGGGCGGAATCACACATCCTTAATCTTGTTAAGTCTAACTTATATACCACTCTCGTGTATACACTTAGCAACGATAAATTAACTTAATGAGTTCTTAGTCTCTATTCTTGAACTTGACCTGCGGTACAATGATTTTCCTATGAGATCTATTGAGGTACTTTGGTAGTTACTGACTTCTATGACTACTTCGGTGCTTTTCGTTTGAAATTTCCTGTTTACTAAGTAGGCTAGAATGGCGTGATACTCTTCGCATGGGTACTTCTGGAGTTTTGAAATGAGAGACAACCTAAGGGTTTTACGTTATGGATTGGAAGAATTTTAGCTTATGGCTGATTAAGGAAAAAGTTCTCTTATACAGCATAAGAATTTTCACATGGTAAGGGCCAGGCCAAACCATGACGAATGAGGATGTCGGAATTTTTTCGATGAAATAGATATTAAGTCGTTCTGGGAGGAATGATCACTAGGATAATATCCTATGTACCTAAGTTTTCCGCGCTTCTGGTTTTATTCTGTTATTATCGCTATGAATCCCTTTTTGATTCGAAATTGGCGGGTACTACCAATACGAGGATTCTGATAATTTGAAATTATGAACTTTCATGAAACGATCCTTACTAGGTCTCTCTATAATCGCTTGGTGTATACAAGTCATGTATAATTAAGATTGGTAAGACCTTTGACTGAGCAACCCTGCCCTAAATCCACAACCAAACAAGGAACAGGAAATGAGGCGGGATTACTCACTCTAAGTCTACAAATCTTAATTGTAAATGACCCTTGTGTATATACTTAGTCATCATAGCTTACCTGTTAGGGTTTCAAATTTTATATAATTGTTGTGATTTAATTTGAACGAAAGAGTAATCATAATTATAGATAATTATCGGGGTTTGGAAGCGTACCAAAATATAGTAGGGTTCTTTGATGCTTTCCCATGTATTGGGATCAAAATCTTCCTGCTCCCCCGTCGTTCTTCTCTGTTGGACAATACCTCTTGTAATGTCCTATTTCACCACAAAGGTGACATATGGGAATGGTTCCAACATTGGTAGTTGAAGTGATGAACTCAACCGGAGTTCTACAGATGCGGGCGTTATGCCCCTTCAAGTTGCATCTATTGCAATGCAGCTCTCGGGAAACTCCATGATGATGGTAGTTGTACTTGCTGCAGTGTGGGAGGTTGCTTAAGTGGGGCTTGGTTGGTGCTAGAATAACAGGGCTGATGGGGGTATTGACTGCCCCAGTTCGTTGCCCTCTGTTAGGTTCTTGAGTTGAACAACTCCCTTTCTTGTTCTCGAACTTTCGTTTCAGGATATTAGGCTTAAGGTTCAAAGTGTCCTTACAAGTAGGTGTCCGTTGCTGTACTTGGCCATCACCACGATCGGGGTTACCGATAGCATTACTACTAACATTTGCATTGTTAGGATTAAGGTGTGCCATGACAGCTGCTACAGTTGCTGTGACCGCAGCTTGAAACGTAGCCGTATCTATCTGAAGGGTTGGTGTTTCGCTGGTGGGTTGGCTACATTTCTTTGGAGGCATGATTCTGTTACATGATAAGAAAATGAGCTCGTGAGCGACTATCGTGTCTCTAGATGTATTCTAACCATTTGTATCTATGTATAAATCTTTCATTTTGTTATATTGTTCTTAATGATTCGATCTGCATCCCTATGATGCAGTCCTGGTAAGGAACAGAAATAAGTTTCTAGAATGGTTATGAACCAAGTATCATCCGAACTAAGTTACCTTCATTTGGTGGATATCGTTTCCCAATTTTCGAAAATATTCGAAAATAATTCATAACAGTGTCTACATAAAATAGACTTATGAATTTGAGAAGTAATCACTATTAATTAAGATTTCATGATCTGATTTATTGTTATTAGCCGTGACCGAAAAAGAGGATAAGCTCAAAACCTAATGTGAGTGGTATAAATACTAGCTCGCTAGGTTGTATCATTTATTAGTTATTACTTAAATGAAAAGGCGCTCAAATACTTCTCTGAATCACACGTGGTTTTCTTTTGTTCTCTATTCTATTCTGGGTGGTAATGATTTTTTTCCTCCTGGTATCTATTGGGTGTCCTTCTCCTCTGTAGGTATATTGAATTCCTGAGTTGTCTTACTTCCGACTCTGACACTGATCCCCATTACTTTGTAATGAAGATTTTGAATCTCGGAAGTTCATGCGAATCTTTCATTGGTGTCCTTAATAGGGTAAGGGCACTAAATGATTCCTATAGTTTATTTACTTCTCATATGTTTCTTATTTGGGATTCTCCTAATGAAATTCTGTTGGATCCTCCTTGACTCTTCTATTGATTGCTGGAGTAACTATGTTTATCTAACGGGTTTATACGAGAATGGGAATGTCTAAAGAATTTATGAGAAAATTTAAATTTTTACGAAGGTGATCCTTCTTGGTCCTCCTATAATCACATGGTGTGTACCGATTATATATAATCCAGATCAAATAGACCTTTGAATAAGTAATCCTACTCTAAAACCATATCCAAACAAGGAAAAGGAAGTAGAGTGAAAATCACATATTCTAAGTCTATAAAATCTCGGCTATATATAACCTTAACGTATCCACTTAGTAATTATAGACTTATCAGAAAAGATATTTTTAACATTTCCCCAAAGGTATGTAAAATACCTCCATGTTATTTTAGTTATGAGTTTGATTCTTGGACTTCTAGATATAAGAACTTGACAAGTTTTCAGTTTTCTTGTTATAGCATCCTAAAATACTCCCATAGTATTGTAATCCTTATGTTTGGTTCTAGAATTCTTCTGGTGCTTAGGTAAGTTTTAGACCAGTTACAACACTACAATCACTCCCCAAACACATGTTGGTCATATCTCGGATGAATATAGTTGATCAGGCTATATTGATCCCAGATATGCTTACGTCACTGTCTAGGTTTAACTGCAATGTCCAACATCCAAATACTTTTGTTTTGTTCTTCTTGTGATACTCATTCTCGTATATATACTCTGCATGTACTTATACCTTTATAAAATATTGCTATATTTTTAAAAGTATAACTCTTGGTCAGAGTGTTTTTATCCCAATGGGTTTATAGTTGTATATCTTTTATGACTGATATACTGAGTTCACTATAAACACGGCTCTGATACCAATCTGTCACACCCCCAAACCAGAACGGTGGAAACGTTCGGGGGCGGAGGACTTCAGGTAAGTATCACAACGCATGCAATATAATAATCAAAGTACAAACAACCATTACATTAATAAGTATAAGTTTTACATAAGCGTTTAAACATTACATATTCGAACACCAAAGTAGGTACAGTAGAAGACAAGAGTCGTGGTATGGTACTAGGTAGTCTTCTCAAAAGCTTCGGGAGTGTACTTGTCTACTGGATTCCAGAGAATACAAGTTATTTGGAAAGAGTAGATCAGCATTTAAGCTGGTGAGTTCATAAGTATTTTAGTTCTGTTAAGTATACCCTAAGTTCCTTGGATAAGTTCACTGGTTTCTCCAGGAAATCCTATATTTCCTGAGGTGATAAATTGATAACCTCAATAGTTTCCCTCTATAATTACTTAGTTAATACTGATTATAAATAGCCCAATATCGAATGGACAGTTAAATGGGTGTATCTGCCCTAAGCCCACAACCAAACAAGGAACAGGAAGTAAGGCGGAAGTCACACATTTCACTGTCAATCGGATAATACTTATGTATAACTATGATGTAAAAACTAAGGAATTATAGAATTAACCACTAAAGTTCCTTTATGTATTACTAGTTGACAGAGATTGAATGACTAAGTTTCATTTGATAAGTTGTTTAATTCCATAAACCGTTTCATTTGTAAAAGTGGTTTAATCACATAAACCGTTTCATTGGTAAAAGTGGTTTAATCCCATAAACCGTTTCCTTTGTAAAAGTGGTTTAATCCTATAAACCGTTTCCTTTGTAAAAGTATTCTTAGTTATATCTGTTCTATAGTGAAAACCTTAGTATTAATCCTGGAATATGTTATATTATCCATAATACTGCCTTGTCGTTTTAAATGTTCAAAACCAGAAGTAAAGGTATATTTACCATACTTGATTTCATGATACGTAGCTTTTACTGTAAGTAAAAACTACAGAAGGTATATTTGGTCGGGATGTAATTATCTTTTCTTACTGTTTTAAGAGAAGTATATTACTTAGTAATTCACTCGTTGTTTTATCCATGTGAGTTCTATTAACCATACTAATATGACTGATATGCCTGCTGCGACGTTCTTTAGGCGTCATAAACGGTATGATATTTGACACCCTAGGCCTGCCGGCCAAAGTGTAGCGAACAATAGAGGTGTGGGATTGTCAGTCCCATATAGATCTATACACAAATTCACGCTCTCGCTACAAGAGATTATGGTTAATAGGTCAGGACTTAAAAGTCGTACTTAGATAAGTACACCGTGAAGGGTCTCACAAATTTATTGTTTCAACGAGATTTACGATGTATTATTATTACCCTGTGATTGCTAACTCTGGTACTTTGTATCGTACCCTTGGTTAATGCAAACCCGATATGATGTATTATTACCTCGTGTTTGCTAACTATGGTACTCTGTATAGTACCTTTGTTAATGCAAACCCGGTATGATGTATTATTACCTCGTGTTTGCTAACTCTGGTAATCTGTATACTACCTTCGTTAATGCGAACCCGGTATGATGTATTATTACCTCGTGTTTGCTAACTCTGGTACTCTGTATAGTACCTTCGTTAATGCAAACCCGGTATGATGTATTATTACCTCGTGTTTGCTAACTCTGGTACTCTGTATAGTACATTTGTTAATGCAAACCCGATATGATGTATGTTTACTTCTTTAATATGTTGTTCGTATATTAAGGGTATTATACATATCTTGGTATAGTTGAATGAATTTTTGGTAATTTCCTTGGAAAGTATACAGTCGTGAATCATACTTGTATATTTAGTTTTGAATCATAAATTATACCTATTATAATTTATATGTTCTATCTGATTAGCATGATTTCTCATGGATGAACACCTTTGCTCAGCCTGATACAAAGGTAATGATAACAAAAGGAGTAACCTATTATACTCATATATGTATAATATATATATATAATTAAGAAGGAAACGACCTTCGGACAAATAATACAACCTTAATTCCACATCCAAACAAGGAAAAGGAAATAAGATAATTCATTAGTCCTAAGCCCTTCAAATCTTATTTATATATTTATACATATATAAACATGATTTTGGTATTTATAATTTGAAATAGTTTATAAAACATTTTTCAAAGAATTTAACGGAGTTTACATGACTTTAAAGATTTAACATGGGTTTAAGTCATTTTGGAAGTATTCGGTAATTCTTAAAAGCATACGGAAACATCACACAAAGAGTTATTAACACAATTTAATATTGTGTTAACCTTGTATTCCCCCCCTAAAACGTATTTAAAAACCATTAAAAAGGTAATTATAGGGGTATGAACTCACTTTGATAAGCGGTGATTCGGGAAGCGTTTCGTTTCCCGGAAAGGAGTTTATTTGACGAGAAACCGGCTCAAATCGGGCAGAGTTTCGACTGGAGAGAGGATAACTTCTCGAGAATCCTGGGGCTCTGGGGCTTGCTTCGGGCTTTAGACACGATACCGGAGCCTTGGGGTTGTTTGTGAAGTTATGGAAGTGAAAGGGGTGAACCGGAGGGTCTCGCACCTCCTATTTATTGTCCGAAGTCTCGGACAGGTGGCGAGGGTGAGGAGTCATCTGCGAGGTGGCAGCGAGGGAGGGAAGCCATGCGTTCGGTTCGCAGGGAGCCACGAGGCCGAAGAGAAGAGTCACCATCCACGCGTCGGACATGCGAAGGGAGGCTAGACACGCGTGTTTAGGCGTCTTACGATCCGTCTTAGATGGCGCCTAGGACGCGAGGCGCGTCGGATGCCCACAGGACCTCAGATTCGGACCAATCAGTGACGGACCCGAGCATCATCGGACCAATCAGAAGGTGACATGCGCATCTGCGGTCCAATGAGAAGCGAACATGTGTCTAATACATGGAAGCCTTGCGTGCGAGGATGACATGTCCGAGGAGTGACTCATGCGATTTTTCCCGGTTTTCTAGATTTTTCGATTTTTGTGGCAAAAACTTGCGAAATTCATAACTTTCGCATACGAGCTCCGTTTTTGGCGTTCTTTATATGCACGCATAGGTAAAATTATACTCTACGACTTTTGTTTAGAATTCATCGGCTAATTTTGACTTTATTTTAAATATTATTATTTTTAACAGACCGGGACATGAAATCCGTTAAAAATTCATAACTTCTTCATCTGACGTCCGTTTTCGTCAGTCTTTTTACCGTTGTACTACTTTTGATGAGACCTTCGATTCTCGTTTAAGTTGTGTCGGCTAAATATCGATCGATTTATATTTCGAATTTTTAGCTGTGTACTGCTAAACCGAAACTTAGAAAAATCATAACTTCCTCATACGAAGTCAGATTTTTACGTTCTTTTTATGAACGTTCTCGGTTTAACATATTCTACAACTTTCATTTAGATTGTTAAGGCTAAAAGCCTTTTATCGAAAATTCACTTTTTACACTGAACAATGTTTTGCCGGTTTTATCGCGGATTTTCGATTGGTCATAACTTCTTCGTTATAACTCGGATTTCAGTGTTCTTTATGTTTTTGGATACCTTGTTACAAACTCTACCACTTGGTTCATCCCAATTACGATTATTGATCAATTTATTTTTGACCAAAATTTGACTAGTGTCACACCACTACTGTTCCTTGGATCTCTATGAGGGTTAGATGATGAGCTATCCTCTTGGTGCTGTCATAGGTTGTAGGCTTTGATGCGATCACCATGCCTTTGATTTGTGATGCTAAACCCCAGATATATCGCTCAATCTTCTTATATTCGGGGGTTACAAGTGTTGGACACATTACTGCAAGATCATTAAATCTAGCAGTATAAGCTTTTATCTCTGAACCCTTCATGGTTAGGGTCCACAATTCTTGTTCCAGCTTATGTATTTCCTCTCTACGACAATACTCCTCTACTAGCATCATTTTCAGCTCTTCCCATTTCATGGAATTTGTAGTATCAATTCCCATTCTATTCATATGGTTGTTCCACTATGTAAGTGTTGCATCAGTGAAAGTACATGCTGCAAATCGTACTTTACAATCATCTGGACAGAAGCTTATTTGAAAGACGGACTCTGTCTTTTCTATCCACCTAGTCAAATTAACAACCCCTTCATTTCCATGAAAGCTCTTTGGCCTGCAATTCATAAAGTCTTTGTAGGTACACATTCTAGCGGTCCCTACATTGCCTTCATTTCTAACTCCACCTCTTGTGACATTAGATAAAGCTGCAACAATTCTTTGAGCTATGATTTCTTCAAGTTCTACTGTACTTATTGGGGGGGGGGGGTTTGGTTCTAGTGGTTGTTGTGGTGCTGATCGTTGGTTAGGGTTTAGCCGAGTACTACTCCTTCTAGGCATTTTGTTTTAGTTCCTATTATAAATAAGAATTTTATAAGTTTCATGAAGAAATAGTCATTTACTACACGAGTACTAAATACTTTAATTCTTCTTCAATGTGTAAAACATAATGGATAACACAATGATTACTGTAATATATGCTTCATATTATTACCAGTGGTTACATCAGTTTACTTTGGCTTATAAGAGAAAAGTTTCTATAAACATTGCAAAATTTGCAAGGTTTTCTACATCCTTGCTATAAAGTTTACTTTTCTTGCCTTAACTAGTCTGCTTTCTCTATTTACACAACCACTAGTTTTAGCTTATCTACCAGAAACCTAAGTGATGACCTAGCACGTCAGTGATATTAACCACTTGCTCCTCAAGTGCTTGAGTTCTCTGCTCAAGACTTCCTGTGCGTTCTTCATTTCTTGAGGTTTGATTGTAGAGCTCTAACTCTACAATCCTTGCATCGTGAGTAATCATGTCGTTATAAGCAAAATTTATACAATGATGGACATCCATCACCGATTCTTGATCTCGCGTCATTTGTCCTTCTAGCCTTCGTACTCTTCCGGAGGGATGAGTAGACCTTCCTTCGACAATTTCCATCTTATCTTCAATTTTCACACTTTTCTCAAACAATTGAGATAAAGTGTTAACTTCAAAAGAATGTTGGGGATGTTGTCGAGATGATTGACCAGTCTCATACATCTTAGCAGCTCTTTCTTCTGCCACCCACCTATCAACGGTTTGTGCGATCTGTGCAGGTTCATCTTGAACTCTATGACTTCCTAAAGATGTCGCCTTCTGATTCTTCTTAATCGTTTTCCATATTGGTATGGATTTACGTGCCGTGCGTTTCATATTTGCTCCTCCTGGAACTTGACGGTAAAGAGTGTTCATTGGTGGTAAAGATGATGCCACCGATTCTGTCTCCTCCATTGATTCGCTCTCTTCCATTGGTTCACTCTCTTCCCATTCGTTGGAAGGTAAAGGTGCTCCATCGTCAGAAGGTATTGGATGAAAGGTGGTTGGATTTATAGGGTAGTAAGGATCGCCCACCATCATGGGGAATGAAACTTCCTCTTCCTCATCCGTATCCTCGATGATTATCCATTCTCGTGAATGTGCCATGTCGAATTCCTATACATTTTGGATCACCAAGAGTTTAGTATATCAAATATTACTCCCAAATTAAATAGTTCATATGATCTGATCATAATAAAATGTAGTTGCACACCTACACCTAGTTGTGATAGGATCTACGCACATATAAACTTTAGTTGGAATATTTGATCTAAATCCTTGAGATCAAAAACATTCCGGGTATTAAGGTGTATTCTCATCGTGGATCTGAGTCTTTATATATGACTCTATATTCGTATTTATTGTATTCACGCTTTAATTATTGTTTGTTACTTCAGGTCTATCTGATAAGGCTCCGGCCAGTCAAGACAGTCGAAAGGGCAGGATCATTTTAGCATATAGCCGTTCTGGAATCCAACAACCCAAATCGACATGTCTATCCTTGTCACCGCTCCCGTAAGTAGTCCTTCAGTAGAATAATTAATAATACTTTTTATTGTAGTCTAAGGGATATACCTAAACCTAATAGAGTAAGCCCTAAACTATAGACGTGCTTTCCTAAGAAAGTACTAGTTCACTATAGTTAATAGCTCTGATACCAATCTGTCACACCCCCAGCCGTCGGCGGAAACACCGGGCGGTGTAACGTCATTCTTCATATCACAGTTATATAACATGCATTGAACAGTACTAAAGAAAATAGATACCTTTATTGATGATTGAAAGTTACATTATTGTTTTCCTAGTACTTATTACATAATATATCCGACTATGGCATACTTCTTAATGAACAGAAAGGTAATAGTAAAACTTCTCCTGTTCGAATACATACCAGCTTTTCAATTTCCTGAAAACACATGCATTTAAAAATACGTCAACATAAAGTTGGTGAGTCCACAGGTTTTGACTCCATATAAAAATAATACATTTTCCAAGTTGAAAAGTATAGTTTTGAAAGTATCATTTTGACTATCCAACATTTAGTATATATATTAGGTATAATAGTTTACTTATCAATTAAGTGTTATACCTAAACATTCCTTGAGCCTAAGGTATAAGTAGGGGGAAACTTATACTTAACATTAATACTTGTATACAACAAAGAATAATGTTTCTAACAATTTGCTACCATGAGTCTGTAACCGTTGCTATGACACAATACCTCTGATAAAACACACTCATGATTTCCATGAGAAATAACACACTCATAATTTCCATGAGAAACAACACTCATGATTTCCATGAGAACAACACCGTACGCTTCATCGACGCCGGAACAATAACAAGTAAAAGGATAGTTCGTCACTTGCTTATGGTTGACTGTAGCTTACAATCATAAGTGCGGTGGTCAACCCGTATACTAATTATACACGACTTCCTCGCTCACACGGGATTAATGGTTACAGTTCAGAGGATTTCCGCTAAGATCCCCAATCTTAGTTGATGAATACAATTACTCATGTAGACTTCGACGGCTTCCTATAGCTCTAACAACAAAAGCATTTTCATGTCTAAAACCCTAAGTTACTAGACTATTCTTTTAAACATTACTCCTAACTTCATAACATTTAGGTAGTATAACAGCTATAACTTGAAGTAAAACCAGGATTTATCTTGACATAAAACCAATAACAAGAACAACATATAACATACCAAGTTTTATCTTAGCATAAAACTAACAATAATAACATATAGCATACCAAGTTTTATCTTGACATAAAACCAATAATAGCAACATACTTTATAAATTAACATATAGAACTTCCGAATATAACTTCGGAACTATATCGCACACAACATATATATATATATATATATATATATATATATATATATATATATATATATATATAGAATCCTAAGTATAACTCAAGATCTACATTAGTATAATAACATGCTAACAAGTTGATAAAAGTTGTATATATTCAAAATATTATATTTTGAACAACTATATCCCGGTTATTATAACTATCTACATTGATACTAATATACTATCATATAGACATAACAGTAACATATATACAATATTTAGCATGCATTTTCCCCCGAAATATTAGAAAGTGGGGCCATGAAACTCACCCTAGTAGCGTGATTTTATGTAATCTAAGCAGAAACGGTCAGCGGTACGAGGTCGTCGGGGCTCGGGATGCAAGAGGGCTTCAACAAAGGAGAGAGGAGAAAGAAGTTTAGGTGTAAGAATGGCTGGAGTCGGACCTGTTATTTATAGGAAGATTTTTGGCCTCTCACGTCGTGAGCCATATAGTCTCACGTCGTGAGCCATGGCTGGTCACCACGTAGACTTGCCATTTGCGTCCCTAGCTTCGGAAGGTGGCCATGTGACTCCTCATGTCGTGAGATATCCTTGCTCACGTCGTGAGCTTAGAACTTATCCCTTCCTAGCCTCATCACGCATCTTCTAGATCCAAAATGTGGCAAAATGACTCCTCACATCGTGAGTTTCTATTCTCACGTCGTGAGCTCAGTCAGATTAGGGTTTCTGACAGTTGTATCTTCGGAAGGTCGAAACTTTCACATACAAACTCCGTTTTTGATGTTCTTTATATGCACGCGTAGGTATTTACGAGTACGAAAACAGTCTTTTAGACTCCAATAGCTAGTTCTAATTCTATTTTAAATTCTTCTTATTATAGAGATTTATAGTGTTCGGTTTATCATAACTTCTTCATGCGAAGTCAGATTTAGACATTCACTATATTTTTGGAATCGTATGGACGTATACTTTGAGTTGCATCATAAAGAAAGTTTATATTTGCATTAGAATTTATCATGAACTACATAGCACGTTTATCACATTACTAGTTTAACAAAATCACATTACATGATTAGCATAATCACATGTGATTGTCTATTGACCTATTTTGACTAGTGTTACACCACGACATGGAATTCAGAAGGATCTCGATTACTTGAGTTAAAATAGAGATCATGACGTGACTAATACTCCTTCACGTCGTGATAAATGTCCCATAAGATTCCCATATGCGGAGAAGCAAGTTTCCCTGGAGAATACGGATTTGTATTGATTTCATGTCGTGGCACCTTATTGGTCAAGGCGCGAGGAGCGTTTTTATGGAAACAATATATATCGATTATAAGATCGACTTGAAGAGGATCCTGAGTTTGAGAGACATATGGGACAAAAAGCTACAATTTAGAGCGACAATTAACCCTTGGAAGATTGGAGATCAAGAGTTTTGAAGATTGTAGCAAGAGATCACATCATGCATTCGATTTACATTAGATTGATCATGTCTAGTTAAATCTCGTATGTGTTTATTTTTTGTAATTATGAGCAAAATCATTAGGATTTCGTTTAGTGTAGATGTACCCTAATACTATGTGTTAGTTTCTACTTTGCATTGATTTATGAAGTGGTTTAGCTTGTGATTTATCAATATCGCATGTTAAAAGTTTAGTCTTTGTTGCTTAGATTCAAGTCATGTGTAGTTTAATGATCACATTAATTTCATGAACTTATCTACCTAGTTGTTTAAGATCATTAAATTGCTATAGCTAGGATCAACCAAATCCTAGAATATATATGAAAGGTAACAATTTTAACTTTGCTAGGGAACATAATTTCATCATAATTGTGTTTGGTTATTTGTCTTGATAATATATAATTAATCTAAGATATATCTTACATAGGCCAGTAATCAATTTAGTGTTACTTATGTATGATCATTGCATATTAGTCACAAATTGGTGAAAACGTTAGGAGATCGGACCAAGACTTCTAATTAGTCTTATATTGGTAACCAACTAAATTAATCCATGTATTGAAACTAATCATAGGAAAAAAGTGGATTCAAAGCTAAACGAAAGTGTCTTCATCATCTTGATTGCAATTATCTTTAGTTAGTTGTTTGCTTAGTTTTTAGTTAATTAAATAGTTAAGTTAATATAAACTGGCAAAATCAGATGCCCCCCCCCCCATTTTATTTATTATTTTAGATTAATTTTTAGTAGTTATTTTATTAGCTAAATACTATTCCCTGAGTTTGATACCCGACTTACTTTTCTATATTATAATCTGACTAAGTACATTTCCTATAAGTGCATCAGTAGATAAGTTTAGTTAGGTTTATAAATTTAAAACCGGTAGGTAATTCTGTGCACATCAAGTTTTTGGCGCTGTTATCGGGGAACAAATTATTTCAATTTTTAATTTAATTGTTTTAGGTTAATCGATCCTTTTTGTGGTGTAAAAACCGCAAAAGGTTCATTTTCTGCATAAAATAGTTTTTTTGTTTATACTGTGTTCGACATGAAAGACCCTCTGTCATGATGTAAGAACTGATCATCTTCAGTTTTTCGTTTATTTAGTTTTAGGTCGTTTTTACACGTTTATTTTCAATTTTGCATCAATAATATATGACCCGATGATCAATATTTCTAATAGTACCACGACTTGAAGATCTAGAGTCTGCGTTCCATAAGAAGAAAGATAAGAGGGTCAACAAGTCAATTAGCTGTTTTCACATAGACAATGGATTCGAAAGTTTTGAGAAGACTCCAAACATAAAGGGAATTGGGTACAAACTAGAAACCAAGGTCAATTCAGAAGACGAGGTCAAAAGCGAAGTAGAAGAAATGGCCGACATAGCAGAGATGCGATGGAGGAGTACAAGAAGCGGATGCGTAACGACAACGAGCATGGTCTTGTACCACCCAAAATTCCAGTAGCCACCAATTTCGAACTCAAGGGGCATATTCTCACTATGCTTAAAGATATTCCATTTTATGGGAAGGATTATGAAGATGCTTACAAGCATATTGATGAAGTTTTGGACATTACAAATTACTTTAATGTTCCTAATGTTCCATGTGAATCGATGTTACTGAGGATGCTTCCAGTAACCTTCAAAGGAGAAGCAAAAGACTGGATCAAGTCACTTCCAACTGGAGCTATTCAGACATGAGCCAACCTTAGAGAAGAATTCATTCAACAGTTCAGTCCACCTTCAAAAGTTTCAAGATTGAAAAAGAATATTGCTAACTTTCAACAAGAAAATGACGAGTCTTTGTATAAAGCTTGGGAGAGATACAAGGGATTGTTAAGGAGTTGCCCTCAACAACATCTCATTGTGCAGTAAGAAGTTTCAAATTCTATGATGGGGGTAAACATAACCAAAAGGCAACACCTTGATTCTCAAGGACTAATGACGACGAAAAATCCCGCTACAATCAAGGAATTAATAGAAGAATTTGTTAAGCACTCTAGAGAGCACCACAACCCTCGTGAAGACATTACAAGAGGCAAGGTAACTGGAAATGGAGCTTTGGAGGACTTGGCAATGATAATGGAGAAAATTAAGAATATGGAACGGAGGATGACAAAGATGGGCCAATCCATACATTCCATACAAGTAGGACGTGACAAGTGTAGTGGACCACACTTGACAAAAGATTGTGATTTGGATGAGATCGGGAACCAAAAATCACAAGTATGCTACTCGAGTGGTGACTGGTATGATAAATATTAGAGGAAGCCCAAGAAAGAATGGTTGCCTTATGATGAATACAAGAAGCCTAAAGAAGAAAAGTATTAGCAAACTAGATGAGGCTACTACCAAAAAGAACAACCACCACCGAAGAAGAAATCCGATTTTGAGTCAATTCTTGCATGCTTACAGTCGTTTCTGAGAAAATACATGACACCAACTGATGCTACAATAAGAAACCAACAAGCTGCGATTTCAAACATCAAGACTCAATTGGGGAAATTGAGTAAGCTCGTAAACGAGTGGCTACCACTTAAAAATTACAATTCAAACCCGCAACCACTCGTCATGGAAATATCTACTGATGAAGACTCTACTTCTGAGCCTTTAGTAATCCACAATGAAGCCACAAAGCAGTTGGGTTTACAAAAATTGAAAGTGAATATCGAAGAAAAAAAGGCTTCTGCCTAGTTCTCACGATGTGACGAACTACATGTCACGTCGTTAGATCTGCAGATTCAAACAATGAGTTCTTTTGTTAAGCCCTATCAGCTATCATTACCTAATCTTTCTCTAGAAATGTCACATCCACTGGAACAAGAGTATAGAAGATTCATCAACCAAGTAAAGGGTATTCCAATTAATATCATGTTCATTGAAGCAATAGCTAAGATGCCCGAATATGTGAAATTCCTTCAATATCTTCTCGACACTTGTCAACGATTGGAAAAGATGTCCAAGGTTGTTCTTAATGAACAATGTTCCAAGGTTATAATGGAAGGAATACCAACATAGATGAGAGATACATGATGCCTCACTTTGCCATGCGAGTTTGGAAATTCCATGAAGACTTTTGCTTTAGCTGATTTTGGAGCTAGCACTAATTTGATGCCTTATTCTTTTTACCAAAAGCTTGACCTTCCAGAGTTGAAGACCACAAGAATGGAATCCATATGGAAAACCATACAGTGACTTATCCTCGAGGCATAGTAGAAGATTTATTGGTAAAGACTGGAAAAATTGTTTTTCCAATTGATTTTGCGGTCATAGATATGAAAGAGGATGAAGATGTACAAATTATCCTTGGATGCCCACTACTCAACATCGTAAGAAACTTGGTAGACATTCGAGAATCAAAGCTTACTTTATGAGAGGGGAAGGAGGAGATTATATTCGGGGTTGATGAAAGATTCAAGAATTTGAAGGCGCAAGATGAAATATTCTTTATGGATGAGGTAAATAAAGACAATGAGCTTGAAGAATTGAAAACATTAATGGAAGAAAAAACACAATCAACGGTAAAACCAAAAGAAAAAGTCAAGCTCACCAAACCTAAGCCTCGATTCCCATGACTTTTGAAGTTTTTGCTTTTACCACACCGAAGGTTCAAGTTGAAGAGGAGCATCAAGAAATCAAGGAGACAAAGCTTGACAAAATGGAAATAGAGAAGAAAGAACCTGTTGAAGATAAAGAGAAGATCACCATAACTGAAAAATCTCAAGGAGTAAAGAAAAAACACGATGCATGCAACAACCCAAGAAACAAAGTGAATTCAGAGAAAACTTATAGAAGACGGGTTGTGGATTACAAAAGGAAACGCCTTGAGATGAAAGAAAAAAGGGAGATTCTGCTCCTAATTGGCACAACATAGAATGAGAAGGGGTTCGGATCACGACTCCATCAAAAGAACCACTTCTCGGGAAGCAACCGAAGCTCAGTTTGCATTTTTTTTCTTTTTTTTTTCTTTTAGTTTGATTTGTTTTGTGTTCGTTTTTACTTTCTAGGATTAGTCATTCTTTTATTTTCTGCTAAAATCAAGTGTGGAATCTAATGAGTTAGTGGTAAAAAAATTTAGAATTTTTTAAGAAGAAAAAAATGGACTCTTTGAACATTTTCAGTACCCACAACGTGGCCTTCTATTATCGCGATGTGGGGACTCATTCATGTCCTTATTTTTTTGTTTTAACTTCTCACGATGTGACAATTACAAATTCACGACATAAATTTTGAAGGGACCAGATACCTTTTATACCCAAACATAACCCAGTTGACTCACAATTGTTTATACCACTTATGATGTGAGCTCTGATTTTGGTCCCTTTAGTCCCCCACTATAAATTTTTGACTGAAATTGTTTACTCCTTCTTAATTTCATGTTCCTCACTCGTCAAAAGGTATGATGTATATGTTTAAACCCTATAATTTCACTAATTTTATGTTTTAGGGTTAGGGTTTGTTTTTAGGGTTCTTTAGAGTCATAACCGATGAAATTTTCTATGAAATCGGGTTTGCATGTATGAATAATAGCTTTAGATTGACTAATGAGCTAAAACCTTGCTGTTAATTTGACTCGATTTGGCTTGCACAAAGATCGACTTCACCCTTGCTATCGAACTGTACTCATGACGTGAGGTTTCAATCCTCACCAAGTGCAAACTGGGATTATAGATTCGTATTGCTTTCTGTTTGATTAATTGCTGGATTTTTATTGACTTTTGTTTGTTTATTGTTTTTGAAACATTCATAGGTCCTACGAAGGCAACTCAATAGTCCCGAGGAGATTTATCCCACATCCACCCATTTTACAAATTTCTAAACAACCTCTCACGTGATATATTGAACAAGTACACTAATCGATTGAGGTTAGTACACAACAATGAATTTGCTATCTCAACAACAATCGCTTGGGCTAAATTGAATGAAGTTGGAGTTTTGGAACGAATCAACCTGTTACTCATAAAAACTTATGTGGGGAATGGACTTTCATTTGTTTGCAATGGTTGGAAGAATCTTTTCTCCATCAAGTAGCTGATTTACAAAAAACTTTGTGTCGAATTTTTCACTACCATGTATTTTGAAGGAAATACGAAGGATCCTCAATAAACGAGTGCACTAGTATTCCGACTTGGAGGTCAATATTAGAAATGCAGTTTGGCTGAGTTGGCATGGAGGATGGGTCTATATGAGCAACATGAAGCCGTGTCACCACAATTTGATATATTTTTGCAGTCAGCTGCACGAGATTATTCCGAGGGGGTCGATAATTTTGGGTTTTGGACTATGATTGTAAAAGAAAATTTCAACTAGGAATTCTCTCAAGAAAGTCACATCTGGTCTCCCATTCACTGTCTCACCTACTGCCTTGTTACGTTTTCGATAAATCATAAGAAACATGGCGATAATCTCACTAGCCTCAATCTATTATTTCTTTGGAGTATATTGGCACTCGGAGTTTGCTGCAACATCCCTTATTTTCTTGCTAAATATTTGTGGGGGGAAAGCAGTTCGTTCAAGGGCAGGAAGCCCAATCGCGAGTGGACATTTCCTAGCCTGTTTGGAAAAATATTATGGTGTATTTATCCTATGGATGGCTCGTACATTATGGGATACCCATAGATGATGGGAGGATTTTATGGGATACCCATAGATAATGAAGAAGGACCACTCGAACAATCGGATGAGCAACCGAAGCCAAGATGGAGAAGAAATTTGAGGACAAGGGTGAAAGAGGACAACTGCAACAACAACATGAGGCAATGGGAGGAGTTCCAACTGAACCATTTTAAAGAATGCTTGGTCTTTATTTGGATAATATTTGTGGAGGTGTGTACTATCAAAATCAAGCATTGGATAGGATCTATTTACATTTTGACATTGAACGCCCGCCACTTATGCCACAACAAGAACCTTACATACCAAATTGGGAGGTGCTTTGGGCGCCCGGTAACTTGGGGGCCGGAACGAGCGGAGCACAAAGGGACGAAGACGAAGATTGCCTATCCTTTTGAATTTCACTTTAAGTTTTATTTTTGGTTTTATTTGTTTTGGTGAGTTTTGGTTTGTTTTTATTTGAATTTGTAACCAAATGTTTGATGTTTTTTTTTCTTAGTTCATGTCTAACATATCCTTGGTTTATTTTGTTCGCAGAGTCGTTGAATTATAGAGAGAAAAGTCGTGATAGTTTACAGTTAAAAATCAAAGATCAAAATTTTTGGTAAGTGTGGGGTGACATTGAAGAAAGATAGGAGAGAAGAGAGAGAGCTTACAGAAGAAACAGAGGTCTTAAAATTGGTCTTAACTAGTTAAGAACTAAGTTGACATTTTTCCACAAGAAGTATTTTTGAAGAATTGCAGTTTGTGACCATCCAATATTCATGACATGACCATCTCCATGTCACATTGTGATGAGTCTTTACACTGTGATTCCAAATTGAAAAATCTATTCTCACGTCATCACTTCTCTATTGTCACGTCATGATGCTCTAGATAATTGCGATCTTCTGTTCTTTACGACGTAGCGTACGCTTTTCCCATGTCGTGGCTGAAGTAAAAAGTTTTATTTTGAAGTTTCTTGCACCATACTTTTCAAAGATGCAAGTATTTGTTTCATTTTATCCGTCACATTCATGAGTAGTAGTAGAAGTCCAGTTCTAGAATAATATTCGAGATGTTCAAGCTTTCCCACAATAATCAGATTCGATCTCGCCACAACTACCCTAGGGGAGTCTATTCATTTTTCTCCATTTTTATTGCTTTTATGTTCTTTGTCCTATGCATACAATGAAGGCATTGTATGAAATAAGTGTGGGGTAGAGGGCCAAAAAAGGATTTTCAAGCATTAAAGTAATTAGAAAAATGCTAGAAATTGAAAAATAATGGGCTTGCAAAAATAGTCTAATAAATCTAGTCATTTGAAAATTATGATATTATTGCATTTGGGCTAGTTTGCTAGTGTTATGCGGGATGATTTGATGAGAACCCTATGAATTAGTTGAGCCAATATGTTATAGTGTATTTGTGGCTTCTCAGTTTTAGTGAAATCATGAGACAAAAACGCAAGCTTATGTAGTTTAAGGGACATAATATGTTTAGCATCTTGTACCAGAAATGTATCCAGGAAAGCTCATGTAGTCATTGAACTTTACACTAATATCTCTAACCAATAAGGGTTGGAGTTACGTTCCCTTGCTTAAGCATATATTTTTCCTTTTAGGATTTTTAGTTTTGGAGTGAAAAAAAAAGAAAAAAATAGAAAAGAAAAAAAATTTGCAAAAGTTTTAGTGAATAAGAGCTTACAAAGTTATAAAGATCAAGAATTATGAAGAAAAGTTCAAAAGTTCCAATTATTGAAGACTCAAGTTGAAGATATTGAAGAATAAAGCAAGATTGCAAAAAGTCAAAGTTATAATTTATTGTATTTTTTCTTTCTATATTATTTTACCATATGTATGCTTGGAAGTTAAACCAAAATTTACCTTGAGGTTAAGAAAAATTTATGGGGATGGATTCAGAGGGATGCATAAAATGAATGTCATTCAAAATAAGTGGAAGCATTTATGAGGATCGTAAGTATTTAGGGATTGTGAGGTAATTAGGATAGACACAAATATATGCATTGAGTTGACAAATAATTAGTTGCTTAAATTTGGATTGTTATGTGTGATATTCGTGGCAAGGTTCTATGTGATATATTAAATATATAAAGTTGTTCTTGATGGCAAGCGAAGTACAAGTGTGGGGTATTTTGATATTGCCATATTTATACATATATTTAGACATTATTTTAATACATTTTAAGCTATATTTTGGTAAAACGCATAGATATTTAGTACTTATTAAGTTAAATTATATTTTACAGCAAAAAAGGAGACTCTTGAAGAAAAAGGAATAAATACAACAAAAGTTGGATACTTAGAGTGTAAGGACCCAAATTTTTCAAAGAAATTTTCATTTTTAATTAATAAAACACATTTGCATAAATCATGGAATCCCAACATAATTGTTTCCAAATCAGCATTCATTACAACTTAATTAAATCATCAGAGTGTCCCAAAACATATTTGTGAAAGAGAAATAGAGTGCACGCCGCACCATCATGCATTGCCCTTGCCCTTCGGCTCAGATGTACCTGAAACAAATCAACAACCTGTAAGCGAAATGCTTAGTGAGTTCCCCAGAGCATACCACACACAATACACATACACATATCCTGTTAGCTAATGAAAGTTACACACATATCACATAAGTCGTGCATACATAAAACCAGTAAGAATGCCATGGGCTACCCCACATGGTCTTTACCTAGGACAAAAATGGGCTACCCCACATGGTCTTACATCCAATGCCATGGGCTACGCCACATGGTCTTTACCTAGGACAGCCAAGGGCTACCCCGCATGGTCTTACATCCAATGCTACGGGCTGCCCCCGAGGTCTTCCATACAAAACATACATTCACATGACATACCAAAACACATAATTACTAACACATATATCATAATCACATAATGGGCCGGCCTTGGTGCCTTAGACCCATGGGTATGGTGAGAAGACTCACCTCTCAAAGGCTGAACTGGCAAACTGAAGTCAGATATATCCCACGATGCTCCTCCCAAACTGCCTATAATCAATGAGTAAATAACTCAGCATAATCCCATAAATACCCCCAGGGTCAACCCTGGTCAAAGTCAAGGTCTATAGTCAAGTTCAACAGTCTATATTGACCTTAACTCGTCGAGTACATTCAGTCACTCGTCGGGTTCCCTGCTTAACTCATCGACTCGCCGAGTCACCCGAGCGACTGATCGAGTTCCTTGATGTTCACGGCTGTAAACCACCAACCGAACACCCTTGACCATGAATCCTTGGATGTGAACCCTTCACCGTGAACCCTTGGCCGTGAACCCTTGACCGTGAATGAGAAAACCCTCTCAAGTTGCCGAGTCACCAGAGCGACTCAACGAGTTCTCACATATTCGGTCCTTTCCAGTGAGATTTAAGGTCTCAAACTTCAGATCCATAATCTCCTAGTGAAGATGTCATGTAAATTTGCAAACTTTACGTGCATGCATGGCCTCACATGGCCATAACACCAAAACTAACCTACAAACAAGGTTTTCATGCATGGAGAGGGGATAAGCTTATAAAAAGATGTGACTTTATGATATTTGGGACCTAAGAAAGTCCAGATGTCGAACCATATCATTGTGATAGGTTCAGATCCAAGCTTGATTCCATCTCCTCAAGGTTGACCATAACTTCCAAAAAGAAATCAAGGCTTAAGGTAACAGATTAATACCTCAGACAGATGCCCAACACGAAATAGATGCTTGATCTAACACTTCTCCCTTGATACTTCCTCTTCAAACTTGGAATCCTCCCCAAAATCTCAAAGATAAGCTCCCAATTGTTCTTACTTCACACACTAGAGGGTTTGCGGCCGTGAACGTTCTTCTATGGTGTTAAGGGAGGCTACTAGGGCAGATAATGACGTTTATATAAGGGGAAAACCCCGAAATTAGGGTTTTCTCTAAACAGCTCTGACTCGCCGAGTCGGGCCTTCCAACTCGCTGAGTCAGTTCCGACCCGCGTCCAATATGTCACGACCCTAATCGACGAGTTGGACTCCCAAATCGCCGAGTCCATGCATAAAATTCCCCTTAAATGGTAAACTCCAGCCAATCCTCGAAATAGATGTTACATAGAAGACTGGAGTTGAAGCTGGGAGTTTTAGGGGAGAAAATTCGAGCTAAATACACTTCCCACGACGTGGCATTCTGAAGTCCAGGACGTGGCAATTAGAAGGATATCGAATACTTGAGTTAAAATAGAGCTCACGACGTAACTAACACTCCTTCACATCATGACAAATCTCCCAGAAGATTCCCATACGCGGAGAAGTGATGGGTTTGAGCCATAAGAACTTTCCTATGTACACATGCAAACCCTAATGCTTGGATCTAGGTTTCTCTAATTGAACATGCAATGTATCCAAGACTTGCAAACCTTAGATCTAGTGTATACAATTCTGATTTTGACATAAGAATTCAGATCTAGATGAATACCTTTTGTAGCTTGCTTGAATCTTCTTGTTCTTGGAGCTTAGAGTCACAATTGTCACTCCTCTAATGGCTTACAAACACCAACTAGCAAGAGGATGATATGGAGAGAGGAGAGAGAGGTAGAAATCAGCCCTAGGGTTCCAAGGAATCAAGTGATAGCTGATTTCCACAACCCAAGGGTCTATTTATACTATGAGCTTCTAGGGTTATATCCTTAAACCCTAATTGAATAACTTAGGCCCTAAGCAATCCAAGGATCCTTCTAGATTGAGGCTTCGACGAATTAAGGAGTCCATACACCATTAAATTCGTCCACCCTATGATCCATAAGGATCCACAGCCCAAAAACCAACTATCAAACAATTGACAGTTCCAGTCCCCTTTATTTAATTAACCTCTTTTAGTCATCAAATTAATTCCTAATTAATCTATGACTAATATTAATTAAATAATATAATTATTCCTTTAATATATTATTCTCATAATATATTAATAAATCATAATATCTTCTCTCTCTTCATAAATCACCTTGTCAAGTTGCTATGGTGAAGGCAACCCAAAAGGACCATGCACAACCGGGTCAAGTACTTACCAAATATAGTTACATGCTTAGACACTAATCCAAAAGTCTCCCACTTAGATAAGTCTAGTAACTACAAATGTAAGCACACTTCGATTAGCAATCGTAGCTCTCATAGACACTGTCAAACTCTGATCTTATCAGCAACCTGTCCTTTAGATAAGGGATCGTATGATCCTCTGTTCTAGATATCGTGCGGACAATTACATGGAACATTGTCATACTCATTGTCCAGCAATTAGTTTCTCGATCTCAGATTCATTTGACATAGAACTTAATTGAACACATCAATTCAGTCCTGACCAGGCCCGGCACATAAGTCAAATCAAATCATCGAGGGGCCCTGATATCGCTTTTACCCTCTTAGGATAAAAGGAACAGATAAACTTTGACTTATATGCATTTATTATCCACTAATCAAATCATACACAACAATGCGTTTTATAACATCAAGTTACTGATGCGTTTACGCATTATCAACGTACAACCAATTAACAAACAATAAACCATATATCTAGGTTTTAAGACCATATGATATTACCATCTTGCGATCACTCGTGATAAATTCCATGAAGTGATTCCAGCAAGTGTGGGTTTATTCCAATGATCAAATCAAGTTCATAAGCACTCATGAACGTTGTAGCAAACTTTTGCTATCTCTAATACATTTTAGACAATCTACACACCAATTCATTGCAGTCTTCATTCATATCTACTTCCAACATATGAACGCCCGTGGACTGTTCGAATAATTCGATTATTATCAAATAATTCAATTATTCAGGAAGTCAAAACATGCAAAATGAAACAATAGGTACATGATTAACATAAGACAGTAACATTACTAATAAATAATACTCTTTTATTTAATCTTCTAGTGTTAATTATAATTTATCTATTACACGTTTCCAAACCATCTAATCTAAACTAATATCGTCCTTCAGCCCAATGCTCCTAGCGTGCTGCAAGTGCTTCACCCTGCTCAGTCCCTTCGTAAGCGGATCTGCTGGGTTATCCTCTGACGATACCCTATTCACTACGAGGAGTCCCTCTTCCACCCGATGTTGAATAAAGTGATATTTTCTGTCGATATGTCGAGATATACCGTGATCTCTTGGTTCCTTGGTCAAGGCAACCGCTCCTTCGTTATCACATAAAATATCCATGGGCTCCTTTATGGCTGGCACAACTCCAAGGTCCCCAATGAAGTTCTTCAACCATATTGCGTCCTTTGATGCTTCGCTTGCTGTAATGTACTCTGATTCGCACGTTGAATCAGCTACGGTTTCCTGTTTGGAACTTTTCGAAGTCACTACTCCCCCATTGAGGGTAAAGACCCAGCCCGACTGCGAACGATAGTTGTCCCTGTTGGTCTGAAAGATGGCGTCACTGTACCCTCGCACCTTTAAGTCATCACTCCCACCGAGGACTAGAAACCATTCCTTGGTCCTCCGAAGGTACTTAAGAATGTTCTTGACTGCGATCCAATGTGCTCTCCCAGGGTTCCCTTGATATCTGCTAACCATGCTCAAAGCGAAGGCCACATCAGGGCGAGTACAAGTCATAGCATACATAATCGAGCCGACTGCGGAAGCCTAAGGTACTCGGCTCATCTCTGCTATCTCGACTTCAATACTCGGACTTTGAGTCTTACTCAACTTGGCATTACTTTGGATTGGTAACTCCCCTTTCTTTGAATTCTCCATACTAAAACGTTTTAGTACCTTATATAAGTAAGTATTCTGACTAAGTCCTATTAGTCTCTTACTTCTGTCTCT
The DNA here is from genome assembly GCF_052849685.1 of Lactuca virosa. Classification (NCBI taxonomy): domain Eukaryota; kingdom Viridiplantae; phylum Streptophyta; class Magnoliopsida; order Asterales; family Asteraceae; genus Lactuca; species Lactuca virosa. Next base: position 257,720,559 of record NC_136426.1, on the reverse strand, counting down.
CACTATCCTTATTCCCAGAATATAGGAAGCCTCTCCGAGGTCCTTCATAGCGAAGCACTTCCCGAGCCAGGACTTAACCTACTGCAGTGTCGGGATGTCGTTTCCTATGAGTAGTATGTCATCGACATATAATACGAGAAAGCTTACTACACTGCCACTGGCTTTGACATATACACACGATTCATCTTCGCTTCGCAGAAAACCAAACTCTTTGACCTTCTCGTCAAAACAAAGATCCCATCTGCGAGACGCTTGCTTAAGTCCATAAATGGACTTCTCAAGCTTACACACTCTATTGGGATGCTTCGCATTGACAAAACCCTCTGGCTGAGCCATGTAAACATCCTCAGCCAACTTCCCATTAAGGAAGACGGTTTTGACATCCATTTGCCATATTTCATAGTCATGAAATGCAGCAATTGCCAGCATCACCCTGATAGACTTTATCTTCACAAGTGGTGAAAAGGTTTCTTCGTAGTCAACTCCAGGAGTTTGAGTGAAACCCTTCGCAACCAATCGCGCCTTATAAGTGTGTACATTTCCATCCACGTCAGTCTTCTTCTTGAAGATCCATTTGCACCCGACAGTCTTACGACCTGGTACATTGTCAACCAAATTCCAAACTTGGTTTTCATACATGGACTGAATCTCGCTGTCCATAGCCTCTTTCCATTTTGCAGACTCCGGGCCTGCCATGGCTTCCTTATAGTTGTTAGGTTCATCCAGATTCACTAGTGTACTATCACTAATGAACGTAACCCCTTCTGTAGTAATATGAAAACCATAAAGCTGGGGTGGAACACTAACCCTTTCGGAATGTCTAAGAGGTAAGGACTCGTCAATCAGTTCAACCGGAGTTTCCTCCTCGGGTTGAGCGCCAGTGCTAGAGGTTCCTTCATCGCTCGACTCTTGAAGCTCTTCAAGATCAATTTGCCTCCCACTGTCTCCTTGGCTTATGAGTTCTCGCTCTCGGAAAACCCCTGTCCTCGCAACGAAGACAACATTGTCACTCGGTCTGTAGAAGAGATATCCAAAGGATTTCTGTGGGTAGCCGATGAAAATACATCGCTCACTACGAGGTTCGAGCTTGTCGTGAGTTTCTCGTCTTACGAAAACCTCGCAACCCCAAACCTTGATATGTGCCAACGAGGGAGCCTTCCCTGTCCACATTTCGTGAGGTGTTTTGGCAACCATCTTCGTAGGTACTAAGTTAAGGATATGGGCGACAGTCTCTAAGGCATACCCCCAGAATGAGATAGGTAGTGAAGCACGACTCATCATGGAACGAACCATGTCTAGCAAGGTTCGATTACGCCTCTCAGCTACACCATTCAATTGTGGTGTCCTAGGTGGTGTCAATTGCGAAACTATTCCGCATTCCTTGAGGTAGTCGTGAAATTCAAGACTTAGGTACTCTCCACCTCGATCTGATCGAAACATCTTGATTTTCCTGCCCAACTGATTCTCCATTTCTTGTTTAAACTCTTTGAACTTTTCAAAGGTTTCTGACTTGTGCTTGATTAAGTAGATATACCCATATCTGCTATAATCATCTGTGAAAGTCATATAGAAGCGATTCGCATCCCTTGTGGTGGATCTAAAGGGTCCACATACATCTGTATGTATGAGATCCAATAAACCCTCACCCCTCGCACAAGTGCCAGTGAAGGGTGACTTGGTCATCTTTCCAAGTAAACAAGACTCGCACACGTCATCATCCCTAAGGTTGAATGACTCCAACACTCCATCCTTTTAGAGTTGGGCTATGCGTTTCTTGTTGACATGTCCAAGACGACAAAGCCACAAGCATGCTTTATCCATACTATTAGAAGAATCCACACACAACACATCATTTCCTAAGTTGTCTACAACCATCACAGTTTCATATATTCCATTACAAGGCAATGCTTCAAAATATAAAACATTATTAAAATAAGCATAAATAGAACCCTTTTCATTATCAAATGAATATCTAAAACCTTGTCTATATAAACCATGAAATGAAATGATGTTTCTAGCCATATCTGGCGAATAGCAACAATTATTCAAATTTAAATCTAATCTATTACTAAGGACTAAGGAGTAAACTCCAATCTTGGTCACAGGCGACGATCTTATGTTTCCCATGATCAGATTCATCCTTCCACGCTCCACATCCCTATTTCTTTTTAGTCCCTGCAAATCAGAACATATGTGAAAACCACATCCTGTATCAAGAACCCAAGAAGTAGCATGTGATAAATTATTAGATTTAATTGTGTAAATACCTGTGAAAGATGGCTTGATCTTCCCATCCTTGATGGCCTGCAGATATTCTGGGCAGCTTCTCTTCTAATGCCCTATCTTGTGGTAGTAGTGGCACTCTGCCTCCTTAGGGTTAGAGTTGGGTTTAGCGAAACCAACTTTGGTTCCACTTGAAGAGGTGCCATCTTGGGACTTTCCCTTGTGGTGACCCCTTGAAGAGGCCTTCCTCTTCTTACCCTTCCCTTGCCCTATTGCCAAGACAGGGGCAGCAGCAGGAGTTGGAGTTGATGCAACAGATTTATCCTTGAGGTTTCTCTCAGAAGTCCTCAACAAGCCCTGAAGCTTGCTCAAGGAAACCTCTTCCTTATTCATGTGGTAGGTCATGCGGAATTGGCTATAGCAGGAAGGCAATGAGTGAAGGATGATGTCAATTGCCAGCTCTTCATCGAAGTTCACATTCAACTTCAGCAGGCGATCAACATATCTCTGCATCTTTTGCAGATGGGCAGTAAGGGACTCTCCATTGCCCATTTTGGTAGTGATCATCGAAGTGATGATCTCGTACCTCTCTTGCCTAGCGCTCTGGTGGTAGCGTTCCAGCAGATCCTGATGCATCTCATAGGGGTACTTGTCCTCATAGGATTTCTGGAGTTCAGCAGTCATAGTCGCTAGCATGATGCAATGGACTTTCGTGGCATCACGCTCGTGGGCCTCATAGGCTGCGATCTCTTCGGCGGTAGCAGTGTCGATGTCAATCTCCTTTAGCTTCTCATCGAGGACATACTCTTTGTCCTCGTAGCGAGTGACCATGCGAATGTTGCGGATACAATTACTGAAATTGGTCCCATCAAAGATCACTTTCCCACACAAATTCATGAGTGAGAATGAACTAGAGGAGTTTGACCCAGAAGCGTTGTTGTTTGCGTTCGACATCTGAAAAAGGAAAAAGAACAAAGTTGATTAGAAATGAATTTCCCAAATTAATCACCCAAATGAAAAATTAGGGCTAGGAACCAACAACATTATTCACAATTTAGAAAAGGGATGCCGTAATCTAACAAGTAAATAATTTGAAGGCAAGTGAATGTCGATTCACTAATTCTCCACCATGAAAAACGAAAAAGAGATTAGGTTTTAAATGTATTGAAAAACTCCTAGATCTTTTGAGATACATTGAACTTTTCAATGGCATGTTTGAATCTCGATATGTCCCTCTAGTTTGTGACTGGGATGCCGAGGATCACAAAGTGGGTGTGAATAACCATGCAAATGTACATGGTGCCTTCACTGTTACAGTCACCTATTCGATGTGCTAGTTAACCACACACGCTCCACCGAACTATGACAAACAATGAGTCACCCTTTGCTACCATTTCTTAGAATCCAATTAATGTGCCGGTTAATCACAAGCACTCCATTAACGTCTTAGCAACGGTACAAAGTGAAATTTCATGGAATTGCATCAATTCACTTTTGCCTAAAGTAACTAAGATTGGGAATTTTGTAAAAACATTTAGTTACTTTATATAGATTCATTATACTTTTAATGAGGAAAGGTTTGCTCTATCCTACCCGTTCGGCTAACGACCCTCCACCAATCAAGGAAGCGGTGGGTGAGAATGGACACCCATTAAACGACCATTTTATAGGCCATAACGTTATACCCCCCTTATAGATTAGCTTCGTGAATGAGGCCTAGTAACGGTAAGACTGGCATTTAGGTTTTACATATATATATATATATATATATATATATATATATATATATATATATATATATATATATATATATATATCTTATAATATATAAGTATAAGGTTGAATTTTAAAACTTGTAAAATTCTAAGGTTTGAAATTTAAATAATTCAAATTAACTTTTAATTACAAAACTTAAATTTCAAAACTTGAGGACAAGTTTTGAACTTTACAAAACATAAAGGATCAAATAGCAAATAATATAAAGTAACTAATTAATTTAATGATTATCTAGATTTGACCTAGTCAATATTACTTGCAAGACAATTCACCAATTAATTCAAATAATCAATTATTATCAAATAAGGAAATTATTATTTAACCAAATGGTAATTATCTTTTGTTTTGTCAAGGATATAGTCAAACATGTTGTAAAATTCGGATTTTATTGACCCAAAACGATTTAGGTAAGAATCCTTAAGCAAAACAGCAAGGAATCTCGAAAATCACTCTGACAGACGCTCCGACTCGCCGAGTCCCCTTATGGACTCGTCGAGTTCATACGACTTGTCGAGTCCACAATGGGACTCGCCGAGTCTGTCAGTCAGATGGCAAAAAAAAACGATTTTTACAACTTGAACAAAAAATCAAAGCATCAATTCAATAGAAATCAATCAAAGCTCTGATACCACTGATGGGTTTGAGCCATAAGAACTTTCCTATGTGCACATGCAAACCCTAATGCTTGGATCTAGGTTTCTCTAATTGAACATGCAATGTATCCAAGACTTGAAAACCTTAGATCTAGTGTATACAATTCTGATTTTGACATAAGAATTAAGATCTAGATGAATACCTTTTGTAGCTTGCTTGAATCATCTTGTTCTTGGATCTTAGAGTCACAATTGTCACTCCTCTAATGGCTTACAAACACCAACTAGCAAGAGGATGATTTGGAGAGAGGAGAAAGAGGTAGAAATCGGCCCTAGGGTTCCAAGGAATCAAGTGATAGTCGATTTCCACAACCCAAGGGTATATTTATACTATAAGCTTCTAGGGTTATATCCTTAAACCCTAATTGAATAACTTAGGCCCTAAGCAATCCAAGGACCCTTCTAGATTGAGGCTTGGACGAATTAAGGAGTCCATACACCATTAAATTCGTCCACCCTATGATCCATAAGGATCCACAGCCCAAAAACCAACTATCAAACAATTGACAGTTCCAGTCCCCTTTATTTAATTAACCTCTTTTAGTCACCAAATTAATTCCTAATTAATCTATGACTAATATTAATTAAATAATATAATTATTCCTTTAATATATTATTCTCATAATATATTAATAAATCATAATATCTTCTCTCACTTCATAAATCACCCTGTCAAGTTGCTATGGTGAAGGCAACCCAAAATGACCATGCACAACCGGGTCAAGTACTTACCAAATATAGTTACGGGCTTAGACACTAATCCAACAAGAAGCAACTTGCCTTGGCGAATACAGATTGATATTGAGTTCACGTCGTGACACCTTGTTGGTAAGATCGACTTGAAGAGGATCCTCATTTTGAGAGATATATGGGATAAAAAGCTACAATTTAGAGAGACGATTAACCCTTGGAAGATTGGAGATCAAGAGTTTTGAAGATTGTAGCAAGAGATCACATCATACATTCAGTTTGCATTACATTGATCATGTCTAGTGTAATATATTATGTGTTTATTTTCTGCAATTACGAGCTAAATCATTAGGCTTTCGTTTAGTGTAGATAAACCCTAATACTATGTGTTAGTTTCTACTATGCATGGGATTATGAAGTGGTTTAGCTTGTGTTTAATTTATCAATACCTAGCATGTTAAAAGTTTAATCTTTGTTGATTAGATTCAAGTTATGTGTAGTTGAATGATCACTTTAATTGCATGAACTTGTCTACCTAGTTGTTTAAGATCCTTAAATTGCTAGAGCTAGGATGAACCAAATCCTAGAATAGATAATAAAGGTAACAACTATAACTATGCTAGAGAACATAATTTGATCATAATTGTGTTTGGTTATTTTTCTTGATAATAGATAATTAATCTTAGATATATCTTACATAGTTCAATAATCCCAATTAATCAATTTAGTGTCACTTGTGTATGATCATTGCACAGTAGTCATAATTGGTGAAAACATTAGGCGATCGGACCAAGACTTCTAATTACTCTTATATTGGTGAGAAACTAAATTAATCCATGTATTGAAACTAATCATAGAAAAAAGAGGGATTCAAAGCTAAACGGAAGTGTCTTAACCATGTTGATTACAATTATCTTTAATTAGTTGTTTGCTTAGTTTTGAGTTAATTAAATAGTTAAGTTAATCTGAACATGCAAAATCAGATAAAAACCCACCATTTTAGTTATTGTTTTAGATTAATTTTTAGTAGTTATTTTATTAGCTAAATACTGTTCCCTGAGTTCGATATCCGACTTACTTTTCTATATTATAATCTAACTAGGTACACTGCCTATAAGTGTATTAGTAGATAAGTTTAGTTAGGTTTATAAATTTAAAACTGGTAGGTAATTCTGTGCACATCATCGTGCATCTTTCTCAGAAAAGTTACATTAAGAAAGTCCTAAGATGCTTCAATATGCATGAAACAAAGCCTGTGAACACACCTTTTGAGGGGTTTAATTAATGAAATTGATAATATATTGAAAGTTACCAAAGTATTCTGTAACAATCAAAGTGATATCTTCTTGAGTAAATATCAAATTTTTCATGACTGAAGAAAGCACGCAAATATCTATTTTCATTTTGTGTGGGATATCATAGAAAAATATGATTGTATCGTGGAAAAGATTCATACAAATTACAACCCTACTGATATATTCATTAAGAGTCTACCTATAGCCAAGTTCAAACTATGTTTGGACTTAATGGGTGTTTCTGATCACAATTGAGCATGAATGACTCGTTGATGGAAGAGGTATATTTTCTTTTCAGAATCATATTTTCTCTAAATGGTGATTGCAGGTTCTTATGGAGTTTTGGAGTTTGATGAGCTATTGACGTTTCATGTCCCTGGGTAATTGTTGGACAAGTTGTAGTATTCATTGTCTATTTTGAAGTCAAGGTGGAGATTATGGAAATATGCCTTCCAAAATTTACAAAATCTGCTTTGTTTAAGGGCTATATTGTCTTTTTAGCAATCTAGGTCTAATTTGGTAGCATTAGGTCTAAAAATGACACCATGTATAAAATGGATGTATCCGATTTAAAATAAAAAACAAGTTTAAAATGGATTTGTTCTTGAAATGCAATTGCTTCATTGTTGAAAGACCATATTTGCCACATTGGCAAAACCTTTACGCCTTTTAGTCTCAACTGAACGCATGTTTTAGCTAGTATGAGATGTTTTGAAGACAATTACTTATCCCATCTATTTTTCTTCCCTTTTAGACCGATATTTTCTACGGTTTCATCCCTTAATAACCAAATCACCATTTATCTTATTGTAATCTCTTTGATCAAGTTCTGCAAACACTGCAATATTTAGTGGATTGGTTCCCGGCGTCCTCCGTCTGTAGTTTTTCCCGATTTAGGTTTTCCACATAAATCTCTAAGTCTCTTTGATTTACTGTTTTGCTTGGTATTTTTCATACACGAGTTGATTGGTGTTTGATATATTAGTCCTATTCCACTTGAACTAATATTGTTCTAGTGATTTGGATTTCTAGGTTGTATGATGCATTAGGGATTTTTCACTTTAGTGAATTTTACCCTCTTTGTTTACTACAGTACAAGTCTAGCTTAGGGGTATGTTGAAGACATAATCTAGCCTTAATAGAGAGTAACCATTCTTGTTAAGAGCAATTACAAGATGGTATTTAATGATGAAAATTACAAGTTGTGTATGGTTATACTCCAATTGTTGCATTGATTCTCTTAAATGGTTGTGATGGTTAGAAGCAACCATATTCGGCTAGATATAATATATATATATATATATATATATATATATATATATATATATATATATATATATTGTTATCTCTTGTTGTTATCATGATTAATCATAAAATCTTGTTTTGTTTCACAAGAGTTTCTTCTGTTCTATCATCTGTCTTCAATGTTTCTCTAACATTAACTACAACCACCATGCACCGCCAACTTTCTCCACCACCCAACACCACTGCCATCACCAAAACTTTATTGCTGAATTACCGTCGCTTTCATTCGTCGTCACCTTCATTAACAATAACATATTTTCATTCTTCTTCAAATCTTACATGATTGAAAATTGAAGACTAGATCTGCTATGATGCAAACATAGTAGATCTAGGGGCTGTTTGGCAGGATCTGAATTTTTAAGATCTGAATTTTTAAGAGGTCCGAATTTCAAAGAGGATCTTAATTTTTAACATCATGTTTGGTTGGAACCTCTGAATTGTAATCTGAATGATAAAAATGACCATTTTATCCTTCTTTAGTTCTATGTTGTGCTAAATGATAAATGTATAATTGATAAAAATCACAAATGATCATACAATAACCAAATTAAACATAAATTCTTCCAAATTCACTTCTTTCAATCCATGAAAACATAAACATCATACAATATAACTAAATTAAAAATAAATTCTTCCAAATTCACTTTTTTCAATCTATGGAAACATAAATATTATATTATTTCAATCCATAGAAATATAAATATCATACAATAGCAAAATAACAATTAAAAATCACATGAACTAATGATTCAATAAACAATAAAAACATAGCCAAACCTTGCAATATTGCAATACTTTGGCAATAAAACACCTAGTTGAGGCAATTCAATATACACATGGTAGGCAATTCAAAATCGTTTGTTTAACAAAACTTCAAAATCTTTTCTTTTTTGAGGTACATAATATTTTGTTACTTTAATGACCCCAACAGCTGCTGATTTGAACGAGCTTCAAAACGTGGTGGTGCCTGTGATATCAACTTCTCTGCTTGGTCATGCAAATTGTAATTGAGATAATTGTAGAGTAGCAGGTTCATGAGTTTTTCCTGTGCATCATACATTTCAAAATTCATAAATCACATCACCAATAATGATCACAACAACAGTTATAATTAACAAATCTGAGAGCAAATTTACAAGATATGATCAAACAAACAATGATAGAGATCAAATTTTGAGAGATTATTACTGTAACGCCCGTGTTTCTAGGCTAGGCATTAATATTGACATAATGGTCTAGGTTAACCTTTGTAACTCATTTAGAAGAAATGAAAATGAATTATGTGAATATTATGTGAATTATGTGTTTTATGCTTAATTATTAGGGTTTAATTAATTAAGAATAAAAATGAGCGTCAAAATTAAATATTAGATAAAGCCAATATCTATTAAGAAACTTGTAGTGGGCGAGACAAGGATTACAGATATATAAAGAATACCGAAATCCGAGTTATAACGAAGAAAACCGGCACGGTGTCGAATGTCGTAAAAAAGTGAGTTTTTGATAAACTACTTTTTAGCCTTAGTAATCTAAACGAAACTCGTAGTGTTCGTTAAACCGAGAGTAGGTATAAAAAGAACGCCCAAATCTGACTTCGTATGAGGAAGTTATGATTTTTCGAAGTTTCAGCTTAGCAGTAGACAACTAAAAACTCGAATTTTAGATCGAGAGATTTTTAGCCGACACGACCTAAACGAGAATCGAAGGTCTCGTCATTTATAGTACAACGGTAAAAAGTCTGACGAAAACGGACGTCGGATGAAGAAGTTATGAATTTTTAACGGATTTCCTATCACGGTCTGTTAAAAAATAATAAATTAAAAACTAAAGTTAAAATTAGCCAACGAAGTCTAAACGAAAGTTGTAGAGTGTAATTTTACCTACGCGTGCATATAAAGAACGTCAAAAACGGAGCCCGTATGAGAATGTTATGGATTTTACAAGAATGGGCACAATTTTCGAGAAAATTCGCAAGGAATGGTGCTGGCCACGTGATCCTCGCATGCATAGCCCGTGCGCAACACGCGTGTCGCTTGCTGATTTGACCGAGGGTGCGGTCCAATGATCTTCCGACGCGCCTCGCTTCTGACTCATCATCCGAGCTTCGCTGGCCCAATCCGAAGGCGCCGCGTGCCCTTCGCGGGTCCGAAGCTCGCACCCGCCACCTGGCCTCACTCGGCGGATGCCACCTGCCTTCGCTGACTCCTCCTTCTCGGCCGAACCCTCACAAGCTGACCCCTATAAATAGAAGCCATGCGAGATCTTCCGGGGGAAATTCCAAATTTGTCATTTTTCACCCATTTATCAATATTTTAGCCATTTTCGCTTCCCCCGATGCCCCGAGATCATTTCCAACGCCCGGAACACGTCCCGGAGTGCCCGAAGGCCCGGAAAATTTATCTTTTCGGTTTCGAAGTCCGACCCTCGCAAAGCCCGGTTTCTCAATAAAACTCTCGGTTTATTAGAAACGATCGTTTTAGGAAACGAATTGCTGCCCGATTTTCATTAAACCAGGTGAGTGTATAGTCACTTTCACCTTACACATAGATATGAAGTATTTACCTTAAAATACGTGCTATGTGTAAATATATTAATTGTTTATTTGAGGTGACTGTTGAATTGATGTTTTATACAAGTTTTAAACTGTATATATATTTTTATCTATAAATATGTTGGGTAAAACATGGGTAGATGAATTAGATGATGTGTGATGAAATAAAAGTGATGAGAGGTATCGATGTTTAAGATGATCTAGTCATCTAGCAGAGTATAGATAACGGCCACAGACTATTTTAGATAGCCCAGTTGAACGTTAGTAGACTTGTAATCGGTACGTATGTTTGAACTATATGTTCATTAGGTATTTTTGAACTATGTGTTCATCCATTAGTTCTTCCTTTTGACACTATTACGTGTCGGGGTACGGGAGCGTACGGGAGTACTTTATCAGTATTTTCCCTATACTTTTATTTGGAAGAGCTTTGGAGTCTTTGTTCTTTTATGAAGTGATCGGACGAACTTCATGAGTTAGTGATATAGATTATGAGTTAAATAGTTGGTGTGTGATAAAATAAAGCGATGAGAGGTCTCGATGTGATTTGAGATTCAGTCATCTAGCGGAGTTTGGATGACGACCACAGACTTTCTAGACAGTCCAGTGGGAAACATTAGCAGGCCCGCAACGTGTAGGTGTTAATGAACTTGAGTGTTCATTCGTTGTACTCTATTCCCCTCATGATTGCCTTTAGTGCATGTGTGGCTGGGGAAACCCCTTAGTATGTTCATCAGCTGTATGGAAAAACCCATTGACATGTATTGCGGGGGGGGGGGGGGGGGGGGAACCCGTGGGAAATACCGTCGATGAATAAGAGCTATGGACATAGCATATGGAAAACCCATTGACATGTATTGTGGGGGGAAACTCCCGAGGGAAATACCGTCGATGAATAAGAGCTATGGACTAGCACATGACGACGATGTGACTTCGTGCCTATTTGACATAAATTGCTGAAGGAAAACAATGTTGTCAACTTGTTGGTTGTTTTATGTTAGGATGTCTTGTTTGACATAACTTGCTGAGGGAAAGCAATGTTGTCACCCCGATGTTTGTTTTATTTGACATAACTTGCTGAGGAACCCCCAAAGCAATGTTGTCAACCTTAGTGATAATCCTTTGGCTAGGTCCCTTGTGATAGTTGTTTTAGGGACGTAAAGTTAGGATAGTGAGAATAGGTAATTAGGGTTATTTTTGGTTGATGAAATTAATAAATTTATTATTGACTGAGAACTTAATAAGTTTATTATTTATTGTGGGTTGAAAACCCTATATGCTCACCAGGCTCCCAAGCCTGACCCACTCAGTTTAATTGTATCACAGGTATCGATACGAAGTTGCTTTACACCGAGAGATTAAAAAAGAAGTAGATCACTAGTGTAAATGAATGTAAGTTTTGTTTATGCTTATGTTTTTGTATTGACAATGACATCCCAATGGTTTAAGTGAATAAAATACATTTCTTCGGAAATGATTTGATAACATATTATCATGTTTTTCTAGGAACAAATTCCGCAACACTTTTAATCAAATGATTACTCTGAAATTATTTTAAAAGCATAAATTAAACCGGTCTTTTCTGGCCGTGAAATTGGGGATGTCACAGTTGGTATCAGAGCATTAGTTTAAGCGAACTAAGAAATTGTAGGATTTCTAGACTTAAACTTAGAATGTTAAGTGATGATTGTGAGATGAGTGTCTACCATAATTTAGGCACGAGCATAAGTTTATTTTAGTAAAAATGCCTAAAATGTTTTATGTGTTAAATATTTTATGTTATAGCTATAAGGGTGCCTTATATGCTATTATTTGTTCGGATATATGGTCTGTTGCCGACCGGATCTGGAAAACCTTATGTGTGTAGGATTCTAAGCATATGATTACGAGATTAGAACTAACATGTAAACGTTTCGAAGTGATAAGGAGATTTATACGTTTATCGTAAATAAAGCTTTCCTATCTTAAATTCTTGCCTGGCACACCGAACGTCTGCTTGGGTGTACAAAACGTTATGGTGAAGACTCGTAAAGAATTGAGTAGATGGAGGAAATGAAAAAAAAAGCTTAGGATAGTGAATGATACCTATTAGAAGATATCGTAAGAGTGGTATCTTGTCTTAGAATATGTTTGATAAAATAATGAAACGTTTAGAGGAGTATGGTACGTCTGAAGTACACCTTCGATTGGCAGGATGATGGAACGATTGGTGTAATTCCTGAAGTTGTCCCATCATTTGGAATTTCCATCACCAACCAAGTTGAAGTATAATTGATGACTGAAAATACGCATGAAAGAAGTCCTAGTAGAGTCTAGGAAAATTTTATGATTAATTGGACACATTCGTATGTGTTAAATTGTTTTGTGATTTTAGGACTTGGGGACTGCGAGACAGTACTTGGGACGAGTATGAGTAGGTGTGAATAGTAGTAGAGATCTATACTACTGGAAGCACAGGACTCACACTTGGATCAGGGAAAGTCACAAGGTTACCAAGGAACTCGTAATTGATTCCGTCTTATTCTAGTCTGTCGTTACCATCGTTTCGGTAATGCCTAAGAAGATGATTGTTATTCCGACCCTAGTGGTCATATCAAATTGAGTCCGACTATGATGAGTTTGTTATGTAGTTCAGAGAACCAAGTTCGATGTAGCAGTTGACTTAAGCCGAATTGAAGTAAAGGCTGATCAAAGCGAACAATAGAAGTATCGCGTTCGTGGTTAAAGAAGTTGGGTTAGGTTGTATTCTGACCCAAAGGGATGAAGTGATAGCGTATGCATTGAGGCAACAGCGCTGGCTAGAGTTACTCAAGGACTACGACTGTGAGATACTTTACCACCCTGGTAAAGCAAGTATTGTTGATAATGCTCTTAGTCGGAAGGTGAATCTTGAAAGGAAGAGGCCAAGAGCGTTGAGAATTGAAGTTGTATCTACAAATGAGAAGTATAAAAGAAAGCTCAGGAGGAAGCTTTAGAGAAAAATGACCGAAAGGAGGAACGTTTGGGATAAAACGTTGGTGTTTGATACAAACGGTCAAGGATTGAAGGTATTCAAATATAGGATTTGGGTACCTAAGACGGGAGGAGTAAGAGGTCTTCTGATGGAAGAAGCTCACAAAACCATGTACTCGATTCATCCCGACAGTGCGAAAATGTATAGGGATCTAAAACCCTATTACTGGTGGCCGATGGTGAAGCTCGATGTTGCTAAGTATGTGGCTGAGTGTGTAACTTGTGCTAGGGTTAAGGCACAACATTAGAAACCATATGGGAGTTTAGATCCTTTACCTGTACCCATGGGTAAATGGGAAGGTATCACTATGGATTTTGTGACTAAACTGCCCAGAACAAGGAACGGTCACGACATAATTTGGGTGGTCGTTGATCGCTTCACTAAGAGTGCGCATTTCATAGCAGCCAACGAGAAATGGTCTATGGATAAACTTGCGAATTCTTATGTGAAGGAAAGTGTGAGGCTTCACGGTGTTTCGTTAACGATTGTATCCAATCGTGACAGCCGTTTTACCTCAAGGTTTCAGAGGAGTCTATAAGCGGAATTGGGTACCAAGTTGTGTTTGAATACAACTTACCATCCACAAACCGATGGTAAGAGCGAACGAACAATTCAAACATTGGAGGATATGCTGAGAGCATGTACCCTGGAATTCCAAGGTAACTGGGGTAAACACTTACCTCTAGTAGAATTTTCCTATAGTAATAGTTTCCACTCAAGCATCAAGATGGCACCTTATCATGCTTTGTATGGAGAAAAGTGTCGAACGCCATCATGTTGGCTGGAAGCTGGGGAAAAGCAGTTTATGGGACTTGAAATAGTCCATCAGACTGTTGAAAAGTTGAAAGTGATTAGGGAAAGGAGGTTAGCTGCTCAAAAGAGCTATGCTCACAAGAAAAGACAACCGATATCATTTAAAGTTGGAGATTCGGTTTTACTTAAAGTCTCGCCGTGAAAGGGACTTATAAGATTTGGTAGAAGGGGAAAGTTGAGTCCAAGGTTTATTGGACCATTTAAAGTTCTTCTGAGAATCGGGAATCAAGCTTACAAGCTAGAATTACCGGAAGAACTAGAGGGTATTCATAACACCTTTCGTGTGTGTTATTTAAGAAAATTTACGAGAGATGTGCCCGACATAATTCTCATTTCTAAATTAAGGTTGGATAAAAACAAGAGGTTGATTAAAGAACCTGAGGCAATCGTTGACCGTAAGACTAGGAAGTTATGATATAAAAATGGTCGATTTAGTGCTTGTGCGTTGGAAACATACGAATGGGCCCAATCTCACCTGAGAAACGGAGAGTGACATGAGGAGTCGCTACCCGTATTTGTTTGCTGATGTGTGATTCCGGGGACGGAATCATTCTAAGGGGGAGAGAGTTGTAACGCACGTGTTTCTAGGCTAGGCATTAATATTGACATAATGGTCTAGGTTAACCTTTGTAACTCATTTAGAGGAAATGAAAAGGAATTATGTGAATATTATGTGAATGATGTGTTTTATGCTTAATTATTAGGGTTTAATTAATTAAGAATAAAAATGAGCGTCAAAATTAAATATTAGATAAAGCCAATATCTATTAAGAAACTTGTAGTGGGCCTGACAAGGATTACGGATATATAAAGAATACCGAAATCCGAGTTATAACGAAGAAGTTATGATCTGTCGAAGTTTCACGATAAACCGGCACGGTGCCGAATGTCGTAAAAAGTGAGTTTTTGATAAACTACTTTTTAGCCTTAGTGATCTAAACGAAACTCGTAGTGTTCGTTAAACCGAGAGTAGGTATAAAAAGAACGCCCAAATCTGACTTCGTATGAGGAAGTTATGATTTTTCGAAGTTTTAGCTTAGCAGTAGACAACTAAAAACTCGAATTTTAGATCGAGAGATTTTTAGCCGACACGACCTAAACAAGAATCGAAGGTCTCGTCATTTATAGCACAACGGCAAAAAGTCTGACGAAAACGGACGTCGGATGAAGAAGTTATGAATTTTTAACGGATTTCCTGTCCCGGTCTGTTAAAAATAATAATTTAAAAACTAAAGTTAAAATTAGTCAACGAAGTCTAAACGAAAGTTGTAGAGCGTAATTTTACCTACGCGTGCATATAAAGAACGTCAAAAACAGAGCCCGTATGAGAATGTTATGGATTTTACAAGAATGGGCACAATTTTCGAGAAAATTCGCAAGGAATGGTGCTGGCCACGTGATCCTCGCATGCATAGCCCGTGCGCAACACGTGTGTCGCTTGCTGATTTGACCGAGGGTGCAGTCCAATGATCTTCCGACGCGCCTCGCTTCTGACTCATCATCTGAACTTCGCTGGCCCAATCCGAAGGCGCCGCGTGCCCTTCGCGTGTCCGAAGCTCGCACCTGCCACCTGGCCTCGCTCCGCGGATGCCACCTGCCTGCGCTGACTCCTCCTTCTCGGCCGAACCCTCGCAAGCTGACCCCTATAAATAGAAGCCATGCGAGATCTTCCGGGGGAAATTCCAAATTTGTCATTTTTCACCCATTTATCAATATTTTAGCCATTTTCGCTTCCCCCGATGCCCCGAGATCATTTCCAACGCCCGGAACACGTCCCGGAGTGCCCGAAGGCCCGGAAAATTTATCTTTTCGGTTTCGAAGCCCGACCCTCGCAAAGCTCGGTTTCTCAATAAAACTCTCGGTTTTATTAGAAACGATCGTTTTAGGAAACGAATTGCTGCCCGATTTTCATTAAATCAGGTGAGTGTATAGTCACTTTCATCTTACACATAGATATGAAGTATTTACCTTAAAATACGTGCTATGTGTAAATATATTAATTGTTTATTTGAGGTGACTGTTGAATTGATTTATACAAGTTTTAAACTGTATATATATTTTTATCTACAAATATGTTCGGTAAAACATGGGTAGATGAATTAGATGATGTGTGATGAAATAAAAGTGATGAGAGGTATCGATGTTTAAGATGATCTAGTCATCTAGCAGAGTATAGATAACGGCCACAGACTATTTTAGATAGCCCAGTTGAACGTTAGTAGACTTGTAATCGGTACGTATGTTTGAACTATATGTTCATTAGGTATTTTTGAACTATGTGTTCATCCATTAGTTCTTCCTTTTGACACTATTACGTGTCGGGGTACGGGAGCGTACGGGAGTACTTTATCAGTATTTTCCCTATACTTTTATTTGGAAGAGCTTTGGAGTCTTTGTTCTTTTATGAAGTGATCGGACGAACTTCATGAGTTAGTGATATAGATTATGAGTTAAATAGTTGGTGTGTGATAAAATAAAGTGATGAGAGGTCTCGATGTGATTTGAGATTCAGTCATCTAGCGGAGTTTGGATGACGACCACAGACTTTCTAGACAGTCCAGTGGGAAACATTAGCAGGCCCGCAACCTGTAGGTGTTAATGAACTTGAGTGTTCATTCGCTGTACTCTATTCCCCTCATGATTGCCTTTAGTGCATGTGTGGCTGGGGAAACCCCTTAGTATGTTCATCAGCTGTATGGAAAAACCCATTGACATGTATTGCGAGGGGGGGGGGGGGAGGGGACCCGTGGGAAATACCATCAATGAATAAGAGCTATGGACATAGCATATGGAAAACCTGTTGGGTTTTGAGCATTCTAACACTTCCTAAGTGTACATGCAACCCTATTAAACCTTGGATCTATGTTTGTCTAAGATACATGCAAAATATTATTTTCCAAGGTTTATAACCTATCTAGCATGGCATGGGGTACTTTTAAACATAAAAGAACTAGATGAGTTACATACCTTTTGTTGATTGTTGATTCTTTGGAGTTTGAGAGCCAAGCACCAATAATGTGAATGCCTCAAATGGAAATCACAAATCACCACAAACTTGGAAAATGTATGAGAGAGTATACTAACTCTTGATTTTGGCCACCACACTTACACACACATTAGTGTCTTTTTCATGCAACATAAGCTTGTTTATATAGTGTGCATGGTTAGGGTGAAACCCTAATAACCCATGTCTTTTCCTCTTCCAAGGATCCATGGGTTATAAGCTCCATGGATCATCCATGGACTTCCATATAAGCTTAGCCCATTAACAAATGAGCATTAGCCCACACCATATAAATATAATAGCCCATGATTTAATTAGTCTTCCTTTTAATCACTAAATTAATTCATAATTAATTCAAGATTAAAACTAATTAAATAACATGACTTTATATTAATATATTATAACTTATAATATATTAATAAATCGTAAGTATACAATTCTCATAAAATTATCCATAAACAGTTTGGGTGAAGTGCAACCCAAATGGACCATGTCGGGTTGGGTCAAGTATATACCAAATAAGTTATGGACTTAGACACCTTATCCAACAGTCTCCCACTTGGATAAGTCTAATAACTGTATTTGCGTATGTTACTTCAGGAACCAACCAGCAATCGTAGCTCTCGAAAACTCTGTTGAACTATGAAGCGCCATTTTAGATAAGTGATCATATAATCCTCTGTTCTCATGATATCAGCCGGACAAATACATGGAACAACGTCGTACTTATTGTCCAGCAGTTTGTTTCCCGATTTTGCGATTTGTTTGACAAAGAACTAAATTGAACACATCAATTAGGTTCTGACCGGGCCCGGTACATAGGTCAAAACAAAATCATCGAGGGGCCCAGATATCGCTTCTAATCCTCCAAGGACTAGAAGGAACAGATAAACTTCGACTCATATACTTGTTTCTACTACTTGTTGAATTATACACAAAGGCACGTTTTATAACATCAAGTTACTGATGCGTTTACGTGCAATCAATGCACAACCAACTCATAGGTAACAACTCATATCTCTAGGTTTGAAGACTTATATGATATTACCGTCTCACGATCACTCGAGATAAATTCCATGAAGTGATACAAGTGAGCGTGGGTTAATTCCAATACTCATAACTTATGAGTACTCATGAATGTTGTAGCAACCATTGCTATGTCTAAACACGTTTAGCCATCTACAAACTCGATTCTTGACAGTCTTAATTCATACCTACTTCCAACATATGAACGACTGTGGAGTGTTTAAATAACTTAGTCATTCGGAAAGAATAACCTAGCTATTCTGGAAGTCAAAACATGCAAAGTGAAACACAATAATAATCGAATCCAATATGGTCTCAGAACCCTTTTGAATATAAATAAAACCACCTTTTATTTATCACCATATTGATTACACATTATTCATTATATAATGTTTCAAATAATCAACTTAATACTTGAACAAAAACAACAGTCGTCCCATGCTCCTAGCATGTACACTTTGTTTTTCTAAACAATAGTTATGCCATACTCCAAGTATGCACACTATGTTTGTCTATGATCTTTACTTTGTGAAACAGATCAATTGAACATGATTCCAATGATGCTCATTTCACAATCCCAAATCCTGTAAATGTAAGAATTCCTAATTCCTACCATTTACCAAAAACTGTTAGATTTTAAACTTATATGCACTGATCCTCTCGTAATGATTATGCACAAGGTCACCGAAACCTTGTCATCAGTCATTACAGAGAATTCCAAAGGAGATCAACTCTATGGAAACGAACTCTCATATTCAAAGTACATTTCTTTGAACATCCTTCTTGCATAAAAGTTTCTAGTCTTACACAGATTGAACAACTTCCACCTATGGAGACATTTCCATAGTCCCATTTCGACTATCACTTCTGAACAAGAGTTACCTCTTTTCAGAATATGTCAATATGGTCCTTTCCAACAATTTACATCATACTTCCAACTGTCCCTGAGCAACCAATCTTTGGTGAACCTTAGATTGTCCTCGACAATTGCTTAATCATTTTAGTCTTATCCAATTCTAGACTTTTCCCTTCTTAATGCCCTAAGCATTTGGAAAATTTAGAAAGGATAAATATTATAGCACATATGAAATCGATCCTATATCCGAAGCATATGGGACACGATTCATGATGTCTCACATAAAGACCTGATACTAGATCAGTCTTTTGCTACAATATTTTTTATTTGCCATGTTTTTCAAAAATCGATTATGAAGAGGGATGTCGTAATCATAATCGAATTTGAGAACGCAATATATATTGAATTTCCTTATGTTGAACCATTCCAACATAAAATTTATATATATATCCTTGACTAAAGATGATTAAAAACTCAATCTAAGCTTTTAGAATTGAAATGAAGTATAATTTCCTCTCCCTTAATTATAGCAAAACAACTTTTTCAACCCCTACAACATTACGAATTGAAACTTTTGTTTTTCTATAATTAACATTGCTAACTTGCAACACTAAACATAATAATCATGCTCCCACTAACATGATGATTATCAGCATAACACTTATGCTCCCACTAGCTCTGACATATTTCCATAAATCAGTTGGACTTCTGAAATTTAGATTCGTACACCCTTTCTTAGATAGCTCACATGTGTGTCTAAACAATTTCCAGAACTATGAAAAGGGATGCCGTAATCATAGTCTTAATTGTTTAGACCTTTGCCATTTCTCACAAGTCCATGTTAGTGTGCCGGTTAACCACACACGCTCCACTAACGACTTTGAGAATGCAAACATCATAATTGCTATCTACTTAAAATCTTCTTAGTGAAAGCATTTCCTCACCATCATTTTCATGAATCGGAGAGAAACCTTATGACACTTAGATTTTATGGTGTATGAGTTCCTATCCATGTGAATTTGTCAAAACCATAATCACAAGACAAGGTTAGTAACAAATTCAGCCTTACATGGATTGAACTTGTTCAATCTTAATTTCTTGTCATCTGGTAGCACAAGGCCCACCAATGCTTCCAAGCTGTTATGCACACAGTTTAGAACTAACAGAACTCATATGCATAGTCAACTTAATAGGAACAGACACAGAAACAAGAATTATGTCAACTTAATAGGTTTCAAACCTTAAGTCGTGTGCTAGTGATAAAACTCAGGTTTTACTCTTGATTAAACCTTGAAATCCTTTCAGGATCTTTAAGACTCCCACTGTCCTCTTGACATATAAGTTTCCCTAGTCAAGAACCATTCCTTGACAAAACAAATATTCAAGGGATAGTGCAGATTCTTATCAAGATAAACACTTCACACAATTGGTCTTAGTTGGTCTTTGTCTTATCCAAGACATCACAACTTACAATTTCAAATGTACAGGAGTAGAAAACATTTTACACTACATTTGATAAGTGTTTTAAACCTTACTTTATGTCACTCAATGTTACAATCTTGGATTATGACTCTAAGAGTTGTTTTGGAAAGAAGTATGATCCATCTTCTTGATTTTAACCACTCCAACAATTCATGACCCCTCATCTTAGTCATAACAATGCACTAAGATGTCCTTAGAGTATGAATTTGTGATATGGTTTCATAATCATTAAGATGATCATAAAAACATGTATGATCCATCTTTTTGATTTTAACCATTCCAACAATTCATGACCCCTCATCTTAGTCATAACAATGCACTAAGATGTCCTTAGAGTATGAATTTGTGATATGGTTTCATAATCATTAAGATGATCATAAAACATGATACTAAAGTACTCTCCCATCTTTTCAGATTTGAGAAACTTTTATCTTTCTGCCAAGTTTGATTCATCTCATCCGTTCTGCCATACACTGAAACTTTTCCAATGTTACAGAATTATACTTAACCTTATAAGTATAACCATATTTACTAATCTTTAGTAAATTATGACGAATTGATATTTGTAGTGGACCTTGACCAGCACACACCCAGTGTACCTAATTCCTTAGTCCTTCAATTGACTCACATATGCATGTGATCAATGAATTAGTCTCAATTTTTACAAAGATGAAAATTCTCATCCATCATACAATACAACTTGTATGATTCCAAGTTTCTGTCTAACTGAAGCTTGGGTGATGAGAACCTTTCCAGCTTGGGTGATGAGAACCTTTCCTCATTTGGTAAATTCAGACACTACCACATATGAGAGAATCAAACTCATATTTCCAATATTGCTAGAAACATACAAACATCAATTTTCCATAAATGCCATTGTAAGGGGATATAATATAAAATAAACTAAACAAAACTTTTATTTCTTTATTAAAATGCGGAAAAATATTCCTTACAATGCATCTTCAAATGAAAACTATGACATTACATATTTCCTAGCAATCTATCATAACTTTTAAGTAGTAGCTCAAAAATCCGATCCTCGAACCATGCGATAGAAATCCATCTTCGTGATCAGATTCAGCACACTCTTATTTTAACCTTCCTTTTGCTTGATCCTGCTAAACATCAAGATGCAACCTAGTCACATCATGTAATAAGAATCAACAATTAGGAATTTTAACAAAGTTAGATAGTGGACTTACCTGAAGCCGAGTCAAACATTTTGTCTCTACTTGCTTTCAAACATTTCAGGTATTCAGGGCAGCTTCGCTTCCAATGTCCCTTCTCATGACAATAAAAACATATAGACTCTTTGGGAATGGTACATGAGACAATCACAGACTTAGCCTTTCCCTTTACCTTTTGGTCAACCGGGTTGACCAAGGCCGATCCCTTTTCATTGGGAAGAGAAAGCTTTTCTGGACTTCCAATGTTACCATTGTCCATGTCCATGGAAGTTTGAGAATTAGACCTTCCATCAATATTTGCTTGACCATTGCGCCAAATCATTGCTGATTCAGCAGCAACAAGCAAATAAGAAAGATCTATTAGGGTTATGTCAGGATCTGTCATATGGTAGTCTTTAATAAACTCACCATACGACTCAGGAAGTGACTGAAGAACCCAGTCAACAGCGAACTTCCTTGAAATAACAGCACCCAACATTCTCAACCTGTCAATGTGTGACTTCATTCCTAAGACATGAGTGCACACAGGTCTTCCATCTTTATGTTTCATTTCTAGTAGAGCTTGAGTGACCTTGAACCTTTCAAGTCTTCGGGCTTGTGGGTCAGGGAGAATAAATGGAGGAGGTGGAGGGAGTGAAGCATGATGTTGAGGGACATCATCTTCAAGAGGAAAGCTTGTTCCAAGCGATTTGGGAAGATCATAGTTGTCTGAACCAGACATCTACAATGGGAGAAAATCAAGTTAGTTGATTCAAGTCCTTAATATAACACCCAATATGAAATATTAAGGCTAGGACCCAACACAATATTTTATAACTTGGAAGAGGGATGCCGTAATCCAAGCTATAAAATATTTGAAGGTAGGTGAATGACGATTCACCAATTTCCACCATGAAAAACGAAATAATTTATTAGGTTTTAATTGGATTTGAAACTCCTAGATCTTTTGAGATTCATTGAACTTTTCAATGGCATGTTTCAATCTCGATTGTGCCCTCTCAAGTTTTGTGACTGGGATGTCGAGGATCACAAAACAAGGTGTGAATAACCATGCAAACTCACTTGGTACCCTTAATATTATCACCTAATCGATGTGCCGGTTAACCACACACGCTCCACCGATCTATGATAAACATTAAGTCACCCTTCGTGATCCTTACTAGTCCAAGTTAGTGTGCCGGTTAACCACACACGCTCCACCAACGACTTGGTAAGGTACAAAGTGTGAATTTCATGGGTTAGCACCATATTCACATTTTCCTAAAGTAACTAAGATTGGGAATTTATAAAAGGTTTAGTTACTTTATAATATTCATTATACTTTTAATGAGAATTTAAAATCATTGTCCTACCCGTTCGGCTAACGACCCTCCACCGATCAAGGAAGCGCTGGGTGAGAATGGACACCCATTAAGTTGCCATTTTATAGGCAACAACCTTATACCCCCCTTATAGACCGGCTTCGTGAATAAGGCCTACTAACGGTAAAACGACTTGATCTTATACATATATATAATAATTAACCATTAATGTTATAAATAGTATAAGTGTTGAATTTTAACTATTAAAACTCTAAGGGTTGGAATTAAAGTTTATTAAAGTGTGTGAAACTTTACAAATTCCAAAACTTGAGGGCAAGTTTTGTAACTCTCCAAAACTTTTCATTTCATAACTTATGAATTAAAGGTTCATAAAAATGAAGACTCTTCATTTCCATGTAACTTATGTGTTTTAAGTGTGTGTTTAAAAGAAGTGACCTTTGGATATCCATAACTTGAGGACAAATTATGGACTCCATTAAAACACATAAATGATCAAGAATTAATCCTAAACAATTCAGCAAATAATTCCTATCATCTTCTAAATTCATAAGAACATGAACATGATCATCAAAGTTTCAAGAATTATATGAACACATACAAAGCATGAAATTTTGATATAAGCTATTGTAAATGGATTAGAACAACCATTACACCAACTAAAACAAGTTTTAAAACACCAAAACAGTTTAGGGTAATGTTTCTAGTCTATTTCCAGCAGCAAAAGTCGAAAAACTGCATTCTGAGGCTCCTACTCGCCGAGTGCACGAACCTACTCGGCGAGTAGGATGAGTTTACACATGAACTCGGCGAGTCCCCCCATGGACTCGGCGAGTTCATCAGTCAGACAGCAAAAAATCGACTTTTTATCACTATTTTGCATCAAGTATCAAACAAACAAGCCTAGGCTCTGATACCACTGTTGGGTTTTGAGCATTCTAACACTTCCTAAGTGTACATGCAACCCTATTAAACCTTGGATCTATGTTTGTCTAAGATACATGCAAAATATTATTTTCCAAGGTTTATAACCTATCTAGCATGGCATGGGGTACTTTTAAACATAAAAGAACTAGATGAGTTACATACCTTTTGTTGATTGTTGATTCTTTGGAGTTTGAGAGCCAAGCACCAATAATGTGAATGCCTCAAATGGAAATCACAAATCACCACAAACTTGGAAAATGTATGAGAGAGTATACTAACTCTTGATTTTGGCCACCACACTTACACACACATTAGTGTCTTTTTCATGCAACATAAGCTTGTTTATATAGTGTGCATGGTTAGGGTGAAACCCTAATAACCCATGTCTTTTCCTCTTCCAAGGATCCATGGGTTAAAATCTCCATGGATCATCCATGGACTTCCATATAAGCTTAGCCCATTAACAAATGAGCATTAGCCCACACCATATAAATATAATAGCCCATGATTTAATTAGTCTTCCTTTTAATCACTAAATTAATTCATAATTAATTCAAGATTAAAACTAATTAAATAACATGACTTTATATTAATATATTATAACTTATAATATATTAATAAATCGTAAGTATACAATTCTCATAAAATTATCCATAAACAGTTTGGGTGAAGTGCAACCCAAATGGACCATGCCGGGTCGGGTCAAGTATATACCAAATACGTTATGGACTTAGACACCTTATCCAACAAAACCCATTGACATGTATTGTGGGGGGAAACTCTCGTGGGAAATACCGTCGATGAATAAGAGCTATGGACTAGCACATGACGACGATGTGACTTCGTGCCTATTTGACATAAATTGCTGAAGGAAAGCAATGTTGTCAACTTGTTGGTTGTTTTATGTTAGGATGTCTTGTTTGACATAACTTGCTGAGGGAAAGCAATGTTGTCACCCCGATGTTTGTTTTATTTGACATAAATTGCTGAGGAACCCCCAAAGCAATGTTGTCACCCTTAGTGATAATCCTTAGGCTAGGTCCCTTGTGATAGTTGTTTTAGGGACGTAAAGTGAGGATAATGGGAATGGGTAATTAGGGTTATTTTTGGTTGATGAAATTAATAAATTTATTATTGACTGAGAACTTAATAAGTTTATTATTTATTGTGGGTTGAAAACCCTATATATGCTCACCAGGCTCCCAAGCCTAACCCACTCAGTTTAATTGTATCACAGGTATCGATACGAGTTGCTTTACACTGAGAGATTAAAAGAGAAGTAGATCACTAGTGTAAATGAATGTAAGTTTTGTTTATGCTTATGTTTTTGTATTGACAATGACATCCCAATGGTTTAAGTGAATAAAATACATTTCTTCAGAAATGATTTGATAACATATTATCATGTTTTTCTGGGAACAAATTCTGCAACACTTTTAATCAAATGATTACTCTGAAATTATTTTAAAAGCATACATTAAACCGGTCTTTTCTGGCCGTGAAATTGGGGATGTCACAGTTGGTATCAGAGCATTAGTTTAAGCGAACTAAGAAATTGTAGGATTTCTAGACTTAAACTTAGAATGCTAAGTGATGATTGTGAGATGAGTGTCTACCATAATTTAGGCACGAGCATAAGTTTATTTTAGTAAAAATGCCTAAAATGTTTTATATGTTAAATATTTTATGTTATAGCTATAAGGGTGCCTTATATGCTATTATTTGTTCGGATATATGGTCTGTTGCCGACCGGATCTGGAAAACCTTATGTGTGTAGGATTCTAAGCGTATGATTACGAGATTAGAACTAACATGTAAACGTTTCGAAGTGATAAGGAGATTTATACGTTTATCGTAAATAAAGCTTTCCTATCTTAAATTCTTGCCTGGCACACCGAACGTCTACTTGGGTGTACAAAACGTTATGGTGAAGACTCGTAAAGAATTGAGTAGATGGAGGAAATGAAAAAAAAGCTTATGATAGTGAATGATACCTATTAGAAGATATCGTAAGAGTGGTATCTTGTCTTAGAATATGTTTGATAAAATAATGAAACGTTTAGAGGAGTATGGTACGTCTGAAGTACACCTTCGATTGGCAGGATGATGGAACGATTGGTGTAATTCCTGAAGTTGTCCCATCATTTGGAATTTCCATCACCAACCAAGTTGAAGTATAATTGATGACTGAAAATACGCATGAAAGAAGTCCTAGTAGAGTCTAGGAAAATTTTATGATTAATTGGACACATTCGTATGTGTTAAATTGTTTTGTGATTTTAGGACTTGGGGACTGCGAGACAGTACTTGGGACGAGTATGAGTAGGTGTGAATAGTAGTAGAGATCTATACTACTGGAAGCACAGGACTCACACTTGGATCAGGGAAAGTCACAAGGTTACCAAGGAACTCGTAATTGATTCCGTCTTATTCTAGTCTGTCGTTACCATCGTTTCGGTAATGACTAAGAAGATGATTGTTATTCCGACCCTAGTGGTCATATCAAATTGAGTCCGACTATGATGAGTTTGTTATGTAGTTCAGAGAACCAAGTTCGATGTAGCAGTTGACTTAAGCCGAATTGAAGTAAAGGCTGATCAAAGCGAACAATAGAAGTATCGCGTTCGTGGTTAAAGAAGTTGGGTTAGGTTGTATTCTGACCCAAAGGGATGAAGTGATAGTGTATGCATTGAGGCAACAGCGCTGGCTAGAGTTACTCAAGGACTACGACTGTGAGATACTTTACCACCCTGGTAAAGCAAGTATTGTTGATAATGCTCTTAGTCGGAAGGTGAATCTTGAAAGGAAGAGGCCAAGAGCGTTGAGAATTGAAGTTGTATCTACAAATGAGAAGTATAAAAGAAAGCTCAGGAGGAAGCTTTAGAGAAAAATGACCGAAAGGAGGAACGTTTGGGATAAAACGTTGGTGTTTGATACAAACGGTCAAGGATTGAAGGTATTCAAATATAGGATTTGGGTACCTAAGACGGGAGGAGTAAGAGGTCTTCTGATGGAAGAAGCTCACAAAACCATGTACTCGATTCATCCCGACAGTGCGAAAATGTATAGGGATCTAAAACCCTATTACTGGTGGCCGATGGTGAAGCTCGATGTTGCTAAGTATGTGGCTGAGTGTGTAACTTGTGCTAGGGTTAAGGCACAACATTAGAAACCATATGGGAGTTTAGATCCTTTACCTGTACCCATGGGTAAATGGGAAGGTATCACTATGGATTTTGTGACTAAACTGCCCAGAACAAGGAACGGTCACGACATAATTTGGGTGGTCGTTGATCGCTTCACTAAGAGTGCGCATTTCATAGCAGCCAACGAGAAATGGTCTATGGATAAACTTGCGAATTCTTATGTGAAGGAAAGTGTGAGGCTTCACGGTATTTCGTTAACGATTGTATCCAATCGTGACAGCCGTTTTACCTCAAGGTTTCAGAGGAGTCTATAAGCGGAATTGGGTACCAAGTTGTGTTTGAATACAACTTACCATCCACAAACCGATGGTAAGAGCGAACGAACAATTCAAACATTGGAGGATATGCTGAGAGCATGTACCCTGGAATTCCAAGGTAACTGGGGTAAACACTTACCTCTAGTAGAATTTTCCTATAGTAATAGTTTCCACTCAAGCATCAAGATGGCACCTTATCATGCTTTGTATGGAGAAAAGTGTCGAACGCCATCATGTTGGCTGGAAGCTGGGGAAAAGCAGTTTATGGGACTTGAAATAGTCCATCAGACTGTTGAAAAGTTGAAAGTGATTAGGGAAAGGAGGTTAGCTGCTCAAAAGAGCTATGCTAACAAGAAAAGACAACCGATATCATTTAAAGTTGGAGATTCGGTTTTACTTAAAGTCTCGCCGTGAAAGGGACTTATAAGATTTGGTAGAAGGGGAAAGTTGAGTCTAAGGTTTATTGGACCATTTAAAGTTCTTCTGAGAATCGGGAATCAAGCTTACAAGCTAGAATTACCGGAAGAACTAGAGGGTATTCATAACACCTTTCGTGTGTGTTATTTAAGAAAATTTATGAGAGATGTGCCCGACATAATTCCCATTTCTAAATTAAGGTTGGATAAAAACAAGAGGTTGATTAAAGAACCTGACGCAATCGTTGACCGTAAGACTAGGAAGTTGTGATTTAAAAAAGGTCGATTTAGTGCTTGTGCGTTGGAAACATACGAGTGGGCCCAATCTCACCTGAGAAACGGAGAGTGACATGAGGAGTCGCTACCCGTATTTGTTTGCTGATGTGTGATTCCGGGGACGGAATCATTCTAAGGGAGAGAGAGTTGTAACGCCCGTGTTTCAAGGCTAGGCATTAATATTGACATAATGGTCTAGGTTAACCTTTGTAACTCATTTACAAGAAATGAAAAGGAATTATGTGAATATTATGTAAATTATGTGTTTTATGCTTAATTATTAGGGTTTAATTAATTAAGAATAAAAATGAGCATCAAAATTAAATATTAGATAAAGCCAATATCTATTAAGAAACTTGTAGTGGGCTTAACAAGGATTACAGATATATAAAGAATACCGAAATCCGAGTTATAACGAAGAAGTTATGAGCTGTCGAAGTTTCACGATAAACCGGCACGATGCCGAATGTCGTAAAAAGTGAGTTTTTGATAAACTACTTTTTAGCCTTAGTGATCTAAACGAAACTCGTAGTGTTCGTTAAACCGAGAGTAGGTATAAAAAGAACGCCCAAATCTGACTTCGTATGAGGAAGTTATGATTTTTCGAAGTTTCAGCTTAGCAGTAGACAGCTAAAAACTCGAATTTTAGATCGATAGATTTTTAGCCGACACGACCTAAACGAGAATCGAAGGTCTCGTCATTTATAGCACAACGGTAAAAAGTCTGACGAAAACGGACGTCGGATGAAGAAGTTATGAATTTTTAACGGATTTCCTATCCCGGTCTGTTAAAAATAATAATTTAAAAATTAAAATCAAAATTAGCCAACGAGGTCTAAACAAAATTGTAGAGCGTAATTTTACCTACGCGTGCATATAAAGAACGTCAAAAACGGAGCCCGTATGAGAAAGTTATGGATTTTACAAGAATGGGCACAATTTTCGAGAAAATTCGCAAGGAATGGTGCTGGCCACGTGATCCTCGCATGCATAGCCCATGCGCAACACGCGTGTCGCTTGCTGATTTGACCGAGGGTGCGGTCCAATGATCTTCCGACGCGCCTCGCTTCTGACTCATCTTTCGAGCTTCGCTGGCCCAATCCGAAGGCGCCGCGTGCCCTTCGCGTGTCCGAAGCTCGCACCCGCCACCTGGCCTCACTCGGCGGATGCCACCTGCCTTCGCTGACTCCTCCTTCTCGTCCGAACCCTGGCAAGCTGACCCCTATAAATAGAAGCCATGCGAGATCCTCCGGGGGAAATTCCAAATTTGTCATTTTTCACCCATTTTTCAATATTTTAGCCATTTTCGCTTCCCCCGATGCCCCGAGATCATTTCCAACGCCCGGAACACGTCCCGGAGTGCCCGAAGGCCCGGAAAATTTATCTTTTCGGTTTCGAAGCCCGTCCCTCGCAAAGCCCGGTTTCTCAATAAAACTCCCGGTTTTATTAGAAACGATCGTTTTAGGAAACGAATTGCTGCCCGGTTTTCATTAAATTAGGTGAGTGTATAGTCACTTTCACCTTACACATAGATATGAAGTATTTACCTTAAAATACGTGCTATGTGTAAATATATTAATTGTTTATTTGAGGTGACTGTTGAATTGATGTTTTATACAAGTTTTAAACTGTATATATATTTTTATCTACAAATGTGTTGGGTAAAACATGGGTAGATGAATTAGATGATGTGTGATGAAATAAAAGTGATGAGAGGTATCGATGTTTAAGATGATCTAGTCATCTAGCAGAGTATAGATAACGGCCACAGACTATTTTAGATAGCCCAGTGGAACGTTAGTAAACTTGTAATCGGTACGTATGTTTGAACTATATGTTCATTAGGTATTTTTGAACTATGTGTTCATCCATTAGTTCTTCCTTTTGACACTATTACGTGTCGGGGTACGGGAGCGTACGGGAGTACTTTATCAGTATTTTCCCTATACTTTTATTTGGAAGAGCTTTGGAGTCTTTGTTCTTTTATGAAGTGATCGGACGAACTTCATGAGTTAGTGATATAGATTATGAGTTAAATAGTTGGTGTGTGATAAAATAAAGTGATGAGAGGTCTCGATGTGATTTGAGATTCAGTCATCTAGCGGAGTTTGGATGACGACCACAGACTTTCTAGACAGTCCAGTGGGAAACATTAGCAGGCCCGCAACCTGTAGGTGTTAATGAACTTGAGTGTTCATTCGCTGTACTCTATTCCCCTCATGATTGCCTTTAGTGCATGCGTGGCTGGGGAAACCCCTTAGTATGTTCATCAGCTGTATGGAAAAACCCATTGACATGTATTGCGGGGGGAAAACCCGTGGGAAATACCGTCAATGAATAAGAGCTATAAACTTAGCATATGGAAAACTCATTGACATGTATTGCGGGGGGGAAACTCCCGTGGGAAATACCGTCGATGAATAAGAGCTATGGACTAGCACATGGCGACGATGTGACTTCGTGCCTATTTGACATAAATTGCTGAAGGAAAGCAATGTTGTCAACTTGTTGGTTGTTTTATGTTAGGATGTCTTGTTTGACATAACTTGCTGAGGGAAAGCAATGTTGTCACCCCGATGTTTGTTTTATTTTTCATAACTTGCTGAGGAACCCCCAAAGCAATGTTGTCACCCTTAGTGATAATCCTTAAGCTAGGTCCGTTGTGATAGTTGTTTTAGGGACGTAAAGTGAGGATAATGGGAATGGGTAATTAGGGTTATTTTTGGTTGATGAAATTAATAAATTTATTATTGACTGAGAACTTAATAAGTTTATTATTTATTGTGGGTTGAAAACCCTATATATGCTCACCAGTCTCCCAAGCCTGACCCACTCAGTTTAATTGTATCACAGGTATCGATACGAAGTTGCTTTACACTGAAAGATTAAAAGAGAAGTATATCACTAGTGTAAATGAATGTAAGTTTTGTTTATGCTTATGTTTTTGTATTGACAATGACATCCCAATGGTTTAAGTGAATAAAATACATTTCTTCGGAAATGATTTGATAACATATTTATCATATTTTTCTGGGAACAAATTCTGCAACACTTTTAATCAAATGATTACTCTGAAATTATTTTAAAAGCATAAATTAAACCGGTTTTTTCTGGCCGTGAAATTGGGGATGTCACAATTACGCTGTAAAATTGAAGGAGTCATAGATGTAACCAATTTAGAAGGAGCTGTTGGAACCCCATTTATGGCAAGAACCAACTTTTCACGATTTTTAGGGGATATCTCGATGAGATTTCACGGAAGGGGAGGGCGTTGTTCGTGGCGGGGCTAGCAAAAGCGATGGCGGAGCCGGAGGCGTCGAAAATGGTGGAGGGTTGCAGGTCCGACAAGCAGTGGAAGGGATAAGGTAGGCTGCATCGAGTGAAGTAGAACGAGAAGAGGGAAAGAGTTGGGGTTCACTGCAGAGCTGTCGCTGGTGATGGAGGAGGGTGGATGTCGGATGTGGATCTCACACAAGATGTTTCGTCGAGGGTCTCACAAAGGAATAGAATGGAAGCATATTATGGAAAATGGGCAAGAAGATGATGTCGATGTTTTGTTGGAGAGGGGTGGGAGGGAAAAGCAGTCCATGAGAAATAGAAAGAGTAGAAGGAACAAAGCAATGGGTAAAAAAGGAACAAGCGGCTCTTATTTTTTTATTTTTTTCAGACTCTCCTCCATATCTGAAATATTAAGAGGCTTATAAAACACTAAGAGGCAAAAAATAAGAGCCTACCAAACAAGATATATCTGAACTTTTAAAAGGTTACCTCTTAATTTTTCAGCTAAGAGGTAAACAAACAGGGCCCTCGTTAGGTATTCCATTGATTTAGAGGACATTATTTCATTTCTTTTAAGTCTCTAAGAGGGAGTGAGGAAAGATTTCTTTGAAGTTAGTCTAGATATTTGTAAATTATTAGAGAACACAAAAATATAAGATTATATCTCCTCCATCTACATAACTAGACCAATTTGTCACAATATCTCCATTTTGATTTTCTGATTATAAAAATAATATATAATCAACATTGATGTATATAAATATGAATATGGTAATACAGATTCTTCGTCTTCATAGGAGTTAAAAAGGAGATCCAAATGATTCTTCATATATAGTGAAATATGATAATAATTTAAAATTTTTAAAAATAAAAATACAACATAAAACAATAACAACACTAATAACGGTGACCGGAGAACATTAGCAATAAGACACTAGCAACAACATATTAACAACAACATGTCCACGCTAAAGGAACAACAATGACTTTTGATAGTATTAGCAGCGACCATTGTCACCATTATTGTCCTAAAATATTGTAATGTATTATATGTCCCCCTTAAATACTTCACAATTCCACATGACATAACAACAATACAAGAACTATTACCATGAGGAACATGCAAAATTTATATCTAATTTAGGAAGATTTTGTTTTGCTAAATCTTGAAACAAAAGCTTACTGGATTTAGTTAGATTGGTCCTTTAAATAGCCTACAAAGTGACCTAACAAATTGATTTTATTTTTCTCTTTTAGTTATCCTACAAAGTGATGAAACAAGCAAACTATTTAACTAAAAAATGGAACAAGTTTGATGAAGAAAGTAAAGAGTTAAGGGGATGTTTGATAATTGTCGATAGACTCAGATTATATTGAGGCGAGGCCTGATTGAATCAGACACATATTGTTACCGGACCCGGTAAGAGGCATATAAGAGGCTATAGGATCAAATCAGAGTCTTTTAATTATGATGTCAAACAATCTGAATGTCAGACCCAACCTCTTACTAGATTAAGTAAGAGGCATACTAAACATCCCCTAAATTCGGCTTTGTAGTATACATGGAAACGGTCATTTTGAAGCAAGGCTTGATTGAGTTAGACACATCTTCTTACCGGACCCGACAAGAGGCATATAAGAGGCTATAGGATCAAATCAGAGGCTTCTAATTATGATGTCAAACGGTCTGAATTTCAGACCCAACCTCTTACCAGACTAAGTAAGAGGCATATCAAATAGCCCTTAAATTCGCCTCCGTAGTATACATGGAAACAGTCATTTTGAATAAT
Source organism: Lactuca virosa (assembly GCF_052849685.1). NCBI lineage: Eukaryota > Viridiplantae > Streptophyta > Magnoliopsida > Asterales > Asteraceae > Lactuca > Lactuca virosa. The sequence goes on along the minus strand of NC_136426.1, from coordinate 257,687,215 downwards.
CTTTTGAACAACACCATCACCATTTCTCCTTCCTCTATTCCCCAACCCCTCCCCGCAACCACTGCCTCCCATATCAATAGAACTATACAAATAAAGTTCTTTTATCCATAAGAACAAGAAAGCTACACGGAACAAACCAAGTTACGCCCTAGGGCTTAGGGTTTCGGAACAAAGATCTTATGGTTGACGGTTATTTTTCAGAACAAAGATCTTCTTCAGTTCTCCAAAACCCACCCAACAAGCCGTAGACACAATGATCTTATGTCTTGCTTCAACCGAGAAATGCAAGTTGAAAATAAATCAATGTTAAAACTCATTACGGGAAGGTTTTTTATTTATATTTTTCAAATCCCCATAGATAGCACAAAAATAAACATTAATCATGACATTACAATAGATTTTTTCACACCATATAGACGATGGCTAGTTGATCTACATTATATGAAAATATGAATATACTCTAGTGTAGATAGGAAAAAACCCAACCATAAGGAAAGACATATAAGCAAATACATTCAACCTAAACGCACACATTAATTGGACACATAAAACAATCCTATATTCTTCCAGGAACAGGGTCTATCAAGGATGGTTACTAACAAGAGGAGCATTTCTGCCCACAGTAACCTTACGACCTACTACCTTTCCATAATTAGTAATATTAACAGCTTTGCGAGTTGGGCAGCATGGAGCGTAAATCCTATCGCAGCAAGGAACATCAGGATGGTCGTCACCTACAGTCGTTGCAACAAGAAACAACATGATGATGACGATCACACCCATTGTTTTCACAACTGAAACCATCTTGGATAAATTCAGCGATCTTACTTTCTTAGACTCCAACACAAGCGATGGTCTTTTATTATATGACAACCCATAATAAGACTCGTATATATATATATATATATATATATATATATATATATATATATATATATATATATATATATATATATATAAGATAAGCATCCACTTGCCGTCCATAACTGATGTGAAAAATTATTAGTCTTTTCTTATATAATATCACTCTTTGTCCAGTATAGTATGACATATATCGTCACAACATCCATTATTGATGTAAACCTGATTTGCTTTAACTCAATATATAAATACTCTCTTCTACAAGTATAAGAATCTAAGCACAATATGATTTGTCCAGCGCTAATTGAATGATTGGCCGTTTGTCATGTTCATTTGGATTTATGAATTTTAGCATTAGAGTAGACAAGTGGTTTAGTTAAATGTTTGGTCTTAATTAGACAATAGTATATGGTACACCGAATAACGATAAACTTTTATCATGTTGAAAGTCTGAGTTCAGATGCCGAAGGCGTTCAGTGTTTAAATTTATAAAATCGAATATTATATGCTAAAATGAAGAATGAAATAAGTGCTAGTAACTTATGCTTAAGAGTTATAAATAAAAACAACGATTTAAAGATATAGTGGAAAGAGATGTAGAAATGGAATGAATTACTAAAGTATTAGGTGTAGCTTGTTTTTTCAAAGCGAAAACGCATGAAGTATGCGGACCACATCTGCAACCATTTGCAGTAGAAAAGGTGACACACACCTGCAACCTATGATGAGAACTCTGTTTGTTTTTTAACATCAGCAGGCTGTTGCAATAAACTGAAATTTTAATATTTCTTTTGGCAACAAAAACACTTTTCTACAATTATAAATATGTTAAATATCCTCTTTCGAAAAAAAAGTCATTAAATATCATAAAAACACTTTATCTAAAAAAATTAGATTAAATTTTAACTTCATTTTTTCAATAAAAGACTTTATATTTTATTTTTCCCAACTCGAAAATGGTTTCTTGCTATACTCAATTTTTTTTACCTCAAAATGTATTTTCAACTTGCCAATACCAATGAACCATCATCCAGTTTTGAGTTTTGACTTCAAAAATGATTCACGATAACCCAAATTACAGTCAATTTAGACCAAACTTTGACTTTTTGTTTTCAGCTTTCGAACTCCAATTTTTTTACTTTTGACCATTTAAATTTGGAATCCTTCACATGAGAAATCACTTCGTATAACACCATTCATCAGATTCCTATTTCATGAATGCAACATCAATGTTGACTGTGAAGTCCAATTTTTATTTTTACTTCGATGCTTATCTTCACAAAAACAACTTCGAATCGACAACTAGGAACACCAATTTTGACTTGAACATTGACCATTCACTTGCTTCCTATGACTATCGATTTCTCTTCAAAGTATTACTTCAATGAATCACTTCGATACATAAACACTTCGATATCACTCAACTATATTAATTAATACTTACTTTGCCGGGGCTGTGGCCTCTTTCCCAAAACACTATATTAATACTTTGATATTCAAACACCATCTTTCAATTCCAATTCGTATTTAGATCAAACACAAATTAAAACAAATGCAACACTATCTTCATATGTTCATCCATTCATCCGGTAACAATATCAAAGGAATCATCGTTTTTCAACAATTCAAACAATTCCATCATTGACTGAATTCACTTTTATCGATCAATTTAATCAAGTGATGGATGGAATTTAAAAAAACAAGAACAGGTGAAACGTGAATGGATGAAAGCAGAACAAGTTGAGATGAAAGCTGGAGCGAAGGAAGAGGATGGAGCGGTGTTATGTGATTTTTTTTTTGTGTCCGTTCTTTTTTTTTTAAGATTGAGAAGAGTTTTGAAGTGATTGGTCCAATGTTGCACCAAGAAGCACATTGACAGGTTTTTTTATGTAGAAGACTTCTAAAAAACAAACCGCTACAAAGTCCAACTGTTGCGCATGTTCTGTGTGGCGCAACGAAAAGTGGTTCGGAAGAGTTCTTTTTTAAAAAACAAAAAAAAAACAAAACAAAACAAAACAAAACAAACAGGCTCTTACTTTTATGCAACAAAGAAAAAATGATTACAATTTATAATTAGTTACAATGTTTTGAAACCACTCTTCATATAGCCTACAATTCATAATATTAATCTGCTAAGGTACACTACACAAACAAGTAGAAGAGGGGGGGGGGGGGGGGGGTGGTGTTTGGCATGGGCAACCACACATGGTCCACATTAGGGATGAGATTTAGAATCGAAAAACTGCACCGAAACTGGAATATGCTAAACCGGTTCGGGTTTTGGGTTTTAATAATAGCCTTATCCAGATTTCGGGTATTCCGGATATGGATCTATTGGGTCCTAGTAAACCGAGTAAAAGAACCAAAATCGGGTAAAAGAACCAAAACTGGGTACAAGAATCATGGCAAACCGGGAATCATGTTTTTTGAACTTGTATTCTTTTGGTAACATCATGAAGTGAATGATTAGTTCGATAAAAACAAGAACATCTAGGAATTATGGTGAATATTTAGTTCAACTTAAACTGCATATCCGCTTCGTTATAAGTTCGTTCGGGCTGATTTTTTTTTTTTTTTTTAAAATGTAGTTCAATATTTGGCTTTATTTGTAGACTCCAGAAACACCTTATTTGCATATGTATTGAGTGAATTACGGTCCTCTAAAATATGAGATATCAAATATGTTTTGCTGTTGTTACTGTATTGTTGATGAAATTTTACTCGACTTTAAACTGTTATATCTGCTTTGTTATAAGTCCGCTCGGGCTAATATTTTTTTAAAAATTATAGACCATTATTTGGCGTTAGTTGTAGACTGAAGAAACACTGTATTTGCATATGTATTGAGTGACTTACATCCCTCTAAACATGAGATCAAATTAGTTTTGTTTCTTTTACTGCATTGTGCTGAATTTTTAATTCACTTTAAACCGTTATAAGCTCGTTCGGGTTGATTATTATTATTTTTAAATGTAGTTCAATGTTTCGTCTCAGTTTTAGACTCCAAAACACCTTATTTGCATATGTACTAAGTGACTTACATGCATCTAAACATAAGATATCAAAACACTAAATATAAAAAAATTGGTATTTCTGGGTTTTCCGGTTCTAGACACACTCTACCCGTTTTCACCCTACCCACATTGATTTTTTGGGTTTTCCGGTTCTATACCCACTTTACCCGGTCCCGTACTCGGAACCGAACCGAATCGGAATCGGTTCCTATATACCGGTCTGGTTTTCCGGTTCTACTAAATCCCGTTAACCGGTTTCCGGGTTTTCGGGGTCCAGGTCATCCGGGCCGGGTTTGGACCCACTTTCATCTCTAGTCCACTTTATAAATGGGCCCAATGTATATGTGTAATCGAACAAACATAATTAGAGAACTAATTAACTCCAAAAGAAATCAAAAAATTATTTCTTATTTTTTTATTTCATTATATAACTAATTAAAAGAAATTAAATTGATAGACGGTGTTAACACAAATAAATAATATTTCTAGATAATACTCATACATATCAATTATCAAAATTGAAGTTATTAAAATCCTATTTACGGTCCACAATGTTAAAATAAAGACTTAATAGATTAACAATAATGGTCATTGCTTGTTAAAATAAAGACTTAACAAATTAACAATAATAGCCATTGAGAATGATATATTTGAGAATATTGATTACGAAGAGTTTTGACTGTTTTTAAAATATTTATCAAATTATCGTAGTATTAACGAATTTTTCTTATATATGAAAACATTTATATTTAAGGGACCATTTTTACTTTTCACACAAGGCCATCAAAATCAACGGGATGCTCTGCACATAAGCACAATACCATTATTTAATTACAAAATATCTAGACATATCTCCACAAAACCTGAGGATTGTTGGGTATCAATCAACAAGATTTTGAAATTATTTTATTTAAGAAAAGTTATCCTTCCCTACAAAGAAGTTTGTCCTTCCATAAAACTACAATTCTCTGGATAGCAGTTTACCACTCCATCATGCCCAACTATACAAAAAAATCTATTAAGGTATATGTTATCATACCTAGCTATCCAACTAGTTTGAATATCAACTTTTTTCTGTTTAAAATAGACCAAGCTTGGTATCCGTTAAGTCGAGTACATTTCACATCTCTACATTCTTCACACCTATCAAAGCTACTATATGTAACGTCCCACAAATTCATAGTAAAATTTTCATTTTAAAAAAACAATAAACCATACAATCGAGTTGTTCCAAAACCAATAAAAGTAAATATATCGTTGAAACATAAGAGTAAAAATCATAAATAGCAGTTACGAAAAAATATGGGGGTGATGTGCAGTCACGCCGAGCCCTTCCCTTTGGAACCAGAAGTACCTGAAACCATAAACATGAAACTGTAAGCACAAAGTTTAGTGAGTTCCCCAAAATACTACAAATCATAAATAGAAAAGAAAATGTGATGCACCAACCATAGTCTTACAATTATTGTCATGCCATGAGCCGTATCATGGTCTTTCCTTGCCAAGCTAGCGGCCAAAACCCAGGTCTTACAAACAAGTGCCAAGAGCCACCTCCTGGTCTTCCATGCTAGTATCACAAAGACAACTAGCATCCTACATATAACTGCCAGGGTCCAGACCTTATCTTGCATACAATTTCCAGGGGTCACCGCTTGGTCCTCCTACATAACATAATCCAGTGGGTCGACATTAGTGCCTTCGACCCACAAGTACAGTGAGGAGACTCACCTAACTCACAATGCCGACTAAAACTCAACTTAATGTCACACCGACCACAACTAACTGCTCTCATCGCCAAATGATGGGTGCTAAACACCTCCTAACAATCCACACAAGGTAAACCCTAAGTCTACCTTCTAAAAATAGAAATTTGACCAAACGTCAACCTGTGCTAAAAATCAAAGTCAACAACCCACAATGCCAATTATCAAGCCTCATGTCGTGACCAACCCTTGTTCACGTCATGAGAGTCAACTTAAACCGATTCCAACTCGACTTGACCCAACTTAGCCAACTTAGTCTTGGAAAAACATTTGAGCTAGGCTTACAGCGTGAACATCCTCGTGTCACGCCGTGAGTGTGACAAACGTCAATTTTGGTCAAACAAAGTCAACAAAAGTCAACCAGGTCAACTCAACTCGTATTAGAATTTTAGGAGAAATGTGATATTCCCTAATGTTTCTAATGTACTATTGGCAAGTTATGATACAAAGTACATCTCTTGTTGCCAATTATTGAATATAAACCCTAATTAGGGTTAGTAACATAAAAATTCGATAATTCAATTATATATTATTTTGGTATAAATAATATTCATAACACAATTTAGTTGAGTTAATAAACTTTATTCTAGATGACAAATTCATAACAAAGGTTACATATTCAGATTTTTTGGTGAATTCGTCACCAAATGCGACAAATTCTTTACCCGGCTTAAACACTCAAACTTTAACGAAAAGAATAGGAATCATCTTAACTCTCGTGGAATGTGTAATTATTTTTGATGATAATGATTTTTTATAATAATTAGAATTTAGATGATTCAAATTAAGTAATTATACATCATTTTTACCACAATTTTTAAAAAAATCATCAACTCTTATAAAAATTACCCATTATTTTTATACAAATAAACTAAAAGACCACATTTGTCTTATATGATTATCACCCTTTTATAAAGTATTATTATTAAATTAAAAGAGTCATACTTGAATATTAAATTCAAGAAAACCATCCCATGCCCTCTGTCACACCCCCAAACCAAGGATGGCGGAAACGTCCGGGGGTGGAGGACTTCATGTATAGTATCATAACAACATTTTGCAATAGTGATCAAAGTAAACACAACCAACATATATATAATTGAAAGAGTTACATCATTGTATGAATTACATGTTTCCAAACCAATTACAATATGTTGACAAAACGTGAAATGTTTGACGCCTTAACGTCCCATCCTCAAAAGCATTTGGTTACCTGTTTAGTGATTTCCTGAGAATACAAGTTGGTTTGAAAAAGTGTCAACACAAAGGTTGGTGAGTCCATAAGTTTTTGTATGCAATTATGAAAACCTTTTTCTTGTAAAAGTAGTGTCCGTTCCAGAAAATCCAATATTTTCCTTAATGTGTAAATGTAGTCTTAAAACCCAAAGACCAGAATGTACAATTAATTTGTCATATTTATAGTAAAACAATGCAAGTTTAAATCGACATAAACTCGTTTGATTTCAATGAAATCCCCATAAATTCTATGTTTGTTAATACTTTCTGTGAGTTATTATAACCATGCTATGACCTAGTTGGCCTGAAACGACGTTCTTCAGGCGTCGGAAATGTTATGACATCTGTCACCTCAGACCTGCCGTCCTAGCTGTTGCATGCAGCTCAGGTGTGGGTTTGTCAAACCCAATATAGATCTATATACAACTATCACGCTCTCCCTCCAGGAGACTCTGGTTACAATACAGGACTTATTGGTAAATGTGAAGCGAATGTCTCACAAAGTTATTAACGAATTTACGTGTAACGAAATGAAAATCCCTTTTGTATAAATGTACCGTTTTTGTATGAGTGTGTTATGTAAAGTATCATAAACTATACCTATTATAGTTTATCAAAACAAGGGTAGTAGTGATAATGTACGCAAACTATACTTAACATAGTTTATTCAAATGTTTGTATGTAATGGATGTACTTTGATTATAACAATTTGTTATCTTTTATATTATATATATATATATATATATATATATATATATATATATATATATATATATATATATATATATATATATATCAAAATCCATTTATTAACTGATGCATATCTACATACTAAGACAAAATGTCATTTATTTGCATTAACATATATTCACATAAAGATATACACCTTGCTCGACATGTTACAAGGTGAAATGAAATTGATAGCATTTTTCTGTTGTTAACATTTTCTGTTACTGTTCTTAGAAAATTCATAGAAAATTCATAACAGGTCCAAATCAGAATCCGTAAATTCTGGGAGTTTGGAAAACGTGTCTAGTTTTCTCATAAATTTTTTTCATGATTTTTAGTGGTCTCCGACATGTGTGAAAATGTCCATAAATACAGACTGGTCCGGATTGGTTCTTGAAATGATAGACAGTTTTGTAAAAATCACCATAAATTGTAGAAAAATCGTATGGAGATGTGTAAGTAACCATTTTAAAGCTAAGAACTGGAACTACTTCCACCTAAAACAGTTTTGAAAACTAAAATATTTAAGTTGACCAAAATAGTCTGTGAATGGAGCCCAACTTTTCTGATGAAAGCTGTTAGAAGCGTTTTAATTGTGTTCTTGGTGTTTTAACTTGTATTCCCCCCCTTAAAACTTAAGAAAACATGAAAATGTAGGGGTATGAACTCACCTTGTGTGATTTCAGTGGATGAGTGTTGGAGAAGGGAAGTGTTCAACTCAAGAACACTTGAAGAAGCCTTGAAGATTTCGAGAATCTAACACCAAAGGGATGGAATTTGTGTGAGCAACCCATGATTTGAGTAGAATGAAGTGTAATAATCACAAGGAGGATGAGTTATACTTACCAAGAGTGAAAGAAAACTTGATGATCAGCCTTGAAATCCCGAAATTGAGAGAGAAAGTTGGAGAGAAAAGTTGTGTTTGATCTTTGGTGGAAATGAGTGAAGTGGGTGAAATGAAGAGAGAGAGAGTGTGGGAGTCTTTCAGCTCTTTGGACGAGATAATGGCTGAAAAATGATGAGAAAGTACCTTGACATGACCAGGGTAGGGTGGGAGGAGTGGCTGGCCATAGAGTGGGTGAGGGGGGGGGGGGTTGCTTGTGTCATAAAGTAAAGCAAGGTCAACACTCCACCTTAATTACTCCAACCACTAAATCTTGGATAAGATTTGCATTAAAAACGTGATTAATTAAGACATATGGGTCTTAATATGTTAAAATAAAGTTTTGGGTGGAAATCCTTCGTTAAAATAATTAAAGACGGGCTTAAAACTGAGTCGGGGTCGAAAACCGGGTAGAAAAACGCAAAATCCGAAGTCAGGAGGTGATTTCGGTCTTGGTCGCTGAAGTGGACCCGAAGTGGAGCTCAGTCGCGGATGCAGAAGGAAGGCGCTGCGGTCCGAAGTTAAGAGGCTGCGGTCCGAAGTCAGGAGAACCGGAAGCGAACATCGGATGCGGGCTCCATGTCGCTGCGGTCGGCGGCTGCTGGCTGCGGCTTGCTGGCTGCGGCTGCGGCTAGATGGCCGCGGCTCCTCAAGGAGACTTCGGTTCAAGGAGGGTTTGATCCCTATAGAAGGGCTCCGGCCCTAAGAGGCTATTTTCCAAGGTATCTTCCCGTTTCGCATGGTTTTTCACCAAGTCAAGTGTCGGGACACCCCAATTGATTACGAAAAAAAAACCAAAAGAGGTTTTGAGAGAGATTTGGGAGAGATTTGACGTTCTTGGAGAGATTTCTTATACAGAGAGAGATTTGGGAGAGATTTGACGTTCTTGGAGAGATTTCTTATACAAAGAGAGATTTAGGAGAGATTTGACGTTTTTGGAGAGATTTCTTATACAGAGAGAGATTTGGGAGAGATTTGACGTTCTTGGAGAGATTTCTTATACAGAGAGAGATTTGGGAGAGATTTAACGTTCTTGGAGAGATTTCTCATACAGAGAGAGATTTTGGAGAGATTTCACATTCTTGGAGAGATTTGGGAGAGATTTGACATTCTTGGAGAGATTTCAAATAGAAGGAGATAGAGTGAAAACGATTGAGGGAGGTTTCGTTTGTGACCTTTTTGAGTGTCCGGCTTCGCAATGCAAGGTCCGTAAACCCCGTTAAGTCATGTTTTAGTGTCCTACACACTCCCGATGAGTGTGCAATAGTGTTTTATCTCTTTGGTTCATTTGTTTAGCATTATCAAGGCTAAGAAAAATTAAACACACGAATTTTCCAAATGATGTTTTCTCATTAAAATAGCGGGTTGTTTAGTAATTACATAGAGTAAACCCTAACATACAAGGGTCAACTGAGTTGACCGGTTTGACTTGTTGACTTTGTTTGACTTTGTTTGACTTTGACTTGACCGGAAATTGACGATTGTCACACCTTCCCCCCATAACTACCCCACCCCCACCCACCCGCCCTCCCTCTCTTTCTTATTTCGGCCGACCCCTCCCCCCCCTCATCCCATCTTCTTCATTTTGTTCATCTCCTTCCTCAAGAACAATCTCTCTCTCTCTCTCTCTCTCTCTCTCTCTTTCTCTCTCTCTCTCTCAAGATTAATTTCCATAAGTTGGTTCTTGATCTTTTGGTAAGTTTTTCGTTACTAATCTAGTGATTCTATACATATATATATATTAGTTTTGTTTGAATTACACACAATAATATGTGTTAATATCCATAGGATCTATCAATCTTCAAGTGTTCATAGATTGAAATCTTTCATCTCCACCTCTTTATCCACCAAGAATCACACTCAAGGTGAGTTCATACCCTTCATTTTCATCTTTATCCAAGTTTTAGGGGGGAGGGGCGGGGGGGATACAAGTAAACTTGTATAATTGTACAGGTTGTTAACACACTTTATTTTCATGTTGTGTAAAAATGTTATCTACATGAAATAACGTTATTACCTAGTATTATGAACATTTATGTGTGGTATGTTGTTTAAAATACAAATCTACGAAAAATGAGTATAAACATGCTATATGTTCTTAAGAAAAAGTCATAAAAACAGAATTATAAAAACTATGGTTTTTATGAACATAATATGACTTTTCTAGCAAAAATGGTTATAACCAAGTTATTACACCATTTTTGTGGGATATAAATCAAAATATGTTATTTTGGACATATGATATGATACTAGTTATATATAACAAGGATTTGGTTTTACAAAAAAAGGAAAACCTAAAAATCTATCATTTTTGTGTAAAAAAATAGGGTTTTCTAACAAAAATGGTCATAACCAGGTTATGGTACCATTTCTGTGAGACTTGACCTAGAATATGTTGTTTTAAACATGTAAGGATAACTTGACTTAAACGTCACAAAAAGGTAATAATAAATTTTACAAAGTTTATAATTCAATATTTACCGTTTGGTGACGTAAAGAAAGTAAAAAACTAGAAAATTGACTTTATCGTACTAAAAGTTAATATCCTTGTGTTAGATGTATAATATATGTTATTTAGGAACATCTTAACATGTTAACCTATATATATATATATATATATATATATATATATATATATATATATATATATATATATGTGTGTGTGTATATATATATATATATATATATATATATATATATATATATATATATATATATATATATATATATATATATATATATATATATATGTGTGTGTGTGTATATATATATATATATATATATATATATATATATATATATATATATATATATATATATATATATATATATATGGGTACAACGAAATATTCATTATAAACTATAATAAGTGTAGTTTATGGGTCATTAACACTATTATAACATTTTGGGACAAGACGAATAATTATATAAAAGTATACAATTATTATACACCATATTAATACCATGGAAAAATGATAATTACACACACAGGGATTTTTATTACAATAAAACGTAAACATGTTGAAACAATTATGAGACAAAGTCTTCACCGTACCTACTAGGATACACACTAAAGTCCTAAATTATAACTACCAGAATCTATGTAAGAGAGTGTGATACTTGTTTGTAGATCTATATGGGACTGACAATCTCGCACGTAAGCTACTAGCTACAGCTAGACCGACAGGTCTGGGGTGACTAATGTCTAACATTCCGATGCCTGAAGAACATCACAACAGGCCTGTTAGGTCACGATTTTGTGGTTTGAACTAGGCAATTATCTTGTATAGATCATGTTAGGGTTTTGGTCATAAGTTGGTGTTTGTAGGCTTGCGGTTTTGTGTTCACGGTTGAACAAGTGTTCATGGCCGTGAACCTGTGTGCGGTTGGTCGTGTTCATATAAATAGGGTCTATCTTGTCAGTGTTGAGAGACGTTAGCTAGTCAGACGTATGTATGTGTTCTTCAAGGTGTACCTGACGTTTACGGTTATAAACGTGCGTGTTGCTTGAGTAATTCCTTCTTCTACTCCATTCTTGTTATTGTTTGATTAATCATTGTTTGATCACTGGTTTGGTTCTTGGATTTGGGACTTTACAATTGGTATCAGAGCCAATCCGGTGTCAAACTCGTTTTTGGTGTTTATGGTTGGGTGTTTATCCTCACTTTTCAAGATTTTCAAGTGTTTTCTGTGGGATTTTGCTGATTGTGAGTAAATTCAAGGCTTAAGGGATCAAAATTTGCTCGAAAAACTACTGTTTTAGGTGTTTACATTTCATCCTGTTGAACCTTTTACGGCCGTGAACTAGGAGTACGGCCATGAACCATTCATCCCATTTGACCGTGTTCATCTCGTGACCGTGATCCATTGTTTGACCGTGATCAACTCATTGGACCGTGAACTGTTATTGATAGTGAACTGACCGTGAACCGTTTTCTGTGTACGGTCGTGAACTCTGTACGGCCGTGAACTCTCCTGGTTATAATCGTTTACGGTTGCTTTTCTTTACAATCCTTTAATTTCAGTCAATTAAGAAATCTCAGAAAATTTAAAAAAAAATGGAACCAAAAAACTTTCCGGTAAATGAAGTTTCATGCTCTAAATCTTGTCAAAACCACTGTTAAATTTTTATGTGAGCAAATTGAATTGATAAAGAGAGAGAACGAAGACCTAAAATATGAGAAGTATACTCTTAAGAAAGACCAGAGACCATTAAAAGAGAAATTAGAGGCCAAGACTAGGGATTTTAGGAAGTTGCAGGAAGATTACAGCAACAAGTTTGAGAATTATAATTACATAAAGAAACAACTTGCTGCTGTCACTGAAGAACTTGACACATTGAAGATACATTTTGAAATGCTGATTTTAACTTTAAAAAATTCGATGTGTCAAGTGAAAAAGTGGCAACAATAATTGAAAAACAAATGAAGTGGAAGGACCAAAAACAAGTAGGTATAGGATGTGAGAGTGTCCCTCCCCCATTCAATCACAATTATACTGCTAAACCTTTCACTCAGGAGGAGATAGACCGAGAACCATTTATGGTGTATGGTAAACCAGCTGCACATGTCACAGAAAGTAGTGCTAGGGAAATAGATAGTAACGTTTCTACTTCCCATGCAGATTCATCTCTAAGTCAAGGAAAGCAAGAGTCTGGAGAGAATAGTGCTAATAATAATTCTGTTTTGAAAAATGATGTTTCTGTTTCAGACAATATTGTTTCTAAAACTGATGATTTGATTGGTGATGATTCTGTGTCTAATTCTGATGCTCCAAATGTTGCTTGTGGTGATGTGTCTAATAATTCTGATGTTTCTGTTAGTAGCACACCCACTGCACCTACACCTGTCACACAACCTGAATCATGCACTTGTACATGTGGAAAGAGTAAGGGAGTTGATAACAAAAATAAACCAGAGAAGAGCGGTACCAGTTATTATGCTAAAAAGCAAACATGTTTTAACTGTGGAACTGCTGGACACATCGCACGCAATTGTCTAAATCGGGCATTTGTTCCTTTTTATGAACACAGAGGAGAGAACAAGTCAAGAGGAAGATCTCTTGTTAGAAAATTCTTGAGACCTCGTTCTCGTGATGGTGATTGGAATATTCAAAAGGACAGAAAAGGGCTGGACTTAAAAAGGATAAACAGGTTTTCAATAAAACAGCCACAGATGCTTTGGAGAAATCGAATGCGGCCAACCCAAGATCGATATCGTCAAAGGCAGCATCTGGATCCTCGACTAATCCTAGCCGGAAATCCAAACGATCAAAACAAAAGAAAAACATTTCAAAATTACCTGTGAACATTTCAAAACCTAAATACCAATGGGTGCCCAAATATTTAATTGTCCAATCACCTTTGCTTCTGGAAGTGCATATGATAGTGAATTAAAATCAAAAATTGAAAAAGGAAAATCTGCTGTTAACAAAGAAAAACCCAGTGTTGTTGTGACCTGGGTGCCTAAATCTAATTGATCTCGCGCATTGTGCATGAACAGCTGCGGAGGAATGTCGTCAGACCTTTGTACGTCGACAGCGGTTGCTCCAGGCACATGACAGGAGACATCTCCCAACTGCACGTCATTCAGACTTTTAATGGGGGCTATGTTTCCTACGTGGGAGGAGATGGAGGGAAGATCACACAGAAAGGAACATTTACAAATGGAGTGCTGAGTTTTGAGAACGTCATCTATGCTCTTGAGTTAAAGTGTAGCTTGTTGAGTGTCTCACAGATCAGCTTATGGACTATGGTTTGAATTTTCTTGAGACCCCTATTTTCTAAAAATGCTACGTTTTGAGGACTGATTTTTGTTTTTAGGTAGTTTAAATTTGCGCATTTCATTTTCATTCTCTCCCATGCAAAAATTTAGGGGGAGAAATAAACAAAAAAAATCAGAAAACCAAAAATCCAAAAATAGTGTTATTTACAAAAAAAAAAAAAAAAAAAACCAAAAATCCAAAAATAGTGTTATTTCTGTTTTATTGTTTTCTAGGAAATATGAAAAACAAAAAAATAGTGTCTCATGTTAGTCTGTCTGCAGGTGATGTGTTGGGAAGTGATATCAAGTCAGTGATAACATGCAATCTTGATTAGTGTAAGGTACCAACGATGAACTGATCTAGACTCTGTATTCGATGTGCTGCTAGGCACGAAAGATTTAGATGGACTTGACTAGGCATAGAAGAACTTAAGGAATCAAATGACTTGACAAATCTTGACCTAGGTAGATACATTTAGCCTGACAATATGACGCTCGGGTAGGTTGAGCAGGGAGATATACATGAGAATATGCGGATTACACGGAATAATCTGTATCTAGAACTGTGGCTTAACTTTTCCTCGATGTACGGACTCATGTTGTCACAACTGGCATTTTGCTAGGAAATTCTATTCCTATGTAAACATCATCCATTGTAAAAGCCTGTACTCTAAGTGAATACTATACTCTATTCTCATTCAAATACATCTCATATGTCCAAATAAGGGTTGAAACCGTAGAAATCCCGGCTCAAGTTCATTATGGACTAGGATTCTCTAATTGGGCTGTAAATGGACCACATTCGTAAACCTATAACATTTTGGACCATTGGACTTAGAATGATTCATTCTAACCCTAATGGGCCTTATTGGGCCATAACTAATCCAATTAACCCTAATAGGCTATAAATCCATTCTTTTATGTCAAATTGGGCCGTAAATACACATAAGGGCCCAATGGGCCGAAACATATTTATTGGGCTTCACAAAAGCGAGCAAAGCCAAGAGTGGGCCAAATTAATTCAATTTCATCCATCTTAAGCCCAATTCCCGGCCCAATGAGGAAAAGAAAAGAAAAATAAAGGGAAATTATAGGAATTATGAGAGCTTGCCACCTCTTTATTGCATAGATGATCTCCATGCACATCACCTCACTCCCTCTCTCCTCTCTTCTTCTTATTCTCGGCCAAAACACCTCACACCGCCCTCATTCTCTAAAAAATATTTCAAGAAAACTCTCTCAAAACACTCAAGAACATCCTCCTTCCTTCCATCCAAATTTTCGAGATCTCTAGGTGTTTCAAGAAGATCTTCACTAAAGATCATCAATCTTGGGTAAGTCATCACACATTCAAGCTAAACAACTTCATTTTGTGTTAGAATACTCCTTCTAAACACTTGTTTGTGATCATACTCTTAGAAAGCTTCTAAACTCGAAAACCACACAAGGAAAGCTTGCTAAGGCCGAAAACAACATCATCTTCTCATATCCCTTCATCAAAACCGATCCATCACCCCAAGGTGAGTTCATACCCCCTTGTTTTTGGTTTTTACATGATTTTTGGGGAATAATACAAGTAAAATGTGTAGATCTATGTCATGTCTTGTGTGATTTCTTAGTTGGTTTTGTGATTGTGTGTTATTTACTTCATAAATCTAAAAATATGTTAAGAATATTAAGTTTATCACTTGGATCTACATAAAAACCTTTAGAAAAGTATGTGTTATCACATATAATACATGTAAACTTGTAGATCTGGGATTTATACACTTAAAATAGCAAAAATGAGTGTTGTGTTCAAAGATCTATAAACTAAACTCAAAAATCAGCCCTTAACAGAAAAGTTTTGGTCCAATCTCGAACTATTTTGACTACCTTAATGATAATATTTTTCAAAACTGTTTTACACGAACAAAGCTCAGCTTTATACCTTTAAAATGACAACTCTCACGTTTTCATACGATATTTCTACAATTTTTGGTGAATTTTACAAAACTGCCTATCATATTTGAAATAATTTTGGACCAACCTGTGAAGGTGAGCAATTTCACACTTGTTAGAGACCATTAAAAATTATGAGAAACATTATGAACAAAGTAGACAAAATTTCCAAACTTCTAGAGTTCACGGATCCAAATTTAAACTTATAATGATTTTTCTACAAATTTTCCAACAATCGGGTCAGAAAAGTCAAAAACCCTAAAAATGTGTATTTTCACAAAAATCAAGCCAAAAATGATATTTTTGACAAAAATGGGTTAGAAATGTTATTTTTACCAAAACTAGCTATAAATACAAGTTTTGAGCAAAATGGGGACAAATGTGTTATTTTTATTAAGATTAGGCCTTAATTGAAAAATTGAGGCTTATTGGCCAAGAACGTCGTTTTTACAAAAAGAAGACTTTTATATTCAATTCGGTAAACCTCGAACTAAAACAATCAACAAAATAATAACAAATAGGTGAAATGCATAGATAACAATTTTATTGGGCCTAATATTCACGTTACATGGTCAATGGGCCTTAAGGGCCCATTCAAGTGTATGTTGAGCCCAATAATTTCCATGACATGTTTATTGGGCCATGCGACCAATTTACATGTTAATTTGGACCTGGATTATGTGTCACATGTTTGTTGGGCCTTTGTGGTCCATTTACATGCCTATTGGGCCCAAATTACCCACATACATGTTATTGGGCCGTTGTGATCCATTTACATGCTAATTGGGCTTGGACTGAAATTTACATGATTAGTAGATCGTAACTATACCTTCACATAATTATTGAACTTTGGATACTTATACATGTACCTTTGGATTTGATAACGTACAACATACAAGTAAACATTAAACATGGTATGAAATGTTGAGAATCTAGTGAGACTTGTCGGTTGGCACCTTTGAGTGTACAACCGCAACATGTAGTTATAACCAGAGTTTCCTGGAGGGAGAGCGGGAGTTTGTGTATAGATCTATACGAGGTGAGACCCCATTCCTTAGCTGTTCGCTACAGCTAGACTAGGCCAGTCTAGGGCGACAAACCTTACCTATATCAAAACCGGCGCCTGAAAACGTCAAGACGAGCGAATTAGTCATTAGCAAGCATGGTTGTAACGGCTCACTTAGAGACTAACTTCATCAAGGATTTCGGTATATTTATACAAATCTAGACGATACTAAAAACATACATACATCGATACACAGTCTTGGAAATTTTATGATTTCGATACTTTTATATGCAGAAAATATCGGATTTTCTGGGATAAATACATTTATACATCACCTTCCACTTACAACAGAAAAAATACAGGGTTTATATCTGGATTACATTTTTGTTTATTTATACATTTCAAAAGCAGTAAACACACATGCATTAATACTTGATTTTGACACATCATTTTCAAACCACTTTACAGAAAATATCGGTTTTCTGGTGCTTTACGAACTATACAAAACTTTTCAATCAAACATGCTTATGAACTCACCAACATAATATATGTTGACGTTTTCAAAATAACTTGTATTCTCAGGGACTCATTAGGCAGAAGAATCATCAAGAATATGGGATTTTGTTTCGTGTACTGATAAACATCATCCAGTGAATGTTTTGGTCATGTAACTTAAAAGATTATACTTGATGTAAACAATGGCAGTTGTATTAAATTATGCATGGTGATGATAATGTTATGTTTCATTTATATTCACTGTAATGACAATTCAATTGTTAGTCACATGAGCCCCCGGACGTTTCCGCCGTCTGGTTCGGGGGTGTGACAGATTGGTATCAGAGCATTGTTTATATTGAACTAGCATATCTAATCATACATGATATGTAACTATAAATACAATGGGACTAAACTACTCTGAACATAATAATTAAAATACATACTTATGTGTGCATTTTAGAGTAATAACACAACAAGAACAGTAAAAGTCTTTGGAGGATTTGAACATCGCTATTAAACCCGAGCAGTTATGTAGTCGTATTGGGGGTGAATGTAGCCTGATCAACTACATTCATTCAAAATACGACCAACATGTGTTCGGGAGTAATTGTCATGGACAATGAATCAAAAACTTACCATTTAATTATCCAAAGAGAATATAGAACCAAACCTAAACAAAAATTAAAATACTATAGGAGTATTTTGTGTGCTATTTGTTTCTAGTATTTATACCTCTTCATGCAATACACTATACACGGGTATCATTAGCCAGAAAACCCCTATCTCCCTAATCAGGGAAAATCAGGGTGGCTCGACCCAGAGGAAGACCCAGAAGGAGACTCAGAGGAAGAACCAGAGGAGGAACATGAAGTAGAACTTGCAGATAGACCCGCCGAGTCAGTAGTGGACCTCGAAGAGGAAGGGCTCGAGGGCAATGATGATGATGCCTCAGATGCAGAATCTGATGACATCAATCCTCCATGCATGGCCAGAGTACCGACTTATCGTATGGGCCCCGGCGACCCCACGCCTCATAGGCAATCGATATTGGAGATAGATTCGCCAGCAGGGGATACGACCGCCTTACGTTATGACCCGAAATCCTTTCGATCTTAGTCATGGAGGACCAGCTGACCGGGCCTTCTAGTTATGGTCCGGCGCACCCGATACGTTGGCAACCAAGCTCAGGACACCCCAAATCAAACAGACCAAATGTGGTTGCTGTTGAGAGAGATGAGAGACAAACACAGGAAGTGAACGGAGACTCCCGAGCAAGACAGTTAGTTTGGTAGGTATGAATACGAGATATCGAGCGACAAGTAGCTCGTCTCCGAGGTGCATCCACTTCATCAGAACCACCACCAGACACTTGCCGCCACGATTAGGATCAACCTTTTCTTCCTCCTACTATCCGATATGACTCTCTTTTGTGTACTAAGACGGTACTTACCAATGAAACAATTATGTGCTATCTTTATTTCATGTTATTGCATAAATTCAATTATATGCACAATCGAACCCGCAAAAACGCTAAATACTTAAGGATCTCGAAACCAAAACAACCCGTATACTCTAAGGATAGACGTAACGATCGTGCCAAATCTACGATTACCTACTACCGTAAATACATCATCGGGATGTGATGGAAACAATGAGAATCATACGACAAGACGCGAAATTTATAGAGTACAACCAGGAATGACGATCATTACTTACCATCTGGCTTATCAACATGCAGCAGGAAAATGTCATCCCATAGAAATAACAAGCACACCCGCAAGACACCGTTCCTGCAGATGGACTCTGCTACATTCAAAGCTGCTGTAACAGCGGCAGTAACTGCTGCTATGGCACAACTCAACGCAAACAACACTAATAGAGGTGGAAATAGTATCGACAACTCCATCCGAAGGAACGAGCATGGAAACCAACAAGTGACAGCTTATCAATGCGCTCCAAACCCCAAGCTTAAGAGCAGGAAGCGAAAGTCAGGAAGTAAGAGAAAGGGACAGCCAACTCAAGGGTTCTCGAAGAAGCAACATGTTGTTGCTGTCCATGCGACCATGACCTCTACTACATCAACGCTAGCGAGACCATATGCTGGAAGCCTTCCAAAATGCAACCAGTGCAATGTCCATCACAAGGGAGCCTGTCGGGAGCCGTATTGTAAGAGATGCAACCGAAAGAGTCACACCACCAAATACTGTAGAACTTATCCACAACAGAATCAACAGCCAAACAACAACAGTAATCGTAACGGCCGTAACAACAACATCAACGTTGGGGCCACTCACACCTGCTATGGGTGTGGAGGAACCGGCCATTTCTGACACAATTGCCCCAAGGCTAACAATCAAGGGGCAGGAGGATCAGGAAGGGTCCTAACCCTAGGTCAAGGCGAAGCAATTCAAAACCCGACGGTTGATACTGGTACGTTCCCACTTAACAACTCTTTCTCTTTCATCTCACTCGATAGTGGAGCTGAGCGAAGCTTCGTTAGTAACAAATTCAAACACTTACTAAAACAACAACCCCAGAATCTAAACGAAGCCTTCACGGTGGAGATGGCTAATGGGAAAAACCGAATCAACCAAAGATACTTATGTAGGGTACACCTTAACACTAAACAACCATTCATTTCAAATAGATTTAATACCAGTAAATATTAGGAGTTTTGATGTGAGAATCGGCATGGTTGGATTAAGCCCCCACCATGCTAATACTATGTGTCGCGAGAAGGCCGTTTGCCTTCACCTCCCTAATCACGAAACTCTAATAATCGATGGTGATAAACCTGGCGCCAATCCTCGTCCTATCTCGTGCATCAAGGCACAGAAGTGCCTGCACCAGAAGAACTACGTTTTCCTCGCTCATGTTGTGGACAAGACCAAGGAAAAAGTAAGCGTACAAGGTATTCCAGTAGCATGTGATTTTCCGGATGTATTTCCCGAAGAACTCCGGGAATACCCCAGAGAGACAGGTCGAATTTCGAATCGACCTCATACCGGGAACCACATCAATTGCGAATTCACCCTACAGGTTAGCTTCCGCCGAAATACAGGAGTTATCCAGTCAATTAAGAAAATTTTGAGCAAAGGATTCATCGGACCAAGCTTCTCGCCCTGGGTAGCTCAGGTCTTGTTCGTCAAGAAGACGGATCCTTCAGAATGTGCAACGATTTTAGGGAATTGAATAAGCTCACTAAAAAAACCGATACCCACTTCCTTGGATTGACGACCTATTTGACCAGCTTCAAGGAGCTAGTTGCTTCTCCAAAATAGATCTAAGATCCAATTACCATCAGCTCCGAGTCCGAGAAGAGGACATTCCAAAAACTGCTTTCCGAACTCGTCACGACCATTTCAAATTCGTTGTGATATCCTTCGGTCTAACGAATACACCCACGATATTCATGAACCCTACGAACCGAGTTTTCCCAACCCTTCCTAGTCAGCCTTGTAATAAATTTCATCGATAACATACTCGACTGCTCACGAAATAAGAACAAAACACTGTCAACACTTACGACCGGCCTTGAAGGCATCAAAGCCGGAGAATATCACGAAGGAAACACTACGTGGATGGGATAAAACTCTCGAAGTCAAAGGACGAAGCTTATTGTTATAAGAATTGAATTGGGTGCTATCTGGGTGATCGTCGATAGGTTAACCAAATCTGCCCATTATCTGCCAATAAAGGAATCAAACAAGACGGAAAGATTAACACAGACCTATATCAAAGAGATCGTGAGACTCCATGAAATATCGGTATCTATTATCTCAGATCGAGATAACGTAATTACTTCAAGACTTTGACAGTCACTTCAGAGGGCTATGGGAACATAGCTATACATGAGCGTTGCTTACCACCCTCAAACCAATAACCAAAGCGAATGGAACATTCAACCACTCGAAGTCATGCTCCGAGCCTGGGTGTTTGAATTCGGCAAGTCATGGGATACCCGGTTGCCCTTGATTGAATTCTCATGAAATAACACCTATCGCACGAGCATGAAGGATGCTTCTTTCGAGGCTCTTTATGGTCGAAAATGTAGATCAGTCGCCAGTACTCTCACACGACCAGAAACCATTCGCGAAACCACAGAGAAGATAATCCAAATCAAAGCTCGACTTCAAGCATCGCGAGAGCGACAGAAGAGCTATGCTGACAAGCGGAGTAAGCCATTAGAATGTCAAGTTGAGGATCGCATGGTATTAAAGGACTCTCCTTGGAAGGGAATGATTCGTTGTGGTAAACGAGGAAAATTGAACACGCGATACATTGGACCGATCGAGATTTTTGCCTGGATTGGTTCCATGGCTTATAAGCTGCAGCTACCTGCCGAACTCAGCAACGTGCACCCCGTGTTCCGCGTCTCGAATCTGAAAAGGGGCCTATCAGATGAGACTCCTATCATTCCCTTTGGAAAAGATCGAGATAAACAAGAATCTTCGGTTGGTCGAAGAACCGGTCGAAGTTATGGACAGGGAAGTGAAGCGTAATAAACAAAGTCGCATTTCGATTGTGAAGATTCGATAAAACGCTAAGCGTGGACCGGAATTCACATGGGAACGCAAGGACAAGATGAAGCAAAAGTTCCCTCACCTATTCTCTCATTCATGAACCTATCTTTCGAAAGAATTTCGGGACGAAATTCCATCTAACGGGGGGATAATGTCACAATTGGAATTTTGCTAGGAAATTCTATTCCCATGTAAACATCATCCATTGTAAAAGCCTGTACTCTAAGTGAATACTATACTCTATTCTCATTCAAATACATCTCATATGTCCAAATAAGGGTTGGAAACCCTAGAAATCCCGACTCAAGTTCATTATGGACTAGGATTCTCTAATTGGGCTCTAAATGGACCACATTCATAAACCTATAACATTTTGGACCATTGGACTTAGAATGATTCATTCTAACCCTAATGGGCCTTATTGGGCCATAACTAATCTAATTAACCCTAATAGGCAATAAATCCATTCATTTATGTCAAATTGGGCTGTAAATACACTTAAGGGTCCAATGGGCCGAAGCATATTTATTGGGCTTCACAAAATCGAGCAAAGCCAAGAGTGGGCCAAATTAATTCAATTTCATCCATCTTAAGCCCAATTCTCGGCCCAATGAGGAAAAGAAAAGAAAAATAAAGGGAAATTAGAGGAATTATGAGAGCTTGCCACCTCTTTATTAAATGGAGGATCTCCATGCACATCACCTCACTCCTTCTCTCCTCTCTTCTTCTTATTCTCGGCCAAAACACCTCACACCGCCCTCATTCTCTCAAAAATATTTCAAGAAACTCTCTCAAAACACTCAAGAACATCCTCCTTCCTTCCATCCAAATTTTCGAGATCTCTAGGTGTTTCAAGAAGATCTTCACTAAAGATCATCAATCTTGGGTAAGTCATCACACATTCAAGCTAAACAACTTCATTTTGTGTTAGAATACTCCTTCTAAACACTTGTTTGTGATCATACTCTTAGAAACCTTCTAAACTCGAAAACCACACAAGGAAAGCTTGCTAAGGCCGAAAACAACATCATCTTCTCATATCCCTTCATCAAAACCGATCCATCACCCCAAGGTGAGTTCATACCCCCTTGTTTTTGGTTTTTACATGATTTTTGGGGAAGAATACAAGTAAAATGTGTAGATCTATGTGTTATATGCATGTCTTGTGTGATTTCTTAGTTGGTTTTGTGATTGTGTGTTATTTACTTCATAAATCTAAAAATATGTTAAGAATATTAAGTTTATCACTTGGATCTACATAAAAACCTTTAGAAAAGTATGTGTTATCACATATAATACATGTAAACTTGTAGATCTGGGATTTATACATTTAAAATAGCAAAAATGAGTGTTGTGTTCAAAGATCTATAAACTAAAATAAAAAATCAGCCCTTAACAGAAAAGTTTTGGTCCAATCTCGAACTATTTTGACTACCTTAATGATAATATTTTTCAAAACTGTTTTACACGAACAAAGCTCAGCTTTATACCTTTAAAATGACTACTCTCACGTTTTCATACGATATTTCTACAATTTTTGGTGAATTTTACAAAACTGCCTATCATATTTGAAATAATTTTGGACCAACCTGTGAAGGTGAGCAATTTCACACTTGTTAGAGACCATTAAAAATTATGAGAAAAATTATGAACAAAGTAGACAAAATTTCCAAACTTCCAGAGTTCACGGATCCAAATTTAGACTTATAATGATTTTTCTACAAATTTTCCAACAATCGGGTCAGAAAAGTCAAAAACCCTAAAAATGTGTATTTTCACAAAAATCAAGCCAAAAATGATATTTTTGACAAAAATGGGTTAGAAATGTTATTTTTACCAAAACTAGCTATAAATACAAGTTTTGAGCAAAATGGGGACAAATGTGTTATTTTTATTAAGATTGGGCCTTAATTGAAAAATTGAGGCTTATTGGCCAAGAACGTCGTTTTTACAAAAAGAGGACTTTTATATTCAATTCGGTAAACCTCGAACTAAAACAATCAACGAAATAATAACAAATGGGTGAAATGCATCGATAACAATTTTATTGGGCCTAATATTCACGTTACATGGTCAATGGGCCTTAAGGGCCCATTCAAGTGTATGTTGAGCCCAATAATTTCCATGACATGTTTATTGGGCCATGCGACCAATTTACATGTTAATTTGGGCCTGAATTATGTGTCACATGTTTGTTGGGCCTTTGTGGTCCATTTACATGCCTATTGGGCCCAAATTACCCACATACATGTTATTGGGCCGTTGTGATCCATTTACATGCTAATTGGGCTTGGACTGAAATTTACATGATTAGTAGATCGTAACTATACCTTCACATAATTATTGAACTTTGGATACTTATACATGTACCTTTGGATTTGATAACGTACAACATACAAGTAAACATTAAACATGGTATGAAATGTTGAGAATCTAGTGAGACTTGTCGGTTGGCACCTTTGAGTGTACAACCGCAACATGTAGTTATAACCAGAGTTTCCTGGAGGGAGAGCGGGAGTTTGTGTATAGATCTATACGAGGTGAGACCCCACGCCTTAGCTGTTCGCTACAGCTAGACTAGGCCAGTCTAGGGCGACAAACCTTACCTATATCAAAACCGGCGCCTGAAAACGTCAAGACGAGCGAATTAGTCATTAGCAAGCATGGTTGTAACGGCTCACTTAGAGACTAACTTCATCAAGGATTTCGGTCTATTTATACAAATCTGGACGATACTAAAAACATACATACATCGATACACGGTCTTGGAAATTTTATGATTTCGATACTTTTATATGCAGAAAATATCGGATTTTCTGGGATAAATACATTTATACATCACCTTCCACTTACAACAGAAAAAATACAGGGTTTCTATCTGGATTACATTTTTGTTTATTTATACATTTCAAAAGCAGTAAACACACATGCATTAATACTTGATTTTGACACATCATTTTCAAACCACTTTACAGAAAATATCGGATTTTCTGGTGCTTTACGAACTATACAAAACTTTTCAATCAAACATGCTTATGAACTCACCAACATAATATATGTTAACGTTTTCAAAATAACTTGTATTCTCAGGGACTCGTTAGGCAGAAGAATCATCAAGAATATGGGATTTTGTTTCGTGTACTGTTAAACATCATCCAGTGAATGATTTGGTCATGTAACTTAAAAGATTATACTTGATGTAAACAATGGCAGTTGTATTAAATTATGCATGGTGATGATGATGTTATGTTTCATTTATATTCACTGTAATGATAATTCAATTGTTATTCACACGAGCCCCCGGACGTTTTCGCCGTCTAGTTCGCGGGTGTGACACATGTCCTTAATCCCGACACTGACGGGGCGACTGGGGAATTCCGATAAAGTAGATCTGTAGAAGATTATTTTCTTGCTTTCTTTCTGTCAGTCATATGTTGCCTCCTCTGCGTGATCGAAAGATCCGGCCTGGACTGCAACATATGCAATTCTATCTCCCTGCAACTTCTTATCTATGCAATTCTTTCTATTTGTTAGCCATATGTTGTCTCCTTTGCGTGATTGAAATGCCGACCTGGTACACAACATATGCACCATTCTACTTCTCAACCTCTCTAAATCTGGTTAGTCATATGTTAATCCATCTGCATGATCGGAAGAGATCCGACCTGGGTGTAAAACATATGCATTCTAAATCTGACTTCTCCCATAATAATTGTCTGCTCATCTAAAGTAAGGAGTATTTTGGAAGTCCTTGATTATTGGGGTATATCAGGAAGCGGGAAACACATTCTAGTACATCTAAAATTGAACATTTAATAGGTTGTTTGTAGATCTCGCTGCTAAATTTAGGTGGACAACAATATCCTTGGTCGTCGTCAGCCGAATGGTCCTTTAGGAATATTATTTAGGTTCATAGGGTCAACTGTCTTGTCACTTGTAGCATGTCCAAAATTGTCACAATCTTTCGTGTTTAAGTAGACCACAATACCAGCGATTACCAGATCTACTCAGGAAGGTGGAAGTGCTGAAACACAGATTACAGGTTGTCTCAGAACTTTGATCCCAAAATCACAAAAATAATATCAGCAATGATGAAGGAGGAATTAGTGTTATACAATTTTATTTTATTTTTTATTTTTCTAAAAATCAAAAATTAAAAAAAAAAGTTTAGTTTAAATTTTTTAGATTTTATTTTAATTTTAATTTTAATTCTTTAAGTCTTCAAAATGTCTTAGTTTTAAACAAATTTGGATGCATTGGGTTTGCAAGTCATGGGTTTTGAGCAGGATAATGATATAAGGTTAAGCAGTGAAGACCTTGATGCTTTCTTTGACACTGTCCATGATGTTGTGCAACCTGCAACGGAGATAGAAGGAGTTAGTGGTGTTCTCAAAAAGTGACGTCTCCAACTTCAGTTCAGATGGCCGACACCTCATTGAACATGGATACGACTTCAAGTATTCCTCCCCTTCCAGTTGTCACTCCAACTCCGGTGCCGTCTGAAAGTGATCTTGAATTGACACATGCCTCCCAGCCTCCATTGAAAAAAAGGCGAGCTGACTCGAGGCCGGGAGTGCTTATTAGAGATCAAGCCCAGCCAATGCAGCCAGCAACTATAGCCACCGCTACACCATCACAGTCAGCCGAAGTTGATATTCAGGAAGGTCCAAGCACTGTTTTTGCAACCAGGAGTTCTTCAGCTCCTGGGGGTTCCTCCCCTCCAAGGCCTAAGCATGTCGCTGCCTCTGAGAGGCTTGTCGGGTTCTTGGTGGAACATGATGATGATCCTACTCCTCGCGGAAAAGGAATATCAATCGGGGAAGGCAGCTCAGGGAGAGCGGACCCATCTGTCCCAGAGCTAAGAGATGATATCACTACTCTTAAATAGAAGATCATCAAGAAAGACGTTCTGATCGGAAACCTCGATATTCGAGTTTCTGAGCTTGAAGAAGAAAACTTTCATAAGTCTAAACAGATCTCTGATCTCCAGCTTAATCTTGGTGCCCTATCAGAAGGCTTCTTTGACTTGAAGAACAAGCTACTTCCAGAATTCAGTGACAAGTTCAAGACCACAGTCGAAGAGCCTAACGCCACTGCAGTGATCAAGTTCCGAGATAGCGATAGCGTTATTCGTCTTGTTTATGCTAAGAATCTTCTGTGGTTTAGGGAGCGAGACATACACACCTTGGCTAACCATCAAATATACTGCAAAACGGAGCTTATGGAGTCGGCTGCCAAGGAGTTCACAAGTATGGTTGCCAAAATCATTAAAAAAAATTTGGCTGGGGGCTATGGGAAAATCTGATGTGCTGCTGATCAAGAAGACCTGAGTCCATGCTAGCTCAAACCAAGGGGTAGACTGTTAGGTCACGATTTTGTGGTTTGAACTAGGCAATTATCTTTTATAGATCATGTTAGGGTTTTGGTCATAAGTTGGTGTTTGTAGGCTTGCGGTTTTGTGTTCACGGTTGAACAGGTGTTCACAGCCGTGAACATGTTCATGGTCGTGAACCTGTGTGCGGTTGGTCGTGTTCATATAAATAGGGTCTGTCTTGTCAGTGTTTAGAGACGTTAGCTAGTCAGAGGTATGTGTGTGTTCTTCAAGGTGTACCTGACGTTTGCGGTTATAAACCTGTGCATTGCTTGAGTAATTCCTTCTTATACTCCATTATTGTTATTGTTTGATTGTTCATTGTTTGATCACTGGTTTGGTTCCTGGATTTGGGACTTTACAAGGCCAACTTCGGTTTTAGCATGGTTGTAATAACTCACATGGGAAATCAACGATACATTTAGTTTACAGGGTAACATGTGTTCAAATGGTTTTATATAATAATAAAACTACGTAATACTATCTTAAGTATAGAAATACTTATACATTTTTGGTCTTAGGGTTTTTAAGACTACAACTCATTTTTAAGGAAATATTGGATTTTCTGGGAACAAACACTATCATTTTACAAGGAAAGAATTACATATTTTTCACATACAAAACTCTTATGAACTTACCAACTTAATTGTTGACATTTTCAAAACTACTTGTATTCTCAAGAAATTGTCAAACATGTAGTCACAAGACTTTTGAGGATGGGACGCTACGGCACTTGGAAACAATGTAACATTTTAAATTATATTATGATGTTTATGTTTGCTTTGATCACTATTGTACATTATGTTGTGATACTGTTTATGAAATCATCCACCCCCAGACGTTTCTGCCATGCTGGGTTGGGGGTGTGACAATGAGCCTCGAAAAGCTCAGTAGAAAATGGGTTCTTTCATTCTCACGTCATGAGACCTTATGTCTCACGTCGTGAGCACAGTCAGAAGCTAAAATCCAAATATTTAAGTCCTTAATTCATTAAGCCTTTCACTATAAATTTTCCAAAACCCAAATGGGTTTCCACAGGTCCATAAAAATGATTACTTGATGGACATGCATGCCTTATGCATGTCCTCCATCCATTCTAGGTCAAAATGAATGGTTTCTACCCAAAATTCTTACGCATGGATCCAATAATCAACCAATTCCTAGATCTGAACACTATCATACTCAAGGGACCCTTAGAAAGCATAAAGTTGCCAACTTTATGCATTCCTTCCTTTCAAACTTACTTGGACATGAAATAAATGGGACAATAACTTAGATCTAAGCACCTTAAGTAATAAAGTTTGAGTCTTTTGCACTTACAAAGGTCCAGAAACAAGATGAGATGATGATGATGATGATGTTTCCTTGAAAGCTTCACCAATAGAGCACCTTCTTCTCTTTCTTATCTTCTTCTTCAAGCTAAGAAATGCTCCAAAAAAGCCAAGAGTCAACGAAGGAATTAGGGTTAGGGTTTTTCTGAGTTAAAAGGGTGTTGGGGGCTGATAATGAAGCCTAAAAATGACTTAGAGGGGCTTAAATATGAATGAAACCCTAAAAGATCATGGACTTGGGCTGCAGATGTTCTCACTTCGTGAGCCCTTATGTATCACGTCGTGAGATTGGTTCCGAACACAATTTACATACTTACCCTTGTCACGTCATGACCATTCAATGGTCATGTTGTGATGCTCGATTTCCTCAAAATATCGACCTTTTGACTCCTTGAAACCCTAAATCGATCCATCCTGGAAAACCGGTGTTACAACTGTCCCCCACTTAAATGATATTTCGTCCTCGAAAACTGGTCTCTTCTGCACCAGTCAACCCTCCCCAAACATCCTGAGCTCCTAATTAGATTGAATAATCATCTCTTATAGTTGACCATCTTCCAATACTGCTATCAAAGCCCATTCTTAGCAGAAATCTCTTATCTTGACTAAGAAGCGAACCTTGAAATGCCAACCTAACCAATGAAGAGTAACTATCACTACTCTGCCCCAAATCCAAAAACCCCAAGACTATGTATGATTTCTAGGCAGACAAAATAATTCTGATTCACGAACATAATGACTCTATTCCGCAACTCGAACCAACAAACTCCTCTGACACTGAAGTATCCCACTGATACCGGAAAACGTAACCCTTGAGCATTCGCCAATGTCGATAACCCAACACTCCAAAGAAAGGCAACTCCCACCACAAGTCTCGGTCATTGGTGCCATACCAACACACAATCACATTTCGATAATCAAACCTTCACACTTTGATCTATCCGAGACCTCCCGATTTCTGAGCAGACCTACCAATTAACTGAAGTATCGAATTTCCAACCAATTGCTGAAGCTGATAGCCTTACACATGACAGAACCACGAGACTCCCATCAAGAGTCTATCTGAAAAAAGCTATCCTATCCTAATGGCAAACATGGCTCCAACAGTCCGCTAGGGATGACATAACTGATCAGCAAAGAAACATTAGATAGTCCACTCCGTTCCCGATGAATGCTACCAGCCCAACCACAGTCTTACATCACACCCGACCCTAAAATGGCATATAACCTTCCTCATTCCCATGAATGTTGTGGTCCACCAACAGTCTCACAACCCTTCCTTGCATGGTCTAACTCTAACTAATGAAGGCTATGATCCAAACCATAGATTCATGACATTCTCCGCAACTCCTCATCGACTTGGTGAACGCTACGGGCCATACAACAGTCTTATAACACTTCCATACATCCTATCAACACAATGAATGTTATGGGCAACCCCATAGTCTTACAACACTTCCACCACTGGCATGGTTCCAACCCATGGTCTAGCCAACTATGCATGAGAAAACGTAGCCATGGATCAATAAAATTCAAAACACCCGTCCTATTAAACCCCAATCAAGTGTTCTGGTCGTGCTTCAAACCCCAAGGACTTCCTCAGACAAGAACAAGCAGAGTGGTTCTAACACAACCCACAACCTGAACCTAGACATGAATCATCCATGCGCCATTATTGATACTTCCCATCTTCGGATGAGATATGATTCCTAACCTTTGCTTTTTTTTATTACAACTGGCCAACAAAAATTATTCCTTGCTTAAATTTTGACTCATTCCATGATAAAAACTGGCTATCCACTTGCTCTTGGCATGTCATTCCAAGTTGACCCACATTGGGATATTTCCATTAATCCCAAGCGATTCTCCACCACTTGGAATTATATATACCTTGTCAACCTCGTACCCATTTGAACTTCCAAGTCATCTATGATTTCATTACTCAGGATTTCCTCGGACCTGAGCTTTGCAAGAATCCACATTTCATGACCAGCTAACCTAGTGTACATACATCCCAAAAATTCGGATAAGTACACCCCAATGTAATAACGAAAATCATTATTTCCAATAACATTCCACTGATACTACTTCCAAAATCCTCGATCAATTTTAGCGAATGACGAAGAACAAATAATCCCCATTATGGGAAACGGGTAGATAACCAATCCAACGACCTACTTATCATGTAGTAATTCCCATATGAACATGCAATAAATCAACCAAAAGGTATGAATTTGGAAAAAAATGGTTTTACACCCGCGATTAGACCAATCCTTCATTGCATCGCAACCACAAAAGATCCCTACGAGTACTGCATTCATTTTCGACATGTTCACGCTGTAGATTCCTCAGACTCCCACATCGAAACCCTAAACTAGCTCTCCCAATTACCCTCTAGACACGCTCTCGGTATGCAAAAATGGAATATGAAGATTCTTGAAATATTATAACTAGACCATCACTAGGAAATCCTGATTTCTAAGAGAAGACTTAACTAAATTGAACATAGCGTCTTTCACAAGAAATCATGTAATCATAAGCATAAATAATAATAAGAGCATGAAGGAAGTGAATATAATACACACATGCAATGTCAGCTAATGGAAATCGGATCTCCCCGGTCTGCAACAGAAACACATGGCTCCTCACTACGGGAGCCTCCACTCTACCCTCGCGGTCATTTGTAATCCTCAGAGCGGCTGGAGCTGGTGTCCGTACCACGCCACCTGCCAATACTAGACAATCAACCTTTTTGTGGCCCACTTGGTTGTAGTGAAAACATATCAGACTCGATCCCTGAGGGTAATCCCTACTAACATGACCAATCCCGCAACACTTATAGCTACCCATACCCCTAGATCAACATATCCCATCGTGTTGTTTCCTGAACCTACCGTAATGACCTCGACCCTGCTGGACCCTTGATCGCTGGTTAGAAATCTTAGGTCTATTCGCCTAGCCCACCGTTGTCCGCACCTGCCCTGGCTTGCGCTTCAACCGAAGCTCCAACTCAATCTCCCGTTCCTGGGCTCTAGAAATCATGTCATTTAGGGTCTTGCACACTGACAAGCTCACAAAATCTCTAATATCATCTGTCAACATGTTTGGATACCTCGTCTTCTTCATCTACTCCTCCTCAACATATTGCAGAACCAACAAAGCCCTCTCTCGAAACTTGGCAATGATCTCTGCCACAGTCTCAGTAGTCTAGAGAAGGTCTTGAAACTCCTCCTAGAATCTCATAAGAAAATCATCCCTAGTCATGGACACCATAACCGCAGATCCTAAAAGCATGACCGAGCTCCTCCCACCAATCACATGCTCGGTCTCTCTGAAGGTGGGATGCAAATCCCACCTTCGCACCCTCATGGTAGAAGCTCGTTCGCTAAGCATTATGAATCTCAGCGATCTATAGGAGGCTAGCAATGGTGTCCTTAGCCACAAAGAACTCCGGAGCTCTACATGCGTTGAAATCATGAAAAGAGGGAGTCCGTGCTCCGAAATGTCCTGCCGTGATCTCGGCTCGACGGGCACCAAATCATCCAAAAACTCCTTAATCCCCTCATTGATGGTACTGAAAATCATAGGGGTGGCCTCCATAATACTGTGAGTAATCTCCAAAGAGATGAACTCCCACATATGCTCATCAATCGGCTCAAAACCAACACCTGAGCCTGGACCAGATCCTCCTCCACAAGTGTTGATCACCATTCTGAAAACAAGCATACAATAAACAGAACATACCCATGAAATTCCTCATCCTACAGGTTTCCTCGAATCTCCATGACTTTCCTTGTTTCGAGTACGGATCATGTTCTTTCAGCTGTAACATCCGATTTCTCTAAGGTAAAATTTTTATAAATGATTCTTGAGTTTTGGTTGATCACAACATGGTGACAGCTCACCACAATGTGGCCATGCTAGAATGTCTTCGAGACTTTAATGAGACCTCACGACGTGGCATTGTTAGCCACGATGTGGCGATCGGCTAAAAACGCTAAACCTTAATTTATCGGATATTTAAAGGAAAATGGGAGGGGGGGCTAGGGTTGAACCTTTGTATGTTGTCAAGCTCCTACCTTTCTCTTTCAAGCATGATAGATATAGGTTTTTGTTCATATTTCTTCATGTTGGGTTGAGTGGAATGCATGGAGTCCATAAAGTTGGAAACTTTATAGATTATTAAGGTTCCCTTGCTAGCATATGTTTCAGATCTAGAGTATAAAGCTTATTTGAGTTCCATGCATGAGATTTTTAGTGTTATTGCTTCGTTTTGACCTAAGTTGGAATCTAGACTTATTTTGGGCATGTATGTTTGAAAAAGCAATGATCTTTGGGATATCTTAGACCTTAGTAACGATTCTGGAGGGTTTGGAAGGAAAGGGGTTAACAGATTAAGGGCTAGATTTGCTAAGCTGCTGGAATACAATTCCCACGACGTCGCGACTGGGGAAACCCGACTATTTCGTTGTGAAGCACTCATGATGTGGCAATGTGAGGCCACGACGTGGTGACCCAACTGACGTGGATCGTTGACTTCGAACATAATTTTGAACAAGTGTGACCTAGGGGTATTTTGGGTATTTTGCGTAGAAGTTTGAGATTAGGTCCTTGGTTGATGTATATGTGACTTGTAGAGTCAGCAGTTGGGGTTGTGATCTATTCAACTATCTTTTCAGTGGATTGAGGTGAGTCTCCTCACAGTACTTTCAGGTCGAAGGCACCAATTCCGGCCAATTGGATTATGTTATAGTATGCTAGTTGTCTTTGTGAATCTTGCATGTGTTGTCTATGTGTGTATGTATACCGGGCGGGGCCTGATGAATGTATCGGGTAGGGTCTGATGCCAATCGGGGCCCAATATATGTATGTATGCATGATATGTATGGTATATGGTATTTTGGCGAACTCACTAAGCTTTGTGCTTACGGTTTATGGTTATGGTTTTAGGTATATTCGGTTCTAAAGGGAAGGGACCGACGTGACTGCATAACTTCCCCCAGAATTTAATTCCACCTTAATTATTTTTACACTAATGCTTAAATTCTATTTTTATCTTGAATGGTTTTGAGAACAATTTGTTATATAAATTATTGTTTTAAAAATGAAAACTTTACCTTGGATTTTCGGGACGTTACAAGTTGGTATCAGAGCCTTGGTTTGGAGGATTCGGGCACACTCTCGGGCGTATCCAAACTCAAACTGCGAATTTCTAAAATATATTTAAAGAAAATGATTTTCTAAAAATGTTTTCCCAAAAAAAGAGTGCGATGTGTGCAATCAGCCAAGCTCAAGTAAGTTTTCCCAAAATACCCATACATGTGATATGCTTACTGTTTTGGTATGAGTATGTGAGAATTGCATGCCAGGTTAGGGCTAAGGATCGACTCAGGATTTACATGATTGAAATCTAGGAGAGATTCCTTTATATGCCTATTGATTAAGCTTTCGGAACTGCATGCTAGTAAGGATTTCAGATTGTTTGATATAATTTTCTAATTTAAGTGAGGCACTGGTTTAGATTAATCTATGCTCGAATGTTGCTTGCTTTGTGCTTTTAGGGACCTCCAATAATGTTGGCTAACTATTAAGCGAATACGTTAGATTACATGTCGCGAGGATTAGAAAATTTCATAAGGTTAGGTTTAACTCTATTGCACAACTCTTGTTTGAGTCCAACCGTTGTAGAGTGAGACCTTGCAATCGAAGAGTTGTCTAGTTCCAGTGGCATGTAATTTTATTCGTGTGGTAGTTAGAAGGTATTAAAGGAAGTCTCTTCTGCAGCTGATGGCGGAGAGTGGTGTGAAGGGAGCCCTAGGAAGAATGTTAGAATGTGCTTGTGTAAACATTTTTGAAAGAGAGATTCTAGAAGGAGCATATTGGAAGATTAACAATGTTAGTAGAAGTTCCTAGCATTGCAGAAGTAAGTTAGTTAGAGGATCCCCTTTTATGTTTTGTGGCCAATAGAATGTTACTGTCTGAATGTTTCTTTCTTTGTGCTTTGTGGGATTCCTGATGATGTGAGTTAACTATTAAGTGAATATGCTATGTCACATGTTGCATAGGTTAAATAAGCTCAGAGTGACGGATTTGACCCTACTGTGTAGCTCTCGTTTGAGTCTAACCATTGTAGGGATGCATCTTTTAGTC
Organism: Lactuca virosa; assembly: GCF_052849685.1. NCBI lineage: Eukaryota > Viridiplantae > Streptophyta > Magnoliopsida > Asterales > Asteraceae > Lactuca > Lactuca virosa. The sequence continues at coordinate 257,652,147 of NC_136426.1, read as the reverse complement.
CAAGGATTATCTAAGCTTTGGTGCATGTGATTGTATTCATGAAGTAGTTAACTGACATTATTGGGTGTTCTTCAACAGCTGATGTCACGGTGAGGTCGGAACCTAGGAGAGCCTAGGACATGATATAATGAGTTGATCGTGCTTTTTAGCAGGTTCTTGAATACAAGTTTGAGAAGGTGACTTAGAGAATTCAGGGCAACTATTGAGGAAAGTATGCGTAGGTGTGGAAGGTAGTATTGGGCCCATACTACTCAAAGCACAGGATCCATACTCGAATCGAGGAGATTCACGAAGAATATAGGAAGCTTATGGATTGAGGATTCTTGAGTGACATCTAGTGATTTGTATGACTGCTTCTCAGATTTAGTTCGGGCTTAGGTGTAGGTATTGGGTCAATTGATGAGCAAATGTGGGGGTTCACTTCGTCAGAGATCACTTGTGGTATTTTGGAAGCAGACTCTTGTGATCTCCAGATCGTTCAAGGAGGTAATTATGGAGATTTTGGATGAGCGTGTAGGCGTGTTCCGCACTGAGATTATGGCTATTGTGGGAGCTTGCACTCTTTCCTTCCGCGAGTTCCCTTCTTGTCGAGCTCCCTATTTCTTTGAGGAGAAGGACACTATTGCTAGTAGAATATGGTTAGCGGTTATGGTGAATGCTTTCTAGATGAGTTTCTGCCCCGAGGGATCAAAGGTCAGGTTTGCTACCTGTCTTCTGAAATACAGAGCTCAAGATTGGTGGAAGGAGGTAGATTTCACTTTGGGAGGCGAAGCCATTGAGACAATGACTTGGGATGAGTTTGTAACCCAGTTTAGGGCAGAGTTTGCACCTACTATTGAGGTGTAGCATTTGGCGAGGGAGTTTTAGGGCCTTCGCTAGATAACTGAGACTGTGGTGGAGATCGCCATTTAGGGAGTGGGCTCTTTTGGTTCCACTGTATGTCATAGATGAGGAGATGAACAAGACCAGGTACCATGATATGCTACGATATGATATCAGGGAGTTTGAGAGCTTTTCAACTTGTCGCACTCTGGAGGACATGATTGCTAGAGCCTGAAAGTGGAAGATTGATTTGGAGCACCTGAGGAAGAGGAAACCAGACTAGGTGCAGACAGTTGGGGGTCCTACGAAGAGACCCAAGTGTTATCATCAGTGATTGAGTGGCCAACAGGGCCGAGGTCTGTGCAGCACTTGCGGGAAGCAACGATGGGGTTTGTCGATCTAAGGTTATGAGTTGCTACCAGTGTGGCTGGATTGGTCATGTCAGCAGAGATTCTCCCTTAGGGACGAGTCCATTATGTTTCCACTGCAACCAAGTAGGCCACAAGAAGGCTGACTGTCCGGAGTTGATGAGAGGAGCGGTGAGGAAACCTACTTGTAACACTAGTCAAAATAGGTCAATAACAATCACATGTGATTATGCTAATCATGTAATGTGATGTTGTTAAACTAGTAATGTGATAAACTTACTATGTAGTTCATGATAAATTCTAATACAAATATGAACTATCTTTACGATACAACTCAAAGTATACGTCCATACGATTCCAAAAATATAGAGAACGTCTAAATCTGACTTCGCATAAAGAAGTTATGATAAACCGAAGACTATAAATCTCTATAATAAGAGGAATTTAAAATAGACTTAGAATTAGTATTAGCATCGAAAAGAGAGTTATAGTACTCATAAATACCTATGTGTGGATATAAAGAACGTCAAAAACGGAGTTTGTATGCAAAAGTTACGACCTTCCGAAGATATAGCCGCCAGAAACCCTAATTTGACTGAACTCACGACGTGAGCATAAAAACTCACGACGTGAGGAGTCAACAGACACTGATCGGAGCTAGAAAACACGCGTTAAGGCTACGGGATGACTCATGGAAGTTCACGACGTGAACCTATCATGTTCACGACGTGAATGAGCCCAGAACACCCTATAAATAGCGATCAAAGCTCATTCAATACTTACACCTTCTCCTTTCATTCTCTCTCGTTTCCGAAGGCCATTTCCCTTCTCGAGCCTGACAACGATGAGCCTCTGACTGTTTAGATTCTATAGATTACGCTACTAGGGTGAGTTTCACGGCCCCACTTTTTAATATTTTCGGGGGAAAAGGCATGCAAAATATTGTATATACGTTAATATTATGTCTATATGATAGTATATCAGTATCAACGTAGATAGTTATATTAACCGAGATATAGTTGCTTAAATATCATATTTTGAATATATACAACTATTATCAACTTGTTAGCATGTTATTATACTAATGTAGATCTTGAGTTATACTTAGGATTCTATATATATGTTGTGTGCGATATAGTTTCGAAGTTATATTCGGAAGTTCTATACGTTAATTTCTAAAGTATGTTGCTATTAATGGTTTTATGTCAAGATAAAACTTGGTATGCTATATGTTGTTATTGTTGGTTTTATGATAAAACTTGGTTTTACCTCAAGTTATAGGTGTTATACTGCCTAAATATTATGAACTTAGGAGTAATGTTTAAAATCATTGTCTCGTAACTTAGGGTTTTAGAAACGAATATGCTTTGTTGTTAGAGTTATAGGAAGCAGACAAAGTCTACATGAGTTACCTCATTCATCAACTAAGATTGGGAATCTTAGTGGAAATCCTCTGACCTTTAACCGTTAATCCCATGTGAGCGAGGAAGTTGTGTATGGATCTATATGGGTTAACGCCCCATCCGTGGTTGTTGGCTACAACCCAATCGGTTTTACAGTGGACTATAGATCTATGCGGGTTGACGACCCCACCCGTGGTTGCTAGATACAACCCAACGGTCTGCGGGTGACGAACTGTCCTATTGATTCTTATGGACACAACGTCGATGAAGTGTACGGGGGAAGTATTTACCTTAGTGGAATCCTTTATGGCACCAATGGCGGTTTTATTGTGGCACAAATGGAGGAACCATTGGTGGGATATCTTTTAATCAGAGGTTTGTAAGCAGTGGTTATGGACTCATGGTAGCACAACTTTAGAAGCATTATACTTTGTCGATATACAAGTATGAATGTTAAGCATAAGTTTCCCAAAGACTTATACTCTAAGTACAAAGAACTTGTAGGTATACTACTTGCTCATTAAGTAGACAATTATACCTAACATACTTACTCATATAGAATTGAAATAGATTTATACGTAGCGGTTATACTCATATAGAATTGAAATAGATTTATACATAGCGGTTTTACTCGTATAGAATTGAAATAGATTTATACGTAGCGGTTTTACTCGTATAGAATTGAAATAAGATTTATACGAATCAACCTTAGTTTGTATGGGATTACAATCATTTATTCATAATATGTGAAACTTATAGGTATATCACTTATTTAATAAGTAAACCATTATACCTAATAAATATACTAAATGTTGGAGAGTCAACATGATACTTTCAAAACTATACTTTTGAACTTGAGAAAAAGTGTTATTTTATATGGAGTCAAAACCTGTGAACTCACCAACTTTATGTTGACGTATTTTTAAATGCATGTGTTTTCAGGAAGTTGATAACTATGATACGAGAAATGACGTTACACCGCCCGGTGATTCCGCCGACGGCCGGGGTGTGACAGATTGGTATCAGAGCTATTAACTATAGTGAATTAGTACTTTCTTAGGAAAGCATGACTATAGTTTAGGGCTTACTCTGTTAGGTTTAGGTATATCCCTTAGCCTACAATATAAAGTATTATTAATTATACTACTAAAGGACTACTTACGGGAGCCGTGACAAGATAGACACGTCACTTGGGTTGTTGGATTCCAGACAGCTATATGCTAAAATGATCATGCCCTTTCGACTGTCCTAACTGGCCAGTGCCTTATCAGCTAGACCTTATCTAATAAACAGTAATTAATTGAGCACGAATACAATAAATAATAAATATAGAGTCATATATGAAGATTCAGACCCGCGATGAGAATACACCTACATGCCCAGAATGCTTTTGATCTCAAGGATTTAGATCAAATATTCCAACTAAGGTTTATATGTGCATAGATCCTATCATAGCTAGGTGTAGGTGTACAACTACATATTATTATGATCAGATCATATGGACTATTCAAATTGGAAGTAATATTTGATACACTAAATATTTGGTGAATCAAATTAGGAATTCGATAGGGCTCATTCTCGAGAATGGATAATCTTATAGGGTATGGATGAAGAACAAGAAATTCCATCCCCTCTTATGGTAGATGATCCTTACTACCCTATAAATCCAACTACCTTTCATTCAATACCTTCTAACGATGGAGCACCTTTACCTTCCAACGAATGGGAAGAAAGCAAGCATGTGGAAGAGATAGAATCAGTTGCATCTTCTCTTCCCCCAATAAATACCCTTTTATCGTCAATTCCCAGGAGGAGCGAAGATGAAACGAACGGCCCATAAGTCTATACCAAGATGGATAAGGAAGAATCCAAAGAGGACATCTTCAGGAACCGAGAGAGTTCAAGATGAACCTGCGAGGATAACACAAACGGTTGATAGGTGGGTAGCAAAAGAGAGAGCTGCTAACAAGTATGAGATTGGTCAATCATCCCGACCATATCTCTCACCTTCTTCCGAAGATGACACTTTGTCTCAGATGTTTGAGAAAAGTGTGAGAATCGAAAACAAGAGGGAAATTTTCAAAGGAAAGACTACACATCTTTCAGGAAGGATGCGAAGACTAGAAGGATAGATTACGGGAGATCAAGAGGCAGTGATGGAGGTCCATCATTGTATAAATTTCGCTTATAACTCATGATGCAAGGATTGCAGAGTTAGAGCTCTACAATCATACCTTGAGAAACGAGGAACGCACAGGAGAGATTGAGCCGGGAACTCAAAGCACTTGAGGAACAAGTTATTCATGTCACTAACGTGTTGTATCATCAGTTAGAGTACTGGCATATAAAGTAGAACTAGTGGTTGTGTAAAAATAGAGAAATCAAACTAATTAAGGCAAAAAGAGTAAAGTTTCTAGCAAGGGTGTCGTAAACCTTGCAAATTTTGTTTTTAGAAACTTTTCTCACATAAACCTATAATAAACTGGTTTAACCACTAGTAATAAATATAAAGCATATATTACATGTGCCAAATAGTATGCTTTATACCTTGAAAAAAAATTGAAGTTATTAACAATCGTAATTTAATGACTAATACTTCATAGAACTCATAAAATTATTATTATTTATAATAGGAACTAAACAAAATGCCTAGAAGGAGTAGTGCTCGACTAAACCTTAATCAACAATCAACACCACAACAACCACAACCACCACCAGAAATAAACCCCTCAATAAGTTCAGCAGAACTTGAAGAAATCATAGCTCAGAGAATCGTTGTAGTTCTAGCTAATGTCACAAGAGCAGGAGTTAGAAATGAAGGCAATGTAGGGAACGCCAAAATGTGTACCTACAAAGACTTTATGAATTGCAAACCAAGGAAGTATGCTAGAAAACTCCCATGGTGCACTCAGTGTAGTCGCCATCATCTATGTAACTGTTCATGGTGCAGTCAATGCAACCATCAGCATGCATGTGACTGTTATATTTGCATGAAGTGCAAAACGAAGGGACACACTGCCAGTTACTGCAGGAGCACAACACCTACAACAGAAAATCAAGGAAGAAACACTGGAAAAAGCTATGATGGAGGAAGAGCGTGTTTTGAGTGTGGTGAAATTGGACATATCAAGAAGGAATGTCCAAAGTTAAGGAGTCAAGGAAGTTAGGCCGTGGTAGGGCATTTGTAATAGGAAGCAGGGAAGCTATCCAGTATCATTTGGTGGTATCTGGTACAAGATAAATTTCGGGACAAAATTTACTTCAACGGGAGGAGAATGTAACACTAGTCAAAATAGGTCAATAACAATCACATGTGATTATGCTAATCATGTAATGTGATGTTGTTAAACTAGTAATGTGATAAACTTACTATGTAGTTCATGATAAATTCTAATACAAATATGAACTTTCTTTACGATACAACTCAAAGTATACGTCCATACGATTCCAAAAATATAGAGAACGTCTTAATCTGACTTCGCGTGAAGAAGTTATGATAAACCGAACACTATAAATCTCTATAATAAGAGGAATTTAAAATAGACTTAGAATTAGTATTAGCGTCGAAAAGAGAGTTGTAGTACTCGTAAATACCTACGCGTGGATATAAAGAACGTAAAAAACGGAGTTTGTATGCAAAAGTTACGACGTTCCGAATATATAGCCGCCAGAAACCCTAATTTGGTTGAACTCACGATGTGAGCATAAAAACTCACAACATGAGGAGTCAACAGACACTAATCGTAGCTAGAAAACATGCGTTAAGGCTACGGGATGACTCATGGACGTTAACGACATGAACCTATCATGTTCACGACGTGAATGAGCCAGAACACCCTATAAATAGAGATCAAAGCTCATTCAATCCTTACACCTTCTCCTTTCATTCTATCTCATTTCCGAAGGCCATTTCCCTTCTCGAGCCTGACAACGATGAGCCTCTGACTGTTTAGATTCAATAGATCACGCTACTAGGGTGAGTTTCACGGCCCCAATTTTAATATTTTCGGGAGGAAACGCATGCTAATTATTGTATATACGTTAATATTATGTCTGTATGATAGTATATCAGTATCAACGTAGATAGTTATATTAACCGGGATATAGTTGTTTAAATATAATATTTTGAATATATACAACTATTATCAACTTGTTAGCATGTTATTATACTAATGTAGATCTTGAGTTATACTTAGGATTCTATATATATGTTGTGTGCGATATAGTTCTGAACTTATATTCGGAAGTTCTATATGTTAATTAATAAAGTATGTTGCTATTATTGGTTTTATGTCAAGATAAAACTTGGTATGCTATATGTTGTTATTGTTGGTTTTATGATAAAACCTTGTTTTACCTCAAGTTATAGCTGTTATACTGCCTAAATATTATGAAATTAGGAGTAATGTTTAAAATCATTGTCTCGTAACTTAGGGTTTTAGACACGAATCTGCTTTGTTGCTAGAGTTATAGGAAGCAGACAAAGTCTACATGAGCTACCTCATTCATCAACTAAGATTGGGAATCTTAGTGGAAACCCTCTGACCTGTAACCGTTAATCCCGTGTGAGCGAGGAAGTTGTGTATGGATCTATGTGGGTTAACGCCCCATCCGTGGTTGTTGGCTACAACCCATTCGGTTTTACGGTGGACTATAGATCTATGCGGGTTGACGACCCCACCCGTGGTTGCTAGCTACAACCCAACGGTCTGCGGGTGACGAACTGTCTTATTGATTGTTATGGACCCGACGTCGATGAAGCGTACGGGGGAAGTATTTACCTTGGTGGAATCCTTTATGGCACCAATGGCGGTTCTATTGTGGTACAAATGGAGGAACCATTGGTGGGATATCTTTTAATCAGAGGTTTGTATGTCTAGCAGTGGTTACAGACTCATGGTAGCACAACTTTAGAAGCATTATACTTTGTCGATATACAAGTATGAATGTTAAGTATAAGTTACCAAAGACTTATACTCTAAGTACAAGGAACTTGTAGGTATACTACTTGCTCATTAAGTAGACAATTATACCTAACACACTTACTCATATAGAATTGAAATAGATTTATACGTAGCGATTATACTCGTATAGAATTGAAATAGATTTATACATAGCAACCTTAGTTTGTATGGGATTACAATCATTTATTCATAATATGTGAAACTTATAGGTATATCACTTATTTAATAAGTAAACCATTATACCTAATATATATACTAAATGTTGGAGAGTCACAATGATACTTTCAAAACTATACTTGTGAACTTGAGAAAAAGTGTTTTTTATATGGAGTCAAAACCTGTGAACTCACCAACTTTATGTTGACGTATTTTTAAATGCATGTGTTTTCAGGAAGTTGATAACTATGATACGAGAAATAACGTTACACCGCCCGGTATTTCCACCGATGGCCGGGTTGTGACACTACTCCAGCCACTCTAAGGATTACAGATGGTCACGAGGGTAGAGCAGAGGTTCCTATGGCGAGGAGCCGAGCATTGCAGTCACAGGGAGATGGGATCTGAGTCCTATCAGTTGACGTCGCATGCATGCGTTGTATTCTCTTCCTTCATTATCTTATTAGTAGTGCTTATGCTAGTATGATTAGATGTGAGATGCTATATGTGGTTTTTCTATGTCTCTACCTAGAAATTAGAGTTTTCTTCATGATGGTCTAGACATTTTATCTTTAGAATTTTCTTATGTCATTTTGCATACCGAGAGACGTGTTTAAGGGATTTTGGGTGAGACAGTTTTGCATTTCGATGTAGGAGGCATCAGCCTTCATCGAAACAAGCTTAAGGTGAGAAATGATTGGCAGTTGATTTCATCTTTGGTAGTATCAGCAAGAATTCGAGGAATCTGCGAGGTGGTCATGCCGGGTTTGAATGCAAGATATGTAGGGGTTCTTCATGGTTTTTTAGGAAATGACGAATTTGTTGGATTAATTTCTAAGCTCGTAACTGTAATTGATATGTACTTGACCCGATTTGGCATGGTCCATTTGGGTTGCATGGCATCAGAACAATTGGATAGACAAAATGAGAAAAAAGGGATACTAGTGATTTATATTAATATATTATAAGCTCTAATATATTAATATGAAATCATATTATTTAATTAGTATTGATCAAGAATTAATTTAGAATTAATCTAGTGATCAAAAGGAACTAATTAAATATGGACTCTTATATATATGGTGGGCCAAGTTCATTTAGGTTGGGCTAAGCTTTCATGGATAGTCCATGGAGTGTTTAACCCATGGATCCTATGGAAATGAAAGGTCATGGGTATTAGGGTTTACATGAATGTAACCCCAATCCTCCACACTTTATAAAGAGGTTCCTAGTTCATGAAATGTGCACTAGTGTGTATACACAAGAGGGCTAAAACGAAATTGGTGCATGTATCCTTATTCTCTAGTTATTCGAAGGGTTCTTGGTGTTGTGTGAACCATTTGAGGTGTCACACTTGAGGCACTAGGCTCTTAAGCTCCATGAAACCAAGCTACAACAAAAGGTATGTATTCTAACTTGCTTTATTACACATGTATCAAAGATTGTATGCTAGTTAGGGTAATACCTTGGAAACTTCAAGTTTTCATGCATAATAGAGAAAACATAGATCCAATGTATTTAGGGTTGCATGTACACCATAGGAGTGTTAGAATGCTCAAAACCCTTCAGTGGTATCAGAGCCAAGGCTTGTTTTATTTTATACTTGATGCAAATTGCTGAAAATCGAAGTTTGTATGCTGTCTGGACAGCTGACTCACCGAGTCCATTAAGGGACTCGACGAGTCCATGCCTAAATTCATCAAACTCATCGAGTTGGTTCATGCACTCGACGAGTTGGACCCCCTGACAACATATCTTCAAGTTTTAAGGCTGGAATTGGTCTAAAATCATTACCTTAAACTGTTTTTGACTTATAAAACCTGTTTTTGATGTGGTAATGATTATGGTAAACCAATTTCAAGGTTGTTATCAAAATTTCAAGTTTTATGCGTGTTTATGTAATTCTTGAAATTGTTGATATGATTGTTCATACACTTATGAGTTTTGGTAGATCATAGGAATTATTTGCAAAATTGTTTGTTAGTTAATTCTTGATCTAAATGTGTGTTAATGGAGTCCATAATCTGTCCTCAAGTTATGGATTACCAAAGTCATTTTATAAAGATCCATTAAAATGCATATGTTACAAAAGGTGAATAGTCTTTTTGTTTTATGAACTCCGTAACATGTCCTCAAGTTATGGATGTTCAAGAGTCTCTTCATTAAAGTTTTTAAAACCTTAATTAAACTCATAAGTTATGAAAATCCAAAAGTTTTTCAATAGTTCAAAACTTGCCCTTAAGTTTTAGAATTTGTAAAGTCTCATACACACTTTAATTCCAAACCATAGAGTTTTAAAAGTTAAAATTCAACCCTTATACTTTATAGTATTATAAGTTAATTATATATGTATATATATATATATATATATATATATATAAGAGCAAGTCAGTCTTACCATTAGTAGGCCTTATTCATGAAGTCGGTCTATAAATGGGGTATAAGGTTGCTGCCTACAAAATGGCAGCTTAATGGGTGTCCACTCTCACCCACCGCTTCCTTGACTGGTGGAGGGTCGTTAGCCGAACGTGTAGGACAAGGATTATAGTTCTCCCTTTATTATAAGTATAATGATAAATATAAAGTAACTAAACCTTTTATAAATTCCCAATCTTAGTTACTTTAGGAAAATGTGAATTTGGTGCTAACCCATGAAATTACACTTTGCACTTTGCTTAAGTCGTTAGTGGAGCGTGTGTGGTTAACCGGCAAACTAACTTGGATTTAACAAGGTAGACAAATGGTAGCTTAATGTTTATCATAAGATCGGTGGAGCGCGTGTGGTTAACCGGCACATCGATTAACTGATAAATATTAAGGGTACCAAGTATATTTGCATGGTTATTCACACCTTGTTTTGTGATCCTCGGCATCCCAGTCACAAAACTTGAGAGGGAACAATCGAGATTGAAACATGCCATTGAAAAGTTCAATGAATATCAACAGATCTAGGAATTTCAAATCCGATTAAAAACCTAATAAATTATTTCGTTTTCTTGGTGGAAATTGGTGAATCGTCATTTGCCTACCTTGAAATATATTATAGCTTGGATTACGTCATCCCTCTTCCAAGTGATAAAATATTGTGTTGGGTCCTAGCCTTAATATTTCATATTGGGTGTTATATTAAGGACTTAAATCAACTAACTTGAATATCTCCTATTGTAGATGTCTGGTTCAGACAACTATGATCTTCCTAAATCCCTAGGAACAAGCTTTCCTAATGAAAATGATGTCCCATGGTTGGTTCATGGAAATCATACTTCTCTTCCTTCACCTCCTCCAATTATTCTCCCTAACCCACAAGTTCTTGAAAAGTGCAAGGTCACTCAAGCCCTATTGGCAAGCAAGGTCTATGTGTGCTCACATCTTGAAGATGAAGTCACATATTGACAAGCCGGGAGATTTGGGTGTCAAAGTCTTGAGAAAGTTGGTTCTTCAATCACTTTCTAAGTCACATAGTGAGTTTCCTTTGGGACTACTATGTAACAGACTATGACTTGACCCTTAATGATCTTATCTATTTGCTTTGTGCTGCTGAATCAGCTATGATTTGGAGCACAGGTAAAGCAAATTTGATTAGAATATAAACTTCCCAAACTTCCATGGACATTGACAATGGTGACATTGGAAATCCAGAAAGCTTTTTCTTCCCAATGGAAATGGATCGGCCATTGTCAACTCGGTTGATCAAATGGTAAAGAGAAAGGCAAGTCTGAGATAGTCCGGTGTACCATTACCAAAGGGTCCATATGTTCTATTGCCAAAGGAAGGGGCATTGGTTGCGAAGCTGCCCTAAATACCTAAAAGACCCGAGAGAAGGTTAAGTCAAAAAGTTTGACTCTGCTTTAGGTAAATCCACTATCTAACTCTGTTAAATTCCGATTTGGAGATTCTTATTACATGATGTGACTGGGTCACATGTTGAAGTTTTAAGAATCAAAGAAAAGAGAGGAAGCTTAAAGAAGAGTAAGTTGATTCTAATCGCGAAGATGGATTTCGATCGCATGGTTCGGTGATCAGAATTTTGAGCTGCTGCTTAAGAGTTGTGATAGATTGCTTAGGAATAGATAACAACATGTTTTTCATATACATTTTCATTATAAGGATAAGTTTTTCCGCAAGTTTTAAAATAAAAGAAAAATTTTTGATTTTATTTATTTTAAGTATCCTTACAATGACATTTGTGAAAAATTGTTGTTTATATGTTTCCATTGATAGCAATATTGCAAAATAGATTTGATTCATTCATTTGTGGTAGTGTCTAAATTTACCAAATAAGGAAAGATTCTCATCACCCAAGTTTCAGTTGGATGGAAACTTGGAATCACGCAAGTTATATTGTATGATGAATGAGAATTTTCATCTTTGGAAAATTAAGACTAATTCCTTGTTCACATGTATATGTGAGTTAAGGACTAGGGGATCGGGTACACTGGGTGTGAGCTGGTCAAGGTCCACCACAAAAAGATCGATAAGACTATTCGTCATGATATACTAAAGTTTAGTAAATATGGTTATACTTACTTAAGTATAATTCTGAAACATTGAAAAAGTTTCAATGAATGGCAGAACGAATGAGAAGAATCAAATTAGGCAGAAGGATAAAAGTTTCTCTAATCTGAAAAGATGGGAGAGTACTTTAGTATCATGTTTTATGATCATCTTAATGATTATGAAACCATATCACAATTAATCCTCTAGGGACATCTTAGTGCATTCTTATGGCTAAGAAGAGGAGTCGTGAATTGTTGAAATAGTTAAATCGAGAAGATGATTCATACTTCGTTCCAAAAAGAAGTCTTAGAGTCATACTCCAAGATTGTAACTTGAGTGAAATATCTTAAAGAAGGTTTATAACACTTGTCATATTTAAGAATAAAATGTGTTCTACTCTTGGACATTTGAAATTGGTAAGTTGTGATGTTTTGGATAAAACAAAGACCAACTTAGGCCAATTGTATGAAGTGTTTTTTCTTGATAAGAATCTGCACTATCTCGTGAATGTTTGTTTGTCAAGGAATGGGTCTTGGCAAGAGAGTCTTATAGGTCAAGAGGACAGTGGGAGTCTAAAAAATCTTGAAAGAGTCTAATCAAGATAAAAAACCTGTAGTTTATCACTAGCACACGACTTGAGGTTTATAACCTATCGTGTTGACGTATTCCATTTCTGTGCCCATTCCAGTTAAAGTTGGCTTTGCATATGAGTTCTGAGTGTTCTTAGTTGGTTGCATAACAACTGGAAGCAATGACAGGCCCTTGTGCTGCCAGGTGGCAAGAAGTTAAGACTGCACAAGTTCAGTCCATATGAATTTGTCACTAACTTTGTCTTGTGATTATGGTTTTGACAAATTCACATGGAAAGGAACACATACACCATAAAATCTAAGTGTCATAAGGTTTCTCTCCGATTCATGAAAATGATGGTGAGGAAACACTTTCACTAGGTAGATTTTAAGTAGATAGCAATTGTGATATTTGCATTCTCAAAGTCGTTAGTGGAGCGTGTGTGGTTAACCGGCACACTAACATGGACTTGTGAGGAGTGGCAAAGGTCTAAACAATTGAGACTATGATTACTGGATCCCTTTTCATAGTTCTGAAATTCTTTAGAAACACATGTGTGCTATCTAAGAAAAGGTGTATGATTTTGATAAAGTTTTATCAAAGCATCTCGTATCAGAAATCTGAACTTTGGTAAGAAAGTCAATAAAGTATTGATTTCTAGAAGTCCAGCTGATTTCTGAGTACATGTCAAAGCTAGTGGGAGGATAAGTGTTATGCTAATAATTATCATGCAAGTGGGAGTATGATAATTATGATAAGTGTTGCAAGTTAGCAATGTTAATTATAGAAAACAAAAGTTTCAATTGGGAAAGGTTGTTTTGCTATAATTAAGGGAGAGGAGATTATACTTCATTTCAAATCTAAAAGCTTAGATCGTGAGATTTTAATCATCTTTAGTCAAGGATATATATGTATATATATATATATATATATATATATATATATATATATATATATCTATATATATATATATATATGAATTTTATGTTGGAATGGCTCAACTTGATGAAATTCTATATATATTGCGTTCTCAAAATTTGATTATGATTACGGCATCCCTCTTCATAGTCGAATTATGAAAACATGGCAAATAAAAAATATTATAGCAAAAGACTGGTCTAGTATCATGTCTTGATGTGAGACATCATGAATCGTGTCCCATATGCTTCAGATATAGGGTCGATTGCATGTGCTACAATATTCATCTGTTCTAAATTTTTCCAAATGCCTAGAGCATTAAGAGGAAAAAAGTACTAGAACTAGATATGACTAAGTTGATTAAGCAATTGTCAAGAACAATCTAAGGTTTACCAAATATTGGTTGCTCAAGGACAGTTGGAAGTATATTGTTATTTTTAGAAGGACCATATTGACATATTCTGAAAAGAGGCAACTCTTGTTCAGAAGTGATAGTCAAAATGGGAATATGGAAATGTTTTCCATAGGTGGAAGTTATTCAATCTGTGTAAGATTAGAAAACTTAATGCGAGAAGGATGTTCAAAGCATTGTACTTTGAATTTGAGACTTCGTTTCCATGGAATGATCTCCATTGGAATACTCTGTAATGTCTGTTGACAAGTCTTTGTGACATTGTGCATAATCATTATAGAGGATCAGTGCATGTAAGTTTAAAATCTAACAGATTTCGGTAAATGGTAGGAATTTGGAATTCTTGCATTTGCGGTAAGGATTTGGGATTGTGAAATGAGAATCATTGGAATTATGTTCAATCGATCTATTTCACAAAGTAAAGATCATAGACAAACTTAGTGTGCATACTTGGTGTATGGCATAACTAATGTTTGGACAAACATAGTGTGCGTACTTGGTGTATGGCATGACTATTGTTTAGAAAACATAGTGTACATGCTTGGAGGATGAGACAACTATTGTTTTAATTCAAGTATAAAGTTGATAATTTCAAACAGTATACAATGAATGATGTGTAATCAATATGGTGATAAATAAAAGGTGTTCTATTGATATTCATAAGTTCTGAGACCATATTGGATTCGATTATTCTTGTGTTTCACTTTGCATGTTTTGACTTCTAGAATAACTAGGTCATTCTTCTTGAATGACTAAGTTGTTCAAACCATCCACAGTCGATAATAAGTTGGAAGTATGTATTAAGGAAAGACTGTCATGAAGCTGGTTTGTAGATGTCCAAGGTATTGGACATAGCAAGAGTTGCTACAACATTCATGGGTGCTCATAAGTTCTGAGTATTGGATTAAACCCACGCTCATTTGACTCACTTCATGTATTTTATCACGAGTGATCATGATACGATAATATCCTATATTTTTCAAAACTAGAGATATGAGTTATTGCCTATGAGTTGGTTATACATTGATAGTACGAAAACGCATTGGTAACTCGATGTTATAAAACGTGTCTTTGTGTATGATTCAACAAGTAGTATAACAAGCATATGATTCGAAGTTTATCCATTCCTTTTGCCCTTAAAGGGATAAAAGCGTTATCTGTGGGCCCCTCCATGATTTAGTGATGACACCCCGAAGTGCTTAGCCAAGCCTGGACTGATTTGATTTGTTCAATTAGTCGGTCATCATAAATCGAAAATCGGGAAACAACAAATGGACAGAGAGAATGATTTTAATCCATTTCTCAGTCTATATGATATCTAGAATGGAGGAATATATGATCCCTTATCTAATGGACATGTCATTGTTTTGTTCAAAGTTCGACAGCAACTTTTAAGAGCTATGATTGCTAGTCGGGTTCTGGAGTCATACGAAATAATAGTTTTAGACTTATTCAAGTGGGAGACTATTGGATTAATGTCTAAGCCCATAACTATAATTGATATGTACTTGACCCGATTTGGTATGGTCCATTTGGGTTGCATGCCATCGGAACAATTGGATAGACAAAATGAGAAAAAAGGGATACCAGTGATTTATATTAATATATTATAAGTTTTAATATATTAATATGAAATCATATTATTTAATTAGTATTGATCAAGAATTAATTTAGAATTAATCTAGTGATCAAAAGGAACTAATTAAATATGGACTCTTATATATGTGGTGGGCCAAGTTCATTTAGGTTGGGCTAAGCTTTCATGGATAGTCCATGGAGTGTTTAACCCATGGATCCTATGGAAATGAAAGGTCATGGGTATTAGGGTTTACATGAATGTAACCCCAATCCTCCACACTATATAAAGAGGTTCCTGGTTCATGAAATGTGCACTAGTGTGTATACAAGAGGGAAAAAACGGATTTGGTGCATGTATCCTTATTCTCTAGTTATTCCAAGGGTTCTTGGTGTTGTGTGAACCATTTGAGGTGTCACACTTGAGGCACTAGGCTCTTAAGCTCCATGAAATCAAGCTACAACAAAAGGTATGTATTCTAACTTTTTTATTACCCATGTATCAAAGATTGTATGCTAGTTAGGGTAATACCTTGGAAACTTCAAGTTTGCATGTATAATAGAGAAAACATAGATCAAAGGTATTTAGGGTTGCATGTACACCATAGGAGTGTTAGAATGCTCAAAACCCTTCAGAATTGATTTGATCATTAGTGCAATATCGGTAGTTGTCAAGATCATACCTTCGTATTTTGTTCAATTCCAGGTTCGCATGGGAATTGCTCTCAGTGCAAGTAGGTCATGAAATCGGTCAGGTACCAGTTTCAACAGTTGAGATGTTGTTCTTCATCATCTGATAAGTCATTGAGCACTTGTATCGAAGTCAAAAGGAAAGTACTTGGGATTATTGAGCTCGTTGATCTTTCAGGAAGTATTCATCTTGTTTTGGAATGTCTGTGATCGCTAAGATTGGCTAGTAATAGTATGATAGTTCTTGGAAGCTCAGGTTGAATTGTAAGATTGTGAGATGGATTGGAAATCTATCAATTTCTATGGATTGGAAGAGCACAATCGAATCCAAGTGGGGGAGAATCGTTTGGTCTAAGGGTAGCACAAGAATGAATATTTAGGTCTCATTGTGCATCATTAGTGACACATGGTGGTTATTTGACCAGGAGCAAGTTATGGGTTGTGTTAGGGCCTCTCTATCGGTTGTTGTCTGATTAATGCTTTTGGGTTTGAAGCATAACCCTAACACCTAGTTGGGGTATAGTTGGAAGCGGGTTCGACTCAGGATGGTCATGGTTGATATTGTAAGTGAGTGGTAAGACCATGGGTTGGGACCATGGCTATATAGAAGTGTTGTAAGACTGCGGGGGTGGCCGTAGCATTCACTAGGTTGGCAAGTAGTGTGGTAGTATTGTAAGACTGCAGGGTGACCCATAACAATCACCTGGTTCTTGAGCAGCTGTGAGAGCATGGTAAATCTATGATTTGGCTCATAGTTTCCTGTAGGTGGGATTAGACCACGGCAGGACAGTATTGTCAGGTGACTTCTCTTTGTGTTGGTATGAGGATCGTTGGATCCGAGGTGAGTTTAGGCATGTATAGCACTAGATTGGGTGAGACCCGTAGGCGAGGACCATTTGATTGTATAGATTGGGTGAGACCCAGTGAAAATTGGCTTGAGCATGGTATTGGATCACATATAGAGTGGGATGACTCTCTGGTCAATGGTTGGTATATGTGTGATGGTTAGGCTAGGGTGGCCCTTATCATTTAGTTTTTTTTTGCCAAAGCATTGTGGTCGGACCAGATATGAGACTGTCAGTGTCCTTGATTAATTGCGGAGCTTTCATCTCAGTGCAGTGGGAGGTTACCATGGATGCATGAGATCTCGAATAGACCTAATTTGCAAAAATTTTGTTAGTTATTAGGATGTGAGTTTTTAGATGGGTTTGGAACTTAGGCATGAGACTTACATTGGGAGTCACCCTTGATCTCAATTGAAGGATTCATAAGTGATGAACGGTGGGTTATGTTATCCTCAGTTGGACTAGGAGGGCTGTTGGAGCCATTATGGCAGGCGAGCTAGGACAACTCTTGTTGGATAGACCCTTGTTCAGGAGTCGCGTTGTGCGATTGTGTGAGGCTATCAGCCTCAACAACTAGTTGGAAATCCGGTATTTCAGTAGGTTGGTAGGCGAGCATGAGACCAAGGAGGTCTCTGTTGCTTCAGAAACATAATTATGAGACAACAAGATGAGCCTGAGATGGTGCCCGTAATCGAGACTCGTGTTAGGAGTCGCCTTGTTATCAAGTGAAAGGTTTTCAGAAGAGATGAATTGTCAGGGATTCTGATTCCTTGTGGAAACAACAAGATATCCAGGGTTGGAAGGGTTTATTCTTAGTTGGACTGCGAAGTGGAGTCGAATTGGCACAGATTCAGAATGGCCCGTCTGTCGGGGAGCAAGACAAGGTTTGGGATTTCAGATTTCGGGTAGGGTAATAATGGTTATTCTTCAGTGGTTAATGCTAGTGGGGTAAGGGTCCGTTCGTCATTAGGATATGAGAACCCTTTTAAGGTTGGGTTCGATTATAGTTTGGGGAAGTTGTTGTATGTATGAGTCAACTTCTCAATCCCTATCGGGGTTGTGGGAGTATCGTCCAGGTTGTCGGGCATCTGGAAGGTAGTGAGGAATGATTTCGAGGAAGAAATCTAATTCAATTGGGGGAGAGTTGTAACATTCGGTTTCTTAAAGTTAATTTTTTATAAATGATTCTTGAGTTTTGGTTGACCACGACGTGGTGAAGGCTCACCATGATGTGTCCATGCTAGAATGTTCGCACGACTTTAATGAGCCCCCACGACGTGGCAAGCGGCTGCAATGTTAAACCCTACTTTCTTGGGAATTTAAAGGAAGGGGGGCTAGGGTTGACCCCTGTCAATCTCTATGACCCTTAAACCTCTGAGTTCGTAGCCTAATCTCCTTTGAAGCTTTTGAGCTCATTTGGGCCTTTGTAAGTGGTTTTTAGATCATTCTTGAAGAAGAATAAGACTCCATTGGTGTATTATTTAGAGCAAGCAAGCTTCTTTCCATCATCTTGTGTTGTTTTTGGACCTTTGTAAGTTGTCAAGCTTCTACCTTTCTCTTTCAAACATGCTAGATCTAGGATTTTGTTCTTATTTCTTCATGTTGGGTTCAGTGCAATGCATGGAGTCCATTAAGTTGGCAACTTTATGGATCATTGAGGTCCCTTTGCTATCATATGTTTCATATATGGAGCTTAATGCTATTTTGAGTTACATGGATGAGATTTTTTGTGGTATTGCTTCAGTTTTACCTAAGTTTGAATGTATACTTGTTTTGGGCATGCATGTTTGAAAAAGCAATGATCTTCGGAATATTTTAGACCTTAGTAAGGATTCTGGAAGGTTGGAAGGAAAGGGCTTAACATATTAAGGGATAGATTTGTTAAGCTGTTGGAACCCGGTTCCCATGATGTGGCATTTGGATGCCACGATGTGGCGCTTGAATGCCACGACATGTCGACTGGGGAAACCCGACTATTTTGTCGTGATGCACCCACGACGTGGCAATGTGAGGCCACGACGTGGTGACCTCTCCAGATGACGTGGACCGTTGACTTTGAACATGATTTTGACCAAGTGTGACCTAGGGGTATTTTAGGTATTTTGAGCGGAAGTTTGAGAGTAGGTCCTTGGTTGATGTATAGGTGACTTGTAGAGTCTGCAGTTGGGGTTGTGATCTGTTCAACTCTCTTTTCAGCGGATTGAGGCGAGTCTCCTCATAATACTTGCGGGTCGAAGGCACCAATGCCGGCCCATAAAATTTTGTTATAGTATGCTAGTTGTCTTTGTGAGTCATGCATGTGTTGTCTATTTATGTATGTATACCGGGTGGGGCCCGATAACGGGCACAACCCAATATATGTACATATACATGATATGTAAGGTATGTGGTATTATGAGGAACTCACTAAGATTTGTGCTTACGGTTTATGGTTATGGTTTCATTTACATACGATTCAAAAGGGAAGGGCCCAGCGTGACTACACAACATCCCCCAGAGTTTAATTCCGCACTAATAATTTTTACTCTTATGTTTAAATGTTGTTCTTATCTTGAATAGTTTTTAGAACAATTTGTTATATAAATTATTGTTTTAAAAATGAAAACTTTACCTTGGTTTTTCGGGACGTTAAATCAGTAGTACGGGCCTAATACTACCTTCCATACCTATTTATACTTTCCTCTAAAATTATCCTGAATCCTGTAAGTCACCTTCTCAAACTGGTACTCAAAATATCTGCTAAACAGCATATCCAACCCACTAAAACACTTCCTAAGGTCTCCTAGGTTCCTCACCTCACCCTTCCATCAGCTGCTGAAGAACTCCCACTTATGTCAGTTAACTACTTCATGAGTACAATTACATACAACAAAGCTTAGATAATTCTTCGAATAAAAAAACCAACCCTACTACGGTTATACTCATATGAGAGTTGCGTAATAGCGTCAAATCAATCACTCTGAGATTATTTAACCTTTTCAACATGTAACTTAACACAAAGCAAGCAACATTCATGCGGTAACACTCAAAAGCCACAAAGTTGTTGCTAGCTTGTTGTTCCTGATGCTTATCCAGAAATAATGACTGCGACACAGCCCGACATTTCAAAAAAAATACATCCCCAACCCACTTGTTGTTATGATGCTAGGGACTGCTACTAACACTGTCGGTTGCTTTATTCATGCAAATTATACACAATACTGGATCAAATATACTGTCGAGTAAATGATTCTACCCTAGGACCACAACCAGATGAGGAATAGGAAATAAGGCTAAATCAGTCATTCTTGGGCTATATGATCCTAATCGTAGAGAATTTTGAAAGTATACACTTAGCAATCACTTCCAACAATATAGATTCCAAATCTAACATAACATCTAATTCCTCCTACGCTACAAGGAATCACAAATCAGACCAATCAATCATGCAATTCCTGAAAGTATCCTTAGCCTTATCCTAACATGCAAACATTCCATATCATATAACATATCAACATGTATGGGTATTCTGGGAATCACTTAGTTGAGCCCGGATGATTGCACGCAACACACCCCCTTTTTCTCTATAAAAATATTTTTAGAAAACTTATTTTCTTTCAAAAAGATTACCAATTCCTTAGTTTGAGTTCAGATACACCCGAGAGTGTGCCCGAATCCCTCAACCCAAGGCTATGATACCAACTTGTAAGGTCCCAAAAAATCATAATAATTTTTACATTAAAAAAACAATAAACCATACAAACGAGTTGTTCCAAAACCAATCAAAGTGAATATATCATTTAAACATCAGAGTAAAAATCATAAATAGCCGATGCGGAAAACTCTGGGGGATGCTGTTTAGTCACGTCGGGCCCTTCCCTTTGGAACCGGAAGTACCTGAAACCATAAACGTGAAATCGTAAGCATAAAGCTTAGTGAGTTCCCCAAAAAACCACATACCATACATAGAATAGAGAATTCTATGTGCCAACCATAGTCTTACAACTATTGTCATGCTATGAGCCCTATTATGGTTTTCCTTGCCAAGCAAGGGGCCAAAACCCAGGTCTTACAAACAAGTGCGAAGAGCTACCTCCTGGTTTTCCATGAAAGTATCACAAAGACAACTAGCATCCTATATAATATAGTGGGCCAGCATTGGTGCCTTCAACCCACAAGTACGATGATGAGACTCACCTGACTCACAAAGCCGACTAAAAATCAGCTCAATGTCATGCCGACCAAAGATAACATCTCTCACAAATAAGTACCAACAGTCACCTATTGGTCTTCCATAAAAGTATCACAAAGACAGATAGCATCCTACATAATATAGTGGGCCGGTATTGGTGCCTTCGACCCACGAGTACAGTGAGGAGACTCACCTTACTCACAAAGCCGACTAAAACTCAACTCAATGTCACGCCGACCACAACTAACAACTCTCAGCGCCAAATGATGGGTGCTAAACACCTCATAACAATCCACACAAGGTAAACCTTAAATCTACATTCTAAAAATAGAAATTTGACCAAAAGTCAACCCATGCCTAAAGTCAATGGTTAAAGTCAAAGTCAACAGCCCACAATTCCAATTAGCAAGACTCACGTCGTGATCAGCCCTTGGTTACGTCGTGAGAGTCCACTCAATCCAATTCCAACTCGACTCGACCTAACTCAGCCAACTCAGTCTTGGAAAAACATTTGACCTGGCTTCATTGCGTGAACATCCTGATGTCATGTCGTGAGTCTCAAAAAGCTCATTAGAAAACGGGTTCTTTCATTCTCACGTCGTGAGACCTTATGTCTCACGTCGTGAGCACAGTCTGAAGCCAAAATCCAAAAATTGAAGTCCTTAATCCATTAATCATTTCATTCTAACTTTTCCAGAAGCCAAAGGGGACTCCAAAGGTCCATAAAAAATGATTACTTGATGGACATGCATACCTTATGCATGTCCTCCATCCATTCTAGGTCAAAATGAAGGGATTATATCTAAATTCTCATGCATGGATCCAATAATCAACCAATGCCTAGATCTGAACACTATCATACTCATGGGGCCCATAGAAAGTATAAAGTTGTCAACTTTATGTGTTCCTTCCTTTCAAACTTGGTTGGACATGAATTAAATAGGACAATAACTTAGATCTAACCACCTTAAGTAAAGTTTGAGTCTTTTCCACTTACAAAGGTCCAAAAACAAGATGATCGATGATGATGATGATGTTTCCTTGCAAGCTTCACCAATAGAGCACCTTCTTCTCCTTCTTCTCTTATTCTTCAAGCCAAGAAATGTTCCAAAAAGGCCAAGAATCAACCAAGAAATGGTTAGGATTTTTTTGAGTTAAAATAGTGTTGCAGGATGATAATGAACCCTAAAAATGACTTAGAGGGACTTAAATACAAAGGAAACCCTAAAATATCATGGGCTTGGGCTGCAACAGTTCTCACGTCATGAGATTGGTTCCGAACACAATTTACATATTTACTCATGTCACGTTGAGACCACTTACCGGTCACGCCGTGGCACTCGATTTTCTCCAAAAATCGACTTTTTAACTATTTAAAACCCTAAATCGATCCATCCTGAAAAATGGGTGTTATACTGTAAAATATTCGTATTTTTCTCCTTCAAAAAAATTGACTTGCTAATCCTACTTTTTTTTATTATTTTTCTTTTACATTTTTACCTAAACTTTTATTTTTTATCACATTGAAAAAATTTAAATTTTTATTAGAAATTTGCTCCTAATATACTTTTGTTTTTATATTTTTTTAATAAAATTATAGAAATGATCAAAAGTATCTAAGAGAACATCATATAAATGCTCCAAGAGAACATCACTTAAATGCTCCCATCAACCCATGTAAATAAGAGTAATCCAAATTCACTTTTGCTTACATGCATTGTCTTCCACTAAACCACAACATTGATGTGGTTTTTGAACCATCAAGAAAAAGTAGAGTGGTTCCGGACCACTGCCCCGATTCAGCCTCGTAGTGTAATTTTTTTTTCTATTAGGTGCACCACCTTCTCGTGTGTGTGTGTGTGTGTATATATATACATACATATATATATATATATATATATATATATATATATATATATATATATATATATATATATATATATATATATATATATATATATAAATAGAACCTAGGCTCTGATACCATTAATTGCGGAACAAATTAACAAGTAATTTCAGATATTTTTTGATAGTTATGTATGATATTTCTGTTTGTTATTTGGTTAATTTTTGTTTGAAGAATTTTAAGAAAATTATGAGTTTTGTTAAGAATGATACAGAGACCAGACCAGTGATTGGTTGGATTAGCGTAAGACGTGCAAGTATGGTAAGTCGCGGAGCCGGACCACAATCATCGTTGGGCCGATGCCCTCTCTGTTCATCCTAAATAGAACAAGTAAGTTTTCTTATAAAATCTTTAAACTAAAATTAATCAAATATGAGTAGATTTTCACGCATATTATCTAAAAAATATGATACTGGTAAAAATATCATGAATAAAGAACAAGATTATGATGATAACCATATAAACTCTATTGAAGAAACTATTGATAATATAGAACAAAATTTAAATGATTGGACTATACCTAAAACAAATATAAATACAATTTATAGAATAGGGACTTTTGATTATTTTTAAAGTTACTCAATTAAAATGACTGAACAAACCCTATCCATTGGTCAAGACCAACAAAATATAAATTTGTTATCATCAAGATCTATTTTTGAACATAGACAAAAATATAAATTTCTTCATTTAGGTCTTGTTCAAATTGCTATCAAACCTCTTTTTAGAATTGGTGTTGATGCTCCTGTTCTCTTAATATTAAGAGATAAAAGACATACAGATTTTCAAAATTCTATTTTAGCTATGGCAGAAACAAATATCGCAAATGGACCAATTTATTTTAATTGTTATCCAAATTTTTCTGTAGGATTATTTGACAAAAATATTTTAGACACTTTGGTTTTAACTGTTGAAACAAAGAATTTAGAATTTAAAAATAACTCTAAACCTTTAGCAATCATTTATCGTGTTTGTTATAAAACCATGACAACTACTTTAGAACCAAAAACCCGTTTGTCAAGTCCAAGAAATGAAACAATTATTTACGAAGCAAATACTAATCATACAAAAGTTCATATGCCTAAACGACTTAAATGGTCAGAAATTACTCAATCATGTAATTGGAATTTACAAAATGTTATTGAACCAAAATCTTTAGATTCTTCAAAACAAATTTCAAATATAATTGAGCATAATGATGGCTCAGTTGATATAAATTTTTCTTCTATAAATTTTTCATCATCTAGATTTTCTACTAATTCTATTCCTGAAATTGGTACTTCTAAATCTTCGTTTTCAAAATCAAAGTCTTTAAATTTAAAAATTGTTGACTATTCTAGTTCTATTCCTAAACCTCTTTATCAAGAAGATCAAACTAGTGATACAAGTTTACCAAGTCCTACTAAATCTGATTTTATTAATGAACTTCAAAATTATAGACAACAATTATGAGTAATAAAGTTCAAATAAATTGTAATTCTTTAAACAGAAATAGAGTTACTGCTATTAAAAGATTAAGAAATTCAATAAAAATATTTAAAAAACTCTTACAAGAAAAGGTATTAGAATTAAAAAATATAAATTTAATAATTAATGATAAGGAACTATTAGAATTAGAACAAGAAATTAATAACATAAAAGCAGTATTAAAAACCTTTAATATACATCTTGATAATTATTTAACAAATTTATCTAAATATACGTGTTAATGAGTTCTAAAAGACAGATTAGTTGTTGTAATAATAATATTTTTTGGAATAATTTATTAAAGACTAGATGGCAAATTATTGCAAGCGTTTCTAAAGAAATAAATAGAATTAAACAACTTAAAGAAGACGAAGAAATTAAATTATCTAATATTGAAAAAGACACATATAATTATAATATTCAAAAGGAAATAATATATTGTTTATCAAAAATGATTAAAAATAAATATATTGTTATTAGTGCTCAACTTAGTATTATTAAAAATATATCTTTCAAAATAAATCAATCAACTTGTTAAAATGAATATTAATATAGATATTTCTAAAATACCTTCATATGTTAATTTTGATTATTTAAAAGAAGAAGAATATTATAAAGATTATAATAATACAAAAAGAATTTGGCATGAAGAAAACTTTTCATATTATATAAGATTTTTACATTTTGGTCTTTGGGAAGATTATGTTTTATCAAATCAAATTCACTCTCCGTTTTTTCAATGGTTCGAATTGATTTATGTTCCTAAACATAATATAAATTATCCTTTTAAAATGCAAACTGTTTTTCCTGTTTCTTCAAAAACATACAAGGATGTTATTACTAATCAAGAAATTATTTCTGAATATCCGCCAAAAAAGGAAATCATTATTGATAATAATTTTATTGCAACTCCTTTAGTTAAAGTTCCGACTCAGATAACAAATGAAAAATGTTTTCAAAATATTATTTATCAAAATAATTATTCGAATGAAACTCTTTTAACTATTTCAGATCAACTAAATAGGATTGAAGAAAATACTATAAATTTACAGTTATCAAAAGAAAATAAAATTGAAACAAAAAAATTTTATAATAATATAGCAAGCTCTAGTAATGTCAGCTTTATTCCTCATCAAATAAATGGAAATTTTAATCTTGGAAATAAAGATTTAATTGATGAATTAGAAAAAAGACTTACTAATTTTCGTATTTCAAAAAACGTATCTATAAATATGTTAAAAACAAATAATGACTCTTTTGACGAATCTGACGAAAGTAATAATGAAAGTGAATTAAATTTAGACAATCTTACTCAACAATTCATAAATGATAATGATGATATAAATCAGCTTACAAATGATTTTTCAAGATTAAATAAGATTAATTCTTTTGGTAATAATCCAAAACCAACTATTAAAAATTATTGGAATAGACCTTCTCTTCCTGATGTTCAAATTGAAGAAAGAGCTTTTCAATATGATCGTTCAGCTTACGATGGTACCTCTGTTTACGAATGGAATATCGATGGTAACTCTGAACATCAAATTCTTAATATTGTTCAAGAAATGACCATGGCAGCTAATGCTTACAAGTCTCACAATAATACTCAACTTCAAATTGTTAATATTATTATTTCTGGGTTTACTGGTACTCTTAAAGGTTGGTGGGATTTCTATATTACACCAGAAGAAAAGAATTTTATAATGACTGCCAAGAAAACCGTTATAAAACAAGAAAATAATTTACCTATTCAAACTCAAGAAGATGATATGGTTAATACTTTAATTTTTGCTATAATCAAAAACTTTGTAGGAGATCCTACTACTTTTCAAGAAAGAACTTCTGAAATTCTAATGAACTTACATTGTAGAAAATTAACTGATTTCAGATGGTACAAAGATAATTATCTCGTTAAAGTTTTTTCAAGACCTGATTGTAAAGAATCTTATTGGAAAGAACGTTTTATTGCTGGACTTCCAAAACTTTTTGCCGAAAGAATTAGACAAAAATTAAGAGAAAATTTTAATAATACAATTCCTTATCAAAACCTAACTTATGGAGATTTAATTAATTATATTAATAAAGAAGGATTAGCTATTTGTGCTGACCTTAGATTTAAAGAAAAACTTAAAAAGGATAGAATTAATAGTAAAAATGAATTAGGAAATTTTTGTCAACAATATGGTTATCAACCATTAACAGGTCCGTCTACTTCAAAAACCAAAAAATATAATAAAAAGTCTTCAAAATATTTCAAGAAAAAGAAATATAATAAAACAGAAAATTATAAGAATTATAAGAAAAATAAATTTTCAACATCAAAAAACCCTTATAAACAATCTAATAAAAAATCTAAAAGAAAATCAAAAGACATTATTATTTGCCATAAATGTGGTCGTAATGGTCATAATGCTAATAATTGTTATGCAAAAACAAAAATTAATGAATTAAATATTTCGGAAGAATTAAAAGAACAAATTAGAAAAATTATGTTAAATTCTGATTCCAATTCTGATTCTAGTTTTTCCGATTTTCAAGAAAATGATTTAAACATTTTAGAGCAAAATAGTTCAAGTTCGGAAGATTCTGATACATGCGAATGTGTTGGAAAATGTAATTGTAATTATTCAATTAATGTCCTTACAAACAATGACAAAGATCTTTTAAAAAATTTAGATTCCATTAAAGATAAAAATATCCAAGAACTGTTAATAAAACAAATGCTTAATAAGAATGAAAATTCTGTTTCAGATAATAAAATTTTTTTTAATTTAAAGGACATATATGAACGATTTTCTGAAACAAAACCCATTTCCATGCAAGAACTTCAAGAAGAATTAAAATCAGTTAAACAAGACATAAAAGAAATTAAAGGCAAAATTATAACTCTTGAAAAGGGAAAAAATATTATTAATTCACAAAATAATGATAATAAAGATGAAAAGGTTATCGAAAGAATTATAAATGATCAAATTTCTCAAAAATGGAATACTCAAATAACTTTAGTAAAGGATAATTTTAAAATGGATATTACTGCTCTAATTGATAGTGGTGCTGATATGAACTGTATACAAGAAGGTATATTTCCCACTCAATTTTATGAAAAAACTTCTTCTAGGCTTACTGGAGCTGAAGGAACCAGTTTAAAAATAAATTATAAAGTTTCTGATGTTCATATTTGTAACAATCAAGATTATTGTTATAAAACTCATTTAATTTTAGTAAAAAATCTTACTTCTCCTTTAATTTTAGGAACACCTTTTATTACTAAATTATATCCTTTTATGGTTCAAGATGATGGAATTATTACTAAAGTTTTTGGAAAAGAAATTATGTTTAAATTTTGTGAACCTCCGTCTTATTCAACTATTAATATTCTTAATTATAAAACAAAACAAGCAAATTACCTTATCAATGAAATTAATGATTTTCGTATACATA
Organism: Lactuca virosa; assembly: GCF_052849685.1. Lineage (NCBI taxonomy): Eukaryota > Viridiplantae > Streptophyta > Magnoliopsida > Asterales > Asteraceae > Lactuca > Lactuca virosa. The sequence continues at coordinate 257,623,942 of NC_136426.1, read as the reverse complement.
ATCAATTACAAGATAAGTATATTCAAGACAAAATTATAGCTTTAAAACAAAAGTTTGAAAATAATGTTTGCTCAAATATTCCAAACGCCTTTTGGAACAGAAAACAACATATTGTCAAATTACCTTATATTAAAACTTTTAATGAAAAAGATATTCCTTCAAAATCAAGAGCTATTCATATGAATAATGAATTAGAAGCTCATTGTAAAAAAGAAATTCAAGATTTATTGGACAAAAAATTAATTAGACCTTCTAAATCTCCTTGGTCTTGTTCAGCTTTCTATGTTATGAATGCTGCTGAATTAGAAAGAGGATCACCAAGATTAGTTATCAATTATAAACCTTTAAATAAAGTTTTAGATTGGATTAGATATCCTATTCCTAATAAAAGAGATTTATTGAAAAAACTTTATGATTCAAAAATATTTTCAAAATTCGATATGAAATCTGGTTTTTGGCAAATTCAAATTCATGAAGAAGATAAATACAAAACAGGTTTTAATGTTCCTTTTGGACATTATGAGTGGAACGTTATGCCCTTTGGTTTAAAGAATGCTCCTTCTGAATTTCAAAACGTTATGAATGATATTATCATTCCTATAAATAGTTTTTCAATTGTTTATATTGATGATGTTCTTATTTTTTCAAAATCTATTGATCAACATTTCAAACATTTAAATCAGTTTTATGATTTAATTTATAAAAATGGCTTAGCTGTTTCAGCTAAGAAAATGCATTTATTTCAAAATGAAATTAGATTTTTAGGACATAACATTGTTAATAATACTATTAAACCTATTATAAGAAGTTTAGAATTTTCTAATAAATTTCCTGATGAAATTATAGATAAAAAACAACTTCAACGGTTTCTAGGATGTTTAAATTATATTCATGATTTTTTCAAAGATTTAGGAACTCTTTGCAAACCTCTTTATAATAGATTAAAAAACAATCCAGAACCTTGGACTCAAGAACATACTAATATTGTTAAACTTATAAAACAAAAAATTCATTCTTTACCTTGTTTAAATTTACCACATCCTCATGCTAATATCATAGTCGAAACTGATGCTAGTGATATTGGATTTGGAGGTATTTTAAAACAAAAATTATCAAATTCCTCTGAAGAACAATTGGTTCGTTTTTATTCAGGTGCTTGGAATAATACTCAAAAGAATTATTCAACTGTTAAAAAGGAGATTTTAAGTATTGTTTTATGTATTACAAAATTTGAAGATGATTTATTTATGAAAAAGTTTTTATTAAGAATTGATTGTCAATCTGCAAAATCAATTTTAGAAAAAGATGTTAAAAATATTATTTCTAAACAAATTTTTGCTAGATGGCAAGCATTGTTGGGCAATTTTGATTTCGATATTGAATTTATAAAAGGAGAAAGCAATTCATTACCAGATTTTCTTTCTCGTGAATTTTTGCAGGGAAAATTAGTTCATCGTCTTCCTCCAAGATTGAAGACAAGAAACCAGTTAATCAAAAGCTTGTTCCTTTCTCAAGTCAAAATCGTTTTTCCCCATTAACTCCAATTGCAAAAAATTCTCAACTTTATTCAAACATGCTACAATCAAAACTAGCTACTCCAAACATTTCTCCAGTTCAATCAATTAGCCCTTTTTCAAAACCTATTCCTTCTGAGACACAAATTTCAACAAATCCTAAACCTACAAATAAAGCCCCTTATGTTCTCAATCCAAATCTCTTGAAAATCCAAATACTTGAAGATTCTCAAATTCTTAAGCTTAATCAAGGTTTTCATGTTCTTACTGAACATCTCTTTGGTCGAGGAAAAACCTTTCATGAAAACTCTTACAAATCTCGAGAATATTATCAAACCATTCTACAAGAATCTGGATCTGTTCAGATTGATCACCGTTCTAATAATAAGGAAGGATCTATTGATTTTAGCAAAGCCCGAATTCTTAAAATCATTTCTCCAGAAAATTGGTCATCCAATCTTTCCTTCGAAAAACCCCTTTATCAATTCCCTGCTTATCCAAGATATTCATATTATGATTACCAAGAAGCTTGGACTAAAGCATTTTTTCTTCGAAACTATTCTCATTCATGGTTCATTTTCTTTGATAAAAATTTCAACTGTGAATACCCCAGATGGTTTGTCAATTGGTATCGTTATATGGGACTTGTTCCTATTTGTTTACCCACTGAAATTCTCAAAGGATTTTCTAAATTCAAAGAACTATTTATTCAACAAATCCCAGAATTTGAATATTTGTTACAGTTCACCATGTTATTCAAAGTTCCATGGATCATGTCCTGGACATTCTCTTATCAAGAAGCAACAGACTTAAATCCCCCTTGGCTCAATAGACAATTTCGTCTAAAATGGTGGGATAAAGTCACAATTTCTCAAGCAAACGAGCAGGCTGTTTTCAATCATTATCAATCAATGTATAATCAAAAGCCAGAAATTGAAGCGAATCTTATCAAGAGTCTATCTTCTCCAGATGCTAATCTTATTAGCAAAATTCGTGCCGCTGCAAATTCTTCCCCTGAAGATCTACAACAATTACTTCAAGAAATTCGCAATTCTCCAACTAATTCAGAAAATTCTCCCACATCTGTCAAAAATAATTTTCAAGATGCTCAAGATCCTTTTGATGATCCATTTGCAGATTAATTAAATTTTTAATTTTGGTGTTATACCTTCAATGTAAGGTATTCTTTCATTTCGTATTTCACCCCCCACCCTTGGTGTCATACCTTTTTAGGTATTTTGCAAAAAGTGTTTGTTATTCAAGGGGGGGTAGTACTACGTGTTATCAAATTGTGTTAGTATTTATTCAACTGTTATCAAATTTATACACTGTGTGAGTACATCAATTATCAAAAATATTATCAAATCCTCTGCAGAGATAAGATGTTAAATTATTACAAGAAAACAAACAACTTTTACAAAGATGAAAGAAGATGCTCCATTATCGCAAAAGAAGATTTTCCATTATCAAAAAATGACAAAATATGATGCCAATTTGTCAAAAGCTTTACAGTTTTGTCTGCCACATCTACACTCCGACAAATGCAAGTTGATTCAATAATTCTCAAGATTGATCCGGTAATCCTTCGGTTTCCCGTTTCAAGATATTTCAAGACTCCAAGACTCCTATATATTGAGGAGATATGTTTTAATTAGAATCATCTCTAGGTTCTCTAAAAATTTCTCTCATTAAATTTCTCTCTAATGTTTAGTTCATGTCTAAAAAAAGTGTTCTCCTATATACTTCTAGATGTTCAAAATCTTTAGATTTTCAAATCATACTTGCTCCAGACGGATGCTCTGATTGTAATTTAAAAGAAGGTAATATATAAAGAATTTTATTCAATTGTTGTATTATCTCTATGGCAATCTCATTTCGAGTTATTCTAACTATTAATTCTACAAAGTTTGAAATTTTTGTTAAAATAATACTCGCATTTAATAATAATCAAGTTAATCAAATTCATGCTTGAAATATTTAAATAACTTTTGTTCTTTTATTATTCATCATGTCTGATTCAAAGATACAAGCTAATCGTCATTATTATTGTAATCAATTAAAAGCTTTACAAGTTCTAATCAGTAATCATAAGTTTATAAGCAAAGATAGAAAACAGTTTTATAAACTAATGTATGATTTTTATCATCAAAAAATATCTGAAATTACTTGTTAATTTGTTCCGCAATTAATGTATATATATATATATATATATATATATATATATATATATATATATATATATATATATATATATATATATATAAGGCTAGATTCAAATGTGGATGAACATCTATTGTACGGATGTATGAACATTGCTATTTTAGTGCTATTATGTGAAAATGACTCAAAAAATATGTTGTTTAGTGAATACGTCTAACCTCACATAACTATAGTTATTATCACACATTCTCACTAAATAAATCGTTTTTAAGAGTATTATAGATATTTTTTTATGATTCTCAATCTGTTAGAATGTTATCAGAATGTGTTATTGATAATCATATTTGGAAAGAATGAAAATGAATGTAAAACAATGCATGAGAATAAAAATGATTAAAAATTAATGAAAATGCATGATAATAACCATAATTGTGTAAGATTGAACGTATTCACATTACTAAATAAAATATTTTTTAGTAATTCTAATAGAATAACAATATCTAAACATCTACACAATAGATAATCAACCACATTATAACCTACCCTATACTTTTTTTTTGATGGTTCAAAAACCACATCAATGTTATGGTTTAGTGGAAAAATATTCTAATAAATGTTTAGCTTTTAATTTAGAACCCTTAAGGCATATGTTTTTTTAATATGTTTTATATCAATATTTTATATTATTTTAATCGGCCAAAAATATAAGATTAATAAACATGCAGCACTCACCGCCATCCCTATTGGTTATTCTATTGGTTATTAACGATTAATCCCCCCTCTCCCACCCTATGTTTCTAACGACAATGTTGGTACATGAGAGGTGAAAAGAAGCAAAACAACACCTTCTATTCTTCTAACATATTTCTTTTCCATCTCTGCCACCATAGACGCATTAATCTGATCATGTTATTGCAATAACAAAAGGATACATCATACATGGAAGTTGACAATACACCAACTTTCAACTGACAGTGGAGGAAATTTACTATATTATACATTATTCATGACATTACAATTGATCTTATTCACACAGTAACGATACTAGTGCTACTCGAGTTTCCGACCACTGTAATCCAGGATACTTTATTATGATGGTGCAAACAGGACAAGGAATCCAGATAGGAAAACGCAAAACAAAAGGATATATGACATGCATGCAAATACCTTCAACGAAACACAAAAACAGGACACACACAAACAATCCCAAGTTTTTCTGAATAACCGGGGCCTATCATGGGTGGTTATTAAGAAAATGGACATGTTGGCCCAGAGCACCTTTACGACCGACTACCACTCCAAAAGTAGTAACATTAACCTCATCCGCAGATTTACAGCATGAAGTGTACTCCCCATCGCAGCAAGGAATATCAGGATGCTCGTCACTTACAGTTGTTGCAACAAGGAACAACATGATGATGCCGATCACACCCATTGTTTTCATTACTGCAACCATCTTGATCTTGATAGAATCAAGGATCTTCCTCAGACTCCAACACAAGTATACTGGTTAAGTTTGTGTGATAGGTAAGCCATCTAAAACTTGTATATAAAGTACTTAAAATTGTTGGTATAAGTTTCGTCTTATTATAACGCTTTGGAAACATCGACATGAAGTAAAAGCCTACCCAAAGGCCAAAGAGATGAAACATTGTTAGACCTCCTACAAAAGAACTGTTAGACTGCCTACCAAAAGAGATGTTAAACATTGTTAGACCTTTTATTTATTTTTTATTTTTTTGAATAACAAGAAATAAGATTTTATTGAAAATAAGACGCTAGAGAGTATCTATTATAAGCTTCTAGGCCATTCGATGGCTTCTCACATTTGAGCTGGGAAGGGTTTTCTATAAACCTTCAAAAAAGTAACATCTTTCACCGATGCAGGCCTTTTCACATAATCTACTCGATTTGATGATTTGGTTCCTACCATGGAGAACATCTTCCTTATATTCACTACAGTGATACATCCCACAACTTTGTCATATGAAGCTACATGATTAGAACCAGCCATCAGAAGTAATTAAATACATGAATAAGTGGATTTAAAGTTGGGTGTTTGATTATAGTAGCCAAAAATCCCAAAACATACGATACATTATTAAAGTTTAGAATCAAAATTTCGCTACAAATATCCATATTCATGTACTTTATTTCTTAGATTATAAGTAAAAAATGCAAGTGTGTTGCTACAATGTGGAATTAAGGAATCATAAGTATATTGCTAATATAGGGAAGATTATATAAAGAGGAAACAATCATACTGTTGGTTTACTGCCTTCTTTAATCACCTTTTTAAGCAGAAAAATGAAAGGATAAGAAACTTCCCTGGTTTCGTGTGTATGTGCAGGAAGTGTAGAGAGAACAAAAAACAATGCCAACAACCAACGAGACTTCTCTACTATCTCATTTTCCTTTTAAACTTGCTTAATACAAAAAAAGGAACATACATTAAAGCTAGACAACTACTTATGACTTTTTCAACTACAACTTTAAACAAAACATTAAGATGGCAACAACCTTCATTAAAAGAAAAGAGTCAAACACTCAAACTAGAGTAGGAATGATGGAAAATTTGATAGCCCAAGGGAGCACACGTGCTTGCAACTTGCTTCAATTCTTTTTTTTTATATAATAAATATTATGGATTATTATAATACATACACACATACAGTAGCTAAGAAACAATGATATTGGGACCAAAAATGAAAAAAAAACATTTATATTACGATCAAAAATTAAAAAGTTTTCAAATTTTGACTAAACGCCTGTAAAAGTAATGAACCACTGTTGTACTTTTTGTATTTTACTCAAATAGAGTAAAATACGAAATGGTTTAATGTGTTTAGTCCAAAACAAAATCCTTTTTTAACTTTAATCCTATATTCAAGGTATCAAATCAACCTTAGTCCATGGGTCAAAATTGTTTACTTTATGTACCCGTACCAGCAAAAAAAAACATCAATGGGTTATGTTACCGTAATAGGCTAATAGCAATGTACAAACATCAAGACTTATATAAAGTTGTGTATTTTATGTAAAATTGTATATCTTATATACTTGTAACGGGAAAAACATCAAAATAGTTACCATAAAAACAATTGATAAATGCTGAAAAAATGCTTGATAGATGCAGAAAAATGTTTAATAGGACTGATATATGTTGGAACAAAGATAAAGCAAAACTGGATTTAGTCTGCCTTCAGCCTTCTAGCTTAATTGTTTCTGTTTCTTTCAAACACCTAATTGTTGTCTAGTGGATTAAAATAGTTTATAATATGCAATAAGCAAAAACAATAAAAAAATTAAATCCCCTACAATTTGTTGTGATGTAGCATGGCCTTAAAATGAATATAGTTTCCACAACAATAACTATTGTAGTATTCATCTTTGATTCTAAAATAGATGTATGCCACAACGCTAATTAGTTGTTTTTTTGAACTCATTTTCTTTTGATGAAAAAAAACGGTAAATGCAGTTAAAAAATATAACCAATTAAAGAGCTTTTTATTTCATTAAAAAACCGCAAAGGAGAAAAAATAGAAACATGTAGCAATCAGTATACAATATATAGTTACAGATTATTTGTTCCAGCACCGGGACATGTAAACATATGTGACTCTACAAGCTGTCTCAATTTAAAACATCATGAAAACAAACATAGTTTTCACCAGTTTCGTTAGATGAAACAAACAACAAAAAAGTGACAAATACAAAAGGAAATAGAAAAAAAAAATAAAGAAATCTTACTCTATAGTTGGTGATTCTTATTTTTAACTGTTAAATAAATATGACTTAAGCATTTGATATGACTTGAGCATTTGGACAGTGGCGGATACAGCCACTTTTAGTGGGGTGTCTTGCCCCCACTTAAAAGCGTGTACCACCATATACTACAAAAAATAGTTTTTTTTAGAAAAATTTACATATATGGTCCCGACTTTAACATTTTGGCACCCAATTTGCCTAAAAATCAGAAAAAAATGTTGAAAGTTAACTATATAATTACTATTATTTATGTATTAATTAATTTTTATACAAAATGGTCCCCACTACACCGAAGTTCTAGATCCGCCACTGCATTTGGAACATTCTCATGGTATACTTGGATATGGTGGCACACTTGCATATGATGTCACATTTGGATGTAATGACATATTTGGATGTGATGAGACACTTGGATACGATGGCACACTTGGATGTGATGGCACACTTGGATACGATGGCACACTTGGATACGATGGCACTCCTCGAATATGATGACACTTTTTGGGATGGAGCATATGACAGAAGACTGGAGCATCGGAGGAGGTGACATACACTAGAGGTGTCAGTCAATGGAACCCCAAAAAGAGAATGGCACAGCAAAGAAGTGTCATGCACAAGAGATGCCACAAAGCAATAGGAGGTGCCACTCAATGGCACCTTGAAGATGTTCCATGCACAGGAGGTGCCACCAAGTGTGAACGTGCCACCTAATGTCACACTGATGTGTCATCATGGCACCATGACAATGTGTCATGCACTAGAGGTGTCACATAGAGATAGAATGTGCCACTAAGTGACAAGGTGTGTCATGTAATAGCACCTGATGTGCTAGTGGTGTATTGTTGATGCCAATGGGATGTATCTCAAGGATGAAGGTTCCAGAAATAGTTGCATGATGGATTGTGATTGGTTGACACCTTTCATGGGCCTATGGATTAATGAGATTGGCCCATTTGAGTTTTCGGTTTGATCCCTAATCTATAAATAGGGATGCGGGCTAGTCATTTGAAAGTGTCTTGAATCCTTATTGAGTAGGTCGAATATATGTTGAATTGTACTTATAACCTCTGTTTGAAAACTTTGTGAATAAAGAATACTCCCTTGTTGCCTATGGACGTAGGTCACCTTGACTACACCACATAAATAATGTGTCTTTGTGTGCTTTTGGTTTCGTGTGTTATCCACATTACTTTCTACCAAGGGTCATCAGATCTTGGCAAGTGGCATCAGATTTGTTCTGATTCTTGACAAGTATCCTCTGGTTTCCCTAACAAGTGATATCAGAGTTACGGTTGATGTTTTGTTGATTGAAGATGGCATCTCGCAAGTTCGATCTGGAGAAGTTAAATGATTCAAATGATTTCACCTTGTGGAAGGTGAATACGAAGACTCTTCTTGTTCAACAAATATGCACAACGACACTGGTAGGAGAAGCGAAACTGCCAAAGGAAATGGTGGCTAACAGGAAGGTGGATATTCTGGAAAGAGCGCATAACGATATTATGTTGAAAGATCTTTGTACGCAAGAGTCATTATAGAATGATATTGCTAGATAATATATGATCCTTAAGGGTTACACTAACAACAACTTCATGCAAATATATTATTTATAAGTACCTGATTCTTGATAAATAAATATATCTCTTCCAATTAATTAGAAATTATTTATTTCATGGAAATATTAATTTTCAATATTAAGTATCAAAATAAATCATAAGGAGTGATTTATAAATGAAAGAAAAAAACTAATAGCCATTTATCTTCCAATTTGATAGTCAAATTCTAAAGACTAGTTATGTAGCTAGTTCATGTCCTTTAAATCTATTATGATAAGGGAAACATGCTTTGGAAGCATGTGTTCCTTTTAATAATTAAATAATGGACATGTGAAGTATAATACATGAAAGATATAAGTTTTTTGAAAGGGTTTCAGAGACTTATCTTTCTTTTATGCATGGCCATGTTTTTTCTTCCTCTTTCCTCATAAAAACATGTAAATATCATCTAGCATGGCAAGAAGCTAGTTTAAGTTGTTTATTTTTAAAGCCATTATCCTCATTTATTAGCCTTTATTTTATAGAGATATGGTGTATTAAAGCTAGTAAATACAATGGGTATTAACTAGTCTTAAAGATGATTAAATGCTTTCATTTGATTCATTCTTTGGTTAGTGAAAAGAATACATGATTTATCCTCTCTCCCTTTCTTTATGTTTCAAACTAATTAAGACATATAGAATAGATTTGATAATTGAACTCTCCTTAACAAAAAAAGCTTGTTTCTGTTCTTAAAGGCTTAAGAGTATTATTATTACAAGAATGAAGACTAGCATCTTATCAAGTTGGGAATTGTTGGTGTTTCTAACTAAGATGGAGTTCTACTCTACATTCTTCATAAACTTCCAACCTCCCAAGAGGATGAAAGTTTTCAATGGGTGTATTCTTTTCTTCATATGGTTGTTTTAATTGTAACACCCAGTTCCAGGTGAACATTTCTTTAGAATTTCTAATCAAGTTTTGTTTGGGTTTTAACCCTAGTCAGGGCATGGGCCCTTGTATGTCATGACATGACCATGTTCAAAGAAACGACGTGGCCACATAAGGTTCACGACGTGACAGTTGTTGCGAGCTAAATCCTAATATCGGGGATTGCCCCCCCCCCCCCCATTTAAGTGAAATGAGGGCTAGGATTAGCTCACCCTCAGCCTCCATCACCTCCCTCCACTCCCCCCCGGGCTGAAACCTTAATCCACCATATTTGATTGTGAGCTCCATTTTGGGTATTTTCTAGCCTAGAAGAAGAAGAGATAGAGTTTTGGTGCACTAACTCAGCTTGCAAGCCTCACCATCATCTTTCTCACACATTTTAGACCTTTATGAGTATTTAAGTTCCATGTTTTATGATCTTAAGTGCTTAGATCAATGTTTTTATGTGTTTTCTTCATTTTTGGGCTAGTTGGAGTGTTGGGGTTCCATGAAGTTGCCAACTTTATGGATCTCCAGAGCCCCTTTGTATATAGAAGTGTTGGATCTGAAGATTAATAGAGTTTTGAGCTCTTACATGAGATATTGACCCCATTTTTACATTGTTTTGCCCTAGCTTAGGTTTGGGACACGCATGTACAAAAAGTTATGATTTTTATGGTATTCTAGGATAGAGAAGGCCTTCTGGAAGGTCTGGTTGCAAGGCTTAAAGGATTAAGAGCTTAAAGATCAAATCTGTCCAGAGCGTTGTCACGACATGACACATTGGGTCGTCATGACGTGACAAAGGCTGATCTGCAACTATTTTGTCTCAATTATGCTACGACGTGACCATGGGTGGTCATGATGTACCAACCGACTAAATGACTTTTTTAGGGTTGACTTTGACTGGATCGTTGACCTTTTGACCAAGTTTGACTTTAGGTCAAACTTGTGGTTTGGGGCTGTAATTTGAGAAATTAACCTTGTTTGATGTATAGACGACCCATAGAGCCGGTATTTGGATATGTGGTCCGTTCGGCTATCTGCTAGACTTCGAGGTGAGTTTTCTCACTATACTCGTGGGTCGAAGGCACCAATGTTGGCCCGTTAGTGTGTGATATATGTATATCCTTGTGTATAGGATGTTGTTATGCTATAGTGATCGGTTAGGTTCGTAGATCTGTGTGATTACATGTACTTGCTAGTTATTGATTATTGTTTTTATATGTCGACATGGTGTGGTTGGGTTGAAGCAATATTTCTTTGTGCTATAAGAGAACAAACCTAGAAGCAATCCGGTCATATGTTCCAGACCGAGAGGGAAATCCAGTCTTATGTTTTGGGCGCGGGAGCAATCCAGTCATAAGATGAGGGCCGGAGGGTAATCTAGTCTTATGACCTAGGCTCAGGGGCAATCCAGTCTTATGATGTGGGCTTGGTGTGCATGCATTGCTTATATATTGTTGTGTGCAATATATTGGGTGAACTCACTAAGCGTTGGCTTATAGTTGTTGATTTCCATGTTTCAGGTACTTCTGATGATCGGGGCAAGGCAAAGGCGTGGTCATACACATCCTCCTACAGTTTTATGTTATGAGAGATTTACTTGATACTCTGATTTTCTTTGACATGAGTTGAAAACAATGGTTATTTATCTATGGATTTTTATGGAAATGTTTTTATAAAATGAAAAACTTTATCATGGTTTTTTAGATATTACGTTAATCTTTGTAAGTCTTGAAAAATAATCATTGGTGGGTTAAAATGGTATTAGTTTATTCAAATTATAATTTGCTTCCGTTGTTAATTACGTCAATTTTGTCACTAGAATTCGACTATTTTTAGTGAAAACCCAACAATTGTATCAGAGCCATGTTTGCAAGCTTGGTTAGATTATTTGTTAAGTTGATGAAATCCTTGTTTTTGGAAAACATTGATGGTTTTCTCTTTGCAAGAAAAATTCATACATATTTTCTTTAACAACCTTATAATCGTTATTTTTTGGTGACAAAAGTTTACATGCATTTTTTGTCACAAAAGTTGTTTTACAAAAACAAAGAGTTGTTTTATATGATTGTGAGTATATATATATATATATATATATATATATATATATATATATATATATATATATATATATATATATATATATATTATGGGCATAAATTCATGGACCCTTGTGTTGTTTGTGTTGATTTGTTTAAAATAGTTGTAATAATTTATTTATTCATATGGTATGTAATAATTAAATAGATTAGTTTTCATTTTGTTTATTTTTGTAAGTAATATATTAGTTTTAGAAATAACTTATTTGTACAAAAATGTAACAAGAAATGAAGATGAAGCCAATTTTGAAGATAAAAAATGATTGTTTTTGCTATTTTTAATAGCATGTGCAAACGCAACCTTTTTCTGAAATTGTTGTTGAAAGTCTCGCTGTTGGAAAAGTGTTGCATCCGATTCTATAAGGTGTGGGTCCTAATGCAACCTTTTTTGAGAAGTGTTGTGTGTTGATGAAATAATACCCTTCAATAAGTTTTCAAATTTTTTTGCAAGTATTTGATGTTATCTCAAGTAGGAGCTTCAACAACAATATCACTTGATTTGGTTGGTTTATGCATATATGATTTTGCATGTATGTGTTGTTTAATTTATGTTGTTATTATTATGTTATGGTTGTTAAAATTAGTGTTTACATGAAAATAATATTTTGAACATAAATAAATATCACAATGAGTTTCGTTTAAATGAGATTTACCTTTTAACATAAGATGGTAAAATAGTTTTAAAATAAAATGAGTTTTATCGTTTAAAAATTAGCTAACAGTAAATTTCGAGATTAAAATTAATATAACTTTAAAATAGAGATTTTATAAATTTATCAAACTCCAAACCTTATTTTATAAAATGAAGTTTTATTAAAAGGTTTACAAATGTTCTAAAACGCTCAAACGGTAAAACTTAATACCAGCTATTAATTTTAAATTTTGATCGTGTCAATTTTATAACGCCGTTTTTAAAAAAGAATATTGTTAAAAAATGATTTTATATAAAATAAAATATTTAAAAGTATATCATTGCTGATTGGATGCATGCAATAACCATTAAATAATATGTTTTTTAAACTAAAATTATAAAAACATCAAAGACCCCTTATAAACACCAAATCTATACAATCTGTTTTGAAAAACACTTACAAATCTTTTGTATGCACTAGTAGGATAAAGCTCATGTAACCGCTTAGTGCTATTTTTTTATGGTCAGGGTGTATTCGTGATTTCTATAACCAAGTTATAGGCAGATTACACAAGTTTTTCAAATTGGATGATTTGATCAGAAATCTTTTGTGATAGAGGATACCTAAGAAACAGAGTTCCGAGGCATAGATGAGATCAAACATGTCTAATTAAATTTTATTATTAGCAATCTCATAACTCTAGGAATTATATACTAGTATATGTTTATAATCGATATCTACCTAGTTGGATTAAAATGAATGAGATAAAGGATACCTAACTAATTATTTATTTTGCAACTTGGATCCTAGACTTTGATAATTAATGTTATAGAAACTAAAAGGGTATTAATTATTACTAAATGAATTTTGTTAAAGTTTTGTATATATATATATATATATATATATATATATATATATATATATATATATATATATATATATATATATATATATATATCCAGTCTCATTACCATGAATCATCATTTGCTAAATGATTTTAAAAACAATATAATTCAATAGATACAACTTCAATGAATGAGTTCATGTTTTGAGAAACCAAAAATTGTACACTAATAAAGGACCAATTCCTAAACCATCTACTTTGAGTAATAGACCTGAACATGATACCAGATAACACATCACTGTGATGCTAAATATTCTTCTAATATCATACTAGGAACAGTTATTCATAACTTCAAGGAAGTCTTGGATAATATAGATTTATATCTGATGATATAACAGGTTATGCAAATTCCTGTAATACAGTGATATTTTGGTTTAAGTCAGTTCAAACATGTAACATCCATAAAACTCATGGAAATTTAAAATTTTTAAAACCAATCCATAAATCATCATTGTTTACAAAATAGTTTTCAAAACATATTCAATATCAGAGTTTTCCCGAAATCTTAAAACATAACACGAGGAGGTGCACGATCACGCCTTCGCCTTCCCGCAATCCTTTGAGGTACCTGAAACATAACCCAAAACAATAAGCCTAGAGCTTAGTGAGTTCCACAAAAATAACATCAGATCACAATATCATAATAATATAAGCAAAAAACATGCATATAGAGCCTTCAGTCTGACTGGAACGCCCTATCAGCCTGCAGTATACCTGGTACGCTCACAGAACCTTCAGCATGACTGGTATGCCAAACCGGTCCTTCAGCCTATCTGGAACGTTCTCCGGGCCTTCGGCCTGACTGGTACGCCCGACTGGCCTTCAGTCTATCCGGGACGCCCTGGGTTTGTTGGCCTTCATCATAAAGCAGGACCGCCTCAACCCAACCCACCATCACATATCCACATATATCATATCAAACACTAGCTAGCATGTACAGACAGTCATACAAATCTAGCGGATCACTAATAATAGCATCAACCTATATAGAAGGATACATATCTAACAGATCGTTACACATAGCATCATCGTATATACCAGGATACAGATCTAACAGATCACTACACATACAATCATACGCTAAACTAGGATAACAATCCAAAGGGCCGGCCTTGGTGCCATCGACCCAAAAGTACAGTGCGGAAAACTCAACTCGCACTGCCGAATCTCACAAAAAGAATCTCTGGTCGTTGCCTTGCTAAAATCCTTGTGCTACAAATCACCATAATAATCATCCATCAATAATCGGATCCGATCCATACTAATTGCCAAAACTGGGGTAAAAGACCTTTTTACCCTTTACTCAGCATGACCCAACCTAGGTCCAAACCAACAATCCAAAGGACCAAAGATGCAATAAACACTCAAGTGATGGTAAAGCCCCAAGCCATAAAGCCCAAAGAATAGCCCAAATCCATAAAGCCCCAAGCCATAAAGCCCAAAGAATAGCCCAAATCCGAGGCCAAAACATACGAAGCCCACGAGCCTGAGTATGCGGGGCGTACCCAGCACGTACGCGCAACGTACTCGCTTGAGGGCTTATACGCTAAGTGTACCTGCTTGTACGCCCAGCGTACTCACCCATTCAACCCAAACTTAATTCCATCACTTAATCCCTTAAGACATAGCTTCAAAACACAGATCTGACATCCTTAAACTGGATTATCACGTAAAGTTGTTAAGTTTACGTTCATGCATGGCTAAATGAAGCTCTTAAGCTTAAAGAGGACTTAATGCTTGCATGGACCACAATACATCATAAAGCTTGCATTTTTATGAACCTTGGGACTGAATGGAGCTAAGATCTAGCACCCAATGCTTCTGGAGTAGATCAAAAACCCATCTTTATCACAAAAGACTCCAAAAAGTACAAAATACTCCATGAACTAGATCTAACATATAAGTTCATCAAGATAGAAACTTTATACCTCCAAAATGTAGATCAAGATGCAACAATCCTGAATCCAAAAGCTTCAAGCCATCCCACACTTCTCCAAGAAGTTCCTTCTTCTTCTATGAACAAAAAAAGCTTGAAATACCAAAAACACAAAAACCACTCAAATGGGGGATAGGGTTTTGATTTTAAGGTTTAACGGGTTGCAGACTGAAGATATTACGGTCAGGTGATGAGATAAGGAGCTTAAATACGGTCCAAGACCCTAAAATAGGGTTTGGGTCTGATTAGAGTACGCCCAGCGTACTTCTGGTAGGCCCAGCGTACTCCATAAGGCATTCGCGATCATTCTGGTTAGTACGCCCAGAGTACGGCATTTTACGCCCTGCGTACTAGCCTTAGCACTAGTATGCCATGCGTACACGTGTGTACGCCCCATGTACCTGGTTTCACCCTAAAACCACTAAAACTTCCGAAAGCCATAACTTCTTCATTCTAAGTCTTTTTCCGATGATCCTTATATCCACGAAAAGGTAACGAAAAGATCTACACTTCTATCAACTCATACATGCCTTAAAACCTCTCGAACAAAAATCCTAATTCCATAAAAGCCCGAACTGACACTTTACCGAAATACCCATTGGCTCGAAAACACGAACCAAACTTCGTGGATCACCCCAATTACCCTACCCACACTCAACTGGGTCTAAATATATTTTCCTCAAAGGCCCTACGCCTGATGATACTAGGTCTTCGGGTCACCACCCCGCATTACGAAGCGATTCGGAACAGGGCGTTACAACTTTCCCCCACTTAAATTAGATTTTGTCCTCGAAATCATTCTTTATCATCCCCGACATGCCAGACTACCTATGCAACACAGCCACAACCCCGAGCATACCACACCCTTCCCAAGGCAAACGAAACCAACCTTAACAGGGATTTTCCAACTTGAAGTTAGACGAATCCTTCTCAGCCTCAAACAATATCATGCAAAGTAACTACGTCTACTCAACCTGGAATCTGAAGTCTCAAATTAGTTTGACTCCCTGACAGACCGCCCATACTGTACCATTGCTAGTTCTTTTCTACTTATCCCCCAACCGACTACTCAACTTCTGATAACTTGAGTTCCCACTAGTAAACAGATTCACAAACCATACGCTGCTGCCAAAAAACTTTCACTTGACCAAAGGAATAGATATTCCTTTGAGGGGTAAGTTCATCCTTTGACAACCATTTACTAGGAATAACGGACAACAGGAGACAAACTGGGAATGAACCTTCTAGTGTCGAACAAGACATTGCTTCCTTAAACTCTCGAATCAACATATTTGTTGGGTCTGGTGTTGCGTCTTTGGGCTCGGTCATAAGTCCATTTAGTTTACCCGGTTTGGGCCTGTCCAACCGTGGGTAAACATTAGGATTAGCATATAAATATTTCATGCATGTATAGCTTTTAGATTGATTGTTCTTATTAATTACTTGCATTGTAACCCTAGCACACCTATACAGTCGAAGTTCTTCATCGAGCTCTTCTGAGGTGTGAGTTATTAATCATTCGACATCATTAATCCATTCTCGTGTTCTTTGCTTGATTAAATATTGTTTTTCTGTTTGGAATCTATCGATCTATAACTCTTATATTCGAACAATCGGTATCAGAGCAGGAGACTGTGTAATACCTACACATCTCTTCTGTTTGAAGAATCCTTTAGGGTTTCCTCTTTTATCAATATAAAGACGTTGTCTTCCTCCTGTCTACGGTATCTCTAGTGTTTAATAAAACCCTAAGTTCAACTTTACAAGTCTGATTCTAATAGAAACAGTTCATCATGTCTCACGATGACTCGCAAATCAATCCAATCAACATCTCCAATAGCATAGGATCAACTACAAGGATTCCCATTCTCTACACTCAAGATTATGAAGTGTGGGCGCATCACTTCGAAGATTATGTAGTTGGATCTGAAGACAATGGCTACTTGATTTGGGAAGCAATAACATTGGGTCTGTTTGTTCACTCTGGAACAAACCGAACAGTCAAAACTCAAAAAGAGTATAACCAACTCCTGGCGGACGTAGATAAGATGCCTCAAGATGAAAAAGACAAGGTGTTATGCAACGTTAAAGCCATGAGGATGATCCGATTCGCATTGCAATCCGATACTTTTCGTTTGGTGAGTTCATGCACAACAACTAAAGAAATATGGGATAGGTTGAAAGAATTATATTCAACAGATGAAGATCAAGAGCACTCGATCCAAACCCTTTTGCTCTCTGAGTTTGGTGCTTTTGAACAAAAACCTGAAGAGAAGCTTGTTCAGACATTCGAGCGATTCAATCATCTGCTCAGTAAGATGATGAAGCATGGCATTGAAAGGAAGGTGATTGAACAAAAGGTTACCTTCATGAATGGATTAAGGCCCGAATGGATGGCGGTGGTTTCGACTGTGAAGGCTCGTGAGCAATTTAAATCATATTCACTGGCGAAACTGATGGGTATTCTAAAATCTCATGAAAGCGTGGTGACAAATGAAGCGAAGGTAGTTTCGGGTGTGGGTTCACTGGCCCTCGTTTCTAAAATTAAGAATGTAGCAAACGAGGAGGAGGAATCTGATTTGTCTGAGTGTGATCTATGCAACGAAGAATATGCTATGATGGTCACAAACCCAAAGAAGTTTGCTCACAGAAAATTCCCAGTCAATAAGAACCGAAACTGGCAGGGAAGCTATAGTTTTGAAAAAGTGAAGGAAGAACCGAAGAACAACACCCAAAAGGAAGATGAAAAGAAGGAGAGTAAACTTGTGGGAGATTCTGGGTACGATTGCAACTACTGCCATGGCAAGAACCACTTTGCCAAGGATTGCATGCTAAGGAAGATAGCTGAGAAGAAGGAGGGTGAAGATGATGAAGCTTACTACATGAGAAAGCTAGAGGAGATAGAGAAGAAGAAAACTGCTAACGTTTCCATGAATGCTTTGATTGTGCATGAAAACGTTGTTGATGATGAGTTCGGTGGAGTGGAAGTTTGGTCTACCGATTCTGAGGATGAAGAGGTACGCAGAGCCTCGCATAGAAGAGCATATGTGGCGAGAGAAGGAGTTATTGAGTCGGCTGGAAAATGCTTAATGGTTACAACCGAAAGTAAGCATGAGGAAGCGAAGGTCATGGAAGACAGATGTTTCGCTGCCAAGCCCATGAGTGAAAAGATCAGCGACTGCGATCCGTTGATCAAGAAGGTACAAACTATCCTAGAATCTCATAAAGTACCAATAACAAACTATGAAAAAGACTTAAATGATTTAAAATCCAAGTTTTCCAATTTAAGTTGTAGTCTTATGCAAACTCGCTTAACCAATTCTAACCTAACTGACCAACTCAGCAGGGAGTCTTCCAAGAGTGAGGAGAGAAGAATATGGATTCAGTAGAAGGAGTTAGAGTTAAGTAGGGCTAGGGATGAACTTATTTATTTGCAAAGAGACAATTTGAAATTTTTGAAACAACAATATGTTTTCTGTTTGATTGCTAAACGCCTATATACTAATATCACTCAGTTACATTTAGATTGTGATATAGGAAAACAGATTCATAAAATGATTTTGCCTTTCCTTGAATTTAAGGAGGACGAAATCATTGCTGAATGTGAATCTATAATGTCCTCGGATGAAATCTCTGTCACCTACAAATATGGACTGGACAAAATTGAATCTTTCATTGAGTCTAAAGAACATAAGTGTATGCTTAAGAATTTACTGGACGAAAATGATAAATTAAAAATAAAGACCGGGACGATACATAAATTTGACTCGTCCAACGCCAAATTGAGTTCAGAAAATAAAATCAATTTAGAAACCACTTCTGAATTTGATGAGGAGAGTGAGATGAGTGAAATCTCTGTAGAAGACGTTGTCGATTGTTCAGAATTCATTAAAAGCGAACCCAAACCAACAAAACCCCTCATATCTGAAAATTCGGTTGAATACACTCGAGTGTCAAAGGACAAATCAAAGAATCTCATAGAGAAGGCCGTTGTCTATCAGAAGGTACAAACTACACCCAACCAAGTGTATGCTGTGACTGGTGTAACTAAGAAGCAAACGGCAGAGTTAACATCAATGGTTGACAAAGATAATGTTGAAGGGTGTGATAACTTCTTCTGGTTGGCTCCCATCGATAATGCAGACGAAAGAGT
Organism: Lactuca virosa; assembly: GCF_052849685.1. Classification (NCBI taxonomy): domain Eukaryota; kingdom Viridiplantae; phylum Streptophyta; class Magnoliopsida; order Asterales; family Asteraceae; genus Lactuca; species Lactuca virosa. The sequence goes on along the minus strand of NC_136426.1, from coordinate 257,604,305 downwards.
TGGTCTGTCAGAGTAATCCTCATGGAGAGTTAAGGGACGATACATACCCGAACCCCTCAACAAGCCCTCAAGCTTTGATAAACCCAGCACAAGTGGTACAAAAGATATACCAGAGGAACCACTGAAAGTTACCAGCGATTCTTCAACTACAACCAGTGCTCATGAGAAGAAAGCGAAGCCTAAGGCCAACGTTCACTTGACTCAAGAGCAAATTGCTGAACAGAAACGACAGAGGAACAAAAGATACATGAAAAATCTCAATGAGAGAAAGCAGTTTTGGCACTCACAAAACCCCTCTTATGTTCGCCCTGAAAAAGCTTCTACTCTCAAAAAGGAAGCACAGGCCAAGTCTCATTCCAGCAATCAACATCAATCGTACCGTCAGGCGAACCGAACGACCCCTTTCGGCCCTAATACTTGTGGTCACGAGAACCCAAAGACAAGTTTTGGTCCCAGCTCCTACTATGCCAAAAACCGAAGGTCCAGTTTCGGTTCCAACACAAGAGCCCAGAACCAAAAAGAAAGTTACAGTTCCAAATCCCATCCTCATCACTCTCATCCTAAAACCAACTCCGTGAAGGATGTCAAAGGAAAAGGAAAGCTGTACTCAGATACTGAAATCCAAAACACCAAAAAGTCAGCTACCCCTAGAACTTCCAAGAAAACCTCTACTGATAGACCTACTAACAATAACACACACCGGATAAAACAAAATAAAAATAAAATCAAAGTTTATACCATCAAACGAAAAGATGAAACCATATTAATAAAAAGAACATATATGGTTGATCTTTCGGTTGCAATTCCCTATTCTGTAAAAGACTCACAAGGGCCCAAGAGACTTTGGGTTCCTAAATCTGCTTAATTTTGCAGGTTATCAGTGACGAGTAGTTTGACGAAGAATGGTATATTGATAGTGGCTGCTCTCGTCACATGACAGGAAGAAGGGAAGAACTTAGGGAGTTTCGGTCCCTTAAGGATAGTGGATGTGTGAAATACGGAAACAACTCCTACGGCACGATCAAAGGGTATGGGATGATCACCAACGGAGAATTCTCAATACGAAGGGTAGCCTACGTGGAAGGATTGCAGCATAACCTCATCAGTGTTTCTCAACTAGTGGCAGGAACAGGTTTGAAAGTCTCATTGGACGATGAGGGCTCTAAAATAATTGAAAAACAAACGAAATTTTTTTTGTTAAAATCTGAGCGAAAAGGGGAGATGTTTCCTCTAAATCTAAACCCGATAAAAGGAAATCCAACAATATGTTTGCTATCAAAGGCGAACTCAGATGAAAGTTGGTTGTGGCACAGAAGGCTATCCCATCTGAACTTCAAAGACATTAATAAGCTGGTGCTTGGTGATCACGTGCGTGGACTTCCAGTTCTTAAATTTGACAACGAACATCTGTGCTCAGCATGCGAAATGGGCAAGCAAAGCCGAAAGAGTCACCCTACTCGCATCAATACAAAGATCATCGAATGCCTCGAACTACTACACATCGACTTATGTGGTCCTTCGGCTATTGAGAGCTTTGGTGGTAGTAAGTTTATGCTAGTAATTGTAGATGATTTTTCTCGCTTCACCTAGGTTTTCTTTCTTAAACAGAAATCATAGGCGACACCCAAGCTGAAGGTCTTTATGAAACAAGTGGAAGTCCAGCTGCGAAAGGTGGTACGAAATATAAGAAGCGACAATGGTCTTGAGTTCAAGAATAAAGATTTCGAAGATTCTCTGGCTGAAAAGGGAGTAACTCACAACTTCTCTGCTCCCTACACTCCACAGCAGAATGGGATCGTCGAAAGGCGAAACCGTTCTTTATGTGAAGCAGCGCGAACCATGTTCAGCTTCGCCTCACTTCCTCTATATTTCTGGGCGGACGCAATTGTTACTGCATGTTACACTCAGAACCAATCATTCCTAAACAAACGATTCTCCATCAATCCAAACGAGATTTTGAATAATCGTAAGCCCAATGTGAAGTTTTTCCACGTGTTCGGTTCCCGATGCTTTATTTTCAATTCCAAAGCGAACCGAAACAAATTTGATGTCAAGGCAGACGAAGGAATCTTTCTTGGTTATTCGCTTATTTTAAAAACATATAGGGTTCTAAATAAACGCTCAAAGAAGATTGAAGAAACTTATTATGTCACTTTTGACGACAATTACATGAAGAAAATGCGAAAAACAGAAAGTCCAACGGAGGAAATCTTTCCAAAATCTGGTCAAGTCTCGGTTCCCATTGCTAATCTGTTTGAAGAATACATGCTGCTCTTTGATGAACCAGAGAAGGTGATCCACTCAGAAGCGAAAGCATCAGATAACAAAATCAATACCTTCAAGAAAATCATCGATGAAGCTGCTGAAGACATGGAAAGTGAACTTCACCAACCAACCGAGAAGCATACACAAAGCGAACCTACTGTAGCAAGTGATCATCCAGCTATTGATGACCCTCCAAGAGAAAGCTCAATAATCCAGGGGAAGGGTTCGTCTACTCCAAAACCACACGAAATGCCTTTCCAGGGGGAGAATCCTTCAAAGGCCCCAACCCATGAAGATCCATCTGAGGGGAAGAGCACTGAATCTGACATAGGATTCGGCTCGCCATTTGAGGGGGAGAATGCAAATGCAAATGATGAAGGCGATATGTCAGAAATGTAAGAAGAAGTCAATGCTGAATTGGATCCTGTCTATGATCCCAATTACCCTACTCTCATAAAATGGACAAAGGATCATCCTAAAACACAAATTATTGGCGAATCATCTAAGGGTGTTCTCACACGCTCACAAATGAAAGCGAAGCAAACTTCTTTATTCTCTCAAGTAGAATTCTGCATGTTTAATTCGTTTGTCTCTAAAGTAGAACCGAAGACGGTAAATGCTGCTCTTGATCACTCTGATTGGGTGCAAGCTATGCAGGGCGAACTCCATGAGTTTGAATGTAATCCTGTTTGGAGACTGATTCCCACACCAAAGGATGCATCTGTAGTCGGTTTGAAATGGGTTTTTAGAAATAAATTGGATAAAGAGGGAAATGTTATTCGCAACAAAGCAAGGCTGGTGGTGAAAGGATATTGCCAAGAAGAAGGGATAGACTATGAAGAGACCTTCGCTCCAGTAGCAAGGTTGGAATCTGTAAGAATCTTTGTGGCATATGTTGCACATAAAAACTTCGAAGTTTTCCAAATGGACGTAAAATGCGCTTTCTTAAATGGAGAACTAGAAGAAACGGTATATGTTGAACAACCACCCGGATTTGTTACCGAGAAGTATCCTAATCACTGCTACATTCTGGATAAAGCAGTCTATGGATTGAAGCAAGCCCCGAGAGCCTGGTATGAAACTCTTACTCGCTTTCTCAAAATGTCAAAATTCATGCAAGGTTCAGTTGACCCAACCTTCTTTCGCAAGAAAGAAGGTGAACACTTAATGATAGTTCAGATTTATGTTGATGACATCATCTTCGGCTCCACGAATCCTAGCTTAACAGCTGAATTTAGGAAGTTGATGGAGACTAAATTTGAAATGAGCGCAATGGGTCCGATTAACTTTTTTCCTTGGATTGAATATAAGACAGGGACCAGAGGGCATCTTCATTAATCATGAAGCATACACGAAGACTCTATTAACGAAGTTCGGCATGACGGGTGATTCCAAAGTAAAGGTTCCAATGGCATTTGGCACGAAGCTGACTCCATCTCCAGAGAAACCAGCTATTGATATGACCCTCTATCGTCAAATGATAGGGTCTCTTATGTATCTAAGGGAAGTAGAACAGACATTATATTTTCTGTCTGCTATTGTGCCAGGTTTGAAGCAAATCCAAGAGAACCTCATATGCTTGCTGTGAAAAATATCTTCCGTTTTTTGAAGCGAACCTCATCTCTCGGTCTTTGGTATCCTGCAAAATCTGGCTTCTTCGTTCAAGCCTTCTCCGACGCTGATCTTGGTGGGTGTGGATTGGATCGAAAAAGCACAACCGGTGGATGCCAGTTCCTTGATGGCAAACTTGTCAGCTGGCAGTCGAAGAAACAAACTTGTGTGTCCCTTTCCACAGCCGAAGCTGAGTACATCGCTGCAACATCCTGTATATCACAGGTTATATGGATACAAAGCCAACTTAGAGATTATGGCTTAAGTATGAAGAAGATCCCTCTTTATTGTGACCTTGAAAGTGCAATACGAATATGTCACAATCCAGTGCAACACTCTAAGACAAAGCATATCGCACTGATATATCACTTCATCAAGGACCACGTTGAAGATGGAAATGTTGAAATTCACTTCGTTCGGTCCTCGGATCAACTGGCTGACATCTTCACTAAGGCCTTACCAGAAGCAAGCTTTAACAAGATACTCCAAGGCTTGGGAATGATGGAAGCTGAGTCAGCACCGAAACCTCCTTCTAATCACTAAAATTGAATAAGTGAAATAGAGCGCATGCTCGGTCTATTTCGGCTCCTGAATTTTCGGGAACCGAAATGAACCGAACGCTCGGTCTATTTCGGTTCTTAAATTTTCGGGAACCGAAATGAACCGAACGCTCGGTCTATTTCGGTTCTTAAATTTTCGGGAACCGAAATGAACCGAACGCTCGGTCTATTTCGGTTCTTAAATTTTTAGGAACTGAAATGAACCGAACGCTCGGTCTATTTCGGCTCTTAAATTTTTGGGAACCGAAATGAACCGAACGCTCGGTCTATTTCGGCTCTTAAATTTTTGGGAACCGAAATGAACCCAACGCTCGGTCTATTTCGCTTTATCTTTTCTAAGGAATGGTTTCGGTTGTATATTTTTATAAAGCTTTCTTATTCTTTCGTGTGTTAATATTTAGTTTCTGTTCTGTTTTTATTATTTTTTAGAAAATCCAAAAATCCAAAAATATTTTCTTTTCTGTTTTTTTATTTTTATTTTTATTTTTCAGAAAATCCAAAAGCTTCAAAAATATTTCTAAGTTTCTTTTTATCTAATATCTCTATTCTAAATATCAATTCAAGTTCACAGATGCGAAACACGATGATGATGGGGCAGGTATAATCTTCTTCTCTTTGTCCTAGTTAAGTGTCCCTAGAAGCATGCTGATGCATGTAGACGGAAGCCTACATGACTCTGAGTGAAGCCTTAATGATTCGATAAACACCAATCGTTTCTTCCCAATCAGGCTGTTAAAATCACTCAAGTCACGAGCTACCTTACTCTTCTCATAATGAGTTAAGAGTTTTCTGCTTTGTCATTCTTATATAGCAGAGGTACTTTCAGTTCCTTAACCTTCTCACTTTTCTCCATCCTGTTTCGCTTCACATTCGTAACCCTTGAGACTCTCAGACATTACCACTGAGGTTTATGGTTACACAATTTCTGTTTTGATGATCTTGGTTCGTCTACCACGAGCTAAGTGAAACCCAAAATCCAACACCTTGAATGCATTGACGGTGAACACTCTAATGTTCAAGCTATTACTTGTTACATCACAAAATCTCTTTTTATTTTTGCGTGATTTTTATGAAACTGTCTAACACCAGGACGTTTCTTCCCATAAGATCCAGTTTATTTTTTTGAGATTTCTTACTAATTTCTAGTCACTTAAAATATATTTTCAAACCTACTTGTTCAACAAACCACATCGGTTTCACAAGTACTTCACCCGACTTTCGGTCTTATTTCAAGTATCAAGGTTCGGTTCAAGGTAAGTCACCTAGTAAAGCCTATAGTTGAAAAAGATGCCTTTCAATGTTTCTCTACAAACATTTGATCGTATTTTACAGGAAACTACACAGACACTTCTTAGTCTCTCTTGACTTTGAAGGAAGAGATTCGTGCCCGGGATCATCAGTTTCATGTCTAAATAGACATCACTTAAATCCCACAAATATCTTGCTTTATTTCTTTTTATTGGCACACTCTTGCACGAAGGTCTATATGATTTTCCAAATTCCTGTTAGCAGTTCTAATGGAAATTTTAAGATTTGTACTTTCGGTTCTAACAGATATGGCGATTTCCTTTATTATGAAGAAGAGACAGTTAATTTCCACAACGCGAAAGCTGATTTATTTTTTAATAAAAATCAAATAAGGGTGAGTCAGCATGAAGTTGAAATGGTTTGAAATTTGAAAAGGAGCTAAGGTCGAAAAAGGTGCGTGAATTTGAAACGGTTCACATACCCACGCCTGCTGACGTATTTCTAGGGATACCAAGTTGTCACATCACGCTTTTTCAGGCGACGGTTCAGAGATCCAGTTACCATCACAAACAGATTTTTCTCTCTCCTAAGAGTTGGTATAAAATATTTTCTCGAACCTCTTGGACTCCTTTACCAAACTTTCTCTCTCTCTCAAGAACACATCCCCAATTCTCCACTGTTCATGTTCTTCTCACCTGCAACAATGGCTGAATCTTCATCAGTTTTCGATCAATCCGCTCAGTCCACTCTTCTGACCATCAAACCTAATCAGAATCTAGTCATCGAACTCAACCCCTTTCTCTATGATCCGTATATGCTACATGTGGTCGAATGTCTCAAGTATTCGCCACTGGTGATTGCTCTCACACAGGTGGAATCAGTTTCAATGTCAATGCTCTCTGCTGTCTACTCCTCTGCTGTTTATGATAAAGCCAAGGAGCGCATATTCTTCGACATCGTCAATCACAAATTCTCAATTTCAAAAGCTAGGTTTTCTTCCTTGCTACGCCTTCCTGCTGCTGAATCATTGGTCAACCCATATTTCATCACCAACACTCAACTGTTCTTGATGCTCTATGATATGGGATACACAGAGATTCTCACAATAATTACCAATTTCAAGAAGTCTTCTCTTCCTCTTCATTGGAACAGACTCATAACGCTCCTCTCCAAGGGCTTATCGGAGAGGGTTGCTGGTTCAGACGGTACGAGCAGGGCTTTTCTGACCATTCTATATGGTCTATATCATGGGATCAATTTGGACTATGGATCGATCATATGGGCTCAACTCGTTCAGAGTATAATCTCTTCTTCAAGATGTTGGATTAGTGTCTAAGCCCATAACTATTTTGGTATGTACTTGACCCGATTGTGAGCATGGTCCTTTTGGGTTGCCTTCACATTGGTGACTAGACAGGATGACTGTTGAGGAGAGAGGCTGGTTTATTGTTAAGAATAATAAATTGGGGTATAAATATGATTTGTTAATATATTATATGAATAATATATTAATTTGGAATCATATTATTAATTAGTATTTAATCAGAAATTAATTAGGAATTAATTTCGGGATTAAAGGAATTAATTAAAAGTATAGGGGTTGTTTTGTAATTATTTGATAGTTGAGACTTTGGGCTACTGGATCACCTTTATTAAGGCTTGAACGAAAATCCTAGAAGGATCTTGGAGTTTTCGTCCAAGGGCTTAAGGAAAGGAGTCCATGGACTTGCTTAAGCCCTAAGCTAAGAGATTGGGGTTTCCACCTTGAAACGATAGCTAGCCTCAAGTATAAATAGCACCCTAAGGCACTAGAATTCGACCACCCCTTGGGAAAACCCTACTAGAGCCGAATTTTGGAGCTTAGTACCCTTCCTCCTCTCTCTCATATTCATCCTCTCACTCAAAGTGTGTTTGTGAGCCATTAGAGGTACTACACTTGTGGTACTTGCTTTCAAGAGCTAAGGAAACTCAAGGAATTAGTTGTTATTACTATATAACAACAAAAGGTATGTATTTTATTCTCCTATGTCAATTTCGAAAATAGTAGATGCATGCTAGGTTTCCTTTTATGTTCATAAAGTTGTATGTCTAATAGTGAAAACATAGATCCAATTAGGGTTGCATGCACACATAGGATTGTTTGTATAAAACCCATCAGTGGTATCAGAGCCTTTGGTTTTTGTTTTCAATTAGATTTGATACAAATTTACGAATTTGACAAATTAGGGTTTATGGCTAATAAACCCTAGGGCTTGGATTTTCGAAATTAGGGTTACAAAACCCTAGTTTTCGAATTGTATTAGGGTTTCCCAAACCCTTTCCTTAGCTACCAAGATTTGAAAATTAGGGTTGTGTAACCCTAGGATTTCTAAATTTGCCTTGTCCCCATGATAAGATTTCCAAATTTTAGGGATTTGGATAATGCCATATCTTGTAATTATCCCTTAATTGTTTAAATAGATAATTAAAGATCTTTTGAATTATCCCATCCCAAATTTTCGAATTTTAGGGGATAAAGGGATTAGGTTAAAATTAATTGTTTAATTTAATAGATTATCCTCCAAGATTTAATAATTTAAATTAATTGTTTAATTGAGATAATTATTAAATCAAAGTTTTAGTATTTAAGATTTTAAAATTAAAAGGTTTTAATTTTCGAAAATTTTTAAATATGATTAAAACCCTAGTATTTTGAAATATTTAAAATACACCCTTATACTATTATAATATTATAAGACTAATAATTATATATATGTATAAGATTAAGATAGTCTTACCGTTAGTAGGCCTCATTCACGAAGCCGGTCTATAAGGGGGGTATAAGGTTATGGTCTATAAAATGGCCGTTTAATGGGTGTCCACTCTCACCCACCGCTTCCTTGATTGGTGGAGGGTCGTTAGCCGAACGGGTAGGATAGGGCAACTAATTCCTCATTAAAAGTATAATGATTAATAAAGTAACTAAATGCTTTTATTAAATTCCCAATCTTAGTTACTTTAGGCAAAAGTGAATTTGATGCAATTCCATGAAATTACACTTTGTACCCTTGCTAAGACGTTAGTGGAGCGTGTGTGGTTAACCGGCACACTAATTGGGTTCTAAGCAAAGGTGGAAAAGGGTGACTCGATGTTTTTCATAATTCGGTGGAGCGTGTGTGGTTAACCGGCACATCGAATAGGTGACTGTAACATTGGGGATACCATGTATATTTGCATGGTTGTTCACACCTTGTTTTGTGATCCTCGGCATCCCAGTCACAAATTGAGGGGAATATCGATATTTAAACATGCCATTGAAAAGTTCAATGAGTCTCAAAAGATCTAGGAGTTTTCAATACATTTAAAACTTAACCTTCTTTTTCGTTTTTCATGGTGGAAATTGGTAAATCTTCATTTACGTACCTTCAAATATTCTGCAAATTGGATTACGGCATCCCTCTTCCAGTTTCTAGAAATTGTGATGGGTCCTAGCCTTAATATCTCATTTGGGATTTTTATTAAGGACTCAATCAACTAACTTAAATTTTCTCCCGTTTTATAGATGTCAAAGTCTGACAACTATGGTCTTCCTGAATCCGTTGGAAATAGTTTTCCACGTGAAGATGATGTTCCACGATTGGATTGTGGAAATAGAATTCATGCTTCACTTCCTCCACCTCCTCCAACAATTCTCCCTGACCCACGTGTTCGAAGATTTGAAAAGTTCAAGGTCACTCAAGCCCTATTGGCAATAAGACACAAAGATGGAAAGTCTGTGTGTGCACATGTCTTAAAGATGAAGTCACACATTGACAGGTTAAGGATGTTGGGTGTCGATGTCTCAAGGAAGTTGGTTGTTGACTTGGTTCTTCAATCACTTCCCGAATCATATGGTAAGTTTGTTAGAGAGTACTATATGATGGACCACAACATGACCCTTATTGATTTGACTTATTTGCTTATTTCTGCTGAATCAGAAATGATTTGGCGCACTGGTCGAGCAAATTGGTCTGATAAATCAATATCCCAACCTTCTACAGGAAATGGCAACATTAGAAGTCCAGAAAAGTCTTCTCTACGTAAGAGAAAGGCTGAGTCTGAGATGGTCTCGTGTGTCACTCCAGAAGAGTCCATATCTTTCTACTGCCAAAAGAAGGGGCATTGGTTACGAAGCTGCCCTGACTACCTAAGAGATCTAAGAGATGGGAGAGTCAATATGTATGACTCTGCTTCAGGTAAAATCCATTATCTAACTCCATTAAGTTCCTATTTGGAGATTCTTAACACATGATGTGATAAGATTACATTTGATGTTTTGAAGGATCGAAGAAAATAAAGAAGCTTAAAGGAAGGAGAGAGCTGAGTCTGACCGCGAAGAAATGGATTACGATCGCATGGATTCGATGATCGAATTTTTGAGCTGCTGCTTCTAGTTATGATAAATTGCTTAGGAATATGTAATAGCATAGTTTTCATTTGCACTGTAAGGATATATTTTTTCCGCAATAAAATAAATTTTGATTTTATCTTATTTATATTTCCTTGCAATGGCAATTGTGAAAATTGGTGTCTGTGTGTTTCTATTATAAGCAATATTAAATGGATGTGATTCTTAGTTATGTTATTTATGGTAATGTCATAATTTTCTAAGTAAGGAAAGATTCCCATCGCCCAAGTTTCAATTGGACAAAAGCTTGGAATTATATGATTTAAATCATGTGATGTATGGAAATCTTGGTACTTAGAAATTTTAAGGCTAATTCATTGACAAAGAGTCAAGTGAAGGACTAAGAGATCGAGTTCACGATGTTGTGCACTGGTCAAGTCCACCATAAATACCAATAACATTATTCGTCATGATTACTAAAAGTCTAGTAAATGTGGTTATACTTACAAGATTAAGTGTAATTCTGAATCATTGAAAAGTTTCAATGAATGGCAGAACGAATAAGTAGAATCAATGAAGGCAGAAAGATAAAAAGTTTCTCCAATCCAAGAAGAAGGGAGAGTACTTTTGTATCGTGTTTTACGATCATCTTGGTAATCGTAGGAACCATATTACAATTCATCCTCTAAGGACACGTTAGTGCACTAGTTTGGCTAAGAAGAGGAATCGAGAATTGTTGTAGTGGTTAAGTCAATAAGATGTATCGTACTTCGTTCCAAAATCAAGTCTTAGAGTCATACTCCAAGATTGTGACTTGAGTGACATAATCTTAAGTAGGAATGTTCTTACACTTGCATATTTTGGTAAATTGTGATGTCTTGAATAAGACAAAGACCAATTAGTACCAAATTGCGTGTATGTTTTGTCTTGATATAGACACAGTAACTCTTGAATATTTGTTTTTTCAAGAAATGTTTCTTGATAAGAGAATCTAATATGTCAAGAGATCAGTGGGAGTCTAAAGATCTTGAAAAGTTTCAAGAACTAATCGAGAGTAAACCTGCTGTTAATTACTAGCACACGACTTGAGGTTTCTAACCTATCGTGTTGACATATTCTTGTTTCTGTACCATTCCAGTTTGGTCAACTATGCATGTGAGTTCTATGAGTTCTTAATGGGTTGCATAGGGGCAAGGCACCTTGATCAATGGAAAGTACATTGAAAGGTAGGGGTGAACTGCTCAATAACTTGGAAGCAATGGTGGGACCCTTGATGACAAGAAATTAAGAATGGACAAGTTCGATCCATAAGAGTTTGGATTTGTCACAATTATTGTCTTATGATTATGGTTATGACAAATTCACATGGATAGGAACACATACATCACAAAATCTGAGTGTCATATGGTTTCTCTCCTTCATGAAAATGATTGTGAAGAAACGCTTTCACTAAGAGAGATTTTGAAGATAGCATTATGTAATTTGCATTTCTCAAATTCGATTATGATTACGGCATCCCTCTTCATAGTTCGAATTGTAGGAAATGGCAAATGGGTCTGAACATTTTAGACTTATTGTTATAAGTTCTAAAATTGTTTAAACACACATATGGGTTATCTAAGGAAAGGTGTATAAGTTCGAGAAGCTTTGATAAAAGCTTATCAAAGCGTCTTGGTTTCAGAAATCTGAACTTTGGTAATGAAAGTCAATAAGTATTGGTTTCTACAAGTCCAGCTAATTTCTGAATACGTGTCAAAGCTAGTGGGAGCATAAGTGTTATGCTTGGAAAAGATATAATCATCATGTGAGTGGGAGCATGATAATTATGGTAAGCATTGCGAGATAGCAATATTAATTATAGAAAACAAAAGGTTCAATTCGCAAAGTTGCAAGGGTTGAAAAGTTGTTTTGCTATAATTAAGGGAGATAATTTTATACTTCATTTCAGTTCTAAAAGCTTGGATTGATTTTTTTTAATCTAATTTAGTCATATAAAATTAAGATTGTGTTCTCAAATTCGATTATGATTACGGCATCCCTCTTTATACTTTGAATTATGAGAACATGGAAAATAGAGATATTGTAGCAAAGGACTGGTCAAGTATCACGTCTTTATGTAAGACATTATGAATCGTATCCCATATGCTTCGGGCATAGGATCGATTGCATATGCTATAATATTCGCGTGTCCTAAAATTTTCCAAATGCCTAGGGCATTAAGAGGGAAAAAGGATTGGAACCAGATATGACTAAAAGTGGTTAATTAACTGTCAAGAGGACAATCTAAGGTTCGTTGAGGATTGGTCGCTTGTGAGCAGTTGGAAGTATAATGGAAGGACCATACTGACATTATTATTATTAGATATGATGAGTTGTCATATGGCAAATATGGAAATGTTTTCTTATTGGGAGTTGGGCATTAAGAATCTATATGTCTAGATTAGAAACTTTTATGCATGAAGGATGTTCAAAGGAATGTACTTTGAATGTGAGACTTCATATCTATGGAATTGTCTTGCAACAATCTCCAATAGATGACTGTGTAATTTCATTGGAAAAGTCTTTGTGACTTTGGCGCTATGACATTACGAAAGGATCGTTGCATAAAATGTTAAAATCTAACATATTCTATAAGTGGCAAGAATTTGGTATTCTCACACTTGTGGTAAGGATTGGGAATTATGAAATGAGTGTGATTTAAAATGTTATTCAATTATACTATTTCACAAAGTAAGGACCATAGGTAAACATAGTGTGCATGCTAAGAGCATGGGACAATTGTTGTTATAATTCAAGTAATAAGTTGATTACCCGAAACATTATACAATGAATAATGTGTAATCAATATGGTGATTAAATAAAAGGAGTTTTATTTATACTCAAAAGATTGGGGCCATATTGGGTTTGATTATTCTTGTGTTTCACTTTGCATGTTTTGACTTCCTGAATAATAAGATTATTCGAACGTTCCACAGTCGCTCATACTTTGGGAGTAGGTATGAAAGAAGATTGTCATGAATTGGTTTGTAGATTGTCTAAAGTGTGTTAGACATAGCAAAGGTTTGCTGCAACGTTCATGAGTGCTTACAAATATGATTTGAGCATTGGATTAAACCCACGCTCACTTGGATCACTTCATGGATTTTATCACGAGTGATTGGTGAGACGATAATATCTTATATTCTTGAAACCGAGATGTGTGAGTTGTATCTTGCGAGTCGGTTACACATTGATAATATGTAAACGCACCAGTAACTTGGTGCTATAAAACGTATTGTTGTGTGTGATTCGATGAGTGAGTACAAGCGAGCATTGAGTCAAAGTTTATCTGTTCCTTTTACCCAAAGTGGGATAAAAGCGATATATGTGGGCCCCTCGATGATTTAGTGATGACACCTAAGCACTTGGCCAAGCCGGGACTAAGTTGATGTGTTCAATTGTAGTCTGTTATCAGTCGTCGTAAATCGGAAATCGAAAAACAACACATAGACTGAGAGAATGATTTCAATCCATGTCTCACGTCTATATGATATCAAGAATGGAGGAATATATGATCCCTTATCTAAAGGACACGCTTCTGATAAGATCAGATTTCACATCGGCTTTTGAAAGCTACGATTGCTGATCAGGTTCTAAAGTCATATGCAGAATAGTTATTAGACTTATCCAAGTGGGAGACTGTTGGATTAGTGTCTAAGCCCATAACTATTTTGGTATGTACTTGACCCGATTGTGAGCATGGTCCTTTTGGGTTGCCTTCACACTAGTGACTAGACATGATGACTGTTGAGGAGAGAGGCTGGTTTATTGTTAAGAATAATAAATTGGGGTATAAATATGATTTATTAATATATTATATGAATAATATATTAATTTGGAATCATATTATTAATTAGTATTTAATCAGAAACTAATTTGGAATTAATTTCGGGATTAAAGGAATTAATTAAAAGTATAAGGGTTGTTTTGTAATTATTTGATAGTTGAGACTTTGGGATATTGGATCACCTTTATTAAGGCTTGAACGAAAATACTAGAAGGATCTAGGAGTTTTCGTCCAAGGGCTTAAGGAAAGGAGTCCATGGACTTGCTTAGGCCCTAAGCTAAGGGATTAGGGTTTCCACCTTGAAACCCTAGCTAGCCTCAAGTATAAATAGCACCCTAAGGCACTAGAATTCGACCACCCCTTGGGAAAACCCTACTAGAGCCGAATTTTGTTGCTTAGTACCCTTCCTCCTCTCTCTCATATTCATCCTCTCACTCAAAGTGTGTTTGTGAGCCATTAGAGGTACTACACTTGTGGTACTTGTTTTCAAGAGCTAAGGAAACCCAAGGAATTAGTTGTTATTACTATATAACAACAAAAGGTATGTATTTTATTCTCCTATGTCAATTTCGAAAATAGTAGATGCATGCTAGGTTTCCTTTTATGTTCATAAAGTTGTATGTCTAATAGTGAAAACATAGATCCAATTAGGGTTGCATGCACACATAGGATTGTTTGTATAAAACCCATCACAAGATTCACTGAAATTTCTTGTGCACGATTTTGGACTATCGTCACTCGTTGGGCGATGAAAAAGTTCACAGTTCCTACAATGGCGGATTCCCTCATGTCTTCGATTCGTACATTTCATACGATGAGGATTCTTGTCTCAGATCCTTCCAAGTTTGTCTTTAACGGGTCAATTCCAGAATCGATGTACCGATGTGTCTCCAATGAAAGTAAAATAATGGCTGATTACAGGAAGTTGACTCCTTCGGGTCCACGACCCCTTACTCCCGAGATGCAAAGTTCATTGGATGCTTCGGACAAGCCAACAAAACGAGGGAAGAAGGCTGATACCAAAGGAGACAAAGTGGGTCAATCCTCCAAGGTTTCAACCCCTAAGAAACGCAAGGCAGAGCAAGCTGTGCCTACTGCTTTAAAGAAACGAAAGTTCAAAAACCAAGCTTGCCGACCGAAGTCTCCGTCCCATTCCAACCCCTCTGTTCTCTACAGCTACAACAACCACAACCACTACTACACCCGAACCTACAGTTCATTTCAACGTATCTGATATGGGAGCATCCACTGTCGGTTCTACTCCACCTGTTACCTTAACTCCTTTAACCCCACCTCCATCACCTGAACCTGTTCTTGGCGGTGAAGATATGGAATTCGATTCCATTTATTTCAGTCCTTATCGCGTACAAAGCGATGAAGATGATGACGCCCCGATTACCAAAAAGCATCTCAAGGCTGACACAGAAAAGCTTGATCAATTGCTTTCTTCGTCTTCTACTGGTGCATATTCAGAGGCTGCTCTCTACACCCTGTTCTCCTCGGTTGTGAAAGAACATGAAACCTCAATCTCCAGCAACCTCAACCTGCCAAAAAGCTTCACTTGCTGTTGAAGCTTCCACCAAAGAATGCAAGGAAGCGACCGAAAAAGTCGAAAAACTAGTTTCAGAGGCCCAACTCTTTCTGGATTCTCTACAAGCGGCAGCTCAGAAAAATGCTCAAACAGTGAACGCCTCCGTTGATAATCTTACATGTTCACTGGAGGCAGAGAAGAAAAATTTTGAAGCACCTCGTAAAGCAATTGAGGCTGCTAACAACAAGCTTGATACTTCGATTAATGATTGGCTGACTCAACTTGAAGCCGAGCTTGCAGTTGAAAATAAAATTATGGATGAACTGGATAAGCGAACCTCACAGCTTAAGATTCAGAATCTTAAGCTTAAGAGTGCCAAAAAAGAGATTGAATATTTAAAATCTGAGCGAGAGGTGATTAAAAGCTCAGTTGGAGATGTGCATTCCATTCTCTTACATCTACTGGAAGCTCACGACTCTATTCTGACCATCTCCATCCGACGCCACTTGGCTGAAAAGCTAAGACCTGCATTGGATGTGTTGAGTCGCGTTGAAGGTGTTCCGACGACTGGTGTCCATCCGAAACAAGGGGGAGATAAGGTTTCTCAATCTCAACCCCCTCCAAAACCAAAAGTCACTACTGAGCCGAAGGGTAATGAAGCTTCGGGCAGTATGAAGGACAAGAAAAAGAAGAAAATTGGAGACGATGATGAGGATGAAAGTGATGATGACAATGATACAGGAGAAAATGCTTCGAAAAAGGAAAGTTTCAAAGTCAAGCCCACTGATCAAGAGATTCGGGAAAGACTTCAGAAAGAGAAGGAACTTCTTCAGAAGGAGTTGAAAGAGAACGAGCTGCTAGAGCAGAAGAAGTCCATGTTTCCTGAATGGACTATGGAATCGCTTCTCAGGGAGGTTATTGATGCACCGAGCACTCATTGGCTTGAACCCGTTTTTTCGTTCGGGCTTGAGAACTCGAAGGACTCACAGTTTGACATGCCAATCACCCGAAAGGCATTTATTTTTCACTGTTTTGAGTCGACGGCTGGCATTCCTTCTCCAGACCCGAAGGTCGATCGGGATTTGCTTGAGTATTATCTGGAGTTTGCTCAGCCACAATACCTGACCTGGAGCACTCAGAAAATCACAACGGTCAAGGTGTTGAAGCCCACTTTGGCAGGGAAATTCATCAACATTAAATTTAAAGTGACTCGAGGCTCTGATAGCTCGGTTCATATGATTTCCCTAGCTGACCTACCGAACTTGAACCCTCACAACTGGATATTTCTTAATAATATTTTGCTAACCAATCCACAGGAGTATCAGCCTATTATCGATCACATCAAGCGAATGCTTGTATGTTATATTCATAAAGTTGCAAAGATGGATCAAGAGATCGCTGCTGCTATTCATAAGCGAACCACTATAATGGCGATTGGAAGGGCAGGCGATGTGAATGAGATGGTTAAGGGGAATATCGATCCCAAATTTCACACTGTTATGTTCATGAGAAGCGAAGGTCAAAAATGTTTGTTCGCTCTTATTGACAAACACCTATTTTCCACTTCCTATTTGGAGCACATTTTGGAGATTATTCATAGGTGTAATCAGAACAGTGAAGCCGATAAGAAGCTGTTTACTGATATGCTTCGATGGTACATTCTGTTTCGGCAAACTCTTCTTGCCATCATTCCTAGGCTGTTCAAGGTTGTAAAGAAGATCAAAGTAACTCAGCCGAAGTAGTCTCTCGCCTCAATTGACGCAAAGGGGGAGATTGTTGGGTATAGTGTTGCGTCTTTGGGCTCGGTCATAAGTCCATTTAGTTTACCCGGTTTGGGCCTGTCCAACCGTGGATAAACATTAGGGTTAGCATATAAATATTGCATGCATGTATAGCTTTTAGATTGATCGTTCTTATTAATTACTTGCATTGTAACCCTAGGACACCTCTACAGTCGAAGTTCTTCATCGAGCTCTTCTGAGGTGTGAGTTATTAATCATTCGACATCATTAATCCATTCTCGTGTTCTTTGCTTGATTAAATATTGTTTTATGTTTGGAATCTATCGATCTACAACTCTTATATTCCAACAATATCGCTGCTGAAAATTTTGAAACCCCATACTTATCTGACACCCACATAAATAGAACCAAACCAAACCACAGCCACACGAATCTGATCTGCCATCCAAACTGAAACCATCCATTAACCCTGAACCCTACAACGGATATCCTTGGCATACATATTCCTTAATTAATACCCTACTGAAATGAAAACCTTGCACATAAACACTCACGATTCCCAACGTGAGTTCCCACCAAGAACCATCTCGGTATTTAATCCATATCTCGAGATCCAAGGACCTACAATTGCATTTTACTCTAAATTTTTCTGATTACGGCAACCCCTTACTAAACCTGGATATAAAGATTTTCCCCCAACCATCACTGAAGCTACCAGTCTCACCCCTGATCTAGACACCAGGTCTACAAGAACCCGAAAGACAAGAATATCCTAACCCAAACATCCCTCTGTGCCAATCAATGACCACACACTCAATCATGCAATCCCAAGATCCAAAACACCGACCTTGCGGTCTCTACCAGGTCCTTCCTGAAATGCTGTAAACACATGGCCTCGCCCATGGGTCCCATCCACCTAAAGAGACACAATTCCGACTATGTATCGCTCCCTAGTGGTCCTCAACCTGAAACAGAGAAATGATCTCCACCAATCCTGTCTGTCGTGCCCAAGGCACGAACCGACCCCTTTTTATACTTATGACCTCCTTAAATGATTGTCTCCCTTAAACTGGGAAGTGAAACTTACCCTAGTTCCACACCTGATTTGGCTCCTGAAGATTCTGATTGATTCTCCCCCACTTAAATTTTCTGAAACTTCTCCCATCCCACAAATTTTGTTGGGTTCCAAACCAATCTTATCCTCATGAACCGACTACAACCTGCATCATCCAATAACAACGTTCCATTACTAGCCGATCTAGATGATTTCCCAACTCTTGAATTCCCAAAGAATGCTTCTTGAAATCCTAGCAAGTCCGCTAATATCGATCACTTCTCAGGATACTGCACCAAATCCTTAATCCCCTAACACTGGAGACTGAAACCATAACCCTTGCTCTGAATTGGCGAATATTTGCCCTAACTTCTCATCCTCGAATAAATCCATGAATTCCAACCATCTAAATTCCTTGGTGGTAATAAAATTCCCCCGACACTTCCAATGACCTAATGACTCATGCGACTGACACCGCCATCTCCTTGCTACCGCTCCTTCCCTAGCAACGATAATGATTGAACCCGAAGTTTTTCTCATGGACAACTGTCAATCCCTCCTAAACAAACACGATCATGCCTGAACTCCGACTTCGCTGATGAACTATTCCTGCTACTTGACCATAGATCTTCCAATCCATACCCCTGAACTGGATCCACCAAAGGAACCGGAACAAACCGTTGAAACACTGAGCCATGCCCAGCAAGATACGATCCACCCATAACTCTTGGAATGAAAAATGGCATGTAAATATTCGCAATACATAAATAAGGAAAAACAGAGAGCTAACCCGAAGATACCACTTACCCTTACCTAGACAGATCCAAGGCAAATACAATACCTATCAAGCACAATTAAACCATAATGTCATTACAAAATTGGGATTAAAATTACATACCAGATATTTCTTGCCGCTCGACTTTGACCTCTTGAGGAACGATGAGCTTTGAAACATGGACTCCCTCCGTACCCAAAGCAGGACAGCGGGACCGAAAATGACCTGGCTGGTGACAGTGAAAACATAACTGATCCTTCATACATTCCCGATACACATGCACTCTTTCCCTACACCTAAAACACTTGAACTTGTGACAAGCAAATTTGTGAGTTCCCCCACACTTACCACACACCTCATGATTCTCCTGACCTCAAGTACCCAAGTCAGCAACTTTAGTCTCCTCGTTCTCTGCTGAGAGAGTCCTCTTCCTCTTCCCTAGTTGTGTTCCCACAACCAGATCTCCCCCAACAGCCATCCCATTAGCAACACCTCCCACAAACTGCAAAGCTGCGGTGAACTTCACGAGCCTGGAAATAACCCTGCCGGTGATCCGATCTACGACACCGGGCAATTCTTCTTGAAAAATCTGAAAACCCTCCACGACAATCACCTCCGACATCTGATCAACAGACAACACTGGCCTATCCTGGCCACTAGCTCTCGATCCTGATTTGGATCCCGCCTCTAATCGTCTCGCCATCACCATACTGAACATAACCAGGGAGATATCAGATAACATGCATATCATAACAGGGGAACTAACTCCCTACAAGGTCCTAGGGGTTGTGACTTCCTTGTTACGTGTATGGGTCCTGTGCTTTCAATAGTATGGGCCCATACAACCTTCCACACCTACCCATATTTGTCTCAAGGATCATCACAACAACCCTAACAATACATGTTAGCATATGTACATATGAAATCCTCACATGCTAGAGGAAGACTACACATCTTGAGATTGGCCGACTGACACCACACAACTCATCCTACCACTAACTGCCATACGAATCTCCATTGGTGCCAGATAACTATTGCATGAATACAATCACATGACGCACAGCTTAAACAATCTTAGACTAAAAGATTCAATCCTACAATGGTTGGACTCAGACAAGAGCGGCACATCAGGACTAAATCCCTTATCCTAAGCTCATTTAACCCATGTAGCATGTGACTTAGCGTATTCACTCAATAGTCAGTTCACACGCGAAAGAGTCATACAACAATCAATCAAGTACTCAACAAAAGATAAGGCATCATATATCAGGCAATCCTATCATGCAATTCCTGAAGATACCTATCCTGCTACTAGCATGCTGTTCTAACATATCATAACATAATCTCTATTAATTTTGTGGTAATTTTGGGTCTACTTACTGGCTCCGGCTGATCGTACACACCGCATCCTCCTAGGTTATTTTGAAAACCATTTGAAAATTATTTCTAAAATCTTTTCCTTAGTTTGAGACTAGATTCAGACGAGTGTTCCTCTAGTTCACTCAAACCAAGGCTCTGATAACAATTTGTAACATCCATAAAATTCATGAACATTTTAAACTTTTAAAACCAACCCATAAACCATCATTGTTTACAAAATAGTTTTCAAAACATGTTCAATATCAGAGTTTTCCCAAAATCTTAAAATATAAGATGACGAGGTGCACGGTCATGCCTTCTCCTTCCCGCGATCCTCTGAGGTACCTGAAACGTAATACAAAAATGTAAGCCGAAGGCTTGGTGAGTTCCCCCAAAATACCATCACATCATAATATCATAATAATAACAGCAAACAACATGCATGCAGAGCCTTCAGTCTGACTGGAATGCCCAACCGGCCTACAGTCTACCTGGTACGCTCATAGAACCTTCAGCAAGACTGGTACGCCACACCGGGCCTTCAGCCTATCTGGAACGTTCTCCAGGCTTTCGGCCTGACTAGTACACCCCACTGGCCTTCAATCTATCTAGGACGTCATGGTTCTGTTGGCCTTCAGCACAAAGCATGACAGCCTCAACCCAACCCCCCATCACATATCCATATATACCATATCAAACACTAGCTAGCATGTACATACAATCATATAGATCTAACAGATCACTAATCATAGCATCATCTTGTATAGCGGGATACAGATCTAACAGATCGCTACACATAGCATCATCCTACATACCAAGATACAGATCTAACAGATCACTACACATACAATCATATGCTAAACCGGGGTAACAATCCAAAGGGCCGCCCTTGGTGCCTTCGACTCAAAAGTACAGTGAGGAAAACTAACCTCGTACTGCAGAATCTCACAGAAAGAATCTCTGGCCGCTGCCTCGCTAAAATCCTCGCGCTACAAATCACCATAATAATGATCCATCAATAATCAGATCTGATCCATACTAATTGCCCAAACTGGGGTAAAAGACCTCTTTACCCTTTACTAAGCATGCCCTAACATAGGTCCAAACCAATAATCCAAAGGTCCAAAGATTCAATAAACACTCAAGGCCCATACATGGCTTAATTTTCTAAATTTGGCCCCAAACCCCTACATGGGCAATACCTTAAGGCCCACTAATTTTCTCTACTCCAAACTGTCACAACTAGAATTTTTGGCTAGGAAATTTCGTCCTCAGGTAAGCAAGGACTATTGTGAGACTTGTGCTAACACATTTAAGTGTACCATATGAGTTCCTAATGAACCATGTAAAGTTAGAATGCAAATCTTTCCAAGAATATGAAATCTCTCCCAAATCTCTCCAAGTGTATCAAATCTCTCCAAGTATGTGAAATCTCTCCCAAATATCTCCAAGTATGTGAAATCTCTCCCATATGTGAAATCTCTCCAAGTATGTGAAATTTCTCCCAAATCTCTCCAAGTATGTGAAATCTCTCCAAGTATATCGAACCCCTCTTAAATCTCTCCAAGTATGTGAAATATCTCCCAAATCACTCCATGTATGTGAAATCTCTCCCAAATCTCTCCAACTATGTGAAATCTCTCCCATATGTGAAATCTCTCCAAGTATGTGAAATCTCTCCCAAATCTCTCCAAGAATATGAAATATCTCCCAAATCTCTCCAAGTATGTGGAATCTCTCCCAAATCTCTCTACATACCTTCCTCAGTCGAAAACAGCCCAAACCCGGAGGAGGAAACCCAAAAGGACCCTCTTGGTCCGGAACCCTGTTGGTCCGGAACCCTCTTGGTCCTGAACCTCTTGGCCGGAACCCTCTTGGTCCGGAACCCTCTTGGTCCCGAACCCTCTTGGTCGGAACACCCTAGTCACTCCGGAACTCCTCTTGCTTCGGACAATCTAGCAAGTCCGGAAGAGTGACTCCCCAAAAAGCCTCACTCTGGAAGACCTCGCTTAGGGCTTGCTTCGGAAATGCTAGACAGCTTCGCACCTTCGGTCCGGACTGATGACTGCGCTCCGGACTTCGCTTGCAGCTTCTGATCTCGCACCTGACTTCGGATCCGAGAAGAGCACTCCGGACCTCGCCTATTGATTTCGGAATTCGAGAATACACTCCGGAATGTGATGAATGGCTCGGGAACTCCTCCTAAACACTTCGGACCCTCATAGGAACAACCCTCCACTCCGGATTTTTGACTATTTCGGACCTTTTCTCCATTTTGGGGTATTTTGACGTCGGGAATCCCGCCAAACTCGTATTTTTCGTAACTTAGACCCCTAAAACCTCCATTTTATGCCAAATTTGATTACTTAAATCATATTTGCATAAAATAAAAGTTAGGATTTATAAAGATTCTATCCAAAAACCAAGATAAGGACAAAGAGGTTTGACCTTGTGATTTGATGTAATCTTCCATTTCCCATGTAAATCACAGTATCCAATGCTTTACCCCCCAAATATCAATGTCTTAACTAACAGATAACCAAGCACCTCTTCTCACTCCCTTATCCTCTTTGGGAGTAAACCCATCCCTTATTTTCCATCAAAAACTTAGGCACGTTCTGTGAACTCCTAAGATGGTCCCAAGAGCAAAGTAAGGATCTTGCTGGAAGCAAAATTCCTCAAATCTTCCCTGGAGTTTTTCTAAAGAAAGACTCCACTCATCTAAGATTTTATATAATTTTCAAGATGAATCCATATTATTTTATTCATAATAATATGTGATAATCAACCTTTGGACAACATTCTTCCCAGAGGACTTCCTCATCTCAGCCAAAAGTTTAAGCTTGAGATCTTCACTCCATAACTCCAAGCAACTCCTCAACCAACTCAAGGTGAGCTTCATACCCCCACTTTTTCGAGATTTCTATTGTTTTTGGGGGAAGAATACAAGTCAAGTCTTGTGTAAATCATGATTTATTTGCTTATTGGGTATGCATGCCATCTTACATATGTTTAAGTATGAAAACTCTTATAAATAGTCCAAAAACTCGAGATTTTGGTTAAGTCTCAAGAGTTTGGATTATATCTCACAAATCACATTTGGGATCAAGAAGTAGTATGTTACCAAGCATAAGTCACAAAATCTTTATAACAACAACTATGAGGATTTGCTTCAATATTTTCTTAAACAAGTTGTTGGACAAAATATTTTGAAAATGATTAAAGTATGAAAATAATAATATTTTGGATCATTTTTGGGCCAAACCTAAATACAAGGGCTATCTTGGAATATTATGTCTTACTCATGTCATTTGTTTACCATATTTACAAACTATTTGTGATTATTTATAAATATTTATTATAAATAGTTTATCAAGAAAAATATACGAAAATAGAGTTTTCATGACAAAAATATTTGCATGTCATAAACTACTGTCATAAAACCTTTAGGAACATAAGTAAGGTCTATATGTCATAAAACAGAAAATGCGTGCAATAACCCGCAGTCATAAATTTACACAAATTATGAATTTTCTTTCGACTAATATGGGCCTGAGCCGACAATTTATAGAAAGGAAAGACCATTTTGCCAATTTCGATAATGTTGGGTCATTTTGATAAGCGTTCAAAATGGCTTATTTTTCAATGAACGAAACGGAACGAACACGAAATACCTAGTTAACAAGCACAAATAACGATATGGAACGAGAACGATAATTCTATTCAATGAGTACGATATCATTATTTATCTAACAAGTAATGGATCTGGAACGATTGCTCGAAAGGTTGTTAATATTCTAGTCAGACAAATCTCAAAAGTACCTAAATATAAAAATATTAGTGTACGTCTAAAGTCCTGTAAGGAGTTATAGCCAGAGTCTCCTGGAGGGAGAGCGGGAATTTGTGTATAGATCTATACGGGGTTGACACCCCGCACCTTCGTTGTTCGCTACAGCTAGACATGCCAGTCTAGGGTGACAAATGTATTTTCCAAATCGAGGGCGCCTGAGAAACGCCAAAACAGGCTTCCGTCATATTAGTATGGTTATAACGACTCACTAGAATATGTTATATTAACTAGAAATTTATGCTAGGAAAACCTCATAAATTTTTTTTGGCACATTGTGTTGACTGTCCTACGCATGATAGGTGATGGTCCACATTTGTTGCGTTGACTATCCTCTTTCATTGCGTAGAATGTCTACAATCGTCATGTTGATTCTTTCACCTAACAAGTATAGAGTCCCAATACAGCTATTTTACAAATCAGAAAGCGTAGGACTTTATGGAAAACATTTGTAAACGATTTTGAAAACGATAAACTAACACACACGTATGCAAGTATACATAGTTGGAAACAGAACTTACGAATATTTTATTGCAGAAAATATAGGATTTTCTGCAGAAAACGATTTTATACGATTTCGATAACGATAAACTAGAACGCACACTCAATTTTACTCGATAAGAAAAACAAGATTTCTAACTAAATTCGCTATTTGAAATTAGGGGATTCTCTTGAAACAGTTGACTATTACTACATAAAAGAACTATTCTCGAACAGAGTGCCCTTACAAATTACACTACTTTACATAATCACTCCTTATAAGGATGAACAAAAGTAACGACATGCACATATATATCCATGATTTTCAAAGCAAGGCTTCAAACGATTTCCTAGAAAATATCGGATTTTCTGAAAGTACAATAAGAACGATCCTAAACAAGTATAAACGATTTTATAAAAAAAATGCTTATGAACTCACCAACTTTTTAGTCGACGCTTTTCAAAACGACTTGTATTCTCAGGTACCTAGTAAGCAGGTATCAAGGGACACAGATGCAGGACTATTTAGCTGTAGTTTGGAATTTTCTGCTGATGTCTCTTTTGTGTAACTCGAAGAACAAATACAATATGTAAACACAGTAAGTTTGTTATCTCAATGTATGTTGTTTGGATTGCTCTGTTTCATTTATATTCAATTGTTATGATACTGCACAATGTAGTCACCCGCCTTCGGACGTTTTCACCGTCTGGTCCGGGGGTATGACACAAACTCTTGCATTTAGGTGGCCCAACAAAGCCCCAAGCCATAAATCCCAAAGAATGGCCCAAATCTGAGGCCCAAACATGTGAAGCCCACGAGCCTGAGTATGTGTGGCATACCCAGCACGTACGTGCAGCGTGTAACACCTGTTCCAGGTATTAATTTAATTTTCTAATTTTTAGGGTTTTGGTGCTAGGACTAGATGAGTTGGGAGCTCTGACTCGTCGAGTAGAGGCTATTATGAGGACGCGGAAGTTGGGTCCTACTCGACGAGCCGGAAGGCCCCGACTCGACGAGTAGGAGCTGTAAAGAGAAACCCTAATTTTTAGGGTTTGCACCCTGTAAGGGTCGAATTATTGTAATAAGTCGAATTGTATTATGTACTCTTCGAATGTCTTGTAATGTATTTTACTAAGGCGCTTTTATTCGAAGTGTTAGTGTCTATGCCTTAGTATATTTTTGTACATTTTCTGTTCCCTATAAATAGGGATATTTACTAGAGTTAGAGAAGAGTTTTTACAGACCTATCTTTACTCTCTGTAAACATTCGAAAGCGTAATAGAGCTGAAACAAGATCATATTTACATCTGGTGTTCAATCTCGCATTCTTAATTGATTTCATACTCTGATTTGTTTTATACTTGATTCTTTGGTTCATCAATTGGTATCAGAGCAGGAATCACATCTGTGATCTGATTTTCATCCATTAAAAAAGTTTTTGAATCAAATTTTTGGTTTGAAAGTTTCCGCACTTTTTGATCGTGAAAAATTTGTCTAGATCTTAGTCTGTGATTTGATTCTGCATTTTAATTGTTGAATCGAGTATTCTTCTAGCAATTTCGGTTTGATTCAACTAGTTTGTTTTCAAATTTCCAAGTCTTCTTAAGAATTTTCAAAATTAACTTCCATACAACAATGGCGAGTTTTAATCTCAATTCGATGACCTCATTTTCTCATTTGTTAGGATCATCAACCAAAATTCCAATGCTAATCCCTGAATACTATGATCAGTGGTCTGATCGTATGCAGGATTATCTGAATGGTCTTGATGAAGAATTATGGTCATGTATCACTGGAAATGTTAATGTTCCAGTGATTGTTCAAGCAATTGGTTCATCTACTACAAGTTCTGTTGTTGATAATCAAACTGATCGTCTGAAGAAACTGGAGAAGAGGTGTATATAGAGAATTGCGAGGAGCTTTACCTCCAAATGTGTACAATTATGTAAGGAGTTGTACAACTGCAAAGGAGATCTGGAACAATCTGAAAGATAAGTTTTAAGGAAGTGAGAAGACTAAAATCAATTCAGTCAAACAATGTTTGGTTGAGCTGAAAGATTTCAGACAAAAAGAAGGTGAAACAATTGAAGTCTACTATGATCGACTGAACGAGTTAATATATCGTTCTAATCGCTATGGAATTACCAGGACTTCAATGGAATTCAATCTCATTTTTGTGATGGGTCTTCGAAAAGAATGGAGAAGCGTAAGTATGATGGTGAAGAATCAGCAAAGTTTTGATACATCAACACTCAATGATTTGTACAATCAGTTGAAGACACATGAAACTGAGGTAAATGAAATTGCTGAGGAGACGAAGCTGAATTTGGGAGGTCCATTGGCACTAGTGTCAAAGATATCTGAGAAAGAAGCTGAAAATGGTGATTCTGAGGAAGAAGAAGGATTCATCATGAATTCGGATGATGAGGCAATAGCTTTTTACTCGAATAATCGTGTTAAGAAGTTTTTCAAAAAGTCGTTCAATCTGAAGACTAAGCTTGCTGACGTAAAAGAAAATGCTGTGAGTAAAACTGTTGTTGAGGAGAAAAAGAAAATTAAGAAGAAAGATTCGAAAATGTCTGAAGGAAAAATCGAGAAAAAGCTGAAAGGTGATGCTGGTGTAGATTGTCATTATTGCAACGAAGCTAATCATCTTGCGAATGATTGTATGCTTCGAAAGAAGGATGAGAGGAAAAATAAAGTTAAAGATGAGGCGTATTATGCAGAGAAGCTTGAGGAGGTCCGTGCAAAAGCCAAAAACTTGTCATTGGTTGCAAAAGGTGAACATGAGGATGAAGAAGGAACGTATCAAATCTGGTCATCCGGATCAGATCATGAAGAAATGAGGAATCCAACACATGGAGCAATGTATGCGAAAATAGAGGAGGACTCAGATGACGAGGAATTCAAAGTGAAAGGACGATGCTTCGTATCCAAGACAGCAGACAAATCACCAATGACAACAAAGGTACGTAAAATTCTCGAATCTTTCAATATTCCTACACATGCTTATGATTCTGAACTAATATCTTTTGATGAGACGGTTACTTATTTTGATTCAATTGTTGTGTCTGCTAGCAATGAGGCCAACAAGTTGTCAATGGAGTTGTTAGAGACCAAAAAGCGATTAGAAATGAAAATAAGTAAAATTGATTGTTTGGAATTACAAATAACAAATATTATGTGTGATAGGGATACTTTATCAAGTGATGTCAAACTTTTGCTAGCACAAAGAAACATTTATTGTAATGCTGCTAAAAGACTATATGGAAAATTAACTGATTTACATCATTCATGTGAAATAAGTAAAGAGCAACATAGAAAGTTACTACCTTTTCTAGCATACGAAAGAGCTAAGGTAGATAATATTTCGTATGATTGTGAGCAAATTATAGCTGATTTTGACAAAGTTCCTGATGATAGATATAAATATGGAATTGTCAAAATTGATGAATGTCTTGATGCGAATGAATTAGTTAACATAGTGAATGATACTTTGACTAAATCTGAACAAATTCAAATTTTGAAAAAGACTGAGAATTCAACATCTGATTCTCAATCTAATTTTGCTGATATTGAAGATAATTCTGACAATATTAGTGAAATTAGTGAACTTAAGGATGTTGATTGTTCCCAGTTGTCTGTTGTTAATGTTGCATCTACATTTAAAGGAAAAGAAATAGTTAAGGATTTGATGGTTGAGAAAGAAATTGATATACCTTCAACTTCGAAAGTTAGTGATATGAACTTCGTGGATATCAAAGACAGTCAAACTGATGATAGCGATGATGAAAATGAAGAGAAAATTTCGAAGGAAAAGAAATCTTCAAAGGAAGAAGAAACTCCACGAATAGTGGTTGATCAGGTGTATGGTGATACACAAAAGATCGAACAAGTAAAGACTGAAAAAGGTGAACATTACCTTGAAACAAATACTGTGGTTTATCCAAATTTCAAGTGCACAGATGATGTCATTTTTCCAAATCAAGTTTTCGTAACAACTGGAAATGTTGAGAATATCAAACCAGAATTAAAGAAATTAGTTCAGGAGGATAATTCAAAAACAACTGATGAAGGTTTTTTCGCAAATCAAGCACAGTTGAAAACAACTTAACAAAGAATTTGTACGTGTTTCAACGTAAAACACCACAAAGAAAATGGGTTTAAAAATCAAAAATTGAAAAAGAGAATTCAAAACAAGTTATAAAGGAAAATGAAAAAGTTGTCAAACTAAACTCCAAGGAATTCAAAGATCAAATTGACAGATTTTCGAAAGAAAACAACATTTCAAAAAGACAAGCAAGAAAGAAAATATTTTGGCAAAATGTTGAGTCTCAAAAGATGTCTGAATCACAATCACCCAAAAATGTTTTTAAAGCTAAAATTTCCTCTTTTTCAACAAAATCTCAGCATTCATCTCAATCAAATCATTCAAAGTTTGAAGTGAATAAACAACCAAGGTTTTCGAAAGTTTCAGAAACTAATATTTCAAGAAAATTTTCAAATAACTCAAATCCAAATCAAAAATTTCCTCAACATCAACATTTTAAATCAACAGTTGATACATCATATGCTAAATCTTTTATAACAAATCCAAAAGTTGATTTTGTTCCTCAAAAGCCAAATTTTCCAAATCAAACGAAGAAAGAAACTATGAAAATTTCACGAGAAAAAGGAATAACTTCAAGGAAGAACATTGATCATTGGCTTGAAGGCAAAGGAAAGATGTATCAGTCGAATACATTTTCAAAGGAGCAAATTCACGAAGCTTATGAGAAGTATGTGAATACTTCATCAAACGGCAGTTCATCTTCTAAGGATTCGAACATATCAGTCAAAGCTTGGAAACCGGTAATAAAAGCAAAGAATGTTCATTCACAAACTCTGAATTCGAAGGGTAATGTCAGTGAACAATCGAAACCATCAAAAACTTATGTTTCGGTTCCTTTAAATGAAGATGTAAACTTAATTGATAGTCTCAAAACCAAAGTTTGTGATTGGGTTAAAAGTTCTTCATTTCATTCGAAATTGAAATCTAATTTCCAAGGACCCAAAAAGCCTTGGGTACCTAAAATTTTCCATTAATTGTAGGTACTATGTGACGAGCAATATGATAATAAATGGTACATCGATAGCGGTTGCTCTCTTCACATGACTGGGAAGAAGGAGAATTTACATGATTTTCGAAGTCTAAAAAATGCTGGAGTTGTGAAGTTTGGGAACAATCAAAAATGTCAAGTCAAAGGATATGGGAAGATCACGAACGGACAATTCACAGTGAATCATGTGGCGTACGTTGAAGGTCTTCAACATAACTTGATAAGTGTTTCCCAACTTGTTGTGGGCACTGGCAATCAAGTTCTTTTTAACGAAGAAGGAAGTGTTATTTCGAATGTCAACACAAAAGAAGTGTTACTGAAATCTAAAAGGAAAGGTGACATGTTCACTTTGGACATCAATCCGATAGTAGGGAAACCTGCTATATGTCTTCTTTCGAAAGCAACATCAGACTTAAGTTGGCTTTGGCATCGAAGACTCTCTCATCTCAATTTTCGAAACATCAATAAACTAGTGGTACAAGATTTGGTCAGAGGTTTACCAGTACTTAAATTTGACAATAATTCTTTATGTGCAGCTTGTGAAGTTGGAAAGCAACATAAACAAGGTCATCCAATTACGATAGATTCGAAAATTGTTGCACCTTTAGAGCTCTTACATATTGATTTGTGTGGTCCTTCAACCATTTCAACTCTCAACAAGAAAAGGTACATTTTAGTTATTGTTGATGACTTTTCCAGATTTACGTGGGTTTATTTTCTCAGGCTTAAATCCGAAGTTGCACAAATCATGCTTGACTTTATCAAAAAGATGGAAACAACATTGAAGAAGATTGTTCGAAAAATTAAGAGTGATCATGGAACTGAATTTAAGAACAAGGTCCTTGATTCATTTTTGGTGGACAAAGGAATTTCGCATAACTTTTCATCTCCATACACACCACAACAAAATGGTGTTGTTGAACGAAGAAATAGGTCTCTATGCGAAGCGGCAAGGACTATGTTGGCATATGCGAATCTTCCACAATACCTTTGGGCTGAAGCAGTATCCACCGCATGTTTCACTCAAAACAGATCTTTCATTCATCGTCGTTTTAACATTACTCCATATGAAATTCTCAACAATCGAAAACCTAAAGTCAAATTTTTTCATGTTTTCGGATGCAGGTGCTTCATTATGAATCTAAAGGATAATCTTACGAAATTTCAAGCTAAAGCAGATGAAGGGATTTTCTTGGGATATTCGCATAATTCAGTCGCATATCGTGTGTTGAACAAAAGAACACGAAAAGTTGAAGAAACTTTTAATCTTACATTTGATGATTATTACATTAAACAAACTACATTGCAGTTTGAAAATCATCCTATTCTGAAAAACATACAAGATGAATCTGAAGCCTCATAAACCTTAGATATTGATTATGATTTAATTTTTGGAATTTCAGATCATGCAGTTGATGCTAAAATAAATGCAAATGATAATCATCTCTCTGAACTAACAAAGCTTACTGATAATTCAACATCAACTTCTCCAGAGAAAGGCGAAAGTATGCAAATCAATCCAGTGGAGGGGGAGCAATTGGATTTGAATACTCTAGTTGAGGAAGAACATTCTTTCGAGAGGGAGAATGGTAGAATGAATGCTAATGTTGAGGGGGAGCATGACGTTGAGAGGGAGCATGATGTTGAGAGGGAGCATAATGTTGAGAGGGAGCATTTTGAAAACATTGAGAATAATAATGATTTTGATGATGTTTGTTCGATTGCAGGTTCAGAGAATGATGATATATACGAAGATGCACCTCTGGAATTTGATCCAGCATATCCGCCAATGGAAAAATGGACAAGAGATCATCCGAAGAATCAAGTGATTGGGAATCCACAAGAGGGTGTTTTAACAAGAGCTCAAGTTCGTGCAAAGAATGAGGTATTGAATACTCATCAAGAATTTTGCATGTTCAATGTTTTCATCTCTAAAATTGAACCAAAAACAGTTAAGGTTGCAATGGAACACTCAGATTGGGTTGTTGCAATGCAATTTGAATTGTCTGAATTTGAACGAAACAAGGTTTAGAGATTAATTCCTAAACCTGAAAATGTTTCAATTGTCGGGTTAAAATGGATTTTTAAAAATAAAACCGACAAAGATGGAAATATTGTTCGAAACAAAGCCAGACTTGTTGTTAAAGGATATTCACAACAAGAAGGAATCGACTATGAAGAAACTTTTGCCCCTGTCGCAAGACTCGAGGCGGTTCGTATATTTCTGGCTTATGCAGCTCACAAAGACTTTGATGTTTATCAAATGGACGTAAAGTGTGCATTTTTAAATGGAGAGCTTGAAGAAACAGTTTACGTGGAACAACCCCCAGGTTTTATTAATAAGGAATTTCCAAATCATGTTTATATTTTAGATAAGGCAGTTTATGGTTTGAAACAAGCACCCCAAGCATGGTATTCAACTCTTACTTCATTTTTGAAACAATCAAAATTTAAACAAGGATCTTTGATCCCACATTATTTCGAAAGAAAGTTGGGGATCATCTAATGCTTGTTCAAATTTATGTTGATGATATTATTTTTGGCTCAACTTACCCTGCTTTATCTAGAGAATTCGAAGATTTGATGAAAAGTAAGTTCGAAATGAGCATGATGGGAAAAATCAATAATTTTCTTGGTTTGAATATTCGTCAAAGCAGAGAAGGAATTTTTATTAATCAAGAAAAATATACGAAGAATCTGCTAGAAAAGTTTGGATTGACGAATACCACAAAGTTGCGAGTTCCAATGGCAACTGGCATAAAGTTGACACCTTCGTTAGATAAACCTGCAGTTGACATAACTCTTTATAGGAGCATGATTGGTTCATTACTTTATCTTACAGCAAGTAGACCTGATATCATGTTTTCTATTTGTAATTGTGCAAGGTATCAGTCTAATCCACGAGAACCACATCTCACTGCTGTGAAGAATATATTTCGTTATCTTAAAGGAACAATTTCGTTAGGTTTGTGGTATCCTTCGAAAACTGGTTTCTATGTACAAGCATATTCGGATGCAGACTTGGGTGGGTGTAATCTTGATCGAAAAAGCACAAGTGGTGGATGTCAATTTCTAGATGGCAAATTGGTGAGCTGGCAATCGAAAAAGCAAACATGTGTATCCATTTCAACAGCTGAAGCAGAATATGTGGCTACTGCTGCTTGCACCTTACAAATTATATGGATTCAAAGTCAATTGCGTGATTATGCAATCAATATGAAAAAGATTTCATTATATTGTGATTCTCAAAGTGCAATAAGAATTTGTCATAATCTTGTGCAGCATTCGAAGACTAAACATATAGCACTTCGTTATCATTTCATCAAGGATCACGTGGAGGATGGGAATATTGAAGTACATTTCGTGAAAACAACTGATCAGTTAGCTGATATTTTCACGAAACCGTTAGATGAAAAATCCCTTGTGAAAATTATAAAAGGACTTGGAATGATCGATGGAAATTCTGTTCCATGTGAAAAAGGCGAATGATGAATGACCAGGAATGATTCAGAGGCGCTGAATGAAAGACAAAGTAATATCCGTCAGCATTCAGAGGTTACTGTTCATAGTCAACGCTTCGACCCCTTCGAATTCGTAAATTTGTCACTTATTTTAAGGGTTGATTCAGAGGTTACTGTTCATAGTCAACGCTTCGACCCCTTCGAATTCGTACATTTGTCACTTATAAGGGGATGATAAAATTTCGTATTTTTGCAACAATTACAGTTTATTTTTAATTTTCGAAAAATCAAAAATCCAAAAAGATTTTCTTTTGTTTTGTCATTCAATTTTCGAAAAATCAAAAATCCAAAAAGATTTTCTTTTGTTCAGTCATTTAATTTTCGAAAAATCAAAAATCCAAAAAGATTTTCTTTTGTTTTGTCATTCAATTTTCGAAAAATCAAAAATCTAAAAAGATTTTCTTTTGTTCTGTCATTTATTTTTCGAAAAATCAAAAATCCAAAGAGATTTTCTTTTGTTCTGTCATTCAATTTTCGAAAAATCAAAAATTCAAAAAGATTTTCTTTTGTTTTGTCATTTAATTTTTGAAAACTTAAAAAAAAACAAAAAAAAAAAACAAAAAGATTTTTGTTTGTTTTGTCTCTACTTTCGAAAAATTCAAAACAACAAAAATATTTTGAATCTAATTTCTTTTTAGTATTTTGTTGCAGAACATCATGAAGATATAAAGTGGATTATGCTTGCAGTTCTAGGGTCAGGTACATTTTTTTTTCGTATGAATCAATACATTTTTCATCACTTGAACTAGCTAAGTTGTCCCTAGAAGCATGCTGCTGCATGTTGTCCAAAAGCCTCCAATGACTCAATGTGTGTACGAAAGCCTTAATGAAATTATTCATACGAAAAATTCTTCCCAATCAGGCCTATATTCATACTAGTCTCTGAGCTACCTGACTCTTCTCAAAATGAGTTAAGAGTTTACTATTTGGTCCAAAAATAACAGAGGTACTTTTCGTGTCTAACATCAATCTTTTTCACCTATAAAGTTCTTACACGTTCACACACGAAGACATATGTCCGAGAGGTCTCTGATTAAACCCATCGAGACTTAGACATATCAAAAATATGTGTTTATGATCTGACATCATGAGACCGTGATGAAAGTGAAACCCAATTTTCAATATACTTTTAAGGAATTGACGAGGAACAATGTTCCAGATTTTCACGAAACATTTGTTTCAGTACCAAAATTCGAAACTCCAAATCATATTCATTTCAAATGAGTGGTCTTGATCAAACATTCGAAAACCATGATGTTTGTTACCCAACAAGATCCAACACAAATTTTTTTTTCTTGAATATGATTTCCGTGTGAGTTTCATTCGAAAGTCCATGTCACTTAAAATTTTCAAAACACACTTGTCACTGACTACCCTGGTTAAACAAGTAATTTCTGTTACAATTTCTCACCTTATGTTTAGGATGATATGTAACGAAATTTTTTTTCCTACCCACGAAGCATTATAAAAGAAGCCCTTCGATACTTATCAACAAGTACTCGATTGTAATTCACGGGAACCTACACAAGCTGTTGATCATTTTTCTTAATGATTAACAAAGCAATCTTTGCCCGGGATTTCATCTGCTTTTGTGTCAAATTGAAATTTTGACATCACAATATCCCAAAATTTTCTTATCTTTGTTTCTTGTCTACATTCTTTGGAACACTGCACTCATGAAATCCTTGAGGTTCTGAGTAATACCAACTCAGGCTGATGATTTCAAACATCTGACATATGACTTCGCTTTTCATCCCAAAAGTGAAAGAGCCTTGCTTCCATACGAAGGGTTCTGACGGTTACAATCATCATGGGGATAACAATAAAGGCTGTCTATAAATGACGTATGGTATTCTGTCCGATTTTCAAGGAGATGTGACGGCTACTTTTTGATGCATGGCTACTTTTACACAGTAATGGTCCGATTTTCAAGGTGCCACGTCGGATATCATTAAATACCTATCCCGCTTCAAATTCAAACTTCATGGTTACATATAAAAGGGGATTCAAGGGTTCATTATCAGTTTACGCGATCAAAAAGAAAAATTCCAAAATTCTTTGATCATCAAAATCTTCAAACCCTAACAATGGCGACTTTTGTCCATGTTGATTTTCATACCACTGAAGATGCCTCTTCATTACCAATAATGAAGATTCAAGCAACAAACTATCACTTGGAGGGTGATTTTTCTCAATACCCGGAAGAATTGAAGATGCTAATCGTTGCCTTGAAGAACTCTGTTCTGTCTAAGGCGATGTTCAGTTCATTCTCTGTTCCAATGTCCTGGCTTTCTCAAGCAGGATCAACTGCTACTTACAACAAAGCTTCTGATACGATTACTTTTCATCTGGTGAACGACAAAAAGGTCAGGCTATCCAAGAAACTATTTTGTCAAATTCTTGAAATTCCGAATTCACCTCCATATGTTGCTTTCACATTTCCTCAATTTGTCAATATGTTTAATGAGATGGGATATCAGCCTCCACTATCAAAAATCAGTGGTTTTAAGAAATCTGGTCTTCCACGACTATGGAATTTCTTATTTGGAATTTTTCTAAGATGTTTAACTGGGAGAACAGTTGGTCTTGATAAAGGAAGAATGGAGGTTTATGCAATGGTTGTTGGAATCTATTATGATCTTCAAGTGGATTATTCTACACAATTATGGAAGGAATTTCAAAAGGGTGTAGAACACACGAATGCTATTCATGGTATTTCGTGTGCAAGATACTGGAGCTTGATTTTGCAATACTTTTACAACAAGGAAGGGATTTTGGTACCCAATGATGAAGAAAAAGCCGTTTTTCAATCGTACCACTATCCGAAGGATGTCACAGATAGTGCTGAAGTTTTTCCATCAGTTGCTCGTATTCCCGATGCAATGCTTAAACGAGTTGATCCTTCGAATTTTGTCTTGGTGGCATATTTGAAGACCATTGATTCTACAATCGAAACTGGCATACTATTGGGAAGAGATGATAAGAAATCCAAGAAGACGAAGAAGACTGAAACAGAGTTAAAATCTTCGAAATCTCCAAAGAAGAAGCCTGAAACAGTTGAAGTGTCTGTTGCTGAGACTCAAGTGATTGAGCCTATTATTGAAGAAACACAAGAGCATGTTGTCATTCCTTCAAAGACTGGTATGTTTCGAAGAATCAAAATGAAGTCAACCCATAAAAGCAAGTCTCCTACAAATAAAGTGGTTCGAAAACCTCAAATCACTCATCAAGGTGTTTTAATTAGAGAAGTGCCAGCACCTGTTTCTCCGGTGTCCAAGAAACGAAGGGCTGAGGATATGGCAAAACATTTGTCAATGAAGAAGAAGAAGAAGAAGATCCGAAAACTCATGATTTCTACTGAGTCAACAGAAGATGATGATGAAAGAATTCCAGAAACACCAGAGTTAACTCCTCACGCAGGAAGTTCAACTCCTGAGCAGACAGTCGTCATACCACCCGAAGATTTGGTTGCCAAATCAGTTTCTGAGGCGGTACGAACTTCAGGCATCCATGCAAACGTATCTGATACGGATGCAAATGTCAATATGGGTGATGGAGATGCGAAGAATGAAGATCCAGATCAATCTACTTTTGCTTCCTTCGAAAGTATTGTTTCTTTACCACCATCCATTATTCCCACTACTTCAACCACTGATTCTCCTACATTCGAAAACATTATCAATCAACCATTCACTTCTATTTTTTCTTCTCAATCCACTGACACACCGAAACCGAATTCGAATGTTCAAGAACACAGTTTTATGGAGACAGAAACTGATACTGAGGGGTTTGGCGGTACGTTTGAAGAATTAGAATTTCATGAAGAGGAAGAGGCGTTTCCAGATCATATGATGCTGACCATGAAACAATTTAAAATTCTGAATCAGAAGTTGAATTCTATAATTCAATCTCAAGCTGATCTGGGGGGTGGTTCGTCTGTTTCAAGTTTGGAGGTTGATTCATTGTTGAAAATGTTCGAAGCCAGAATTGTCAGTAAAGTATCGGGGATGATTCAAGACTCTGAATCTCGAATTTTGGAGAAGGTTGATCATAATGATCAAAATAATGAACTTCGGATCAATTCTCAAAATTCAAAGTTTACCAGTGATGTGAAAGAATTGAAGAATGTCACAAAAGAACGGCATGTTCTTTTTGTTCAAGAAGTGAAGAAAGTAAGGGAGGATGTCAATTTGCAAATTCGTGAACTCCGCGAAGACATGCAAAAAGAAATTGGAAATTTTCAACAAGATTATGCTTCTCTGAATCAAAAGGTTGATATCATTTGTGACACAGTCACAAGATTTGTTAAATTGTATGAAAATTTGAGTCCACAACTAACTCAACATTCAACATCCGAAAGTGACAACTTTTTGGAAGTGATCACTTTGTTAAAAGAGTTAAAAGATCTATCAGACAAGCCGGTTTCTTCTTCTCTAATTACTCCTGAATTTTTATCACAAAAATTCATACAATTCGAAGCATTTCTCAACAAGCAACTCGCTCCTATATTTCGCATTACAAGCCTTCTTCCAACAACATATGCCCCACCTGTTTTCTCAGGGGTGCAAGGGGGAGAAAGAAAAACTGGTGAATCGAAGGCGAGTGATGAAGATGCGAAAGTTGTAGGAAAGGTATTTTCTTCAAAGATCCCAACAACAAAGCCAGTTATAGTTTCTGTTGGGATGGTTACATCAACAGTCGTTACAACGTTACCTATTACAAGACCTATTTCGAAAGGAATTGTAATTGGTAAATCTACAGAGACTGGTGAGAGTGGTTTGAAATTAAAAGAAGTAATTGATACTTCAGCCTTGAAAGATAAAGGGAAATCGATTGTTGTGGAAAAGTCGAAAGAAGAAAAGAAGGCTGAAGCAGAAGCTGAAATTGAAAAACTAAGGTTGATTCAAAGCATTATGGCTCAGCGTGCTGGTGATCCGAAGGTAATGGACAAAGGTGATCCATCCAAACACTACAATTACGAAACAATTGAGGCCAAGGTAGCGTATAATCACATGTATTCGTTTGAGAAGAAACCAAAACAAAGTTATTTGGTCACGAATACTGATACACGCCAGCTGGATTTTTCAATAAACGAAATGATGTTCATCATGCCTCAGTTCAAAGCAGAAGGAAATTTTAAAGAAAAGGATGAAGGTACACACATGAAAATTCGTTTTCATGCTGTTCTTGCAAAAGCCCCTGAGGAAGTGTGGTCATTGATTAAAATCAAGAAAGTGATCAGTATGAAAAAGGATGTGGTATTCGAAAACACAGTCCAAAATTTCAAGTATGTGGTTGCCAGGGCAAATGGAAATATTTGTGAGTTTACTGTTGTAGATTTTCCATTAATGAGCTTGTATGATCTTATACAAGTTGCATTAATTTTAAAAGACAAATCATTTTCATACCTTCAAAACACAGAACCTGATGAATTCAAGCTTGGGGTTGCTCACATCAAGATTTTCATCGAAAATTACTATGAGTGCTTGGCTCTTACAGATGTGGAGTTAGCTACGGCTAAAGGTATGGAAATTAAAGCTCCAATGGCTCCTACGAAGACTCAGGCAGAATTGAAGAAGTATGCTGATGGTGAAATTTGCCTGAAGCCTTTTGGAATGGTCTTCGCAGGAAAAGACAAGGCTGGTAAAGCAAAACGTTTCTTGTTCCAGGCATGCGAAGTGGAAAGGTATTCAACGTCTCAATATACGAATTTAATTGTTCGTATGAATCACTGTAAGAAGAACAATGAAGGAGATAAGAAAGAGCTGAAGAAGATAATCTCATGGTACACGGAGATTCGAAGAGTAATGATGTATTCCATCCAGCTTCTTACAAATTAAGTAGTTCGACTTTGATTACAAAGGGGGAGATTGTAAGGGTCGAATTATTGTAATAAGTCGAATTGTATTCTGTACTCTTCGAATGTCTTGTAATGTATTTTACTAAGGCGCTTTTATTCGAAGTGTTAGTGTCTATGCGTTAGTATATTTTTGTACGCTTTCTGTTCCCTATAAATAGGGATATTTACTAGAGTTAGAGAAGAGTTTTTACAGACCTGTCTTTATTCTCTGTAAACATTCGAAAGCGTAATAGAGCTGAAACAAGATCATATTTACATCTGGTGTTCAATCTCGCATTCTTAATTGATTTGATACTCTGATTTGTTTTATACTTGATTCTTTGGTTCATCACACCCAATATAATCTCCTTAAGAACCTTGAGGCTGACTTTCCATCAGCATCCAAACCCTAAAACGTCTGTGCTAAACCCTAATCCCCATTCTCTTTCATTTTGTGACCTAAGAGTGACTTATGGAGCTTAAGAAGAAGGAGATAGTGCGAAGAAGGAGGAGATCCAGCAAACCAAACCCTCACTCTTGAGCTTGACCATCTTGTGGACTGTTGTAAGTCTTCAAGACCCAATTTTTATCTTAGAATATGGCTAGATCTTGCGTTTACTCTTCATTTCCCATCATTCTTGTTGATTGCATGCATGGGGTTCATGCACCGAGACTGTGACAAAGATCAATGTGAAGTTTCGGGAACGAGCATTGTTGATCCCACACTATGCTACCGATGAGGACATACGGAGGATGATATATCATTCCATGTTGAGGGATGATATTCAGGAGTTTGTCAGCTTCACAGGGTGCAAGACCCTAAATGAGATGGTGGAGAAGGCCCGTGAGTGGGAGATTGAGTTGGACTTCCGCACCAAGTGGAAGCCTAAGCAGTCATAGACAGCAGTGGGTCAGGCTAAAAAGCCTAAGACCTCAGATTCTTCTAGTAGGGGCCAGCTGGGCCGAGGCCGGTGTGCCAAGTGCGGTAAGGCATATAGTGGAGCCTGTTGGATTACGGGCTCAGGCTGTTATGCATGTGGCCAGCAGGGTCACTTAAGCAAGGATTTCCCCAAAAAGGGCTTGATTTGTTTTCACTGCAACCAGACCGGCCATAAGCGGGTCGATTGTCTGAAGTTGCAGGGAGGGGGAGGAGCAGTGGCGGCGCCTGCGCCCACCACGATGAGGATTACTAATGGCCACCCTGCTATGGTGGATGCTCCAGCGGTGAAGAGCCGCGCATTTCAGCTGACTACCGAGGAGGCTCGGGCAGCGCCAGAGGTTGTGGCTGGTACGTGTTTATTCTTATCTACTTTATATTTATTTGCATTGCTTATGTATACATTATGCTTATGTATAGGGACCTTCTTGTTTAATGGTATGTCGGCTCACACTTTGTTCGATTCGGGGGCTATCTGATCATTCGTGTCTCTTGCGCTTAGCAAGAAGTTTCGGGATGCGCCAGGAACTTTGGATTCCCCGCTTGAGGTAGAGATTGCGGACGACCGCACTGTAAGTGTTGCGAGGGTGTATCAGGACTGTGTCTTGAATGTGCTTGGAGAGAGGTTTTGTGTAGACTTAGTCTCGATACCGTTGCGATGGCTGAAGGTGATTGTCGGGTTGGATTGGTTGGGGGCCAATGGGGCCATGATCGATTGCGAGCGCCAGTTAGTGAGGGTTTGAACCCGAAGTGGGGGAGAACTGATTATACATGGCGAGAGAGGCTCGTAGGGGCCAACCCTCTGTTCGGCTGCGAGGGCTTGGAGATTTCTACAACAGGGATGTACGGGATTTTTGGCTTATATTTCGGATACAAGGGTTGAGACCACGACAGATGTGGGCAGTGTGCCGGTTGTACAGGAGTTTCAGGATGTCTTTCCCGAGGAGTTACCAGGAGTGCCTCCGGAGAGGCAAGTGGAGTTTCGCATTGATTTGGTGCCGGGTGCCACCCCGATAGCAAAGACACTGTACCGGCTAGCACCGCCCGAGATGCAGGAGCTATCTATGCAGCTTCAGGAGCTGCTAGACTGAGGGTTTATCCGTCCGAGCAGTTCCCCATGGGGAGCTCCGATCCTGTTCGTGAAAAAGAAGGATGGATCACACAGGATGTGCATTGATTATCGAGAACTGAACAAACTAACGGTGAAGAACCATTATCCATTACCGATGATCGATGATTTGTTCGATCAGCTGTAGGGTGCGTCTTGGTTTTCCATGATTGACCTTCGGTCGGGATACCATCAGATGAGGATTCGGGATAAGGATATACCGAAAACAGCTTTCAGGACTCGTTATGGGCACTATGAGTTTGTGGTGATGCCATTTGGGCTCACCAATGCCCCAACAGCGTTCATGGATCTCATGAACAGGGTGTGTAGACCGATGCTGGATCGGTCGGTGATTGTTTTTATTGATGATATCCTGGTCTATTCTAAGACCAAGGAGCAGCATGAGCAGCATCTTAGAGAGGTATTGGATACATTGAGGGCAGAGAGGCTGTATGCCAAGTTCTCCAAGTGTGATTTATGGCTATGGTAGGTACAGTTTTTGGGGAACATCATCAACCAGGAGGGTTTTTCGATTAATCCAACTAAGGTTGAGGCAGTGATGCGGTGGGAAGTACCGAAGAATGCTTCCGAGATCCGTAGGTTCTTGGGTCTAGCGGGCTATTATCGGAGATTCATCCAGGATTTCTTCAAGATCGTTGTGCCCTTGACGCGCTTGACCAAGAAGAATGTGACATTTCGATGGGGTACAGATCAGCAGATGGCTTTTGAGACCCTGAGATGGAGGTTATGCTAGGCTCTGATCCTAGTACTGCCCGAGGGGTTAGATGATTTGGTGGTGTACTATGACGCATCGATTTCAGGGTTAGGTGTGGTACTGATGTAGAGGAGGCATATGATAGCTTACGCCTCGAGGCAGTTGAAGCCTCATGAGGCGAATTACCCCACTCACAACCTGGAATTAGGGATAGTGGTGTTTTCCCTCAAGATTTGGAGGCACTACTTATATGGTGTGAGGTGCACCATCTATACCGATCACAAGAGTTTGAAGTATTTGATGGATCAGCAGAACCTCAACATGCGACAGAGGAGGTGGTTGGACGTGCTGAAGGACTATGATTGTGAGATAATATACCATCCCGGGAAGTCCAATGTGGTGGCCGATGCTTTGAGCCGTAAGGAGGCAGGTTCCCCGGCTGGGAACGTTTGTTTGAGGATGACCGTGATTTCTCCATTGTTGGATATGATCAAGGAGGCTCAGGTTGAGGGGGTGAAGAAGGAGAATTGGAAGATAGAGAGAATTTGGGGGCAGTATCATTTGTTTGTTAAGGATAGTCGTGGCCTTTTGACACAGTGTGGCCGGGTATGGGTACCGGTGACTGGAGGAGTGAGACAGAAGATATTGGAGGAGGCGCACAAGTCCAAGTTCTCTATACATTCAGGAGCTAATAAAATGTACAAATATTTGAGACTGAGTTACTGGTGGCCCTGCATGAAGCGGGAGATCACCTGGTTTGTGGAGCGGTGCTTGACCTGCAGGAAGGTCAAGGCCGAGCATCATCGGCTTCATGGAAAGGTTCAGCCACTACCCATTCCCATGTGGAAATGGGAAGAGATCACTATGGACTTCATCACGAAGTTACCGAGGACGGCAAG
The DNA here is from genome assembly GCF_052849685.1 of Lactuca virosa. Lineage (NCBI taxonomy): Eukaryota > Viridiplantae > Streptophyta > Magnoliopsida > Asterales > Asteraceae > Lactuca > Lactuca virosa. The sequence goes on along the minus strand of NC_136426.1, from coordinate 257,561,522 downwards.
GGGTGTGGACTCCATTTGGGTGATTGTAGATAGACTGACGAAGAGTTCCCACTTTATTCCGATCTCTGAGAGTATATCCACTGAGAAGTTGGTGGCTATTTATGTGCGAGAGGTGGTGGCAAGACACAGGGTGGTAGTATCGGTAGTTTCTAACACGGATGTTCGGTTTACATCTAGGTTCTGGAAGAAGTTCCACGAGGAACTGGGCACTCAGCTGCATTTTAGTACGGCGTACCACCCCCAGACAGATGGCCAGAGCGAGAGGACGATCCAGACACTGGAGGATATGATGTGAGCATGTGTGTCGGATTTTGGAGGGAGTTGGGAAACGTACCTTCCATTGGCAGAGTTTTCATACAATAACAGTTACCGTGCCAGTATCGACCGACCTCCATTTGAGATGTTGTATGGTCGGAGATGCATGACTCCGGTTTGTTGGGACGAGGTTGGACACCGGGTCATGGGGAGCACTGAGGTAGTGCTCAAGACTACCGGGTTGATTCAGCAGGTGCGCGACCGGTTGCGGGTCTCGCAGAGCCGTCAGAAAAGTTATGCCGACCGGCTGCGATCGGATCTTGAGTTCCAGGTGGGGGATTTTGTACTACTTAAAGTGTCACCCTGGAAGGGGTTCATCAGGTTTCGAAAGAGGGGCAAGTTAGGGCCACGATATATGGGCCCGTTAAGGATTACGGCCCGGGTGGGCAAGGTGGCATATCGCTTGGAGCTGCCGGATGAGCTTAACCATATTCACAATACCTTCCATGTGTCACAGCTTCGGAAGTGTGTCACGGACGAGGTCGCGGTCGTCTCTCTGGATGACATTCAGGTTGATGAAAGCCTGAACTACATTGAGAGGCCTGTTGCGATTCTAGATAGGACGACCAAGGTCCTTCGGAACAAGGAGGTAAAGCTGGTGAAGGTGCAATGGTAGCACCGAAGGGGCTGCGAATGGACATGGGAGCCGGAAGATGAGATGCGAGACCACTACCCGGACTTATTTGGGTAGGCAGACTTCGAGGACGAAGTCTAGTTCAAGTGGGGGAGATTTATAACACATGTTCCAGGTATTAATTTAATTTTCTATTTTTTAGTGTTTTGGTGTTGGGACTCGACGAGTTGGGAGCTCCGACTCGTCGAGTAGAGGCTATTATGAGGACATGGAAGTTGGGTCCTACTCGATGAGTCGGAAGGCCCCGACTCGACGATTAGGAGCTGTAAAGAGAAACCCTAATTTTTAGGGTTTGCACCCTATATAATATCCTTAAGAACCCTGAGGCTGACCTTCCATCAGCCTCCAAACCCAAAAACATTTATGCTAAACCCTAATCCCCATTCTTTTTCATTTTGTGAGGTAAGAGTGACTTGTGGAGCTTAAGAAGAAGGAGATAGTGAGAAGAAGGAGGAGATCCAGCAAACCAAACCCTCACTCTTGAGCTTGACCATCTTGTGGAGTGTTGTAAGTCTTCATGACTCGATTTTTATCTTAGAATATGGCTAGATCTTGAGTTTACTCTTCATTTCCCATCATTCTTGTTGATTACATGCATGGGGTTCATAAAGTTTGCAACTTTATGATCTCCAGGGAAAAATAGTTCCAAGGTGGGCTAGATCTAGTTTCTGGTCAAGCAAGGATGCCATGCAAGGATTTTTGTGTATATTTCTCCTTTTTAGCCATTTTGGCTTAAAGACGTGCATTGGACATTTATGTCCATAAAGCCTCTATCTTTAGAACGTTTTGAGGACTAGAAACTCTTCTGGAAAGTAGGGATTCCAGATCCTTAGAGTTTTGGACCACATGGCAAAGCTTTTGAGCTTTCCAAACTTTGATAAGGGCCTTTGAGCATTCGGAGTGGTTCTAGAAGGTAAAGTTGGAAACTTTATCCTTCTAGGCATCCTAGGGTTTCAGATCTAAGCTCTAGAGTCCTTGCATTCGGTGTATCATCATAAGAAGCAAACAGGGAGGGGGACCTGATGAGTTGCCCTGGCAACTCGACGAGTCGGGTAGGGTTTACCCATTTTCGAGACTCTGAAGAAGTGCAATAGAGGATTTAGGGTTTTCGGTATTCATGAGTTTTCGGTCTCTTACACATTGAGGAACTCGGCGAGTTCCATAGGGAACTCGGTGAGTTTACGAGCTACTCAGGAAACTTGACGAGTTGCTAGATGCACTCGACGAGTTGAGGTCAACATGGACTGTTGACCTTGACTGGTGACCTTGAATTTGACCAGGGTTGACTTTGAGGGCAATTATGGGATTATGACAAGTTAATCACATGTTGGTTATAGGCAGTGAGAAGGAGCAGTGTGTGGGATACATCTAATCTTAGCTATTCGGTTCAACATTCGATAGGTGAGTCTTCTCACCATACCAATGGGTCTAAGGCACCAAGGCCGGTCCATTCTATGATATGTTGTATACATGTTGTGTTGAGATATGTTACTTTTTGTGTAGATATATGTGGTATGATTGCTAGATATGCTTGGTATTATGTTAGCTATATGTGTGATACTTGGAGGGAAGACCATGAAGGAGCCCATGACACTTGGATGTAAGACCATGTGGGGGAGCCCATGGCTTTTCAAGTAAAGACCATGGGAGGAGCCCATGGCACTTGTATGTAAGACCATGTGGGGGAGCCCATGGCTTTCCAGCTAAAGACCATGGGGGGAGCCCATGACACTTAGGTGTAAGACCATGTGGGGGAGCCCATGACATCCTGGAGTAGTATGACCTTGGGAGGAGCCCATGGCATCCTTATATGTTTGTTTGCATGGCTTATGTGATATATGTAGGGTATGCTATGGGGCTCTCACTAAGCATTAGCTTACAGTTTGTGGATCTGTTTCAGGCACATCTGAGCCCAAGGGCAAGGGCAAGGCTTGATGGCGCGGCGTGTACTCTATCTTGGGCATTTTTATGGCACACTCTGATATTTGGAAACAATGTTGTTATAAATATGAATTTGGAAACAATTGTATTGAGATTTTATGGTTTTAGTAAAGTGCATTGACTATTTAAAAATGAAAAAAAAATATTGCTTTGAAAATTGGGTCGTTACACAGCGTACTCGCTTGAGGGATTATACGTTAAGCGTACCTGCTTGTACACCCAACGTACTCACCCATTCAGTCCAAACTTAATTCGATCACTTAATCCCTTAAGACATAGCTTCAAAACACAGATATGACTTCCTTAAACTGGATTATCATGTAAAGTTGCTAACTTTACGTTCATGCATGGATAAGTAAAACTCTTAAGCTTAAATAGGACTTAACAAGTGACTTAATGCTTGCATGGACCACAAAACATCATAAAGCTTGCATTTTTATGAACCTTGGGACTGAATGGAGCTAAGATCTAGCACCTATTGCTTCTAGAGTAGATAAAAAATCCATCTTTATCATAGAAGACTCCAAAAAGCACAAAATACTCCATGAACTAGATCTAACATATAAGATCATCAAGATAGAAACTTTATACCTACAAAATGTAGATCAAGATGCAACAATCCTGGATCCAAAAGCTTCAAGCCATCTCGCACTTCTCCAAGAAGTTCCTTCTTCTTCTATGAACATCAAAAAGCTTAAAAATACTACCAAAAGCTCAAAAACTACTCAAATAGGGGCTAGGGTTTCTAGATTTTAAAGGGATGGAGGATGAAGATATTAGGGTTAGGTGATGAGATAAGGAGCTTATATAGGGTCCAAGACCCTAAAATAAGGTTTGGCTCTGATTGGAGTACGCCCAATATACTTATGGTACGCCCAGCGTACTCCTTAAGGCATCCGCGATCATTCTACTTAGTACGCCCAACGTACGGCATTTTACGCCCCGCGTACTAACCTTGGCACTAGTACGCCCCGCGTACCCCGTTTCACCCTAAAACCACTAAAACTTATGAAACCATAACTTCTTCGTTCTAAGTTTGTTTCCGACGATCCTTATATCCACGAAAAGGTACAAGAAGCTCTACACTTCTATCAACTCACACATGCCTTAAAACCTCTTGAACAAAAATCCAAATTCCATAAAAGACCGAACTAACACTTTACCAAAATACTCCTTGGCTCCAAAACACGAACCGAACTTCCTGGATCACCCCAATTTCCCTACCCACACTCAACTAGGTCTAAATCTCTTTTCCTCAAAGCCTTTACGCCTGATGATACTCGGTCTTCGGGTCACCACCCTGCATTAGGAAGCGATTCGGAACAGAGCATTACATAACAATGGAATAATGCAAGGTTGAAAAGACTCGTCCTTTTTTATTTAAGATGGACATAGTTTATGGAATGTATACATTTAGGCCCAAGAAATCGAGTAAGGCCCGCATAGATGGATCTTGTATCTTTTGTGGAGGGACATGATACTGCAAAAGGAACTGCTCCTCTATCTAAAAAGAAAGTCTGGAAGAGACTGGTACTTTAGCTATCCATTACATAGAACATATACTTTTCATATAACACTCTATTACTTGGTACTTAAATGTTTAACATAATATTTGTAAGCTTGTAGATATTTACAGAAGAGTAACTAGTGGAGCACATGCAAATTGGAACTTCACTCTGATAGTTTAGTTTATAATTTATGCTTAGAACGTAGTGTATGTGTATTATAAAATAATGATTGTTTTAGAACAATGAATGTTTTAAATTTGGCCTGTCTAAATATATATATATATCTCAGTTAATTTGTTAAAATTTGATTATTTACTTAAATCCTTTTTCATAACAATCACATTCATATCCAGAAAGGATTAACTTCTATTTATGAGACAATATCTCTTAATAGAATTAAAAGTAAATATCAATGTTTTATAAATAACATGTTCCATATGAAAACACTTTTGACTTAAACTTGTTTTGAATCAAACTTATCTAAGACATTGTTATCTTTATTATATAAGTGATATTCACATATTCCAATTTCAAGAAAAGGATCTTTGAAGGCAAATAATGTAGTTTATTTGACATATGTGAATTTTATTAATATATAAAAGATTCCTAATGATATTTTCACTAAACTATAGAGGAAATAAATATTAAGGAACTATATGTTGTGATGTATGACTTCCTTTCTAATGAATTCTAAGTTGTAGCACTTGATACCAAATCAACTTTATTAACAACTATAGTAGTTATAATCAAGTTTCTAAAAAGCTCGTCATGGCGCACCATGGCTCCAAGGATTGTCCTTGCCGCCAAACTTTAACAAAATGCTAGCTTAAGTCATATACGTATATAAAAATGAATAACAATAGAAAATACATATAAAATGTTAATTATATACAAAATTGCCGCCTTATGTCGCGCCTTGAAAACGACGTGGCTTGCCATGGCTCGTAAAAACTTTATGCTTGACATTGCCGCCAAGTCATTCCTTATATTATTTAGAACCTTGGTTATAATTATATTTTACATGTTAAAACATAATTGTGAAATCTTTGTTGAAGTTTTCAAATATAAAGTTAAGATACAATCCAATAATACCATCGAAAGCCTAAGAGATAACAAAGGATGAATTAAACTTTACTTGATATGGTTTACTTTCTAATCGGTATAAATACCATCATATATTCTTTTTGGGATTATACTTCAATGACTATTAATTGTATCTTGAATACAAACACCAACTATGTAACACCTGGTTCCTGGTATGTTTTTAAACTTATAAATTATTCAACTTCATAGAGCAACTCGACAAGTTGGTAGGCCCAGACTCGTCGAGTAAAGACATTAAGGGGCCCGCATATTTTAAGGAACCTACTCGACGAGTTAGGAGGCCTCAACTCGACGAGTAGGCTGGAAGATATGAAACCCTAATTTCGGGGTTTTGCACCATATTTAAACAACTTAAGCCTCTCATGTTGGGTGTTCGTAAGTTTTTTTTAGCATTTTGTGGGTGAATGAAGCTCTTGGAAGGAAAGGAAGTTTGGAGGAACAAGGAAGAGCTGCTAGATCCAGAAACCTCACTCCATTTTCGTCACTTTCTGGTAAGCAAGTCCCAAACTTGCCTAATAGTTGATTAGATCTCCTTCTTAGCACTTTTTCTTGGTTTTTTTCCAAATATCATGGTCCTTGGGAGTTGGATGTCCTAAGTGGATAACTCTTTCAGATATAGGGTCTTGAGGGTTCTCATGGCATAAAGGTGCCAACTTTATGGCCATGGAAGCCCCATGCAACCTCTAAACCATTATTTTGGACTTTTTAGCTTATAATGGCCATGCATGTAGAGAAAGTTGGAGACTTTACATGATCATCTATTCTCTAAGGTCCAGATCTATGTTCTTATGCCGTATCTTGAAGTTTTGAGGACTTTTGGATTTAGATTTAAGTCTTTTTGGAGTTAGGGTTTGAGATTAATCTCTTTCGGAAGAGTATTAATGGGTAAAGTTGGAAACTTTACCCTTCTAGAGGCATTTCCAGTTTAGATCTGAAGTTTACGGTTAGATCTGAAGAATAATGACTTAATGCATTAAGGACAGGTTAACAGACTGAAGAACTCTACGAGTTCATGGAGGAAATCGACGAGTTGATTTGAAGTGTCCTGATTCTGTTGATAAGGAAGAACTCGACGAGTTGGATCGCGAAATCACGATTCTGTGATTCGTGGAAACTCGGCGAGTTGAAGGGTAACTCGACGAGTTGAGTCCACTTGGAGTATTGACTTTGACTTTGACCTTGACTTCGACATTGACTTTGACCATAGTTGAACCTAAGGGGTTATGAGTATGAAATGGTATCTAAGAGGTCGTTTTGGTTTAGGGATTGAGTAGATCTGATTCCAAAGCAGATACGTTTCAGCTATCTTCCGACATTCGAGGTGAGTTTCCTCCTGTTTGAATGGGTCGAAGGCACCAATGCCATCCTATATTTATTATTGTATGTTTCCGGATTATGTTCCGATGTCGGGCAGTACCCGATGTATGTTTATATGTTTTTCGGACTACGGTCTGATGTCAGGCAATGCCTGAGGAATGTTTGTATGCTTGATGTCTTCATGATTCTTGCATGTATCTGTGTTTGTATATTTCCGGACTAAGGTTCGATGCCAGGTGGTGCCCGATGAATGTTTATATTCTTTCTGGAATTTGGCTCTGATGTCGGGCAGTGCCCGATGAATGTTTGTATGTTTGTGTTCTATGATTATTATATGTGTATTGTTGATATGTTTATATGCATACCAAGCTCAGTTCGATGTCGGGCGGAGCCCGATATCGGGCGGGGCCGAATGTCGGACAATGTCCGATGCTGGGCGGGACCCGATGACAGGGGGGGTACCACGATATGTTTATATGTGATTATGTGATTATGTGTATGAAATGTGGTAGTTTGGGGAAGTTTACTAAGCTTTGTGCTTACGGTTTTTAGTTTTGGTTTCAGGTACTTCTGGTAGCAAAGGGAAGAGCCCGGGATGACTGCATTGCACACACAATGATGATTGATGTTTACTCTGATTTTTATTGTTATGGATACTATGATTCACGCTTTTGATGGAATGTTTTGATAACTACTGTTTATTTAATAATTTAAAACGAAATTTTTGGGACCATATTTTATGTTTGTTACAAGTTGGTATCAGAGCCTTGGTTTGAGGGATTCGGGCACACTCTCAGGTGTGTCTGAACTCAAACTAACGACTTGGTATGAAAATTTTCAAAAGAAAATCATTTTTATAAAAGGATTTTTTTTTTAAAAGAGAAAAGGGTGTGGTGCATACAATCAGCCGAGGTCAAGTAAGTTCTCCCAAATTACCCATACATGTTTATATTATGATAGGAATTGTGAATATGTGAACTACATTCTGTGTTAGGGCTAATGATCTAGGGAGGATTCCTTGTATGCCTATTGTATGAGCTTATTGAGCTGCATGCTAGTACTGATTAGTTAGTGATATGATGGCATGATTAGGATATGCTTGGTTTTGGTTACTCAATGCTCGAATGTTGCTTGCTTCGTGCTTTTAGGAGTTCTAGCTATCTTTAACTAACTAGTAAACGAATATGCTAAGTTACATATTGTGAGGACTAAATAATTTCTGAAGGTTACGTTTAGCCCTATCGTGCAACCCTTGTTTGAGTGCAACCGTTGTAGGGAGAGACCTCTCATTCGAAGCATTATCTGGTCTTAGTAATATGTAATGGTATTTGCGAGCTTGTTAGGGAAAGGTAGTGGGGACTTCTTATGCAGCTGATCGTAAAGAGTGGGTCGGGGATTACCCTAGGGTAAGCCTAGGATGATATTAGCGCGGAGAGCAGTAGTAGTGAAAGGGACTAGGTGAAGTCAAGGCAATCCTTGAGGAAAGTACAGATATATGTGGAAGGTAGTATGGGCCCGTACTAATGAAAGCAGGGGATCCGTACTCGAGTCAAGGAGGCTGAGATAAAACCAGGGAACTTGTAGTGTGTGCGATCCCTCGAGTTATGATGAGTATTCTGATGATTGTTATTGTGCATTTTCAGTATGGTGACGCTACGTACTAGACCAGTTGGCAGTTTTGGCACCGGCGACGGATCAGGCTCGGGCTTTGGAGCCAAGCAGCTCGATGATCAGATGAGGGAGTTCATTTCATCTGAGATTACGCACAGTATCATTCACCAAACTCATGTGATCTTCGGTATGGTCAAGGAGGGCATTTGGGAGATTCTTGATAAGAGGCTGAGCGCATTCCGCAGTGAGATGGCGGCCATGATGGGGACGCGTACCTTGACGTTCCGGGAGTTCCGAGCTTGTGGAGCTCCAGACTACCATGGGGCTAGGGACCCCATTGCTAGCCACAGGTGGTTGGCTGATATCGCCAACGCCTTCCGTACTAGCCGTTGTCCTGAGGGGGACAAGGTCCGACTTGCTTCCTGCCTCTTGAAGGACAGGGCGCGAGATTGGTGGGAGGAGGTTGTACGAGCTATTGGAGATGATGTCACTATTGATGCGATGACCTGGAGTGATTTCTCGACCAGATTCAGGGCCGAGTTTGCACCTGTGATCGAGGTGCAGCAGCTGGCACGGGAGTTCCAGGACCTCCAGCAGACCACTGAGACATTGGCTGAAATCACCGCTATGTTCAGGGAGAGGGCCCTTCTCGTTCCGCATTATATCATGGACAAGGAGATGAAGAAGGCTCGGTACCATGACATGCTGAGGAGTGATATCCGGTAGTTTGGTAGCCGATCCAGCTGCAAGACGCTGGAGGATATGATAGCGAGGGATCGAGAGTGGGAGCTGGATTTGGAGATGGAGGGGAAGAGGAAACTAGATGGTGTTGAGATAGGGAGTTCGGGCAAAAATCCCAAGGTATCAGATTCTAGATCGAGGAGCCAGCAGGGCCGCAGTCGATGAGGTAAGTGCGGCAAGATGCACGAAGGGACGTGTAGGGCGGGTAGTTTGGGCTGCTTTAAGTGCCGTCGGACTAGTCATGTCAGTAGGGATTGTACTGGCACCACCACCACCACTGAAGTATCTAATCTGATTTGCTTCCAGTGTAATCAGAGGGGCCACAAGAGATCCTAGTGCCCGAGTTTAGCAGCAGCAGCAGTACGGTTGGTAGCACCCGCTCCTGCTACATTGAGGATTACTGATGGCCATCAAGGCCGGGTCGAGGCGCCTACGGCGAGGAGCAGGGATTTTCAGCTGACTGTGGAGGAGGCATGTGCAGATCCCGATGTTGTGACGGGTATGTACTTTCTCCTTATACGTTCGGTTATATTGATTGTTTTGATTATATTTATGTGTTTCATTATAGTATCGTTCCTTGTGAACGGTATATCTGCCCTGTTATTGTTTGACTCGGGGGCTACCCAATATTTTTGTGTCGCTCGTGCTTAGCAACCGATTTGTTTGAGCTCCCGGAGAGCTGGAGTGTCCTCTTGATGTAAATATTGTGGATGATAAGACTGTTCGGGTTGTGAGAGTTCATCGGGGATGTACGCTGCAGTTGTTTGATGAGCAGTATTCCGTGCATTTAGTCCCCATTCCCCTGTGAGGGAATAAGGTTATCGTGGGTATGGACTGGTTGAGCCCCAATAGGGCAGTGATCGACTGCGAGCATCAACTAGTTAGAGTTCGGACCCCAAGTGGGGGAGGGTTAGTGATTCAGGGCGAGAGCCGCAGTGTGGGTCGACTTTGTGTTCAGCCACGAGGGCTAGGTGCTACCTTCAGCGGGGTTACGCAGGTTATATCACCTATGTTATGGGTAGCTGGGATTGGGGAAATGCGACCATGCATGATGTACTGATCGTATGTGAGTATCCGGACGTGTTCCCGGAGGATTTTCCTGGGGTACCTCCAGAGAGACTAGTGGAATTTAGGATTGACCTGGTTCCGGGTGCGGCACCGATAGCCAAGGAACCGTATCGGTTGGCTCGTCCCGAGATGCAGGAGCTGTTAGACAAGGATTTATCAGGCGGAGCAGTTCATCATGGGGAGCCCCGATTCTGTTTGTGAAGAAGGACGGGTCACATCGGATGTGTATAGATTACCGGGAGTTGAATGAGGTAACGGTGAATAACCGTTATCCCCTCCCGAGGAGTGACGATTTATTTGAACAGCTTCAGGGTGCATCTTGGTTCTCCAAGATTGATCTGCAATCGGGTTATCACCAGATGTGAGTTAGGGACGACGATGTGTAGAAGACAGCCTTTCAGACTCGCTATGGTCATTACGAGTTTATGGTGATGCGTTTTGGGCTCACCAATGCTCCTGCCGTGTTCATAGACCTCATGAACTGCGTGTGCAGACCGATGTTGGACCGGTCTGTGATAGTCTTTATTAATGATATCTTGGTGTATTCCAAGACTCAGGATCAGCACGAGGAGCACCTAAGATAGGTGTTGGAGACATTGAGGAGGGAGAGACTTTTCACAAAGTTCTCCAAGTGTCAGTTCTAGATGTGCGAGGTGCATTTCTTTGGGCACCTCGTCAATCAGAAGGGTATTCTAGTCGATCCGGCCATGGTCGAGGTCGTGATCCAGTGGGAGGTTCCGATGTCTCCATCTAAGATTCGGAGTTTTCTTGGTTTGGCTGGTTATTATCGGAGCTTTATCCAGGATTTCTCCAAGATTGCGATTCCTTTGACCCGACTAACCAAGAAGTCGGTGACATTTCGCTGGGGGCCTGAGCAGCAGGCGGCGTTTGTGACTTTGAGGCAGAAGTTATGCGAGTCACCGATATTGAGCTTGCTGGAGGGCGTTGAGGATTTCGTAGTGTATTATGACGCGTCCAAAACGGGTTTAGGCACATTGTTGATACAGAGAGGGTGCGTCATCGCTTACACCTCGAGGCAGTTGAAGCCTTACGAGGCGAATTACCCGACACACGATCTGGAGTTGGGGGCAGTTGTGTTTTCCCTCAAGATTTGGCGACACTACCTCTATGGGATTCGTTGTACCATTTACACGGACCACAAGAGCCTAAGGTATCTGATGAACCAGTCGAATCTGAACATGAGGCAGCATCGTTGGTTGGACGTGGTGAAGGATTACGACTGTCAGATTCTTTGTCACCCGAGGAAGGCCAACATGGTGGCCGATGCTCTTAGCCACAAGGCAGTCGCGGATCCGATTCGGGACATATGCTTGAGGATGACAGTGATCACTCCATTATTGGAGCAGATCCGAGAGGCACAAGTAGAGGCTATGAAGGAAGAGCACCGGAAGAGTGAGTGCATTGTGGGTCAGGTGGATTCCTTTGATTATGATAGTCGTGGGTTATTGACCCTGCATCAGAGGGTCTGGGTTCCATATTAGGGCAGTGTACATTATGTTCTGATGGAGGAGGCCCACAAGTCTAGGTTCTCCATCCATCCCGGGGCGACGAAGATGTATCAGGATCTTCGCCCTGACTATTGGTGGCCCTGCATGAAAAGGGATGTGGCCTGGTATGTGGAGCGGTGCTTGACTTGAAGAAGAGTCAAGGCCGAACACCAGCAACCTCACGGCAAGATGGAGTCGTTGGAGATCCCCGTGTGGAAATGGGAAGACATCACTATGGATTTCATCACAAAGCTTCCCAGGGCCGCACGTGGAGTGGATTCTATTTGGGTCATCGTGTATCGGTTGACCAAGAGTGTGCATTTCATCCCGGTCTAGGAGATCATATCGGCTGAGAAGTTAGCTGAGATCTACATTCGCGAGGTGGTGGCACATCATTGGGTGTCGGTTTCGGTAGTGTCAGACCGAGATGTTCGCTTCACTTCCAGATTTTGGAAACGGTTTCATTACGAGTTGGTTACTCGTCTTCACTTCAGTACAACCTTTCACCCTCAGACGGATAGACAGAGTGAGAGGACGATTCAGACTCTGGAGGATATGCTACGCGCATGTGTATTGGATTTTGGCGGGAGTTGGCATATGTATCTTCCGTTAGTAGAATTTTGGAATAACAACAGTTATCACGCTAGCATAGATCGTCCTCCCTTCGAGATGTTCTATGGGAGGAAATGTAGGACCCCGAATTTTTGGGGCGAGGTCAATTAGAGAGTCATGGGCAGTACCAAGGTGCTACTCAGGACTACTGAGTTGATCCAGCAGGTTCGGAGCAGGCTCCAGACAACTCAGAGTCGGCAGAAGAGCTATTCCGATAAGCGTCAGTCGGACCTAGAGTTTTAGGTGGGGGATATGGTTCTCCTGAAGGTGTCTGGTTCAGGAAACGAGGTAAAATGGGCCCCAGGTACATCGGTCCGTCAGGATTTTGGCTTGGGTGGGCCGGGTTACGTATCGACTGGATCTACCAGCCGAGCTTAGTCAGATCCACAGTACTTTTCATGTTTCCCAGCTGTGGAAATGCTTAATGGATGATTCCGCAGTTGTGCCTTTAGAGGATATACAGGTGGATGACCGCCTGAACTACGTTGAGAGGCCAGTGGCGATTCTGGATTAGAAGATGAAAACCTTGAGGGACAAGGTTGTTCAGTTAGTGAAGATGCAGTGGTTGCACTGCAAGGGGTCAGAGTGGACATGAGAGCCAGAGGAGGAGATGAGAGAGCATTATCCAAGATTATTCGAGACAGCAGACTTCGAGGATGAAGTCTGACACAAGTGGGGGAGAATTGTAACGCCTGGTTCCTGGTATGTATTTACACTTATAAATTATTCAACTTCATAGAAAAACTCGATGAGTTGGTAGCCCCAAACTCGTCGAGTAGAGACACTAAGGGGGCCACGTATTTTAAGGAACCTACTCGACAAGTTGGGAGGCCTCAACTCGACGAGTAGGCTGGCAGATATGAAACCCTAATTTTGGGGTTTTACACCCTATTTAAACAACTTAAGCCTCTCATGTTGGCCTCATTTCCAGCCACCAAGTCCTAAACCCTAATCTCGAAACCCTAGAAGCATAGTTTAGTGTTTGTAAGTTTTGTTGAGCATTTTGTGGGTGATTGAAGCTCTTGGAAGGAAAGGAAGTTTGGAGGAACAAGGAAGAGCTGCTAGTTCCGGAAACCTCAATCCATTTTAGTCACTTTCTAGTAAGCAAGTCTCAAACTTGCCTAATAGTTGATTAGATCTCCTTCTTACCACTTTTGCTTGGTTTTTTCCAAATATTGTGGTCCTTGGGAGTTGGATGTCCCAAGTGGATAACTCTTTCAGATCTAGGGTCTTGAGGGGTTCTCATGGCATAAAGGTGCCAAATTTATGGCCATGGAAGCCCCATGCAACTTCTAAACCATCATTTTGGCCTTTTTAGCTTCTAATGGCCATGCATGTAAAGAAAGCTGGAGACTTTACATGATCATCTAGTCTCTAAGGTCCAGATCTACGTTCTTATGCCCTATCTTGAAGTTTTGAGGACTTTTGGATTTAGATGTAAGCCTTTTTGGAGTTAGGGTTTGAGCTTAATCTCTTTAGGAAGAGTATTAATGGGTAAAGTTGGAAACTATACCCTTCTAGAGGAATTTACAGTTTAGATCTAAAGTTTAGGCTTTAGATCTGAAGAATAATGGCTTAATGCATTAAAGAGAGGTTAACAGACTAAAGAACTCGACGAGTTGGATCGCGAAATCACGACTCTGTGATTCATGGAAACTCGGCGAGTTGAAGGGTAAGTCGACGAGTTGAGTTAACTCGGAGAATTGACTTTGACTTTGACCTTGACTTTGACCATAGTTGACCCTAAGGGGTTATGAGTCTGAAATGGTATCTCAGTGGTCATTTTGGTTTAGGGGATTGAGTAGAGTTGATTTCGGAGCAGAGACGTTTCAACAATCTTCCGACATTCGAGGTGAGTTTCCTCCTGTTTGAACGAGTCGAAGGCACCAATGTCGGCATGTATTTATGATTGTATGTTTCTGAACTACGTTCTGATGCCGGGTAGTTCCCGATGTATGTTTATATGTCATCTAGACTACGGTCTGATGGCGGGCAATGCCCGAGAAATGTTTGTATGCTTGATGTCTTCGTGATTCTTGCATGTGTCTGTGTTTGTATGTTTTCGGACTAAGGTTTGATGTCGAGCGGTGCCCAATGAATGTTTATATGCTTTCTGGATTTCGGTCCGATGTCGGGCGGTGCCCGATGAATGTTTGTATGTTTGTGTTTTGTGATTATTATATGTGTATTGTTGATATGTTTGTATGCATACCGAGCTCAGCTCGATGTCGGGCAGGGCCCGATGTCGGACATTGTCCGATGACGGGCGGGGCCCGATGTCGGACATTGTCTGATGCCGGTTGGGGCCCGATGACAGAGCGGGGCCCATGATATGTTTATATGTGATTATGTGTATGGTATCTGGTAGTTTGGGGAAGCTCACTAAGCTTTGTGCTTACTATTTGCAGTTTTGGTTTTAGGTACTTCTGGTAGCAAAGGGAAGAGCTCGGGATGACTGCACTGCACAAACCATGATGATTTAGTTTGGGATGTTTACTCTGATTTTTATTGTTATGGATACTAAGATTCACGCTTTTGATGGAATGTTTTAATAACTACTGTTTATTTATTAATTTAAAACGAAATTTTTGGGACCATATTTTATGTATGTTATAAACTAATAAGTGGATAAAACACTTTATAATATTTTGTATGGAAAGGCTCCATCCTTATCTTTCTTAATGTTTTATGGATTTAAAGCCTATGTTAGACTAAAGCTTATAATCCTAAACTCCACTAAATACATATTTGTAGAATACTCTAAAAGATTGTTTATATTATTATATACAAACCCAATAAGAATAAGTTCTCTTATTCCTCTGAAAGTTGAGTTAGCAGAAAGAAAGCTTTTAATGACAAAGCAAGTGACTGGCACATGGAACTTGAAGTAGCTCAAGAACCATAACTTGATGTTGTAAGAGTTGGCACTAGTTTTAACAAGAAATTATTAAACATGAATAATAGATATTCATAAACACAAAATGATTACATTATTGGTAGAAATCATCTATGACTTGAGAAATTTGGAATCGCTCATTGATGAGATCTTCTTGATGGAATCTGGAAAATCCATCAACTACGAAAATTCTATACCATATCTTCAACCTGTTAAATGACTTTGAGTCATGAACATTGATATTTAATCGTCTGTAATAATCAAGTATAGGCTTGATAAATCTCCTTTCTTATAGCAAGGCTAAAAAGAGTAGGTGATTCTTTTAGAAAGAATACATACATGGATATCATACACATATAGAAAGGCTTGTTATAACACGATTTTATCATACTCATATCATTAACTGTGGTCCTTATCCTACTCATGGAATTGACTATGATCAAACTGTGACTGGTAGGTTTTATGCAAAAACAAATAAACTTAAAACCCTTAAGTTCACATGCAAACTAAGGATTTATGTTTTCACTATTAAACCAATAACTAAGAACATCAAATAAGATACACTAGGTTATTTATGAAAAACATAATAGGGTTTAGGTTTACATACCTTTTTGTTATTGTAGCAAATAACAAGAATCCTTCACTTGTAGATTTCTTGGAAGCAAGCACCACAATTTGCGTGCCTCTAATAGCTCACTCCCAAACTAGAAAAAAGGAAGACTATAGCGAGAGGAGAGGAGAGGGTAGAATTTCGGCTATCTCTATGGAGGTATGATTGAATTAAAATCTAAGGCCTAAGGGTCCATATATAGTGGCACAAGGAAACCTTAGATAACCCTGATTTGAATATTAAACTAATATTTCAAATATGGTATTTATCTCATCCCTTATTTATCCACATGGAATATTCTAGAAACCTTTAAATATCACCCAAAACCGTCCAACCCAAATTTTGGAAGGTTCTGGAGCCTTTGGTTCAACTATTGAATAACTGCACTTTAGACCCTTCACTTTTAATTAATTCTATTAATCCCAAAATTAATTCCAATTAATTTATGATTAATTATTAATTAAATAATATATTTTATAATTAATATATTAATAAAGTATTTATTTCAATTTATTAATCACATAATAAATTAATCTCTCTCTCTCTATAAAAGTCATCCTGTCTAATTGCTAGGTTTGAGGGAAACCCAAAAGGATTGTGCTACTATCAATTCAAGTATATACCAATTCTAGTTATGGGCTTAGACATCTAATCCAACAGTCTTCCACTTGGATAACTCTGTAACTATAACTGCCAGTATAACTTTTAAATTGATCAGCAAATTGTAGCTTCCAAAAGCCGTTGTCGAATTCTGACTCAGTCAGTTACACGTCCTAAGATAAGTGATCATATTATCTTCCGTTCTAAAAGATATCATTCGGACATGAGACATGGAATAGAATCAATCTCATTTTCCAAGACTTTGTTTCCTGTTTTCTGATTTGTGATGAGATAGGATTTCTAATCGAACACATCAATTTAGTCCTCGCTGGGCCCAACAATATAAGTCAACACCAAATCACCGAGGGGCCCAAAGATATCGCTTTTTCCCGTTAGGGCAAAAATGAACAGATAAAATTTGACTCATATTCTTTCATCCTTTACTCATCAAATCATGCATGACAATACATTTTATAACATCAAGTTACTGATGCGTTTATGTACTACCAATGTATAACCGACTTGTAAATTACAACTCATATATCTCCGTTTCAGGATCATAAGATATTATCGTCTCAAAATTACTCGTGATAGAGTCCATGAAGAAATTCTCTGAGCGTGGGTTTATCCAATACTTAAATCTTTATTTCTAAGTACTCGTGAATATTGCAGCAATACTATTGCTATGTCTAACTCCCTTAAACAATCTACAATCCAATTCATGATAGTCTTAATTCACTACTTACTTCCAAAAGTATGAGTGATTGTGGAATTTGAATAATCATATTATTCGGTAAGTATAACATGCAAAACGAAACACAAGAATAAATAATTATCAAAAGGAATTGAACAAACTCATAAATAATTATCCATTATATAATCACCAAAATACAATTACATTTATTTTGTTACAAGTTTCAAAATAACTATCTAACTACTAAAAACTAATATCATATCTCATACCAATTATCCTGGCATGCTGACTGTGTTTGACCCTACTCAGAGCCTTCATCAAAGGATTTGTAGGATTCTCTTTTGATGATACCCACATCACGATGAGGTGACCTTCTTCTACCATATGTCTGATGTAATGGTACTTTATGTCGATATGTCTAGATTTTCCATGATATGTTGGTTCCTTATTCAAGGCAACCGCTCCTTAATTATCTCATAAAAGTTCCATTGGCTCCTGAGTGGTTAGGATAACTCCAAGATCTCCGATGAAGTTCTCCAACCAAGATGATTCCTTCGATGCTTCACTTGCAGCTATGTACTATGATTCGCTTGTCGAATCAGCCACCGTGTCCTATTTGGAACACTTCCAAGTTACTGCTCCACTATTTAGAGTGACCACCCAGCCCGACTTAGAATGAAAATTGTATTTGTCTATCTAAAAGTTGATGTCACTGTACCCACTCACTCTCAACGTATCGCTGCCACCAAGGACTAGAAGCATGTCTTTCGTCCTCCGCAAATACTTGAGAATGTTTTTAATCGCTGTCCAATGAGCTTTACCAGGATTTCCCTGATAGCGACTGACCATGCTCAAGGCAAAAGACACATGATGTGAATTTTTAATGCACTGGTTTTTTATTTATAATTCCTATTTTATCGCATCTAAACCACACCTTACAGGTAGTGAACCTGATCGAGTATAGTATAGCTTTGATAAGCAAGGGTGTCGAACACAAGGGGAACGGTAGTGAATTAATTTAAAATATTTGATTATAGGTTACAAAACACACGAAAGGAATAAAGAAATGTTTATTAAATCTCAAACGAACAATTAATTAACAAATCTTGATAAACTAACAGGAAAACAAATCTCTTCAGGTACTTTGGTTTAGATAAATTATACCTTAAAAGCATAGACAATTGCATACACAAATTCATTTATTCATGTTCACCGATTCCTAAAATGATTAGATTCGCGTTCACTATTACTAATCCTTTAGCAAACAAGTCAATTCAAACAGTGATCAGTTGATTAAAGTAACATGTTTCCTAGTGTTCAGTTCGTATCAAGCAAGACTTGTAATAATAGTTAATCAAATTACTAATTCAATTTAACCTCTTGTTGATGGTTTATCACACAAGGCTCACACATGAACTTACTTATTTCCGAGTTAATCCTAGTTTCACATTCGCTATTCCTAGTCATATAATCTTGATGGTCATCAAAATCATAAGAGACAAGCAGTCAAGCAGATGTTCATACAACTCAATTTACTTGACAATTAACAGCAAATAATTATCATTAACACGTAAGGATCTTTTAACAAGCTTGGCAAGATAAATTAAACATAAACAAACAATCTAATCTAGCAATTAATCTATAGATCAAGGTTTCATTCAATCATAAACACAAAGTAAAAGGTTTTTACACCTAAATCAGAAAGTAAACACATAATAGTATCACAGTGGAATGCTAAACATGGTCACGTTAACAAACCACATGATTACCGACACGTATTCGCTCTCTAATCCTTCCGATCTCCGCTCCCGTTAGCTTAACGGCCTTTCGGCCGCCTTCTAGACCCTCGAAACGGCTTAACAGAAGTTAATTATCGACTAAATTAGGTTAGAAGTCGAATCCCCCCTCCTGGCTGGCCAATAATCGCTATTTACAACCTTTGGGACCGACTTACGTACGCTGGGCGTAAGTCGGTTTACGATGGGCGTAGCAAGAATTGTATCGCTATTGGGAAGTCTGGATAAACACCCAGTACGTTGGGCGTAACTTTAACTACGCTGGGCGTAGTCCGTGTTTCGCCATTACGCTTGGCGAAACTTATATTACGCTGGGCATAATTGCAGTTTTCAGCATTTTTTGGTTCTTTTAGCTTCTAAACCCGATTTCCGCTCCAGTCTTTTCTTTTCCGCTCTATCGACAACTAATAGCTGCAAATCATAATTCAAAGCGTTATAAGTACCTTTTAGTTCTAAAAGAGAATAATAAAGGCTAAAATATTAAGATACAATGTATAAAATATATATATCAAAATACACATATCAAAATACCCCACACTTAGCCTTTGCTTGCCCCCAAGCAAACTTACTTTTATTTTACCAATATCGCACTAAACAATCCATTTTAAACTCAGCCATTATGTCAAGACCCCAACGCATGCATTTGTGTCTATAATTTTTCTTAAGGACCCCCCTAATTCTAAATACTCACAATCCTCATAAACACTCGCCCACTTCTTTTGAACAATGTTCATTTTATGCAACCCTCCGAAACCATCCGCAGAAAACTTTCTAACCTCAAGGTATTTTTGTAGAGCTACCCAAGCATACATAAACTAGAGAATTACAACTTTTAGAAGATACCACAACTTGGAGCTTTTGAATTCTTCTTTTCTTTGATATTTGATCTTCAATTTCTTTGAATTCACCATTTTCTTTGATTTTTGGCATCTTCCACCTTTGAATTTTTTTTTCAGAATTTTTTTCTTTCTTTGATCTTCATATTTTAACTTTGATTGCTCAAAAAAATTCTTCAATTTTTCACTTTTTGGTAATTTCTCTCTCTTTTTTTTTCTTTTCACTCAAAACCTACATGCTTAAGCAGGGGCGCTCTACTTCAACCCTTATTGGTTAAGACATTAGTCTAAGTGCAATGACTACATAAGTTTTCCTGGATACATTTCAGGTACAGGCTGCTAAACATATTGCATTCCTCAAACTAAGCGAGGTTGTGTTTTTGTCCCATGATTTCACTAGAATAAAGAGGGTCACAAATGCACTATAACGTATATAGGCTCAACTAAACATTTGAGTTCTCATCAGATCATCTCATACAATATTAACAAAATTTTAAATTATTACTAGATTTTCCTAAATTAAACAATTTTTCAAGTTTATAATTTTTTAAATTTTAAAATTTCCCAATCTAGCAATTAAATTACTTTTTCGACCTCCTACCCCACACTTATTTCATACAATGCCCTCATTGTATGCTAAAACTAATTAAAATAATAAAAAGGGAGAAAAAGGAACAGACTCCCCTGGGGTAGTTGTGGCGAGATCGAATGGGGATGCTAAAAGTTGCTCCATAAATTGATGGAGGACTGGAAACTGGAACTGCTGCTTCTGAATGTGCCGGAAAAATGAAATCAAGAACGCCAACTTCTAAAATGTGGTGCAAAAGATTGCAAATAAATGCAATGTGTAAAAACCATGACATGGGAAAGTGTCGACCACGTCGTCTCGTCGAATGATGTGAAATCTAAAAATGGCCACATGTGACAATTGTTGGTCACGTCGTCATATCAAGAATGGCAGCCTCCTCTCGCGATGAAAAACTCCTCCACGACATAGGAAAGTGTCAACCATGTCGTGGGAGCCGGGATGATATTTCTACCTCGCGTCGAAATAAAACTCTATGGTGTGGGAATAGCTCATCCATACCATAAGAGTCAAAATATAGTAAAAATGCCACTCTTCTAAATAATCTCTCACGAAATCAACACGCACCCCACACTTATGACAAATCGTGGGTCTTGACTATAATCTTCGAACTCTCACACGGCTCTCTCTAGCAACAGTCGGACCTAGCTGCTGAACTTACTGCCAGCTTTCTAAGGGCGAAAATTCTGCAAAGATCTAAACAACCAAAGAGCATCAACATGGAAAACAAAAGTAAAACAAAAGTAAAACAACCTAAATTAAACTAAGTACATACCAAATAAAAATACTAATACTAAGCAACGCAAAAATAAACTAAAAATAAAATAAAAATAAAAATAAAAAGGATAAACTAAGTCACTCGTCATCCTCGTCATCGTGCTGCTGTGTCCCAGATGTACCGGCTCCATCAGGTCGTGACTGGAATGGTGGAAGAAAAGGAACCGGGTACTGAAACCCCTGATGGGCAAAGAACGCGGTCAACGCATCCCCATACCACTGCTGTCGTCTCTCTACGTGTGCAACGCGCTCACCCAGGCTCTGAAATCCCTCATCAATGCGCTGAGCCAGGTAACGTATATCAATCTCTGGCTCAGGTCCCTGCTGTGCTCCTCGAGGAGCAGGTCTACGCCGCTGGGCTCGTCGCGGCTGTGGCTCGACTGCACCCTCCTCGTCGGCCACGTCATCTGGTCGTACCCCTAAGACACCATCCTCGCCCCGCTCAAGTACACGCATTGACTCCAATAATTGAAGGCTCATCGGCCTCATATCATGAAACACCATCGATCTCGTAATCTCGCGCGTCAACAACTAATAAGATCGAACTAAGCGTGTGATAAAATGCCCCCCGCAAATCGGGCTATCCTCCCGAAGTCCCCTGGACCTCCTACCCATATAAGCAGCTAAAGCAACTGGAAGGTTCAGGTGCCTCCCTGGAGTAACAAGCGCCCATAAGAAATACAGGTCTGTAGAAGGCACTCTCTCACTATTCTTATGGTGCGTGAGAGACATGGAAATCAGACGGTGCAGCAATCTATATGTGGTAGACCGAATCATCCTCCCTCGAGCAGTAGATGGTGTGTACACTCCCCCAGCAATCTCTGCCCAGAAAATGTTTTCATTGTAGTCATCCGGCCGGCCCGTGAGACAATCAGCAAGGAATGCCGGGAAGTGGACATTCCTCGTTTCGTCTACTGTATATATCCCAACTCGAGTGGCAAGCTCAATCGCACAGCACTCCCGACTCACACCACCAAGTCTAAAGGAGAAGGTTGTCCTATCATCGGGTGTCTTCCTAGGGTAATAGGAAACTGTAGCATAAAACTCCAGCAAAAATTCCCGATACACAGGCTCCTGGATCCTGAACAATCTTTCCCAACCCTGACATACGAACAAAGGCACGCCACTCGCGTCTGAGTGGGTGTATTGCAAAAAATTCTGGATCAGCTCATCAAGTCCAGTCGGGGCCGCCAATTCCCAATCAAATGAAAGTGCTATGTCAATCTCCTTAGTAAGCAGCATACTCAAATTTTTTACATATTTGGCCCGAGTTTCATTGTTTAGAGTTTGCGGGAATTGCAAAAAACGATGATCTATCACGTCCTCGGGTGGGTTGGTTCTTTGAGTTCTACGAGCCATAATCTACAAAAATAAAAAACAACACAAAACCAAAACAAAATACCCACAGCATTAAACAGAATTAAATGAAAAATATGGGTGTTGGTCAAGAACTTACGCTGGGCGTAGGTCCAGCATATGCTGGGCGTACGTCCAGGAACACGTTTCTGTCCCCTGTTTGGTCTAAGTTCATAATACAGCATTACACAAGTATATGTGCAGGAGTATTTTACAAGGCAGTAAAAATACAGGACCAACCCTAGGCGTATGTCCAGGAACTCGAACCTGTTTTCT
Organism: Lactuca virosa; assembly: GCF_052849685.1. Classification (NCBI taxonomy): domain Eukaryota; kingdom Viridiplantae; phylum Streptophyta; class Magnoliopsida; order Asterales; family Asteraceae; genus Lactuca; species Lactuca virosa. The sequence continues at coordinate 257,538,736 of NC_136426.1, read as the reverse complement.
GATCGTTCTTTGTTTATCCATGATCAGCAAGCATTTCAACAAGTATACATAGGGGAAGTACGTAGGGGCATTCAAAATACCTTGAGGTTAGGCGTACGTCCAAGCATACAAAAATCGAGGAGTCTACAGGGCGTACGCTAGGCGTACGTCCACAAGCTTGAAGTGATGGTTATTGGACGGGATTAAGACCAAATTACGTCAAAGGGTGTAGTCCATTGGCCAGAATCGATCTTATTAAAACATAAACAAACATAAATTCATGCGAAATCGGCCCTATGTCAAGATATGCAGAAACCATAGATTTCTAAATAGTTCAATGTAACCAATTTCTAGAAATTAAACATAACTATAAGCCAAAGGGTAACCAAAGAACATACCTCTATGTCGATTCTACAAGAAAAGAAGAAAAATCGGAATTTTCGGGGGAAATTCGTCCGTCACAGCGTAGCGTAGGGTTGGAGCAAAAATGGTAGAAGAACAAAAAGTCAAAAGGGATTAGTATATTACCTGATACTGACTTACACTGGGCGTAGATAAACCTTACGCTGGGCGTAAGTCCAATTCTGTGAATAAACAATTCACGATCATTCGCCCATTACGCTTGGCGTAATTATACGTACGCTGGGCGCACATTTAATTAGTTCGAATTTCCTTTTCCGTATTTCAATTCTCTTTTTCCATCTAATTCTATTGGAGACTCTTAACAATTTAATTTCTGCAACAGCGACAACTTTCAGACAAGCGACACGTTATACTAAAAATAAACGGGATATCATGATCACTCGTCTTCGTCGAAATCAAGCAACAATTGTTGATTAAATCTCTTGCATGCAAGAAATGGTTTGTGAAAACAAAAACTTTCGGGACCCGTTAGACTATTTCCTTTTCTTTCTTCGCACCTTTAACTAAAAGTAGAACAAGAGGTGACCTAACTAGTCAAGAACAGCAAGAGCTCGGTCTTCTACTTAACCACCACAATACGCCTTGCTATACTATGCCCCATGGATTGAGTCGGACAAATCACCAAAGTAGTAGACTAAACAAGTCAAGAATTCCCTAATCGCTTGCAATTTCGAAACCCATGCAAAAAGTAAAACCAAGCAATGTGTATGATCACGAATTTCTGCAAATAAAAACAAAAACATTCCCAACTGCGAGATGTATGTTTCAATCCATAGATGGATTCTCAAGCTTGTACACTCTATTTGGAAAATTTGCATCTACAAAACCTTATGGTTGACTCAGGTAAACATCTTCAGCCAACTTCCCGTTAAGGAAAGCGATTTTGACATCAATCTGCTAAGTTTCATATTCATGAAAGGCAGCTATGGCGAGCAATATCCTAATAAATTTTATCTTGGCTACTGGTGAGAATGTCTCATCATATTCAACCCCCAGGGTTTGAGGGACTCCATTTGCAACCAGTCGAGCCTTGAAAGTGTGTACCTTTCCATCCATTTCGGTCTTCTTCTTCAAGATCCATTTGCACCCAACTGTCGTTCGACCTGGTACATTATCAACCAAATTCAAACTTGGTTGTTATACATGGACTTGATCTCGCTGCTCATTGCCTCTTTCCATTTAGCATCCTTAGGGCCTGCCATTGCTTTCTTGTAGCTACCCATCCAAATTTATCAGTGTCCTATCACTGAAAAATGTGTCACCATCTGTAGTAATATGAAATCCATAGAACTCAGGTTCCAGGCTAACTCTACTAGAAGGCCTAATAGGTAATGACTTGTCTATCGGTTCAACAGGAACCTCTTCATCTAGTTGAGTGTTAGTATCTTCTAAGGTTTCTTCACTGGTTGACTCTTGAATTTCTTCAACGTCAATGGTACTCCCACTATCCTCTTTGAATATAATCTCTCTCTCTCTCTCTCTCTCTCTCTCTCTCTCTCTCTCTCTCTCTTCGTGCTAAAAAGACCATGTCCTCACTAGGTATGTAGAACAAATATTCAAATGACTGCTTTAGGTAACCAATGAAAATACAATTCTAACTTCTAGTTGCTAGCTTGTCATGAGTCTCTCGTCTCACGAAAGCTTCACAACCGCAGACTTTGATATGTACTAACAAGGGAACATTTCGTGTCCACATCTCTTGAGGTGTTTTGGCAACCTTCTTTGTAGGGACAAGATTGAGGATGTGGGCGGTTGTCTCTAAGGCATGCCCCCAGAAGTGAATCGGAAGAGAAGCACAACTCATCATGGAACGAACCATGTCTAACAAGGTCCGATTACGCCTCTCAGCCACACCATTCAATTGTGGTGTCCTAGGAGGAGTAAATTGTGAAACTATTCCAATTTCCTTCAGATAGTCGTTGAACTCAATACTAAGATACTCTCTGCCTATATCAGATCTAAGCATATTTATCTTAATTCCCAACTGATTCTCGACTTCTTGTTTAAACTCTTTGAACTTTTCAAAGGTTTCTGACTTATGCTTAATTAAGTAGATATAACCATATCTGCTATAATCATTTGTAAAAGTCACATAGAATCTATTAGCATCCCTTTGAAAGATATGAAGGTGTTAGGACTAAATTATGGTTTATACTAAGAGAAAAGAAAGTTATAAACCAAGGGGGAGATTGTTAGGTCATAAATTAAGGTTTATACTTTGCTTTTCATAAGCTATTAGCGTTCTCGGTCTAGGACCGAAAACACCATGTTTTTGTGTTGTTTGGACCGAAATCACATGTGATTTCGGTTAGGCTTAATGTTGTCTTGTTTGGGTTTTGAGTTGGGCCTTGGTTATTAGGTCTAGGTATATATAGTGTTATTTAAGCCTTGAAAAGTGTGAGAGACGTTTTTGGGAGTTACGATAAGCCTAGAACACGTTCTAGAGAGAAACAGAGAGAGAACGAAGTGTAATCCGAATCTTATGTACCAGACTATCATTGACTATAGTGTGCATTGAAGATTCATCTTATGTTCTTGTTCCATATCACGTTTTGCATCATTCACTTGATTGAGATTCTGCACCATCATAGTGAATCTGATTGCTACGTCTCGATTTGGGGTTTTACAATTGGTATCAGAGCTTAGGATCTGTATCAATCAGGTTATTGCAAAGTATTCAACGTTTCTTGGAGTTTCGGGTGTTTTTTATTTATATTTGATGAAGTTTTTGTCGTTGTTCTTAGTTTTCTTCACCATTTTAAAGATTTTGATCAATTTTGTTTTTAAAATTAGCAAATTTCGTGTTTTTTGGCAAGTTTTGGGGGTCTTAGGTCAAAATTTGCGAGATCTCGGCGGCAGACCTCGGTCCTCGGTCAAACCCTAGGAGATCTCGGGGCCAACAGCGCATTCGGTTAGGGTTTGCGAAGTTCTCGGTGACGGCTCTCGTTCTCAGTCCGCAACCTCGTTCTCGGTCAGCAGCCTCGCGGTTCTCGGTGCAAAGGTTCTCGGATAGGTATTTTGGACTTCTCGGCCTCGCTTCTCGGTCAGACTTCTCGATATTCGGGCTTCTCGGTCAAGTAGTTCTCGGCCTCGCATTTTCGGCCTGGTTTTCGGTTGAGTGTACTCGGTGCGAGCCTTCTCGGTTAGAATTAGAAGCCTTGCATTCGCGGTCTAAAAACCAAGTTTTCAGGTTAAAAGCCTCGTTTTCGGTCCAAAAGCCTCGTTTTTGGTCCTAAAGCTTCGTATTTGGTCAAAAAGCCACGTATTCGGTCAAATACCCTTGTTTTTAGTCTTGAAGTTTCATTCTCTGTCTAAAAACTTTTGTTCTCGGTCAAGGTTATTTTTTTGAACAAAAAGTTTGACTTTCGAGGATTCAAGTCAAAGGGCATTTATTCTGGTTTTTGGTCAAAAACAAATTACTAAATCATATTCATTTTGGTAAACGATGAGTTCTTACAACAACACAAAAGAGGTAAGTGAAACTTCCTGTACTCAAGTCTGTAGTGATAAAATTAAACATTATCGCGATCAACATGACTTATTGATTAGGGAAATTGAGGACCTTAAATATGAATGATACACTCTCAGAAAAGCCCAAAAACCATTAAAAGAAAAATTAGAGGCCCAAACAAAAGATTTAAAAAGAATTAAGTAAGAATACAGCATAAAATGTGAACACTATGATTATGCTCAAGAAAATTTTGCCATTCTAACTGCCGAGCTTGACACATTGAAAATTAAGTTTGAAAATGCAGACTTTAATTTTAAAAAGTTTGATGTGTCAAGTAAGAAAGTTGAGACAATGATAGAAAATTAGTTAAAATTTAAAGATACTCAGAATAAGGGTCTAGGGTATCACAGTGTTCCATGAGGTAGAGATACCTGCTCATTTTGGTCAGCCCCCTGTACCAGCTTCAGTTAAGACGGAACAATCTGACCCAACTGAGAGTATTGAGGTGAGCGATACTAATGCTTCTACTTCATGTGCATGTAAAGTAGTGGAAGATGAGAACAAGGAGAACATAAATAATTCTAGTTCTGTTGATTGTCTAACCAATGTCTCTTTGAACTCTGAATCTGTTGCTTCTAATTATGTTACTTCTAATAAACCTGATGTTGGTAAATATAGGCCACGAAAACAAGCGAAACATACTGCTTGTTGTAAGTGTGCTTGTGGGAACAATCAGAGACAAGGCATGGGCACGCTACCAGGGACAAGCAGAAACAACTTCTACGTGAAGAAACAGGCATGTTTCCACTGTGGAACACCTGGACACATTGCCAAAATCTGTCCAAATCGTGCATATGTTCCCTACTATGCACAAGGTTGGCAGAACGTTCCTAGAGAGAGATCCTCCAAAAGAAACCCTTCGAGGTCACGTTCAAACAATAGTGACTGGAATGCTAAAAAGGGCAAGAATCAAACTCCCAAGGACAATAAGGGAATGTCGGAAAAGATGCCAAATTCAAGATATGGCTCAGTCAAACCAAGATTAGTTAGGTCGATGTCATCTCGGCGATCGGTTTCTAGCTGTAAAGCAAGTGCTGAGGCATCCGTCTGATTAAACAAGAAATGGGTTAAACCGGACTACAGATGGGTACCAAAAGTTCACACTCCTAAATCATCTAATGATTTTAACATTTCTTCATCTTCTTTGTGTGATAAACAGGATATGTCATCGTAAAGAGTATCTTGCTAGATGATAAAGGTCAACCTAGTTTCAAAATGGTCGGGGTTCCCAAGACCAACGAATCCTGCACTCTGTGCTGGAGCAGCTATGGAGGAATATCATCAGACTTCGGTAGGTTGATAATGGTTGTCCCAGGCACATGATAGGAGACATCTCTCATCTGGACGACATTCAGAATTTCAGTTGAGGGTATGTGTCCTTTGCGGGAAGGAAGAAAGAAAGGATCACAAATGGGGACCGATCTAATTGTGTGATGAACATTGAATATCTTAACTTCGTTCCGGAATTGAAACACAGCTGAGGTTGAACATGCTGTTGCATCTGCGTGCTGTTCTTAGGTCATCTGGATGCATCTTCCATTGTTGAATTACGGTTTGAGTTTTCTTCTCGATACTTCTGAGTCTTTCTTAAAATGATCCGCTTTGAAGACAAATTTTTTAAATTTGCGCATTTATTTTATTTTCTTTCCTCCCCATGCACAAAAAAAATTCAAAAATTCAAAATTTTTCATAAAAAAAAAACCAAAAATATGTTTTTTTTGTAAGTGTTCTTGGTAAGTGATATGAAGTTTGGTGTTAAAGGGATGTCTGAAATACATGTAATGCACTAAAGCTAAATTGCTTAGACTCTGTGTTCAATGTGCTGGTGGGCACGAAGGATTCAAAATGAAAGGACTAGACATTGTTGGCAATGAAAGGACTTGACAATGTTAACTCACCTGGACTTAGATAGTTACATTTGGACTGACCATACGATGCTTGGATTGATTGAGCAGTGAGATAAACAGGGGAGCCTGCGAGATACATTAAAGTTACTTATCATATAGAACTATGGTTCAACACTTCTTCGATGTACGGACTTATGTCCTTAATTATCGTACTGATAGGGTGATTAGGGGCTCTGATAATGTAGGTCGGTATGAAATTATTTTTCTTTATTACCCTCTATGTCAGTCATATGTTGCCCCCTTTGCGTGATCGGAAGATACGACCTGGGACGCAACATATGCACCTCTATTTCTATACATCTCTATTTATGCATCTCTCTAGCTATCTATGTCAGTCATATGTTGTCCCCTTTGCGTGATTAGAAAATCCGACCTGGGACACAGCATCTGCACCTTTCTATCTCTCTAACCCTCTATCTACGTTAGTCATATGTTGTCCCTCTGCGTGATTGGAAGAGATCCGACTTGGGATACAACATATGCATCTCTATATCCATCTTCTCTATCAAATAATTAAGCACTCACCTAAAGTAAAGAGCACTTTGGAATTCCTTGATTGCTAGGGTATGTCGTGAAATGGGGAACACATTCTAGTGCACTTAAAATTGAATTAACTAAAGGCTGACTGTAGATCTCGCTGCTAAATTTAAGGGGGCATCAATATCCTTGGTCGTCGTCAGCTAAATGGTCTATTTAGGAATATAGTTGCAATGTCTTGTCACTTATAATCTGTCCAACTTGAAAATATCCTTTGTGTTTAAGTGGACCACAATATTGGTGATTGACCAGAGCTGTTCATGCAGGTGTGTGTTGATAAACGATATTAAATTGCTTGACAATTTTTTATCCCAAAAGTTTATGTTTTGTACATTTTGTATCTTATTTTGTTTTTGTTTTTTTGTTAAATTTGTTTATATTTTTCCTCTATGCACAAATTTAGGGGGAGAATTAAAAAAACCCAACAAAAAACTACGAAAATTAAAAATCCAAAAATATGTTTATTTTTGTTTTTATTTCTTTTTCAGAAAAATCAAAAATCTAAGAATATTGTCTTTCAGCGTATTTTAATTTTATTTTTATTTCATAGTTATTTATATTGTGTACTAAGTTTATTTTTACTTTTATTTTTTATCTAAAAGTTTCGTTTATCATAAAAAGTGAATTCAAAAAAAGAGACTCAAGGAGACTGTATCGGAATTTTCTGAGCAAGGAGAAGAAACTTGAAAAGGAGTTGATGGTCATTACACATCACTCTATTTTCACAAGCAATTGAAGGATTCAAACTATACAAATTGTCAGTTAGGCAGCATCTTTCTAAGAACTGTCGTATTTAAGGAATTAAAAGTCTGAAACTTTACAGATGTCATGGCACCAGGGCGATGCACCTCGCAAGGCACGATTATCGTTGAACGTCTCACCAAGGGCCAAGTTAACTTGTTAACTTGAAAAACTGTATTGCGATCTTTGATCTAGGATATGCAGGGGCTAACATCAAGAATAGCCACGAGTAGTTCTCCGATACTCAACAAATCGTGGTGCGTTCCTCCATGTTCAAACAGATACTGCGAGTAGTCTCCTTCTGAGCCAAGGCTGGATCCTTGAACAACTGTGGTGAGAAGGGTCTTTATGATTCTCTGATCCACAGGGACTTTTTAGTCATGGTTACTTTCAAGACGCATCTGTGATCGACAAAGATGAAGTCACTCATTCGAAGGAACAAGAAGTGAAGATTATATTTCAACATACAATCTTTCAACCCCAAAAGCAAGGTGAAGTTGTATTTGAAGCTATGTGACAAGTTGCATTGAAGCCTCCTCAATCAATTTGCTGCTATCTATGAACTTGCTGAAGTGATCCAGAAGAATCGGTCTTTCTGTCATTATCTCTGAAGTTTTTCAAAGTTTAAACTGCTGATTTTCAAAAACCTTTAAAAGAAGCCTCTACACCCAATGTGCGTTCAAATTCAAATTCTTAAAAGAAAGTCTGACTATTCAAGATGATGTCATTCATGCAGAAATTCATATGTTCATCTTGAAGTTGTGGATAAATCGAAGATTAAAGCTAAAATTCAAGATCAAAGAGAAGATTTAAGAGAAAAGAAACTTATAAACCAAGGGAGAGATTGCTAGGACTAAATTATGGTTTATACTAAGAGAAAAGAAAGCTATAAACCAAGGGGGAGATTGTTCGGTCATAAATTGTGGTTTACACTTTGCTTTTCATAAGCTATTAGAGTTCTCGGTCTAGGACCGAAAACACCATGTTTTGGTGTTGTTTGGACCGAAATCACATGTGATTTCGGTTAGGCTTAATGTTGTCTTGTTTGGGTTTTGGGTTGGGCCTTAGTTATTAGGTCTAGGTACATATAGTGTTATTTAAGCCTTGAAAAGTGTGAGAGACGTTTTTGGGTGTTGCCATAAGCCAAGAACATGTTCTAGAGAGAAACAGAGAGAAAACAAAGTGTAATCTAAATCTTATGTACCAGACTATCATTGAATATAGTGTGCATTGGAGATTCATCTTGTGTTCTTGTTCCATATCACATTTTGCATCATTCACTTGATTGGGATTCCGCACCATCGTAGTGAATCCGATTGATACATCACGATTTGGGTTTTTACAGAAGGGTCCACACACATATGTATGTATGAGATCCAATAATCCTTCACCTCTTTCACAAGATCCAGTGAAAGGTGATTTTGTCATCTTTCCCAAAAAACATGATTCGCATGTATCATCTGACCTTAGGTCAAATGTTCCTACACTCCATCCTTCTGGAGTTGGGCGATGCGTTTCTTGTTAATGTTTCCAAGACGACAATGCCACAAGCACGCTTTTGTTGGATTAGTGTCTAAGTCCATAACTATAATTGGTATGTACTTGACCCAGTTTAACATGGTCCATTTGGGTTGCATGGCATCGGAACAATTTGGATAGACTTTTGTGAGAAAAGGATATTTATGATTTATTAATATATTATAAGTTCTAATAAATCAATATGAAATCATATTATTTAATTAGTATTGATCAAGAATTAATTTGGAATTAATTCTGTGATCAAAAGAGACTAACTAAATATATGGGGATTAATTATGTAAATCATTCATTCTTATATATGTGGACTTACGATCCATAGTTCTTCATGTTGGGCTAAACCCATGGGGTAACCCATGGATACTCCATGGAGGTTAAAACCCATGGATCATGAGGAATATGGAAAGTCATGAGTTACATGGTGTAACCCTAATAGCCACAATATATAAAGACCCAATAGCTCAAGAAATCGGCCACTAAGGATTCACATGAGAGGGCTAGCCGATTTTAAGCATATGAACTTTTCTCTCAAGTTATTCCAAGTTGTTGGTGGTGTTGTGTGAACCATTTGAGGTGTCACATTTGGGGCACTAGGCTCTAAAGCTCCATGGAATCAAGCTACAACAAAGAGGTATGTCATTCTACTAGATTCTTGTATTGTATATATACTTTATATTATGCTAGTAAGGATGAAAGCTTGGAATATTGAATATTTGCATGTATAATAGAGAAAACATAGATCCAAGGTTTATAGGGTTGTATGTGCACCATAGGATGTTGTAGTATACTCAAACCCATCATTGGTATCAAAGCCATGTGTTGTTTTCGTATTATACTTGCTGAAAAGGCTGAAAATCGAAGTTTTTTGCTGTCTGGACAGGGGACTCAACGAGTCCATGTACAAACTCATCCAACTCGTCGAGTTTGTTCTTGCACTCGGCGAGTTGGAGCCCCTGACAGCATATATTCGAGTTTTTTGGCTGGAATTCAACTAGGAACATTACCCTAAGCTGTTTTTGAACTTATAAACCTATTTTTGATGTGGTAATGTTCATGTTAATCAAATTTCAAAGATAATTGTCATAATTTCAAGATTTGTATTAGTTCATATGTTCATGATAATTTCTTGAAGATTGATGATTTGAATTATCTTGTTCTTATGAGTTAGTTTAGATTAATAGAAAATTTATGTGATAATTTGTTTTTGATCCAAATTGATCTAAACGTTGTTCATAATATGTGTTTTTGTATCTTGTCCTCAAGTTATATGAAAAGTCTTATTTATGTTTTTTAAAACTCATAAGATTTCCATAAGTTATGAAAATGAAGAGTCTCATTTTTTAAATGTTTTAAAGTCTTCCATAACTTGTCCTCAAGTTATGAAACTTGAAGAGTTTTTTCATTAAACTACTTTAAACTCATAAGTTATGAAAACCAAAAGGTTTTTGAATTGTTCAAAACTTGCCCTCAAGTTTCGGAATTTGTAAAGATTCCCCCCCCCCCCCCCATGAATACTTTAATTCCAAGTTAAACCCTTACAATTTTAAAAGTTTAAAATTCAACCCTTATACTATTATAATATTATAGGTTTAATATATATATATATATATATATATATATATATATATATATATATATATATATATATATATATAAGAGCAAGTCAGTCTTACCGTTAGTAGGCCTCATTCACGAAGCCGGTCTATAAGGGGGGTATAAGGTTACTACCTATAAAATGGCAGTTTAATCGGTGTCCACTCTCACCCACCGCTTCCTTGACTGGTGGAGGGTCGTTAGCCGAACGGATTTGACAGGACATTAATTCTCCTTTCATTAAAAGTATAATTATGAAAATAAAGTAACTAAACCTTATTAAATTCCCAATCTTAGTTATTTTAGGAAAATGTGAATTTGGTGCTAACCCATGAAATTACACTTTGTACCTTACCAAGTCGTTGGTGGAGCGTGTGTGGGTAACCGACACACTAACATGGGCTACTAAGAGTGGAAAAGGGTGACTTAATGTTTATCATAGATCGGTGGAGCGCGTGTGGGTAACCGACACATTGATTAGGTGATAAAATTAAGGGTACCAAGTTAATTTGCATGGTTATTCACACATTGTTTATGATCCTCGGCATCCCAGTCACAAACTTGAGAGGGCACAATCGAGATTTAAACATGCCATTGAAAAGTTCAATGAATCTCAAAGGATCTAGGAGTTTCAATCCAATTAAAACCCAATACCCTATTAGGTTTTCATGGTGGAAATTGGTGAATCGTCATTTGCCTACCTTCAAATATTTTGTAGCTTGGATTACGACATCCCTCTTCCAAGTTATAAAATATTGTGTTGGGTCCTAGCCTTAATATTCCATATTGGGTGTTATATTAAGGACTTAAATCAACTAAACTTGAATTTCTCCCTCATAAATGTCTAGTTCAGACAACTATGGTCTTCCTTATCCTGTTGGGAAAGGCCTTCCCATTGAAGATGATATCCCACATGGCAATCAAGGTGAAAGATTAATCCCTTTATTGTGCATTAATTGGACTAGAAATCATACTTCACTTCCTCTACCTCCTCCAATTATTCTCCTAACCCACAAGTTCTTGAAAAGTTCAAAGGTCACTCAAGCCTTATTGGCAAGCAAAATCTGTGTGTGCTCACATCTTGGAGATGAAGTCATATATAGAAAGGTCGGGAGACTTGGGTGTCAAAATCTTAAGGAAGTTGGTTGTTGACTAAGTTCTTCAGTCACTTCCTAAGTCACATACTGAGTTCCTTTAGGACTGCTATATAACAGACCATGACATGACCCTTAATGATCTTACCTATTTGCTAGATGTTGCTGAATCAGCAATGATTTAGGGCACTGGTAAAGCAAATTTGATTGGAAGATCTACTTCCCAAACTTCCATGGACATTGACAATGGTAACATTAGAAATCCAGAAAAGCTTTATCTTCCCAATGGAAAGGGATCGGCCATGGTCAAGTCATCTGACCAAATGGTAAATAGAAAGGCTAAGTCTGAGATAGTCCCATGAACCATTACTAAAGATTCCATATGTTTTATTGCCAAAAGAGGGGGCATTAGTTGCGAAGCTACCCTATTTACCTGGAAGTTCACTAGGATGGTAAAAGTCAAAAAATTTGACTATGCTTCAGGTAAAGTCCACTATCTAACTCTATTAAGTTCCTATCTGGAGATTCTTATTACATGATGTCGCTAGATCGCATTTTGATCTTTGTAGAATCGAAGGAAAAGAGAGGAAGCTTAAAAGAAGAGTAATCTGATTCTGATCACGAAGATGGATTTCGATTGCATGGTTCGAATATCAGAATTTTGAGCTGCTGCTTAAGAGTTATGACAGATTGCTTAGGAATGCATAATAACATAATTTTCATATGCATTTGCATTGTAAGGATAAGTTTTTCCGCAAGTTTTAAAATAAACAAAAAAGTTTTAATTTTATTTATTTTAAATATCCTTACAATGGCATTTGTGAAAAATTGTTGTTTGTATGATTCCATTGATAGCAATATTGTAAAATAGATTTGATTCTTTCGTTTGTGGTAGTGTCATAATTTACCAAATAAGGAAAGATTCTCATCACCCAAGCTTCAGTTGGATAGAAACTTGGAATCATGCAACTTGTATTGTATGATGAATGATAATTTTCATCTTTGGGAAATTAAGACTAATTCCTTGTTCACATATTCGTGTGAGTCAAGTGAAGGACTATAGGATCGTGTACACTTGGTTGTACGCTGGTCAGGTCCACCACAAAGATCGATAAGGCTATTCGTCATGATTTACTAAAGTTTAGTGAATATGGTTATACTTACAAGTTTAAGAGTAATTCAGAAATATTGGAAAAGTTTCAATGTATGGCAGAACGAATGAGAAGAATCAAATTAGGCAAAAAGATAAAAGTTTCTCCAATCTGAAAAGATGGGAGAGTAATTGAGTATCTTGTTTTATGATTGTCTTAGTGATTGTGAAACCATATCACAATTGATTCTCTAAGGACATCTTAGTGCATTTGTTTGACTAAGAAGAGGAATCGTGAATTGTTGAATTGGTTAAATCAAAAAGATAAATCATATTTCGTTGAAAAAATGAGTCTTAGAGTGATACTCTAAGATTGTAACTTGAGTGACATAATCCTTAGAAGGTTTATAACACTTTTCAAATGTAGAGTAAAATGTTTTCTACTCTTGTACATTTGAAATTGGCAAGTTGTGATGTCTTGGATAAGACAAAGACCAGCTAAGACCAATTGAGTGAGGTTTTTATCTTGATAAGAATCCGCACTAACTCTTGAATATTTGCTTTTTCAAGGAATTGTTCTTGACAAGAGAATCTTATGTGTCAAGAGGTCAGTGGGAGTCTTAAAAATCTTGAAAAGTTTCAAGAACTAATCAAGAATAAAACCTGTTGTTTATCACTAGCTCACGACTTGAGGTTTATAGCCCATCGTGTTGACATATTCTTGTTTTTGTCCCCATTCCAGTTAATGTTGACTATACATGTAAGTTCTATGAGTTCTCAATTGTTTTCATAGCTACTTGGAAGCAATGGTAGGCCCTTGTGCTGCCAAGTGGCAAGAAGTTAAGATTGCACAAGTTCAGTCCATATTATTTTGGATTTGTCACTAACCTTGTCTTGTGATTATGGTTTTGACAAATTCACATGGATAGGAACACATACACTATAAACTCTAAGTGTCATAAGGTTTCTCTCCGATTCATGAAAATGATGGTGAGGAAAAGCTTTCACTAAGTAGATTTTAAGTAGATAGAAATTGTGATATTTGCATTCTCAAAGTCGTTAGTGGAGAGTGTGTGGTTAACCGGCACACTAACATGGACTTGTGAGAAATGGAAAAGGTCTGAACATTTGAGACTATGATTACGGCATACCTTTTCATAGTTCTAAAAATTGTTTAGAAACACATGTAAGCTATCTAAGAAAAGGTGTATGATTTTGATAAAGTTTTATCAAAGCATCTCGTATCGGTAATCTGAACTTTGGTAAGAAAGTCAATAAACTATTGATTTCTAAAAGTCCAGCTGATTTCTGGATACATGTCAAAGCTAGTGCGAGCATAAGTGGTATGCTAATAATTATCATGTTAGTGGGAGCATGATTATTATGTTTTGCAAGTTAGCATTGTTAATTATAGAAAACAAAAGTTTCAATTTGCAAAGTCGCAGGGGTTTGAAAAGTTGTTTTGCTATAATTAAGGGAGAGGAAATTATACTTCATTTTTCAAATCTAAAAGCTTAGATTGTGAGATTTTAATCAAATTTGGTCATAATTACATTATTTGTGTTCTAAAATTCGATTATGATTACGGCATCCCTTTTCATAATCTGAATTATGAGAACATGGCAAATAGAAATAGAAATATTATAGAAAAAGACTGGTCTAGTATGATGTCTTTATGTGAGACATCATGAATCGTGTCCCATATGCTTCGGGTATAGGATCGATCACATGTGCAATAATATTTATCCTTTCTAAATTTTCCAAATGCCTAGGGCATTAAGAGGGAAAAAGTACTAGAACTGGATATGACTAAAATGATTAAGCAGTTGTCGAGGACAATCTGAGGTTTACCAAAGATTGGTTGCTCATGGATGGTTGGAAGTATAGTGTAAATTTTGGAAGGACCATATTGACATATTCTGAAAGGAGGAAACTCTTGTTCAGAAGTGATAGTCAAAATGGAATATTGAAATGTTTCCATAGGTGGGAGTTATTCTTTAAATCTGTGTAAGATTAGAAAACCTAATGCAAGAAGGATGTTCAAAGGAATGTACTTTGAATGTGAGACTTCATTTCATCGAATTGCTCTCCATTGGAATACTTTGTAATGTATGTTGCCAAGTCTTTGTGACTTTTGTGCATAGTCATTACAAGAGGATCAATTCATATAAGTTTAGAATCTAACAGATTTTAGTAAATGGAAAAGAATATTGTATTCTTACATTTGCGATAAGTATTTGGGATTGTGAAATGAGCATCATTGGAATCATGTTCAATTGATCTATTTCACAAAGTAAGGATCATAGACAAACATAGTGTGCATACTTGGAGTATGGCATAACTATTGTTTAGAAAACATAGTGTGCATGCTTGGAGCATGGTACAACTATTGTTTTTATTTCAAGTATTAAGTTGATTATTCGAAACATTATACAATGAATAATGAGTAATCAATATGGTGATTAAATAAAAGGTGTTTTATTTACTCTCACAAGTATTTGGGCCATATAGGATTAGTATTATTCTTGTGTTTCACTTTGCATGTTTTTACTTCCCGAATAACGAGGTTATTCAAACCGTCCACAGTCGATCATACTTTGGAACTAGGTATTGAGGAAAGACTGTCATGAATGGGTATGTAGTTTGTCTAGGTGGCCTAGACATAGCTGCAGTGTTCATGAGTGCTCCTGGAATAAGATTCGAGTATTGGATTCAACCCACGCTCATTTGAATCACTTCATGGATTTTATCACGAGTGATCGTGAGACGATAATATCTTATATTGTCTTGTTTGGGTTTTGGGTTGGGCCTTGGTTATTAGGTCTAGGTATATATAGTGTTATTTAAGCCTTGAAAAGTGTGAGAGACGTTTTTGGGTGTTGCCATAAGCCAAGAACATGTTCTAGAGAGAAACAGAGAGAAAACAAAGTGTAATCTAAATCTTATGTACCAGACTATCATTGAATATAGTGTGCATTGGAGATTCATCTTGTGTTCTTGTTCCATATCACATTTTGCATCATTCACTTGATTGGGATTCCGCACCATCGTAGTGAATCCGATTGATACATCACGATTTGGGTTTTTACAGAAGGGTCCACACACATATGTATGTATGAGATCCAATAATCCTTCACCTCTTTCACAAGATCCAGTGAAAGGTGATTTTGTCATCTTTCCCAAAAAACATGATTCGCATGTATCATCTGACCTTAGGTCAAATGTTCCTACACTCCATCCTTCTGGAGTTGGGCGATGCATTTCTTGTTAATGTTTCCAAGACGACAATGCCACAAGCACGCTTTTGTTGGATTAGTGTCTAAGTCCATAACTATAATTGGTATGTACTTGACCCAGTTTAGCATGGTCCATTTGGGTTGCATGGCATCGGAACAATTTGGATAGACTTTTGTGAGAAAAGGATATTTATGATTTATTAATATATTATAAGTTCTAATAAATTAATATGAAATCATATTATTTAATTAGTATTGATCAAGAATTAATTTGGAATTAATTCTGTGATCAAAAGAGACTAACTAAATATATGGGGATTGATTATGCAAATCATTCATTCTTATATATGTGGACTTACGATCCGTAGTTCTTCATGTTGGGCTAAACCCATGGGGTAACCCATGGATACTCCATGGAGGTAAAAACCCATGGATCATGAGGAATATGGAAAGTCATGAGTTACATGGTGTAACCCTAATAGCCACAATATATAAAGACCCAATAGCTCAAGAAATCGGCCACTAAGGATTCACATGAGAGGGCTAGCCGATTTTAAGCATATGAACTTTTCTCTCAAGTTATTCCAAGTTGTTGGTGGTGTTGTGTGAACCATTTGAGGTGTCACATTTGGGGCACTAGGCTCTAAAGCTCCATGGAATCAAGCTACAACAAAGAGGTATGTCATTCTACTAGATTCTTGTATTGTATATACTTTATATTATGCTAGTAAGGATGAAAGCTTGGAATATTGAATATTTGCATGTATAATAGAGAAAACATAGATCCAAGGTTTATAGGGTTGTATGTACACCATAGGATGTTGTAGTATACTCAAACCCATTAGCTTTGTCTACACCATTAGACGAATCCTTATGAAAAACATTATTGCCTAATTTATCAACACACGTCACAGTTTCATACACGCCGTCAGAAGGTAAAGCTTCAAATATAAAAACACCATTTTTATAAGAAAAAATAGAACCATTCAAATCATTAAATGAATATCTAAAATCTTGTATGAATAAAGAATGAAAAGAAATAATGCTATGTGTCATCCCTGACGAGTAGCAGCAATTTATTAAATCTAAACAAACACCACTACTAAGCAATAGACTATAAACTCCAATCTTCATATCAGGAGAAGATTACCTATTCCCCATGACCAGGTTCATTCTTCCGTGCTCCACCTCCTCACTTTCTCTTAGCCCCTGCAATTCAGAACAAATGTGATATTCGCATCCTATATCAAGGATCCAAGAATGAGAAGATGATGAGTTATTAGATGAAATAGTGTATATACCTGCAGAAGATGGCTTCACTTTGCCATCCTTGATGCCTTGCAGATACTTTGGGCAGCTTTGTTTCCAATGCCCTTATCATTACAGTAAAAGTAAGTGGCCTCTTTGGGATCAGAGGTGTGAGGGATGTCAAAAATTGGGCTTGGCCTTTAACCCTCTACTAGATAACCCGACATCAGCCTTGCCCTTCCAGTTCTCTTTGAGAGGACCTTTCCTCTTCTTCCGCTTTCCTTGAAAAATGGATAGAACGGGAGCACTAACATTATTAGGGTTTGAGTTCTTACCCTTCATTCCTACCTCAACAGTCTGCAATAGGTTGTGAAATTGAGCCAAAGTGGTCTCATTGATGTTCAAATGATAGGTCAGGATGAACTGATCATAACAACTTGGTAAGGAGTTTAGGACTATGTCAATAGCCAACTCCTCATCAAAATGCACATTTAGCCGAATAAGGCGCTCCACGTATCGTTGCATTCTCTACATGTGGCTACAGACAGATTCTCCCTCTTTCATCTTCCATGCCATGAGGGATTTGACTATTTCGTACTTTTCTTGACAAGCTCACTTGTGGAACTTTTCCACAAGGTCCCTGTTCGTCTCATAAGGCCAGTATTCCTCATAAAATCTCTGCAACTCAGGGGTCATAGTGGCGACCATGATGCAATACCTTTTTTCGCATCATCGTATTGTTTCTTGTAGGAAGCTAATTCTTCAGGAGTAGCCTTCTTTTCGTCAATTTCATTTAGTTCCTTCTCTAGGACATATTCCTTGTTCTCGAAATGAAGGTTCATTTTAATGTTGCGCATCCAACCGTTGTAGTTGGTTCCATCCAATTTCGCCTTTGAGCAAATGGACAACAACGAGAAGTTATGGTGGGTTGGAGGAGGAGGAAGCAGAAGCATCAGCTGGAGTAGACATCTATAAAAAGAAGGTAGTTTTTAGTTAGACAAGATTAATCCTTAATATAGTAACCCAAAATAAAATATTAAGGCTAGGACCCAACTATATAATTCACAACTTAGAAAAGGGATGCGGTAATCTAATTGTAAATTTTTTAAAGGTAGGTAAATGACGATTTACCAATTCCACCATAAAATAAATGAAATTATGTGAAATTCCTAGGTCTTTTGAGATTCATTTAAAACTATTTAAAGGCATATTTAAGCATAGATTATGCTCTTCTATTTGTGACTAGGATATGGAGGATCACAAACAAGATGTGAATAACCATGCAAATGTGCTTGGTAACCTCATTGTCATTTATCATCCCAGTTGATGTGTTGGTAAACCACACACGCTCCATCAACAATGATAATTTATGAGATACCCATTACAACTCTTTATTAGTCCCTATTAGTGTGGTGGTTAACCACACACGCTCTACTAACGACTTATAAAGTGTAATGTGCAATTTAATGGATTAGCATACTAATTCACATTTTTCCTAAAGTAACTAGATTTTGGACTTTAAATAAAAGGTTCTAGTACTTTTAATAGAATTATACATATAATGAGATTTAGTTGTCCTATCAAATTTGTTCTGTTAACGACCCTCCACTAATCAAGGAAGTGGTGGGTGAGACTGGACATCTATTCAACTACCATTTTATAGGCAATTTTCTTATACCCCCCTTCTAGACTAGCTTCATGAATGAGGCATACTAGAAATCCGACAGACTCATTCTTATACATATAATATATTAACAATTAATACTAATAATATATAAGGTGTATTTTAAACTTTACAAAATACTAGGTTTATTTAATTTTTAAATTTTGAAAATTAATAATCAATTAATTTAAATTTAAAATAAACTAAAAATTGATTTAATAGTTATCTACTAATTAACAATTAATTAAAAACATTAAATCAAATAAGGATTAACTAGTTAAATTAATCAAATAATTTAATCCTAGTCCTAACCCTCTAATTTTCGAAAATTAGGGTGTAGGAGTTATCTAATTTTATAATTATCCCTTTTAATAAAATTAAACTAACAATTATCTAAAATAGGAAACCCTAACCATATAGAACTTTTCGAAAACTTGGGGACGAAGACTAGTGCTTCAAAACACTAACTTTAATTTCGAAATACAAGGGAAAGAGGCTAGGGTTTCAAAAAACCCTAACCTAGTCGAAATCCTTGTTCGTTTAGGGTTTAATTTTTATAAACCCTAATCGATCACATTCAACAATTATAGCAATTCAATTGAAAACAAACCAAATGCTCTGATACCACTGTTAGGTTTTATACAAAACAAATAAACTTAAAACCCTTAAGTTCAAAGGCAACCTAAGGATCTATGTTTTCACTATTTAACCTATAACTAAGAACATCAAATAAGATACTCTAGTTTATTTTCGAAAAAAACATAATAGGGTTTTGGTTTACATACCTTTTTGTTATTGTAGCAAATCACAAGAACCCTTCACTTGTAGATATTTTGGAAGAAAGCATCACAATTGTCGTGCCTCTAATAGCTCACACCCAAACTAGAAAGAAGGAAGACTCTAGAGAGAGGATAGGAGAGGGGAGAATTTAGGCCATCTCTATGGAGGTATGAGTGGCCGAAAATCTAAGGCCTAAGGGTCCTTATACAATTGTACAAGGAAACCCTAGATAACTCTGATTTGAATATTAAATTAGTATTTCAAATCTGGTATTTATCGCATTCCTTTTTTATCCACATGGGATATTCTAGAAACCCTAGAATATCCCCTAAATCGTCCAACCCTAATGGTGGAAGTTTCTGGATCCTTTTGTTCAAGTATTGAACAATTGCACTTTAGACCTTGAACTTTTAATTAATTCTATTAATCCTAAAGTTAATTCCAATTTATTTATGATTAATTATTAATTAAATAATAGTTTTTCTAATTAATATATTATTTTCATAATATATTAATATACTCTTTATTTCAATTTATTAATCACATAATAAATTAATCTCTCTCTAAAAGTCATCATGTCCAATTGCTAGGTTTGAGGGCAACCCAAAAGGATTGTGCTACCATCAATACAAGTATATACCAATTATAGTTATGGGCTTTAGACACCTAATCCAACAGTAACATCCCCAAGTTTTATTGGCCATAAAATACATTTTTATTTATGCTTATTTTAAAACAGAGTATTCTTTATATCGTAGGATTTTTCCCATAAAAAGTATTTCCAAATAAACATTTTCATTGATTATTAAAAACTTGGGATGTCATAACTAATACAAGAAACGTAAGCATAAATGTAGTCATTACACGCCTTACAACATCTTTTACGACATCTTATATATATATATATATATATATACATACAAAAATTCCTATATAATTAAATCGAGTAAAATCACGTCATATAAGTTCATCTAACACATAATACACATAATAGGCACATAGAGCATTTGTTCATTTAAATACTTCATATCTATGTGTAAAATGAAAGTAACTATGCACTCACTTGTTAAAAGTGGATGGCTAGTGTATTTGGCAGTGCTCCGCCTAACTCTTTGACTTTTCCTTTGATGTGACCTAGGTACGAATGTCGCTAATTCTTAGTATTATATTCCTGGTGATTAATGATATTCTAGATTCCTCAATAATCCCAATGTCTACATCAAGATCTATCAAGTAAGGAGCAACCATGTAAGATCATATTGCAGGTAGGGTTCGTTTGGTATGCAACGTATACTGTTTGGAAATCCCACTTTAAATGCCTCACTATATCTAGCCTAGACATCACCCTCGTAAGTAGATCAATCAGTAATATGACTTGGAATCACAGTCAAATCTTATTTATAAATTCATAATAATAACTATGAATATAATATAAGTTACTCTGAAAGCGATATATGTGTAGCTCAACTTATAGAGATTTTCCTGACAAAAGTCTAAAAATTATACTGGTAGAAATCCGACTCGAGAGCTTCTAATTGTCGGGCTCTCATGGACCTCAGAGCCTCGCTAGAATACCCTAATTGCAAAAGGAATTCAATTTTTTTTGTGAAAGAAATCCATAGGAATTTCTCTAGTGGTGTGAGGGAACATAATGAGGGTTGTTGTGTATTTATAGAGTGATTCTCTTGGATGCACGTCACGTCGTGTCTCTGGTCGACCTCTCTCCTCGTGACACGTGGTAGGATTGTAGTAGATTGACATGGCTGGCTTCTAGAAGCGCACATCGCGCCTCCTGCGCATGGCACTGTAGGGATATCTTCATAAATCTGTATCTTCTTTATACAAACTCCGTTTTTTGACGTTCTTTATATCCACGCATAGTTATCGATGAGATCTACAACTTTTGTTTTTGACTCCGTCGACTAGTTCTCACTTTACTTGTAAAGTTATATTTTTAACAGGCTTAGGCTATTAAAGTTCGTGTAAAAATCTTAACTCTCTTGACATCCGTTCTCGATTGTCTTTATATCAACGGACTCCTAATAATGAGATCTTAGACTCTCGTTTAGAGGTTTTATTAATCTACTTGTGGATATAAAGCAAACATCTCAAGGTTACAATCCTCATTTTAATATATAAATAAATATACAAAATATAGTAAAGCAAGATTATGAGAATCCCTACAATTTAGGAATTTCACCTAATTTAAATATAAAAAATATATTTGATATCTCCATGAAATCTGATCTACTAACTAACTACACGTATATCTATAAATACAAAATAATACATTGCCGTGCTGACACTGGCTTTGTTGACCAAATCTTCATATTGGTGTTGGCGAGACGTTGGTGCTGATGGAGATCAGTGTGACTTGGTTTTACTTCATCATATTCTATGGTTTGACCTTACAATCTCCTCCAATTTGATGATGTCGAAACCCAAACCCTTCTTATAACTCGTCAGTACCGTCTTTAATTTCCAGTTTCAGTGAGAATAGCAAGAAACGATCTTTATTAGACTTTATTTCACTGGGGACTCCTGATCCTAAGGATCAATTGCTCACTCTTAGAGTCAGTGTCGATGTATAGGAACATTAACACGTTTTCGGAGAACTTATTAGTGAAATTTTATCTCCCCCTTTTTGGCATCATTAGGTTGAGATAAGAAGTGAGAATGACTTGATTTGCGATCTCTCCCACTGAACAATAGCTTGATTTAAAAGAATGTGTGGAACAGTGGACCATAACGAAGGAGATATCATCTTAAAATCTCCAGTTGTTTAAAATCTTTAGTGTCAGTAAACATGCAGCGGAAAATTAGGAGAGTGTGACATCCCTGAATTTAGCTCTAAAATTGTAGACAACCAATTCACCAGGAACTTCTTTGTAACCTGACATATTGAGCTTTAATGTGTATTTTGGAAAATAAATTGTTTCATTACCGTTATAATAATATATGATATGGTATCTTACTTCCGATTGTGGAAAATCTCAAACGAATCATAAAGCACAAACTGTAACACTAATTGATACGTCTGAAAAACTAAAATTCCATGATAAGCAGTTATAAGCAAAGAAAACACTCTAATCTTGTAGTATATGTTCACCTGGTCCTGAAAATATAAAGAATGTCCAAAACAGAGTTCGTATGCAAAAGATACGACCTTTATAAGAAACTTAACCAATATAACACGTATTTTCTTAAAATTGTATAAACCATTTCAGTCCGTTGTGGCACTTGCACACCTCAGACGGAAATTCCTAGAATGTTTTTGGAGTCAGTTTATGGTCTATTATTTAATTTCATACTCGAAATATTTTTAGCAAAAATATTTATAAAAGTTGAAAAATCGGAAGTTTCGGGTCAATTAGACAAACGTAATTTCCTGGAGTTCTACAACTCGAAAAATTAATCCGTTCGGGTTTTTGGAATCCTTGAACTCAGCTCTATCATTCGCCACTTTCGAAAAAAATATTAGACATCGAGATCTTGGCACGAAAATCTATGAAGGTTTTAGGGACTTTTTGAGAATGATGCCATAACTAGGCCCTACCATACTTGCATGAGAAGGAAAAATCAACTATTCTTCCTTCTTTTCCTCCATGCCCACATGCATAATGCCTCCCCCCTTTTCCCATTACCTAGTTTGTGTGCATAATTATTCAAAGAGTATAAGCATGGGCCTTTTTTTTAGTAATTGACAATCCAAGAGAGCATGGTGCATGGCTTGCCTTAGAGGCTTCCATGCACTATAAAATGAACCCTTATCATCCCCAATTCATTCACCAATTCACAAACAAATTCTCACAACCTTTTACTCTCTATTTCTCTCTTTTTCTCGGTCCAAAACCCCCCACCGAAGGAGCCACCCACCATCGAGAACCACCGCCACCCTCCACTCCTTTGCCTTTGTTTCGTCGACCAACCATCATGAAGCACCCCCTGCCACCTTCCATTCTACCTCCCTCCCCCATCCTCCTTCCATATCTCTCTCTCTCTTTCTCACATCGGAACAGAAAAAAGAAAGGGCAGCAAGGTTGCCGAAGCAACCTCATGTCGTGCTACCGTCGCTGCTATAATTAGCAGCCCCCACCACCGTTGGTACCACCTTCCTTCGGCCACCACCACTTCCATATTATGTTTAATATTTGGTGGTGGTTGCTAATTCCAAGTCCCGGGTTTTATATTTGTGTCACGGATTATGTTGAGTCCAAGCAACCAGTTAAGTTTGTTGTTATTTTCATCCTATCTCACGGTGCTTCCCTGAAAACAAATAGGGTCACTATTTTTGTTTTATGCAAAACAAAACCATCTTGTTTATTAAAATAGTTTTTAAATAAAGCTTCAATATAAAGAAACTAGTTATAAATAGATATACACCCATGTTATAATTATTTTAAAATGATCAACCAGTCAAGACAACTTACTACAAAATGCTATGATTTTATGTGAAAATGTGTTTCATAAAT
The DNA here is from genome assembly GCF_052849685.1 of Lactuca virosa. Lineage (NCBI taxonomy): Eukaryota > Viridiplantae > Streptophyta > Magnoliopsida > Asterales > Asteraceae > Lactuca > Lactuca virosa. Next base: position 257,514,926 of record NC_136426.1, on the reverse strand, counting down.
CTTATGTCATAAAAAGATTTCCACATTTGTAGTATTTCAAACTCATATATATATATATATATATATATATATATATATATGTGTGTGTGTGTGTGTGTGTGTGTGTCTGTGTGTTTAAATATATATATATATATATATATATATATATATATATATATGTTTAAATACATATATATAAGTTACAAGTATTATAACATGAAATTATACATGTACTTGTAAGATTTACCACCTATTTAAGCAAGTATCATGCACTTTTACTTATCAAACATACTTCGTTTTTATATACTTTATGCAACATAAATCATTTTGCCTAGTGACTTATCCTCACATAAATTAGGGCTTTTGTAACGACCCAAATTTTCAAATGAAATTTTTCATTTTTGATTAGCCAAAAGATTTCTCCATAAACCATGAAATCCAAATACAATTGGTTTCAAAATTCATATCAATTACAATTTTATTTCAAAAGATCAGAGTGTCCCATAAAACGTCTGAGAGAGAGTGCACGCTGCGCCATCAAGCCTTGTCCTTACCCGTGGGATCAGATGTACCTCAAACAAATCCACAAATTGTAAGCTAATGCTTAGTGAGTCCCCCAGAGCAAACCCCCACACACAATCCACATAAAACATATCATATTAGCTATAAAAGTTGCATATATCACATAAGCCATGCATACTAGCATATATCCCCCACTTGAACTAGACTTCGTCCTCGAAGTCTGCTAGCCCAAACAAATCCGGGTAGTGGTCCCGCATCTCGTCCTTTGGCTCCCAAGTCCATTCGGAGCCCCTGCGGTGCTGCCATTGCACCTTCACCATCTTCACTTCCTTGTTCCGAAGAAACATGGTCTTCCTATCTAAGATTGCAACAGGCCTCTCAATGTAGTTCAGGCTCTCATCCACCTAAATTTCGTCCAGAGAGACAACTGTGGCCTTGTCGGTGACACACTTCCGAAGCTGTGACACATGGAAGGTGTTATGAATCTGGCTAAGCTCATCTGGCAGATCCAAGCGATAGGCCACGTTGCCCACCCTGGCCGTAATCCTGAACGGTCCTATATATCGGGGTCCTAGCTTGCCCCTCTTCCGAACCCTGATGACTCCCTTCCATGGTGACACCTTTAGTAACACAAAGTCCCCCACCTGGAACTCAAGATCTGATTGCCGCCGGTCAGCATAACTTTTCTGACGGCTCTGCGCGACCCGCAGCCGGTCGCGTACCTGCTGAATCAGCCCGGTAGTCTTGAGCACTACCTCAGTGCTCCCCATGACCCGGTATCCAACTTCGCCTCAACAAACTGGGGTCCTGCATCTCCTACCATACAACATCTCAAATGGAGGTCGGTCGATACTAGCATGGTAGTTGTTGTTGTATGAAAACTCTGCCATTGGAAGGTACGTATCCTAACTCCCTCCAAAATTCAACACGCGTGCTCGAAGCATATCCTCAAGTGTCTGGATCGTCCTCTCGCTCTGGCCATCTGTCACACCCCGCTAAAGCGGAAACACATGGCGTGGCAGTACAAAGGGTTTCATCGCAAAAGTTAAAAGACAACACCAACCATAGTATTAAAAATCATTACAAATTCACAATGGGTTTGAACAACTTTTAAAAGAAATTACAATGTAAATTGAAATACAACACATGCGAATGCTCCTAAAAGTGAAGTGTCCCTAAGTGCCACTTACTCGATGATTCCTGAGAAAGCATGTAAAACGAGCGTCAACTATAAAAATAGTTGGTGAGTACTCACAGATAAACAAAATAATACTGGTTCCATGAATTGAAATCAAAGTTTTGATAAAAGTTTCCAATAATAAAAGTATATTGTTAAGATGAGTAAATAAGTTTGTAAAAACAAAGTTCTTTGTCATCATGAGAGATAAGGTATGTTGCCCAAATAAGATGCAACATTCATATTCTCATGGAAGATAAAGTTCGTTACTCAAACGAGTAAACAAGTTTCATTGCTAAAATGTGCAATCAATTTCGTTGCTACAAGGAGCAAACAATTTCATTGTTAAAACATGTATATAAGTTTTCAGTAATAACAGTTCGTTGTTGTAATGAGAAACAAAGTTCATTGCTATAATTTATAAACAAGTTTATTGCTATAACGAGAAACGAGTTTATTGCCATAATAAATAACAAGTTTATTGCTATAACGAGAAACGAGTTTGTATGTGTATGAGCAAACAATGAGTCTCAACCAAACCTATGACTGAAGCCCTATCAAGATCTATGTTTATCGTTCCATAGATGAATATGGTATCATGCACTCCAGCAATAGGGCGAGTGAGGAGTTGTCAATTCCTAATAGCGCTATCCATAATGACCATTGGCTCAAAGAGTTAATGGTTAGAGATAAGGGAAGGGCCTTAGTACGATAAGTTCTCATGTTCCGTGTTGCATAGACATACATAGAGAGACATAGCAATAAAATAGCAATCATGTTTGATACAAATCAAGTTAAATACAACATTCAAATAATAGTTTTTCGGGACATGCTTTTCCACCCCAAAACATAAAAACTGAAAATAGGGGAGTGCGTGAATACTCACAATGCATTGAGATGATGCAAATGATGCCTTGATCTACGCTCCACTCGTACCACTATCGTTTTCCTACAACGATGTTACACACTAATGAGTCTCTAATTGAAATCTAATACTAGTATACTTACTACTACAATAGAATTATGCCAATAATGTGTCAAAATTTAATATTGATAAGTTACAAACATTTTTCTATGGAAATTAAGTTTCAAAGAATCAATTGTTATATAACAATTTAAGTGGAAAATTTCCATTATTGAAATGTTAATATTTAACATTTTAGAGGTGTTCCAATTATTAAATATTCAAAAGGAAATCAATTTAGTTCTAAACTTTCCCAAACTTTGTATTTCATTTTTAATTGAAGTCAAACACCTTAAGATAAATTTTCTTGAATTTTTTATTTGTCTAACTATTTTTCACCATTTAATTCCATGAATAATCATAAAATCATGAAAAATACTAAACAATTAATAAAAATTACCAAACTTCAGATTTTGGTTCTAAATATGTTAAAAGACTTCTAGATAAATTTTCATGGATTATGGATATGCATAACCATTTTTCATATATTTAATTCTCTAAATATATAAAAATTCATGAAAAATAGAAATCGGTTAAGAAAATGCCCCAAACTTTTTATAGTAATGTCATTACACGTACTTAAGCTGGGAAAAATATACAAATCGGTTTCTAAACTGTTTAACCTAATTTTATGATTTTTATGCATTTATTCTAATAAAAATGGGGATAAATAGAAAATTGTTTCGAAAATTGTCCAAAATTTTTGTAACGCTGTTATTAGTCATTATTAAGCTAGGAAAAATATAAAAATGAATTTCTAAACTGTTTATCCCAATTTTATGATTTTTGTGTATTTATTCTAATAAAAATTGGGTTTAAGTGTATTTAATCTTGGGAAAATAGAAGAAAAATAGTATACAGAAGAGAAAAATCATCAAAATTTTTATGTAGCATCCTAATGTATTACAAGGTGTTCTGGTAAATTTTCATAATTTGTGGATGAGTAAAACTATTTTTCCTGTTTTTAGTCCATTATAAATACAAAAATCGAAGAAAAATAGGAATACATTATGAACAATTCTGAAAATATTTTTCTAAGTGTTCCACAGAGAGTATAAGCTGCGAAAATTATTAGATACCATTTTTATATTCCCTAATGTGGTTTTATGATTTATTAGAGCTAAACAAAAAGAAAATTCAAAACCATATTAAACAGTAACAAAAATGGATGTAACTTAATGGGAGATGTTTATTAACTTAAAGGATCATCCAAGAATTTTTCCATAATTTATTTACTAGCATAAGTATTTTATATGATTTAACACTTTATTTTCTTATTATTTTCATATAAAAATAAAGAAAATATATATTGAGCTGAAAATTTTCAGAATGCATCTTCATACAATTTGATAACAATGACAATTTGTGTTCTTATTTTTTATGTTGAACACCATACCTAAAGGCTCAATAAATTATAGAGAAAACTTGGTTCTTGTGATTTATGTAAAGATTATTGATGTTACTTTGACAATTTTTGCAACATGTTACAAAGACTTTTGAATCAAGATCTTTTTGTACCTATTAATACATGATATTAAGAGTTCAAAATAATTTTTGAATGATTTTTAGTGATGAATAAGTCCTTTGAACATGCAACACAAAACAAATGTTCATAAGGAAAGTGTTGTTTGAGCAACAGTTTTGTAAAAATTGGTAAAAATCGAAATTTTGGAATTTTTCAGTGAGGTCAGATGGGTTTGAAAGCTAACTCAAAATATTATATTTCAGAAAACGAATCACGAATTTTGGCTAAGAAATGAGTGAGATATGACAGTTTAAAGTCAGGTAAAGAAATCTGGCAGATTGCATGCATGATGATTGGTTAGAAAAGTGGGTTTTCATCATTTCCTTGAGTAAATCTTTTGAAGTATTTTAAATATATCATGATAACCTCATATTTTGGTCATGTTTCCAGATCAAAAGATTAAAACTTATCAAAATGTATACATGCATTTATGAAGAAAATTTTGTTTCTCAAAAACTCTTAACTTGAGTTTGATGTTTTAATCCTTAAAATCGATTTTTGCACTAAGATCATGAAGATGCAACCTTGTTTATCATACATGCATGGTGTTAAAACACATCCATCATGTTCTAAAAACCATTTTAACAAAAAGAAAACAAGTTTGAAGAAGATGAAGAAGGAGAAAGTGTAAGAAAAAGAGCAAAACTTGAAGGAAAAGTGAAGTAGAAATCGATTTTACCTTCAAGAATACCACAAGATGATGAAGATTTAGAGTTTGAGGAGTGTTCTTGGGTTTGTTTTCTGGAATATTTCTTGGTTCTTAGAGGGAGGAAGAGAGAATGGAGTGGTGTTTGGAGAGAAAAAGTAGAGAGAAGGTAGAGAGAGTTTTCTAGAGAGAGAAAGAAGAGAGATGTGTGTGTGTTGGAGAATGAGAGTGTGAGAGAGAGATATGGGAAGAGAGGGGTCCGAAATTTTGAGTATAATAACCCTTTCTCATTCATTTTGTTTTATAAAATTTAAGTTATTTTATAAAATATCTAAATTTTATATAAAATGTGCACTAAAGTCAAGTTTTTATTCATGAAACCTTGATTTTTGACTTATAAATTAAGGATGAATGTTAATGACTTAAATTTTTATTTTCCTTTATTATATTTCCCTGAATTTAATTGTTTTAAGATAATATTATAAGTTTCATAAGTATTTTTATAGAATTCTTGATGTTAAACTTTATAAAATTTAAGTTTTAGGCTTTTTAGGGTTTTTGAGAGTTTGTAAAAATTTGGATATCAAAATAAATAGAATATTCGAGACTTTAAATTATCTTATGGTATTATAACTCTTTTATAGTTATAAATAATGTTTGTAATTTATTTTTATCGGTTTATTGGCATTCTATGTAGTGATTTCGAGATTCAAGCGAAATTGAGGAATCAAGTATACTAGTCCTAGTCTTCAACTTTGGCTTAAGTTATCATGAGACTTTGACCTAATTTCTACTTCTAGGTCAAGTGCATGATGTGTGTATATAATTCATGAAAAGGTGTTCGAGTCAAAGAGTGACCCGAATATGGATAGCCTCTACAGTTAAGTAGTTGTAGAATTCACATATCAATGTGAAATCTAAGTACACCATCCATTGTTTCTATCTGTTTCCAAGTTTCTAGTAGGTTATAACTTAGCTTCTAATTACTAAGTCTAATATGTGTTGTGCCTATATGTGCAACTAAGTTTATCAAATCTATAACTAACTCGAATTTTGACGGTTGTCACACCATCTGTCTGGGGGTGGTACGTCGTGCTAAAATACAGCTGAGTCCCCAGTTCCTCGTGGAACTTCTTATAGAACCTAGATGTAAACCGAACATCCCTGTCAGAGACTACCAACACTGGTACCCCATGTCTAGCCACCACCTCTTGCACATAAATATCCGCCAACTTCTCAGCGGATATACTCTCAGAGATCGGAATAAAGTGGGCACTCTTCGTCAATCTGTCCATAATCACCCATATGGCGTCCACACCCCTCGCCGTCCTCGGTAACTTCGTGATGAAGTCCATAGTGATCTCTTCCCACTTCCACATGGGAATGTGTAGCGGCTGAACCTTGCCATGAGGCCACTGATGCGTGGCCTTGACCTTCCTGCAGGTCAAGCACCGCTCCACAAACCAGGCGATCTCTCGCTTCATGCAGGGCCACCAGTAACTCAGTCTCAAATCTCTATACATTTTCATAGCCCATGGATGTATAGAGAACTTGATATTGTGTGCCTCCGCCAATATCTTATGTCTCACACCTCCAGTCACCGGTACCCACACCCGGCCACACTGTGTCAGAAGGCCATGTCTATTCTTAACAAATAAAGGATAATGTCCCCGAATCAGCTCTATTTTCCAATTCTCCTTCTTCACCCCCTCGACCTGAGCCTCCTTGATCATATACAAAAATGGAGAGATCGCCGTAATCCTCAAACAAACGTTCCCAATCGGGGAACCTGCCGCCTTGCGGCTCAAAGCATCAGCCACTACGTTGGCCTTCCCTGGATGGTATAGGATCTCACAATCATAGTCCTTCAGCACGTCCAACCACCTCCTCTGTCGCATGTTGAAGTTCTACTGATCCATCAAATACTTCAAACTCTTATGATCAGTATAGATAGTACACCGCACTCCATACAAGTAATGCCTCCAAATCTTGAGGGCAAACACCACTGCCCCCAATTCCAGGTCATGAGTGGGGTAATTCGCCTCGTGAGGCTTCAACTGCCTTGAGGCATAAGCTATCACATGCCCCTTCTGCATCAGTACTGCGCCTAACCCTGAGATCGATGCATCGCAGTACACCACTAAATCATCCAACCCCTCAGGTAGTACTAGAATCGGAGCCTCGCATAACCTCCGTCTCAGGGTCTCAAAAGCCAACTGTTGATTCGTGCCCCATCAAAATGTCACATTCTTCTTGGTTAAGAGGATCAAAGGCACAACAATCTTGGAGAAATCCTGGATGAATCTCCTGTTAGATTAGCTGTCTAAGCCCATAACTATTATTGGTATGTACTTGACGCGATAGTAACATGGTCCTTTTGGGTTGCATTCACCAAAGCAATTTGATAGGATGGATATTTGAGAAAGAGGTTATTTGTGATTTATTAATATATTATAAGAATAATATACTAATTGAGAAAACATATTATTTAAGTAGTATTGATCAAGAATTAATTTGGAATTAATTTAGTGATCAAAATAGACTAATTAAATTAACGGGGACTGATTAGGTAAATCAGTAATACATATAGTTTGGGCTAATGATCCATGTTGATTAGGATGGACTAATTCTATGTAGGAGTCCATGAAGATTTGGTTGGTTTATCATATGGATTATTGGATTAAAAGCCCAAAGAAGTGAATTAGGGTTTACAAGTTGAAACACTAGGAATTCCATACTATAAATGTAACCCCTAGCACCACCAAAATGCACCCTAAGAGTTCCAAGAAGAACCCTTGCCGTTTTGTGTGGTTCTAGCCTCTCTCTCATTATCCTCCATTTGTTCATGGTATTTTGTGACTCCATTAGAGGTATCACACTTGAGGTACTAAGCTCTTGAAAGGCCAAGGACTACAAGCTACAATAAAAGGTATCCATCTAACTTTGTTTTTTATGTTGTATATCTCAAATTTCATGCTAGTTAGGGTATATGCTTTGGAAAATGAAATTGCATGTGTAACTTGAGAAAACTTAGATCCAAATCATTTAGGGTTGTATGTGCACCATAGGGATGTTATCGTGCTCAAAAACCATCAGTGGTATCAGAGTCTAGGGTGTTTTCTGTTATATTGATGCATTGGTTAAATTTTCAAAGATGAAAAAGTCTCATTTCTGGCCTCTGACTGATGGACTCGACGAGTTCACTTACAGACTGACAACTCGACGAGTCCAGTTCATGCACTCGACGAGTAGGATCTTCTATTTGCATATTTTTGGGTTTTTTTGGCCAGAATTGGATTAGGATCATTACCTTAAACTGGTTTGTATCATAAAATCTGATTTTTCTGATATGGTAGTGATTATTCTCATCCAATTTAAATATAAATTCTCAAATTGTAAGATAATTACTAGATTATATGATAAACTAATTATTTGTATTATTTGAATTGAAATTATCTTGCTATATGAGTTGTATTAGGTCAAATTGGTAAAAGATAAAATGATTATTTTAAAATTTGATCTAAATGGTTTTGAGGAGTTACAAAACTTGTCATCAAGTTTTGGAATTCAAAAGGTTTTGAAAAGTTACAAAACTTGTCATATAGTTTTGGAATTCAAAAGGTTTTAAAGAGTTACAAAATTTCCCTCAAGTTTTGGAATTTGAAAAGTCTCTTTTGTGAAACATTAAATTCTAAAACCCTAGTGTTTTAAATGTTTAAAATACATCCTTTTGGTTTCATAATTTAAATTTATAATTAAAAGTTATAATTTTTAGAAATTTAAATGGACACAACTATAAGGAATAATTATGGCTTTATTAATAATTAATTAAAACATTAATTAAGAGAGTATTATTAAATCTATAATAACATGGTTTAAGTTTAATTAAATTCAGAGTATAATTTATTAATAGATTAAACCACCAAGTATTTTAAAAGTTTAAAATACACCTTTATACTATTATATAATTAAAAGTTTAACTTAAATATATGTATAAATAAAGTCAGTCTTACCGTTAGTAGGTCTCATTCACGAAGCTGGTCTATAAGGGGGTATAAGGAAATTGCCTATAAAATGGCGATTAAATGGGTGTCCACTCTCACCCACCGCTTCCTTGACCAGTGGAGGGCGTTAGACGAACGGGTAAGATAGGACATTAATTCTCATTAATAATTACAATGAAAATACAAGTAACTAAATGTTTTATAAATTCTCAATCTTAGTTACTTTAGGAAAAATGTGAATTTGATGCTAACTCATGAAATTGCACATTACACCTTATTGGTCATTAGTGGAGCGTGTGTGGTTAACCGGCACACTAATATGGGACTAATGAAGGATGGCAATGGGTAGCTCGTAGTTTGTCATAGATCAATGGAGCGTGTGTGCCTAACCGACACATTGATTCGGTGATAAATGACTTCGAGAGTACCAAGCTAATTTGCATGGTTATTCACTCCTTGTTTGTGATTCTCGGTATCCGAGTCACAAACTTTAAGGTTATAATTGAGATTAAACATGTCATTGAAAGGTTCAATGAATCTCAAAAAATCTAGGAATTTCATTTCATTTAAAACCTAATGTTCATTTTCATTTTTCATGGTGGAAATTGGTAAATCGTCATTTACCTACCTTCAAATATTTTGCAATTGGATTACAAAATCCCTCTTCCGAATTGCAGAATATTATGTTGGGTCCTAGCCTTAATATTTCATTTGGGTGTCATATCAAGGGTTGAATCAACTAACTTGAATTTATCCCTTGTAGATGTCTAATTCTAACAACTATGGTTTTCCCGAATCTTTTGGAAAAAGCTTTCCTCATGAAGATGATATTCCACGTAACGATCGAGGTGAAAGATAAATCCCTTTTTCGTGCGTCGGTGGAACTTCTCTTCCTCCACCTCCTCCAATTATTCTCCCTAACCCACGGCTTCATCGACTTGAAAATTTCATGGTAACTCAAGCCCTAGTGGAAAGAAAACACGAAGATGGAAAGTCTATATGTGCTCATGTCTTGAAGATGAAGTTGCATATTGATAGGCTGGGAATGTTGGGTGTCGTTTTCCCAAGGAAGCTAGTTGTTGACTTGGTTCTACAGTTACTTCCCGAGTCATATAGTCAATTTGTTAAAGACTACTATATGACAGATCACGACATGAGCCTCATAGATCTAACATATTTGTGAATTGCTGTTGAATCAGCAATGATTTAGCGTACTGGCCAAACAAATTTGATTGGAATATCTACTTCCCAAACTTCCATGGATATTGACAACGGCAACATTGGAAGTCCAGAAAAGTTTTCTCTTCCCAATGGAAAGGGATCGGCCAAGGTCAAACCGTTTGACCGGATGGTAAAGAGAAAGGCTAAGTCTGAGATTGTCCCGTGTGCCATTCCGAAAGAGTCTGTTTGTTTCTATTGCCAAGAGAAGGGGCATTAGATGTGAAGCTGTCATACGTACCTGAAAGACCACAAGGATGGTAAAGTCAAAGTGTATGACTCTGGTTCAGGTAAGTCCACTATCTAACTCTATTAAGTTCCTATTTGAAGATTCTTAATACATGATGTGATAAGATTGCATTTTGATGGTTTTGTAGGATCGAGAAAAAGAAAGGAAGCTTAAAGGAAAAGTAAGTTGAGTTTGATCACGAAGAGATGGATTTCGATCGCATGGTTCAATGATCAGATTTTTGAGTTGCTGCTTAGAAGTTATGATAAATTGCTTAGGAATATTTAGAAACATAGTTTTCATTTGAATTTGCATTGTAAGGACAAGTTTTCCGCAATTTTATAAATAAAGAAAATATTGATTTTGTTTTATTTTATCCTTACAATGTTAATTGGCGTTTATATATTGTTAGAAATATCGGAAATGAATTTAATTGTATCGTTTGTGGTAATGTCATAATTTACTAAATAAGGAAGGATTCTCACCACCCATGTTTCAATTGGACAGAAACTTGGAATCATGCGAATTGTATTGTGTGATGAATGAAAATCTTCATCTTTGGGAAATTAAGACTAAGTCATTGTTCACATATAGATGTGAGTCAAGTGAAGGACTAGGGGATATAGTACACATTGTTGTGCACTGGTAAGATCCACCACAAAGAACGATAAAACTATTTGTTATGATTTAATAAAAGTTAAGTAAATATGGTTATACTTACAAGATTAAGTATAATTCTAATACCTTGAAAAGTTTCAAAGTATAGAGAATGAATAAGAAGAATCAATTAGGTAGACAGATAAAAGTTTCTGCAATCTGAAAGGAAAGGAGAGTACTTCAGTATCGTGTTTTATGATCATCCTTATGATTATGAAACCATAACACAATTGATCCTCTAAGGACACCTTAGTGTATTTATTTGACTAAGAAGAGGAATCGGGAATTGTTGAAATGGTTAAATCAAGAAGGTGAGTCATACTTCATTCAAAAATCAAGTCCTAGAGTCATACTCCAAGATTGTACCTTGAGTGACATTTTTTAAGTAGGTTTATAAACACATCATGAAATGTGGAGTAGAAAATCTTTTCTTACTCTTGCGCATTTGAAATTGGTAGTTGTGATGTTTTGGATAAAACAAAGACCAACTAAGACCAATTATATGAAGTGTCATTCTTGATAAGAATCCGCACTAACTCTTGGATATTTGTTTTTCAAGGAGTGGTTCTTGACAGAGAATCTTATATGTCAAGAGGTCAGTGGGAGTGTTAATGATCTTGAATAGCTTCAAGAACTAATCAAGAATAAATCTATTGTTAATCACTAGCAGACGACTTGAGGTTTGTAACCTATCGTGTTGACATATTCTTGTTTCTATGCCCGTTCCAATTAAGTTAACCATGCATGTGAGTCCTATGAGTTCTCATTTGAATGCGTAAGGAAAAGCACCTTGATTAACGAAAGTACATTGACCAGTATAGGTGAACTGCTCAACAACCTGGAAGACATGGTAGGCCCTTGTGCTACCATATGGCAAGAAATTAATATTGAACAAGTTCAGTCCATATGAGTTTGAATTTGTCATAGACCTTGTCTTATGATAATGGTTGGAAATGATAGATTCACATGGATAGGAACACATACACCATAAAATCTAAGTGACATAAGGTTTCTCTCCTTCATGAAAATAATTGTGAGGAAATGCTTTCAGTGATAGACTTTAAGGAGATAGCAGTTGTGTTAATTGCATTCTCAAATTCGATTATGATTACGACATCCCTCTTCATAGTTCGAATTGTGAGAAATGGATAATAGTTTGAACACTCGGGGCTTATTGCTATAAGTTTTGAAATAGTTTAGACACACATATGAGCTATTTAAGGAAATGTGTATGAGTTTGAGAAGCCTAGATAAAGTCTTATCGAAGCATCTTGTATCAGAAATCTGAACTTTGGTAAGAAAGTCAATAAGTATTGATTTCTAGAAGTCCAGCTGATTTCTAAATACATGTCAAAGCTAGTGAGAGCATAAGTGTTATGCTTATAAGTATATAATTATTATGATAGTGGGAGCACAATTATTACGTTAAGTGTTGCGAGTTAGTAATACTATTTATAGGAAACAAAGTTTTAATTTGCAAAGTTGCAGAGTTTGAAAAGTTGTTTTGCTATAGTAGGATTTAAGGGAGAGGAACTTATACTTCATTTCGAATCTAAAAATTTAGATTGAAATTTTAATGGAACTTAGTCATCAATATATATGAATGAAATGTTGAAATGTTTCAACGTTAAAAAGTCTATATATAAAAATATTATAGCAAGAGACTGGTCAAGTATCATGTCTTTATGTAAGACATTATGAATTGTATCCCATATGTTTCGGATATAGGATCGATTGCATATGCTATAATATTCGCATGTTCTGATTTTCCAAATGCCTAGGGCATTAAGAGGGAAAGAGGACCAGATCTGGATATGACTGAACTTATTAAACAACTGTCAAGGTCAATCTAAGGTTCGCTAAAGATTGGTCGCGTGTGGGCAGTTGGAAGTACAGTAATGGATGGACCATATTGACGTGATTCTGAATAGATAGGATTCTGTTAAGAATGGATAGTCATATGGCAATATGGAAATGTTTCCACAATGGGAGTTGGATATTAAGAATCTATGTGTAAGTTAGAAACTTTAATGCAAGAAGGATGTTCAAAGGAATGTACTTTGAATATGAGACTTCCTTTCCATGGAATTGTTTAGTGAATATTTTGTAATATCATTGTCCAAGTCTCTGTGACTTCAGTGCATTGACTTTACAAGAGAATCATTGCATTTAAGTTTAGACTCTAAAACACATTCTACAAGTGACAAGAATTTGGAATTCTCACACTTATAAGAAGGATTTAGAAATGTGAAATGAGGGTCATCGGAAATGTTTCAATTCAATATGTTTCACAAAGCTAGGACCATAGATAAACATAGTGTGCATGCTTGGAGCATGGGATAACTATTGTTTTAATTCAAGTATTAAGTTGATTAGTCGAAACATTATACAATGAATAACATGTAATCTATATGGTGATTAAATAATAAGTGTTTTATTTATATTCAAAAGTTTTGAGACCATATTAGATTAGATTTTTCTCGTGTTTCACTTCACATGTTTTTACTTCCCGAATAATATGATTATTCAAACATCCACAATCAACCATACTTTGGAAGTAAGTAATGAGGTAAGACTGTCATGGATCCGTCTGTAGATTGTCTAAGTGTTTAGACATAGCACAAGTTTGTTGCAGTGTTCATGAGTACTCCTGTAATAAGATTTGAGTATTAGATTAAAGCCAAGCTCATATGAATCACTTCATGGATTTTATCACGAGTGATTGTGAGACGATAATATCTTATATTCTTTAAACGGAGACATATGAGTTGTTGTTTACAAGTCGGTTGCACATTGATAATGCGTAAACGCATCAGTAACTTGATGTTATAAAAGGTATTATTATGTGTGATTTGATGAGTAAATAGTACAAGCATATGATTCGAAGTTATCCGTTCCTTTTACCATAAATGGGATAAAAGCGATATCTGTGAGCCCCTCGATGATTTAGTGATGACACCCTAAGCACTTGGCCAAGCCTGGACTATTTTGATTTGTTGAATTAGTCGGTCGTCATAAATCGAAAATTGGGAAACAACAGATGGATAGAGATAATGATTATAATCCATGTCTCATGTCCATACAATATCTTTTAGAATGGAGAAATACATGATCCTTTATCTAAAGGACGCGTTACTAATAAGATCAGAGCTCGACAGCGGCTTTTGAGAGCTACGATTGCTAATCGGATTCTGAAGTCGTACTTGCAATAATAGTTATTAGACTTATCCAAGTGGTAGACTGTTGGATTAGGTGTCTAAGCCCATAACTATTATCGGTATGTACTTGACCCGATAGTAGCATGGTCCTTTTGGGTTGTATTCACTAGAGCAATTTGATAGGATGGATATTTGAGAAAGAGATTATTTGTGATTTATTAATATATTATAAGAATAATATATTAATTGAGAAATCATATTATTTAATTGGTATTGATCAAGAATTAATTTGGAATTAATTTAGTGATCAAAAGAGACTAATTAAATTAACGGGGAATGATTAGGTAAATCAGTAATACATACAGTTTGGGCTAATGATCCATGTTGATTAGGATGGACTAATTCTATGTGGGAGTCCATGAAGAGTTAGTCCAAAGGGCTTATCATATGGATTATTGGATTAAAAGCCCAAGGAAGTGATATAGGATTTACAAGTTGAAACCCTAGGAATTCCATACTATAAATGTAACCCCTAGCACCACCAAAATGCACCCTAAGAGTTCCAAGAAGAACCCTAGCCATTTTGTGTGCTTCTAGCCTCTCTCTCATTATCCTCCATTTGTTCATGGTGTTTTGTGACTCCATTAGAGGTATCACACTTGAGGTACTAAGCTCTTGAAAGGCCAAGGACTGCAAGCTACAATAAAAGGTATCCATCTAACTTTGTTTTATATGTTGTATATCTCAAATTGCATGCTAGTTAGGGTATATGCTTTGGAAAATGAAATTGCATGTGTAACTTGAGAAAACTTAGATCCAAAGAATTTAGGGTTGTATGTGCACCATATGGAGGTTATAGTGCTCAAAACCCATCATCTCTGATAACAGCCCGCCAGACCCAAGAAGCTTCGGATCTCGGATGTATTCTTCGGCACTTCCCACCGGATCACTACCTCAACCTTGGCTGGATCAACCAAAATGCCCTCTTGGTTGATTATGTGCGCCAAAAACTATACCTCCCGCAGCCAGAAATCACACTTGGAGAACTTGGCATACATCCTCTCCGCCCTCAGGGTCTCCAATACCTCCCTCAGATGCTGCTCATGCTGCTCCTTGTTCTTAGAGTAGACCATCATATCATCAATAAAAACAATCACCGACCTATCCAGCATCAGTCTACACACTCTGTTCATGAGATCAATGAACGATGTTGGGGCATTGGTGAGCCCGAATGGCATCAGCACCAACTCATAGTGCCCATACCGAGTCCCGAAAGCTGTCTTCGATATATCCTCATCCCGAATCCTCATCTGATGGTATCCCGACCGAAAATCAATCTTCGAAAACCAAGACGCACCCTGCAGTTGATCGAACAAATCATCGATCCTCGGTAACGGATAACGGTTCTTCACCGTTAGTTTGTCCAGCTCTCGATAATCAATGCACATCCTATGTGATCCATCCTTATTTTTCACGAACAGGATCGGAGATCCCCACGGGGAACTTCGCGGACGGATAAACCCTCGGTCTAGCAGCTCCTGAAGCCACGTAGATAGCTCCCACATCTCCGACGGTGCTAGCAGGTACGGTGCCTTCGCTATCAGAGTGGCACCCGACACTAAATCAATACGAAACTCCACTTGCCTCTCCGGAGGAACTCCTGGTAACCCCTCGGGAAAGACATCCCAAAACTCCTGTAAAATCGGCACACTGCCCACATCTATTGTAGTCTCAACCCTCGTATCCGAGATATAAGCCACAAATCTCGTACATCCCTGATGCAGAAATATGCTAGCCCTCGCAGCTGAACGGAGGGTTGGCCCCTACAAGGCCCTCTCACCGTGAATAACCAATTCTCCCCCACTTGGGGTTCGAACCCTCACCAACTGGCACTCGCAATCGATCATGGCCCCATTCGCCCCCAACCAATCCATCCCGACAATCACCTTCAGCCCTCTCAACGGTATCGGGACTATATCAACATGAAACCTCTCCCCAAGCACATTCAAGAAACAGTCCTGATACACCCTCACAGCACTCACAGTGCGGTCATCCGCAATCTCCACCTCGAGCGGGGAATCCAAAATTATCCTGAAACTTCTTGCTAAGCACAAGAGACACAAATGATCGGGTAGCTCCCGAATCGAACAAAACATGAGCTGACATACCATTGACCAAAAAGGTCCCTATACATAAGTTCAATGTACACATAAGCAATGCAAATAAATATAGAGTAGAGAAGAATAAGCACGCACCAGAGCCTCCTCGGTAGACAACTGAAATGCATGGCTCTTCACCGCTGGAGCATCTGCCTTAGCAGGGCGGCCATCAGTAATCCTCATCGTGGCGGTCGCAGGCGCCGCCACTGATCCGCCCCCTCCCTGCAACCTCGGAAAATTGGCCTTTTTATGGCCAGTCTGGTTGTTGTGGAAACATATCAGGCCCTTCTTGGGGCAGTCCCTGCTCAAGTGACCCGGCTGGCCACATGCGTCACATCCTGAGCCTGCTATCCGACAAGCCCCACTGTGCGGTTTATCGCACCTGGCACACCGGCCCTGGCCCTGCTCGCCCCTACTGGAAGTATCTGAGGTCTTAGGATTTTTTTGCCTGACCTACCGCTGCATGTGCCTGCTCCGGCTTCCGCTTAGTGCGGAAGTCCAGCTCCATCTCCTGCTCACGGGCCTTCTCCACTATCTCATTCTGGGTCTTGCACCCTGTGAAGCATACAAACTCCCGGATACCATCCCTCAACATGGAATGATATCTCGTCCTCTGCATGTCCTCATCGGTAGCATACTGTGGGATCAACAATGCTCGCTCCCGAAACTTGGAGGTGATCTCTGCCACATTCTTGGTGGTCTGTTGGAGCTCCTAAAACTCCCTCACCAACCGTTACACCTCAATAGCCGGTGCAAACTCCAAATCAAATCGCCGAACAAACTTGACCCATGTCATCTCAGCCACACCGGCTGATCCCACCTGGCTAGTGATGGGTTTTGAGCATTCTAACACTTGCTAAGTGTACATGCAACCCTAATAACCTTGAATCTATGTTTTCTCTATATACATGCAAATTTCTTTTTCAAGGTTATTTCCTAACTAGCATGGCATGGGGATTACATAGAACATAAAACTAGTAGAAATACATACCTCGTTGTTGCTTGGATTCCTTCAAGACTTTGTGAGCCTAGCACCCCAAATGTTGTGCCTCAAATGCTTCACACAACACCACAAGACTTGGAATAACTTGAGAGAATGTCACTTAGCCTCAAAATCGGTTATGCCCTCTCTAGTAACACTAGGTCATGATTTTGCTAGCCATAGGGTTCCTTTTATAGTGTTGTCACAATTAGGGTTTACACATGAATGCCCTTAATTGTCATGACTCTTGATTTCTCATGACCCATGGGTTTGTAACTCCCATGGACTATCCATGGAGCTCCATATGGTTATAACCAAACCCATAAACCATGGATCATTAATCCACCATAAAAGAATTGATGATTGTCATAATCAACCCTATATATTTAATTAGTCTCACTTTGATCACCAAATTAATACTAGATTAATACTTGATCAATACTAATTAAATAATACTATTATTAATATATTAGAACTTATAATATATTAATAATCATAAGTGCCTTATTCTCTCATCTAGTCTATCCAAGTATTGCAATGCCATGCAACCCAAATGGACCATGCCGGGTCGGGTCAAGTACATACCAAATAAAGTTATGGACTTAGACACTATATCCAACAGTCTCCCACTTGGATAAGTCTAATAACTATATTTGCAAATATGACTTCAAAATCCGACTAGCAATCGTAGCTCTTTCAAAGTCTCTCGGAACTGAGATGATGATGATACGCCATTTAAGATAAGTGACCATATAATCCTCTGTTCTCATGATATCAGCCGGACAAACACATGGAACATGGTCTTACTTATTGTCCAGCATTTGTTTCTCGATCTCTGATTTGTTTCGACATAGAACTAAATTGAACACATCAATTAGGTTCTGACCGGGCCCGGTACATAAGTCAAAACCAAATCATCGAGGGGCCCAGATATCGCTTCTATTTCTAGAAGGAACAGATAAACTTCGACTGATATGCTTGTACTAACTACTTGTTGAATTATTCACAAAGGCACGTTTTATGACATCGAGTTATCAATGCGTTTTCGTGCAATCAATGAATAACCAACTCATAGTCAACAACTCATATCTCTAGGTTTGAAGATTTATATGATATTACCGTCTCACGATCACTCGAGATAAATTCCATGAAGTGATGCAAGTGAGCGTGGGTTGGATCCAATACTCAGCCCTTATGAGTACTCATGAATGTTGTAGCAACCATTGCATTGTCCAAAGCACTTTTAGACAAATCATACAAGCCAAATTCATGACAGTCTTAAATCAATACTTACTTCCAAAGTTTGACTGACTGTGGATGGTTTGAATAATAACATAATTATTCTGGAAGTAAAAACATGCAAAATTGAAACATAGTAAACAATCAACACAAGATAGTAACACCTTACTCATAAATAAATAACAACTTTTATTTATCATCAAATGTCAATTACATTTTACAAGTTTCAGGAATTTAATTATTGAAACTAATATCATCCTTCAGCCCAATGCGCCTCGCATGCTGTAAATGCTTAACCCTGCTCAGTCCCTTCATGAGGGGATCTGCCGGGTTCTCATCTGATGATACCCTCTTAGCCACAAGGAGTCCTTCTTCTATTCGATGTCTGATGAAATGGTATTTTCTGTCAATGTGCCTAGATCTCCCGTGATCTCTCGGTTCCTTAGCCAAAGCAACCGCACTTTCATTGTCACAGAAAATTTCCATTGGCTCCTTTATAGCTGGTACAACTCCAAGGTCTCCGATGAAGTTCTTTAGCCATATCGCCTCCTTAGCTGCTTCACTTGCTGCTATGTACTCTGATTCACAAGTAGAATCAGCTACTGTCTCCTGCTTGGAACTTTTCCAAGTAATTGCCCCTCCATTTAGGATAAAGACCCAGCCTGACTGAGAGCGGAAATTATCCCTATCAGTCTGGAAGCTAGCATCGCTATATCCTTCCACTCTCAAGTCATCACTGCCTCCGAGGGTAAGGACCCAATCCTTAGTCCTCCGCAGATACTTGAGAATGTTCTTTACCGCTGTCCAGTGTGCCTTGCCAGGTTTCCCTGGATATCTACTGACCATGCTCAAAGCAAAGGCCACATCAGGGCGAGTACAAGTCATAGCATACATGATCGAGCCCACAGCGGAAGCATATGGTATATCACTCATCTCAGCTATCTCAGCCTCTGTACTCGGACTCTGAGTCTTACTCAGCTTGGCATTACTTTGGATTGGTAATTCTCCTTTCTTGGAATCTTGCATGTTGAACCTCTTCAGCACCTTATCCATGTAAGTACTTTGACTAAGTCCAATTAGTCTCTTACTCCTATCTCTCAATATCCTTATCCCTAGGATATAGGCAGCTTCTCCAAGGTCCTTCATAGCGAAACACTTCCCAAGCCAGGATTTAACCTCCTGCAAGGTTGGGACGTCGTTTCCTATGAGAAGTATGTCATCCACATACAACACCAAGAAGCTAACTATGCTCCCACTAGCCCTGACATACACACAAGACTCATCCTCACTCCTAGAAAAGCCAAACTCTTTGACTTTCTCATCAAAGCAAAGATTCCATCTGCGAGATGCTTGTTTCAATCCATAAATGGATTTATCAAGCTTACACACTCTATTAGGGTATCTTGTATCGACAAAACCCTCTGGTTGAGCCATGTAAACATCCTCAGCCAACTTTCCATTAAGGAAAGCGGTTTTGACATCCATTTGCCATATTTCATAATCATGAAATGCAGCTATGGCTAACAATACTCTAATAGACTTAATCTTAGCTACTGGTGAGAAGGTCTCATCATAGTCAACTCCCGGAGTTTGAGTAAAGCCCTTCGCAACCAGTCGCGCTTTGTAAGTATGTACCTTCCCATCCATGTCGGTCTTCTTCTTGAAGATCCATTTGCACCCAACTGTCTTACGACCTGGTACATTGTCAACCAAGTTCCAAACTTGATTGTCATACATGGACTGAATCTCGTTGTCCATAGCCTCCTTCCATTTAGCAGACTCAGGGCCTGCCATGGCTTCCCTATAATTATTAGGTTCATCCAAATCTATTAGTGTACTATCACTAATAAATGTATCACCTTCAGTGGTGATGTGATAACCATAATAAAAATCAGGTGTGTTTCTCACCCTAGTGGAACGTCTTGGAGGTACAGACTCATCTATCGGATCAACAGGAGTTTCCTCCTCAGGTTGGTTGATAGCATTTGAGGTTCCTTCACCTCTTGACTCTTGAAGCTCTTCAAGGTCAATTTGCCTCCCACTGTCCCCTTGGCTTATGAATTCTCTCTCACGAAAGACTCCTCTTCTTGCTACAAAAACGACATTATCACTGGGTCTGTAGAAGAGGTAACCAAAGGATCTCTGTGGGTAGCCGATGAAAATACACCTCTCACTTCGAGGTTCAAGCTTATCATGAGTCTCACGCCTCACGAAAGCTTCACAACCCCAAATTTTGATGTGGTCCAAATTGGGAACTTTCCCAGTCCACATCTCGTGAGGTGTTTTGGCAACCTTTTTAGTAGGGACTAGATTAAGGATATGGGCGGCAGTCTCTAAGGCATACCCCCAGAAAGAGATTGGTAACGAAGCTCGACTCATCATGGAACGAACCATATCCAGCAAGGTTCGATTGCGCCTCTCAGCTACACCATTCAACTGTGGTGTTCTGGGAGATGTCAATTGTGAGACAATCCCACATTCCTTAAGATAGTCAAGGAACTCAATGCTAAGATACTCTCCTCCCCGATCGGATCGGAGCATCTTGATGTTCCTGCCCAATTGATTCTCCACTTCCTGCTTAAACTCTTTGAACTTTTCAAAGGTTTCTGACTTATGCTTGATTAAGTAAATATATCCATATCTACTGTAATCATCAGTAAAAGTCACATAATAGCGATTAGCATCCCTTGTAGCAACTCTGAAGGGCCCACACACATCCGTGTGTACAAGGTCCAACAAACCTTCACCCCTATCACAAGTACCTGTGAAGGGTGACTTTGTCATTTTTCCAAGTAAACAAGACTCGCAACTATCATCTGACTTGAGGTCAAATGATTCCAAGACTCCAGCCTTTTGGAGTTGGCCTATGCGCTTCTTGTTAACATGTCCAAGACGACAATGCCACAAGGATGCTTTATCCAAGCTATCTGAAGAATCAATATACAACACATTATTTCCTAGATTGTCTACAACATTCACAGCTTCATATACACCATCACAAGGTAATGCTTTAAAGTAGAATACATCATTGTAATAAACATTAATAGCACCATTTTTATTATCAAATGAAAATGAAAAACCTTGTTTGTACAAGCCATGAAAAGAAATAATATTTCTCGCCATTTCGGGCGAGTAACAACACTTATTCAAATCTAACATTAACCCATTATTAAGCAATAAAGAATAAACTCCTATCTTGGTAACAGGTGATGGTTTCCTGTTGCCCATGACTAAGTTTATCCTCCCGTGCTCCACTTGCTCACTTCTTCTTAGTGCCTGCAAATCAGTACAAATGTGAATACCACAACCTGTATCAAGCACCCAAGAATTAGCATTAGATGAGTTATTAGACAATATTGTGTAAATACCTGCATGGGTGGGTTTAACCTTCCCATCCTTTACATCTTGCAGATATTTAGGGCAGCTTCGCTTAAAGTGTCCCTTATCCTGGCAATAGAAGCACTGTGCTTCCTTTGGGTTTGAAGAAGGAGTAATGGGACCTTTCTTTGTCCCACTTGAAGAGGAACCATCAAGAGTCTTACCCTTTGTACCCTTCGAAGGGCTTTTCCTCTTCTTACCCTTTCCCTGCCCAATAGCCAGAACAGGGGCTATTGAAGGAGTAGAAGTAGCAACCGCTTTACCCTTAAGGCCATTTTCAGCTGTCCTTAAGAGTCCTTGAAGTTTGCTAAGTGTGACTTCCTCCTTGTTCATATGATAAGTCATACGAAACTGATCATAACTTGGAGGTAAGGAATGGAGAATGATGTCAATCGCCATTTCCTCAGGAAAGTCAACATTTAGCTTCAGCAACCGGTCAACGAACCTTTGCATCTTCTGCAAGTGACCGGTGATGGGTTCACCATCCTTCATCCTTGCGGTTATCATGGAGGAGATGATTTCATACCTCTCCTGACGCGTGCTCTGATGGTACCTTTCCATCAGATCCAGGTGCATCTCATAGGGGTAGAAATCTTCATAGGATTTTTGAAGTTCAGGATTCATGGTGGCCATCATGATGCATGCTACTTTAGTAACATCCTTTTCATGTGCAACAAACTCCGCAAACTCTTCAGGAGTAGCAGTGGCTTCACTCACAACCTTAAGCTCCCTATCGAGGACATATTCTTTGTCCTCATAGCGGGTAATCATTCTGATGTTTCTGATCCACTCATTGAAATTGGATCCATCAAAGATGACCTTACCACCCAAGTTCATAAGGGAAAAGGAGCCTGTTGGGTTTGAGCCAGAAGCATTGTTGGAAGACATCTGAAAGGAAAGAAAGACAAGTTTCATTAGATTAGGAATCCTTAATAATTCACCCAAATGAAATATTAAGGCTAGGATCCAACAAACTATTTATAGTTGGAAGAGGGATGCCGTAATCCATACTATAAAATATTTGAAGGTAGGTAAATGACGATTTACCAATTTCCACCATAAGAACGAAATATTTTATTATTAGGTTTTATTGGTTTTGAAACTCCTAGATCTTTTGAGATACATTGAACTTTTCAATGGCATGTTTGAATCTCGATTGTGCCCTCTCAAGTTTGTGACTGGGATGCCGAGGATCACAAACAAGGTGTGAATAACCATACAAATTGACTTGGTACCCTCAACAATATTACCTAATCGATGTGCCGGTTAACCACACACGCTCCACCGATCTATAATAAAGTCAAGTTACCCTTTGCCACTCTTACTAGTCCATGTTAGTGTGCCGGTTAACCACACACGCTCCACTAACGACTTGGTAAGGTACAAAGTGTAATTTTATGGGCTAGCACCAATTTCACATTTTCCTAAAGTAACTAAGATTGGGAATTTATAATGTATAGTTACTTTATAATTCAATATACTTTAACGAGTATTTAAAGTCGTATCCTACCCGTTCGGCTAACGACCCTTCACCGATCAAGGAAGCGGTGGGTGAGAGTGGACACCCATTAAGTCACCATTTTATAGGCAACAACCTTATACCCCCCTTATAGACCGGCTTCGTGAATGAGGCCTACTAACGGTAAGAATGACATATTCTTATACATATCTATATAATAAAATTATAATAATAGTATAAGTGTTGATTTTTAAACTTTTTAAAAATCTAAGGTTTAATTTGGAATTAAAGTATTAAAGTGTAAGACTTTTCAAATTCCAAAACTTGAGGGCAAGATTTGAAACTATTCCAAGTCTCTTCAATTTGTAACTTATGAGTTTTAATGGTTCATAAAAATGAAGACTCTTCATTTTATGAAACTTCTTTAGTTCTTTAATCACAATTTAAAGAAGTGACTTTTGGTTATCCATAACTTGAGGACAAGTTATGGACACCATCATTGCCATTAAGATCATGAATTAAACATACATGGAGGTTACATATAATTGCTATGATCTTCTAAAAACTCATAAGAACACAAATTCATGTCAAGCAATTTCAAGAAATCATATAACTATATACAATACTTGAAAATTGATAAAAGCCATGTAAAATGGGTTAACATAATCATTATCATTTTGAAAAATAGATTTTACAAGTCCAAAACAGATTGGGATAATGATCTTAATCCATTTCTAGCAACAAAACTCGAAAAAACTGCCCAGCACGCTCCTACTCGCCGAGTGCATTATTCTACTCGGCGAGTAGAATGAATTTGTTCATGGACTCGGCGAGTCCTCCCCATGGACTCGGCGAGTCCAGTCGTCAGAGTGCAGAATTTTCGATTTTTTAAGCAGTTTTGCAACAAGTATACAGAAAACAATCCTAGGCTCTGACACCACTGATGGGTTTTGAGCATTCTAACACTTCCTAAGTGTACATGCAACCCTAATAACCTTGAATCTATGTTTTCTCTATATACATGTAAATTTCTTTTTCAAGGTTATTTCCTAACTAGCATGGCATGGGGATTACATAGAACATAAAACTAGTAGAAATACATACCTCGTTGTTGCTTGGATTCCTTCAAGACTTTGTGAGCCTAGCACCCCAAATGTTGTGCCTCAAATGCTTCACACAACACCACAAGACTTGGAATAACTTGAGAGAATGTCACTTAGCCTCAAAATCGGTTATGCCCTCTCTAGTAACACTAGGTCATGATTTTGCTAGCCATAGGGTTCCTTTTATAGTGTTGTCACAATTAGGGTTTACACATGAATGCCCTTAATTGTCATGACTCTTGATTTCTCATGACCCATGGGTTTGTAACTCCCATGGACTATCCATGGAGCTCCATATGGTTATAACCAAACCCACAAACCATGGATCATTAATCCACCATAAAAGAATTGATGATTGTCATAATCAACCCTATATATTTAATTAGTCTCACTTTGATCACCAAATTAATACTAGATTAATACTTGACCAATACTAATTAAATAATACTATTATTAATATATTAGAACTTATAATATATTAATAATCATAAGTGCCTTATTCTCTCATCTAGTCTATCCAAGTATTGCAATGCCATGCAACCCAAATGGACCATGTCGGGTCGGGTCAAGTACATACCAAATAAAGTTATGGACTTAGACACTATATCCAACAGCTAGTCACCTCACCCCACCAGTCTCGAGCACTGTCTCTCAGCATACATGAAGCAAAACCCACCTTCGCCACATCAGGGCAAGAACTCGTGCGCTGGGTGTTTTCTATATCCGCCACCCAGCGTCGGCTAATAATGGGGTCCCTGACCCCGAAAAACTCCGGCGCTCCGCATGCCTTGAACTCCCGGAACGAAGGAGTTCTGGCCCCAACCTAGCCCGTAGCAATCTCGGATCTGAATGACCTGAGCCTCTCCTCCATGATCTCCATCATACCCTCCTTGACCGTCCCAAAGATCACTGGGGTAGCGTCAAGGATGCCCTTTGTCACCTCGGCTGGAATGAGCTCGCGCAGCCTCTCATCAATGGGCTCAGTACCGCTGCCCGACCCGGATCCAGATCCCGATCCTGATCCTAATCCTGATCCTGATCCTGATCCCCCTGCTCCCAATCGTGTCACCACCATGCTGAACTGAAATGTCATAAATCATAATGATCAGGATATCTATATAGGGGATATTCCCACACCGGTCCTCCTTAGAGCTGTCAGATCTAACATTGGTTCGGGTACAGGTCATGTGCTTTCAGTGGTACGGGCCCAATACTACCCTCCACACCTACCTGTACCTTCCCCAAGCTCTACCTGATAACTCCAATTCATCCCAAAATAAATAATATCCCACAAACTACCGCATATCCCAAATCTCAGGCTATCCTAAGATTTGCTCTACCCACATCAATCAAACCAATCATAACAGGTTGCCTTTATGCATGCAAATTATTCACAGAAAAGGATCAAATATACTTTCAAATAAAAGATTCTACCCTAGGAACATGAAATAAGGCCAAATCAATCATTCTGAGGCTATAAGCTCCTAACCGTATACATCTTTAAAAGCATACACATAGCAAGATCCATACGATTATCATAGCTCAAATATCAGTATAACATGGCTAACATATTAGGGAACTACTAACTTGGCTCGCCAGATCACGCGCATTGCACTCTCCTCTTTTCCATTCCTTAAAAGTTTTAACTTTGATTTTACTTTTGAAAACAATTTTACCATTTCCTTAGTTTGAGTCACGACACACCCGAGAGTGTGTCTGAATACCTCAAACCAAGGCTCTGATACCAACTTGTAACAACCCAAATTTTCAAAAGAAAATTTTCATTTTTTATTAGCCAAAACATGTCTCCATAAACCATGAAATCCAAATAAAATTGTTTTCAAAATTCATATCAATTACAATTTTATTTCAAAACATCAGAGTGTCCCATAAAACGTCTGAGAGAGAGTGCATGTCGCGCCATCAAGCCTTGCCCTTTCCCTTGGGCTCAAATGTACCTGAAACAAATCCACAAACTGTAAGCTAATGCTTAGTGAGTCCCCCAGAGCATACCCCCACACACAATCCACATAACACATATCATATTAGCTATAAAAGCTGTATATTTCACATAAGCCATGCACACTAGCATATAAGGATGTCGTGGGCCCCTCTCAAGGTCTTATACCTACATGTCATGGGCTCCTCCCATGGTCTTCACCTAGGAATTCCACGGGCTCCCCTACATGGTCTTATGTCCAACTGCCACGGGCTCCCCCCGGGGTCTTCCATGCAATAACATAATAGTCAACTAGCATATCATATATCACAGAAGTATCTATCATACTACATAACTCATACATAAACATATATGGATGCCGTGAACTCCCTCAAGGGTCTTACTCCAATGTACCATTGGCTCCCCCACATGGTCTTATATCCGACTGCTACGGGCTCCCCCCGGGGTCTTCCATGCAAATATCATATAATCACTAGCATACCACTTAGCATATAGCTAACTATCATACCACGTATCTCTACTACGGCTAGTGTACCGCATATCATAAAATGGGTCGGCCTTGGTGTCGTAGACCCATTGGTATGGTGAGAAGACTAACCTCTTGAATGTTGAACTGACAAGCTAGGATCAGATATATCCCACCCGCTGCTCCAACTCAACTGCCTATAATCATCATGTGATTAACTTGTCACGATCCCGAAATATTATACATACCCTCGAAGTCAACCCTGGTCAAAGTCAATGTCAACAGTCCATGTTGACCTCAACTCGTCGAGTGCATCCAGCAACTCGTCGAGTTAGCTGCACAATTTGTCAACTCGCCGAGTTACCTTTGTAACTCGTCGAATTCTTCCTGAGTCCATTCCGCTGAATCCTGAGTCAACTCGCCGAGTCACCTTAGTGACTCGTCGAGTTCATCAAATGTCCCGAAAACTAAAGTCCATTCATACCAAAACCCTAATCCTTCACTACACTCAGTCAGAAACTCAAAACGAGCAAACCCTACCCCTACTCGTCGAGTCAACGAAGGGACTTGACGAGTTCTTTCAATCCCTTTTATGTTCAGCCCTTTTCAATTGGATCTAAGGTCCCAAACTTCAGATCTAACCTCCCCTAGTGTAGATACCATGTAAAGTTGCAAACTTTACGTGTATGCAAGGTCCTCCAAGGCTATAACATCAAAACTAGGCTTCCTACAAGGTTTTAGTGCATGGAAAGGGCATAAGCTGGATAAAAAGAACAACTTTATGTCATTGGGGACCTAGAGAGGTACAGATCTAGAGCCATATCCTTGTGATAAGTCCATATCCGAGTTTGACCCCATTTTGCACCCAAAAGTGACCATAACCTTCCATGAAATGAGATCTAAGAAAATAGAGAAAAAGGTGGTAACTTTTTACCTCTAAATGGATGCTCACAACCAGTAGATGTTGGATCCCAAGCCTTCTCCTCTCTTTAAGCTCCTCAACCTTCAAGTTTCCTTCTTCAAAGGCACAAGGGATCTCACACACACTCAAGGAAGCTCAAATATGCGGTTAGGGTTTCTTTATGGACTATAAGGACGATGATGGAGGCTACAAATGAGCCATAAGTCCTTTAAATAAGGTGCAAACCCCTGAAAACTAGGGTTTCTCTCTAGAGCGCCTACTCGTCGAGTCGAGGCCTTCCGACGAGTCGAGTAGAATCCAAATCCTGCGTCCTCATAATAGTCTCTACCCGACGAGTTGGAGCACCCCAACTCGCCGAGTTCATGCACAAAACCCTAGAACTTAGATAAATTAAATAATATCTGGAACAAGTGTTAGAGCTTTCCACTCTCTATCCTCACACCCCGGGTGCTCATCCACATACAAAATAAGTCGGGTTATTTGTGTATATTAGTTAAGGGCTTTATATTGAGATGCTATTCAATACCTAAGTATAAACGCTTAGCATACCCACACCACTATTACTGTTAATCCTCGGAGCGAGATACATAAGTATAGATCTATACGGGTTAACACCCCAACCTGCGGTTGCTAACTATAACCTCGACGGATCAATCGAAGCGGGTGATAAATATCTTTCTCTATAAATATCTTTCTCCACAACGTCCAATGAAGTGTTGTAAGTGGTACTTCGGTCACATAGCTTGGTAATAGGACTCACTATAAACATTAACTGGATCTCTTTCTCTCTCTCTCTCTCTCGAAACCATGGATTTGGTTTCTCTCTTTGCAAAACAGATATAAGCATAGTTTCACTTATGGAAAAACACCTTATGCTTTTCTCTAAAGGCTCTATACAAACTTAATTATAAGTATGGTTTAATTACAAGGAAAATACTTTTTGAATGTTTTAAAAATAATATTACTGCTCTATCAGAACACCTGTAACTCTCACCAACCTTGTGTTGACCCTCAAAACTACATGTATTCTTAGGAAATCACTGAACAAGCATTTCAGACAATGGAATAGTCATGGATTTCAAGCAACCTAGTTTTCTAGATTTTGTTATATCTTCCTGCTTGTTTAATCCACTTCATGTACCCTATTAGTATCTATAAGAACCTCGTATTTAAATTTCAATATGAAATACAACTAATGTTGTGTTATTGTTGTACTTGTGATATATATTAAATTGCTTGTGATTCATGAACTAAGTCACAAAGCCCAGCATGTTCCGCCGCCTCGGCCGGGGGTATGACAGATAGGTATCAGAGCTAAATTGGCTATAGAGGACTCGTATCCTCGAAAGAGGAAATACAACTATAGCTACAGGCTCCGAACAAAAGTATTATTATTAATTACCTTACTTCTCTACTACTTACGGGAGAGGTAACTGGTTGCACAAGGGATCTTACAAACCCACCATTTCAAATTGGTCTCACACTAATGTAGACCCTGATTGCACAAGGGATTGCCACAGCCTTAGCTGCATATGAGGCTGCCCAGAACGAAACTTCTGGGAACAGTAGAAATGGTGGAGGTATTCAAGTATCTAACATAAACAACCCTAGATCCTATTCATAAAATGATTTCTTAGCCTACAATCTTTCTTCGGTACGGAAGGATTCGTTGGTCTATCCTACTGGATAGAGTTGATGGAGGCAATGTTTCGCATCAGTTTTTGTACTGATGACTTCCAGGTTAAGTATGCTACTTGTACGCTAATGGATTTCGCCATGACCTGGTGGAATGGCTATACCAAGTCCATGGGAATCGATGCGGCATGTGCCATTTCTTGGGAAGCCCTGAAACAGAAGCTGATCGAGGAGTATTGTCCTCAACAGGAAATTTAGGCTCTAGAATGAGAATTGTGGAACCTTCCTATGAAAGGTTCGGAAGTGCCTGCTTACACCTCCCGATTTAACTACATCGCTAACCTCTGCCCAGGAATGGTAAACTGAAACACTAAAAGATTCAAAGGTATATATAGGGGCTAGCTCTGCCAGTTTAAGGTCGAGTTGTTGCACCTAGACCCACTACCTTTGATAGTGCTACACAATTGGCCTATCATATGACTGAACAATATCTTCGTCTACATACCACGAACCAAATAATAGAAAACAACCGGACGGAGGGTACAAAACATAAATACCAAGAGAAGTCTAAAGGGAACTTCAAACTCCTCAATCCCAAATCAGAACCTATGATTGTCTATGACGCAAATACAAACACTCCCACCCCATCCAAATCCAACACTGTCACTTTACCTCATTGTACCAAGTGCAATCTCCACCGTCTCGGAATTGTATGGATGCGGTCTGCAACAACTTTAACTCGAGAGGTCACATCGTTAGGTATTGTAGAAACACCCCAACAACTACAACCTCAACCACTGTTACAGGAGGAAGTCGTAACTGCTTCAATTGCAACCAACCGGGAAACTTCAAGAAATATTGTCCTAAACTGAAGAATCAGGGTGGCAAAGCAAGAGCATTGTGATTGTTGCTAGAGACGCTTTCCAGGACCCATGTATGGTTACTGGTATATTTCCTATAAACAATATTTATGTTTCTGTACTATTTGATTTTGGTGCTAGTAAAAGCTTTGTTTCCTAAAAGTTTAGAGGTATTATAACTCATAAATCATGCAAACTTAACAAATCTTACACGGTATAAGTAGCTAAGGTCCAGACAGAAAGCACTTTAGAAATACTCACCAATTGCCTTCTCACCCTGAATAACCACGTCTTTCATGTCGACCTAATTATTGGGGTGCAAAGTTTTCCATGTATGACTTTGTAATGTGTTGACTTTTGTAAAACCCACTTGCATGTGGTGCATTAGCCTTTTGACTCATGAGATAGAGAGTGAGAGAGAGACATGTAAACACCTCTATATAAGGTGGGTTTAGTCCACTTGTAAAGGTGTGCTTGAGAGCTGTAAAAGTTGAGTGTGTGAGCATGTGTTATTTATGTAGATGTAGATCTATGTCCTTTTTTGTAACACCATACATATTCAACACATCTCTTGAACACCCAAATCACCATGTTCATTGTGCAATCTTTAATTCCGCATGCCAAACCATGTTCTTTAGTCACTACAATTGGTATCAGAGCGGGTCTTCAAAGATGAACGTGATTTTTGAAGAACGATTCTCGGTTTGGCAACTTTTGTCACAATTGAAGCATTTTTGATAATGTGTTACGATTTCATGTGATTTGGGACATGATGAAATTGATTTCATATGAGTTCAAGTGAAGAAATTGTCAAATTTGATGTCTGATTTTGATGAACTTGTACAAAGAACACTTGAACATGATGAAGAACAGTTGGTTAAACACGTTTTTGATCTGAAATCTAGCATTAGATTCATCAATTTCTTGTTTGTTGATTATTGACTTCGAAAAGTCAAACCCATAAAAAGTCAAATTTGATTTTCTTGAGATGAATCATTGAATTAGTGGCTGAAATCCATAGATATAAGTTGTATTGAGGCTATGGAAGTCGAAATCAGGTTCAGTTTGGGATTTAATTTTGAAGTTGGATGGATCTTGTTCTTGATGACGAAAACTACGATGTCGATGGGTTCGTATGATTCAGTAACGGAATTGATTTTATGAAGGAATCGATCTTGTGTGATGACTGATTTTGGGTTTGATGATTAAAGTCCTAACATGATGTCGATGGTTTTTGGCTAACAACGATGGGCTTGTTAACAAAGCATTAGTTTTCAATAAACTCGACTGTTAACTGAACGAAAAGAACTAGGACTTGGATTCGTTGGTTTGGAAACGAAATAGGATGGGTTGTTCAGTGACGAGAAGATGATTTTGATCGTTAATGTACGAAGGGTTCTCGTATGGTCGTGAACTGGGAAAAAGTCGACTTTAATAAATTGATTGTCAATTTTAGTCGATATTGGGTTGTTGCTTGGTATTGACTGGAAAACAGAATGGTTGGATTGAATAACGAAGGGTTGGAACTTCGTCACTGTGGAACGAATGATTGAAAGCTTGCTAACGAAGAATGAAGGTTGTGAGATCGATTCAGAGACTAAATGATTAAGATGTCATTCAGAGGCTTCGAATGCCTTCGTTTTTGTTAACATGGGTTATAGTTTTGGTGTTTTGATTGAACGAAGGGGAGAGAGAAAATGGGAAAATGATTTCGTACGAAGGGTGATGAAGTTTCGTATGAAGGGGAGAGAGAAAAAGTTTCGTACGTTGAAAGGAAATTGGGAAGATGAAATTTCATACGAAGGGCGGAGATGAAGTTTCATACGAAGGGTGCTGTGATTTCGTATGAATTGGGGAAGAAGAAAGCAAAGTTTCGTAAATGGTCCTTAAAGTTTCGTTAGTTTAACATCTTTTTCAACTCTTCGTATGATTGGGACAACATTTCGTATGGTTTGAAGAAAAGTGCAGAAGTTTCGAAAGCAGCCCCTGAAGTTTCGAAAATTTGGTGGTTCATACCCAAATTCGAAAAAGGACTGTTTTTGCTGAGAATTTGAAGAAAATGCAGTTCAGGCCCTTGCAGTTTATCCAAATTGACGCTTTCTACCCAGCTTTGGAAAAGGGGGAGAATTTTGCATTTTTGGCTGTTTTGGGCGCACCAGGTCACTGCAAAATTTTGAAATTGACAATTTCTACCCATTTTTGAGAAATTTTGTCAAAGGCGGTCCGTGAACGAAGCTAAAAATTGAAGATTTTTTGGATTTTCCGGATTGAAGCACAAAGTTTATGCCACATGTTAAGGGGGAGTTTTGACACGAAAAATTCCGAATAGAGCACGTTCTCTTTCCTTGAAGGTTTTATAATCAAATTTCGATTATAAAAAGGGGGAGAAATTTATATGGAAATTCGAACTTGAATTTTTCATATTACGCGGATTTGAAGACCGAAGTGACCTTGAGTTTTTGAAGTACATGAAATGATGCAATTGGAAGTTTGGAAGTGATTTCGTTTCGAAATGGGTTTGGTTTTATTGAAGATTTTTGGGGTGTGTTTTTATGCTCAACTTTTGGGTGATTATTTGGAGTTTGAGAAGCTCTTGATCATTCATTAATACTTGGTTTGTATGGTCTCACATCCTAGAGCCCAAATTGAAGAATCATGGAAGAATTGAAGATTGAATTTCATTTTGATATGTGTCACCCTTGAGGCTCGGATCGCGTAGTTGCTCGATTTTGGAAGAATTGAAGTGGGTCATCCATTCCTAACTTTAAGCGGGAGAATGTTGGGGTGCAAAGTTTTCCATGTATGACTTTGTAATGTGTTGACTTTTGTAAAACCCACTTGCATGTGGTTCACTAGCCTTTTGGCTTATGAGATAGAGAGTGAGAGAGAGACATGTAAATACCTCTATATAAGGTGGGTTTAGTCCACTTGTAGAGGTGTGCTTGAGAGGTGTAAAAGTTGAGTGTGTGAGCGTGTGTTATTTATGTAGATGTAGATCTATGTCCCTTTTTGTAACACCATACATATTCAATACATCTCTTGAACACCCAAATCACCATGTTCATTATGCAATCTTTAATTCCGCATGCCAAATAATGTTCTTTAGTCACTACAATTGGTATCAGAGCGGGTCTTCAAAGATGAACGTGATTTTTGAAGAACGATTCTCGGTTTGGCAACTTTTGTCACTTCATCACAATTGATGAAGTGATGAATCGAGAATGTAACAACTCAGAGTAACCAAAACGTATTTCGAACACACGATGTAAATATGATCTGGTTTCAGCTCTATTATGCTTTCAATTCTTACAGAGAGAAAATAGACAAGTTCGTATAAAGACTCTTATCTTACTCTAAGTAATGTCCCTATTTATAGGAAACATGAAAGCATACAAAAAATTACAATGACTAAACATCTAAGCTTCGTTACAAAAATGCCTTGTAAAATAACATTAAGACTTCGACATATTACAACAGGTCTTCGACTCTTACAATCTCCCCCTTTGTAATAAAGTCGACCTACTTTAGTTCGTAAGAATCTGTATGGCATACAGCATCACCCTTCGAATTTCCGTGTACCAAGAAATAATCTTCTTCAGCTCCTTCTTATCCCCAAAATTGTTTTTTGAACAGTTATTCATACTAACAATAAAGTTCGTATACTGGGACGTAGTGTACCTCTCTACTTCGTATTCCTGGAACAAAAATCTCTTGGCCTTCCCATTTTTATCTTTCCCTGCGAAGACCAATCCAAATGGCTTCAAGTATATCTCCCCATCTGCATACTTTTTTAACTCCACTTGAGACTTCGTTGGTTCCATGGGAGCTTTTACTTCCAACCCCTTCGCATTTGCTAACTCCACATCATTTAGTGCCAATCATTCATAATAGTTGTCTATGAATATCTTGATGTGAGCAATCCCAAGACGAAAAACTTCTGGATCAGTTTCTCGAAGATACGAAGCATCTTTATCTTTCAAAAGCAATGCAACTTGTATAAGATCATACAAGTTCATCAAAGGAAAATCAGCCACAGAGAAATCACACATCTGACCATTCGCCCTTGTAACATAGTAACGAAAATTTTGCATCATGTTCTCAAACATAATATCCTTCTTAATACTGATCACCTTCTTTATCTTCACAAGTGACCATATTTCCTCTGGAGCTTTCCCAAGAACAGCATGAAACCTGAGTTTCATATATGTGTAGTCATCATCATTATCAAACTTCTCAGTAATTTTGTATTGACCCATGATGAACATCGTCTCATTCACAGGGAAATCCAGCTGGTTCATGTCTGAATTAGCAACAGCATAGATTTGCTTCGGCTTCTTCTCAAAAGCATACATATGATTATATGCAACTTTTGCTTCGATTGTTTCATAGTTGTAATGCTTTCTTGGATCACCCTTGTTCATTCCAGGTGGATCATTTGCACGAAGACTCAAAATACTTTGAACCACTCTTAATTTCTCCAACTCAGCTTCAGCTTCAGCTTTCTTCTCCTCTTTCGATTTTTCAATGACAATTGTTTTCCCTTTGTCTTTGAGAGAAGAGTTATCAACAACTTCTTTTGGCTTCGAACCACTACCACCTTCAACAGAAGAACCAATCACAATTCCTTTAGAAATTGCCCTTGTAATTGGTATCGTGGTAACAATCGTTGAAATAACTGGCCCAGCAAATGAAAGAATTGGTTTTGTTGATGGAATCTTTGTTGAATAAACTTTCCCAACAGTCTTAACATCTTCATGTGAACTCACACCAACCTTCGCATCACCAACCTTCTTTTCTCCCCCTTGCACCCCTGTGTTAACAGGTGGGGCATCTGTTGGTCACAAATTCGAAATTCTGGACAATTGAGCTAATTGTTTGTGCAGAATAGCTTCAAAGTGAGTAAACTTCTGGGACAGGAACCCAGGAGTAATGATTGAAGATGGAGCAGGTTTGTCCACAAGTTCTTTTAACTCCTTTAACAAACGAAGAACTTCTACAAAGCTTTGACTATCATTTGTAGAAAGTTGAGTAATTTGAGGA
This sequence comes from Lactuca virosa, assembly GCF_052849685.1. Classification (NCBI taxonomy): domain Eukaryota; kingdom Viridiplantae; phylum Streptophyta; class Magnoliopsida; order Asterales; family Asteraceae; genus Lactuca; species Lactuca virosa. Next base: position 257,479,644 of record NC_136426.1, on the reverse strand, counting down.
CTCAAACTTTCGTACAATTTTACAAACTTTGTGACTGCATCACAAATGATATCCATCTTTTGATTTAGAGACGCATAATCTTTCTGAACAATAGCAATCTCTTTCACCATGTCGTCACGAAGTTCTTGAAGCTTAAAGTTGAATTCTCGCACCTTCTTCACATCTTTAATAAACAAGACATGTCTTTCTTTAGCCATCCTTCGAAAATCTTGAACTTCACCCAGAAAATTCGAAGATTGAGACCTCATCCGTAATTCATTACACTTATCATTTTGATCCAACTTCACCATTAATCGAGATTCAGAGTCTGCAACCAATCCAGAACATTTGGTAAGCAGTCTGGCTTCGACAGCTTTCAGCATACCATCGAGTTCCAAGCTTGACACAGACTGACTGCCCCCCATATCAGCTTGAGGTTGAATAATTGAATTCAATTTCTTGTTAAGAATCTTGAATTACTTCATAGACATTAACATGTGATCTGGAAAATTTTCCTCCTCATCATCAAACTCCAAATCATCGAAGGTTCCTCCAAAACCGCCTTCGTCAGTATCAGTTTCAGGTTCACCAACTTCTTTGGGTGGATCAGTGGATTGGGATGAGAAAAGTGTGGTAAACGGATGTTGAATAACATGCTCAAAAGTAGGTGAGTGTGTGGTGTTCGAAACATGGATGATATAAGGTGGCAAAGAAACAGTAGTATCCATGTGAGATAAAGCAGGAATACCTTGAGTTGATAATGGAAGCGTTGTATTCGAATCTCCTTCACCCATGATGACATTTACATCCGTATCAGATACGTTTGTAGTGATGTCTGAAGTTCGAACCTCATCAGTAACTGATTCGGTTAACGAAACTTCGGGTGGTATGACCGTAGTCTGCTCAGGAGTCGATGTTTGTTTGGAAAGAGTAGCTTCGGGAGTTTCAGGAACTGTCTCCTCTTCAGACGATTCCTCTTGAATAACCAACTTTCGTTTCTTTATCTTCTTCTTGGAAATATGTTTGGCTACATCTTCAGCTCTTCCTTTCTTTGATGATGGCGAAACAGGAGCTAGAACTTCACGAATAAGGACCCCTTGGTGATTAAGATGTGGTTTACGAACCATTGTATGAGAAAACCGAGAAGAACCATCTGTAGACATTCGTGAACCACGAGTAAACTTCTTTAGTCTTCTAAAAACACCAGACTTTGATGGAATTGTTTCGTTGACTTGAGCATCATCAATAGGCTCACCAGGCTTCGTTGGTTTAACAGACTTTGTCTCAACATAAAAACAGGCTCCTCTGTCGTAGACTGTTTCTTTGGAGACTTCTTGGGCTTGGATTCTTGCACAGGCTTCTCAGGAGTAGCCTTTGCATCCTTCTTCGAACGGTTCGATTTCTTAGAAGGACCATCATCCTCTTTGGACAATAACTTTCCTGTTTTAATAGCAGGATTGATAGTCTTCAAATACTCAACCAACACCAAGTTTGTTGGATCAACACACTTCAACATTGCATCAGGGATCCCGGCAATGTGGGTAAATACCTCAGCATCTGTCACACCCCCAAACCAGAATGGCGGAAACATTCGGGCGCGGATGACTTCACGTAGTATCATAACAGTTGAATATTGTAAAGAAAGTAAACACAACCATCATAAATATAATTTAAAAGTTACATTGTTGCATGTGATACATGTTTCAAAAGAATATTACAAATATGATGATTTAATAAGTTTTGAAAACTGACGCCTTAACGTCCCTCCTCCAAAAGCTGATGTTTTACCTGTATTACTAATTCTCTGAGAAATACAAGTAGTTTTGAAAAAGTGTCAACAATTAAGTTAGTGAGTTCATAAGCGTTTTTGGTACTAAAATTGTATGCCTTTCATTAAAATAACTGAGCGTGTTTCTAGAAAATCCAATATTTTCCATGTATGTGTGGTAGTCTAAAAAAGTTCCAAAGACTGGAATGCATAAGTATCTTCTATGCTAAAAATGGTGTAAGTGGATTTATACATATATAATGTAATTACTGAATGCATTTAATAGTCTCGTAAATCAAAAATATTTCGATACTCCATGTGAGTTTTATAACCATGCTATTGACCCAGACTGCCTGTAACAACGTTCTTTAGGCGTTGCAGTGTTATGACGTTTGTCACCCCAGACCTGCCGGTCTAACTGTAGCTAACAGTTTAGGTGCGGGATTGTCAATCCCGTATAGATCTATATACAAGTATCACGCTCTCCCTACAAGAGATTATGGTTTATAATACAGGACTTGAAATGCGTACTTGAGTGTACGGTGAAGCCAATTGTCTCACAAAACTTAGTATCAATAGATTTACAATATGAAAAGTCCACATTTCTTGTAAATGAAAGTATTTCCTTTTTATTGTGTTTATGTAAAGATGTCAAGAATAACTGGTAAACTATACCCATTATAGTTTTTTGAAAGTGTGTTCCATTTGGTGATAAAACTCGGTGTGATACCAACTTTGCATGTAAAGTGTAACGTTGGTAGTAATGTTGTTTAACATTTATAAACAAAACGTAGGTAAAGTATTTGAGAAAATATTATCGATGCGTAGTTAAAACATAAGTTTTTCTCGTGTTTCACTTGTATTCCCCCCCCCCTTAAAACATGAAAGAGACGTGAAAATGTAGGGGTATGAACTCACCTGGAAAGTGTGGTGATTTGAAGAAAACGAGATTTTCTCGGGCAGCACTTCGACCGGGAAGTGGTAAGTTTCTCGGGATTCTCGGAGCTTCGGACCTTCGTCGGAACTTGGATATGTAACCGGGGTGTCGGGGTCGTCTCGGGGTGCTAAACGTAGAGTAGAAGTGAGAGAGAAGAGGGAATTGAGCAAGAGAAGTTGGAACCCACGCATCTTATTTATAGGGTGAACTCCCGGGACTCACGTCGTGAGCATGGGATGGCTCACGTCGTGATTTTGGCCCGTAGACGTGACGCATGGTGGTCTAGCTCTGGCACACATCAGTCATAGACTCACGTCGTGAGTCTCTTGCTCACGTCGTGAGCCTTCGGATAAGGTTGGTGTGCGTGCCCCGAACTTCAGAAATTCATATCTCTCGCATACGAGCTCTGATTCTGACGTTCTTTATATCCACGCGTAGGTGAGATTATGCTCTACAACTTTCGTTTAGACTCCGTCGGCTAATTTTGACGTAAGTTTTTTTATATTATATTTTTAATAGGCCGGGACAGGAAAAATCCATTAAAAATTCATAACTTCTTCATCCGATGTTCGTTTTCGTCTGTATTTTTACCGTTGTATTACTATTGTCTAGATCTTCAATTCTCGTTTAGGTTGCGTCGGCTAAAAATCGCTCGATCTCTATTTCGAGTTTTTAGCTGTCTATTGCTATATACGAAACTTAGAAAAATCATAACTTCCTCATACGAAGTCAGATTTAGGCGTTCTTTTTATGCACGTTTATGGTTTAACATAATCTACGACTGTCGTTTAGATACCTAAGGCTAAAAAGTATTTTATTGAAATTTCACTTTTTACACTTGACAGTGTTTTACCGGTTTTGTCGCGAATCTTAGATTAGTCATAACTTCTTCGTTATAACTCGGATTTGAGTGTTCTTTATATTTCTGAAAACCTTGATGTGATATCTAACATTTTATGTATTCCAAGTGAGACTTTTGAACAATTCGTTTTTGATGCTATTTTTATTGATTCCAAAAATAGATTTTGAAAGAACCCCTTTCTATACTTTCATATTTCTGAAAGACCCAAACTTTCATACTTGACAATATAGTTACTCCATAACATGCTACATGCATATTCATAAAATAATATTTTTACATTGATAAAGTCATTACAAAAGATTGGATACAAACCGACTATGTTTTGAGATTTTACATGACTACCCAGGATATTGTAAATCTATACAAACCTAAACCAAAATACAAAAATAATATTACAACTATTCTAAGTCTTCCAACTATATTGGGTGCTTATTGCCTGCATTATGTTAAAACATTGGGAGGGGTAAGCGATAACGCTTAGTGAGTTCAATAATAGATACAATATAACGTTATGTCATATATATACCAATATGGCAGAAGCAAATAGGAGCAAGGAACAACAAAGGCATAATGTGATAAGCTTTCCATATCAATCAATGACTCGATTCAAAGATATACAATCAATGAGATATAACAATTTCCATACTTGATAAACATCAATAACGCTTCGGCCCAAATGGCACTGAAGACAAACAATTTCTGATTAACATTAAGGTAGATTTCAGGTTTTCACGCCCTGTCTAACCATATGCCAATGTCATAGAATAGAGTCATTCACTTACTGGGGGACATGCTTTACATGGCCAGAGGCTACATACCAGTACCACTCTGAATCTGAGTTCTTAAACTGATCACATGGTCAAAGGTATAGCTTTGCTATCTTAAATAGCATAAATAAAAATAACACGGGAAAATACTCAGGAATAACATTCTATCGAAGCCAAAGTGATGCCTATGTCATACACTTCATGGTCAACGGTTCATACCAATACCCAAGTGATGCCTATGTCATACACTTCAAGTCAGAGGTACAGCCTTGCTATAAAAATAGCGGATACAACAACTCGAGATGATAACATGGAAAAGCACATAGCACATATAACACATAACATACAATTGTTTCTACATATTAAACTCACCGTGAATTAACCGGCGGTCAAAATAATAATTTGGGCAGCACTTCGGCTCTAAATATGACTTTCGTCGTTAAAAACCGGGAGTTTTCTTGAAAACCGGGCTCTGCGAAGGTAGAGCTTCGAAACCGAAAACATAAATTTTTCGGGCTTCTCGGGAATCTCGGGGCACGTTTCAGACTTTGGAATAAGTACCGGGGCTTCGGGGGATGTCGGGATAGTAAAAATATTGAAAAAGGGTGAAAAAGTGTGAAATTTCCAAAGTTAGCCGGGAAGTCTCGCAGCTACTATTTATAGTAGCGAGGTCCGGAGCTTCGGCCAAAGGAAGAAGGACACGCGGAAGCTGGAGCGAGGCTCGGATCCGGAGGAGTCATCTGCGAAGGCGAGTCAGCAGCCACGCGTCAGAAGGAGAAGCGAGAAGAGTGGCCGCCTCGGATGCGTGTCGGACCAGGAGAGGACCGGACTTCGGTCCAATCAGGAGGCCCCTATGACGACTTCGGACCAATAATCGGGTGACACGCGTACTGGGGTCCAATCAGCAGCGAACACGTGTCCGACACGTGGAACCCTCGCATGCGAAGGGTGACGTGGCAGTACTATTCATGCCATTTTTCTCGAAAATTGTGCCAAATCTTGTAAAATCCATAACTTTCTCATACGAGCTCCGTTTTTGTCGTTCTTTATATGAACGCGTAGAGAAAATTATGCTCTACAACTTTCGTTTAGACTTCGTCGGAAAATTTTGACTTTATTTTTATATTATTATTTTTAACAGACCGGGACTGGTAAATCCGTTAAAAATTCATAACTTCTTCATCCGACGTCCGTTTTCGTCAGACTTTTTACCGTTGTACTACTAATGACGAGACCTTCGATTCTCGTTTAGGTTGTGTCGGCTAAAAATCACTCGATCAAAAATTCAAGTTTTTAGCTTTCTACTGCTAAGCTGAAACTTGTAAAAATCATAACTTCCTCATACGAAGTCAGATTTTGGCGTTCTTTTTATCAAAATTCTCGGTTTAATGAATACTACGACTTTCATTTAGATCACTAAGGCTAAAAAGTAGTTTATCAAAAACTCACTTTTTACGTCATTCGGCACCGTGCCGGTTTTATTGCGGATCTTCGATTGGTCATTACTTCTTCGTTATAACTCGGATTTCGACGAGGTTTTCGCCTACGTGTTTCTAACGAGATTATCTACAACTTTCAATAATAAAATTTACTTATTTCAAATTATATTTTCGCTAAATTTCACTATTTGGCTTTTAATTGGAATCTCATAAGACTTCCAATATTTTATGAGTGATTCTAAACATAGTTTTACTTCATTTCTAGTAAAAACTATATGTTAGAACTTAACACTCAATTTCTCATAATATTCCATAATATTATTAACTTTTTAATTTACATAACACGATTTCAAAACGTGTATGTTACAAATACCTCCTCCTTTTGAGGATTTCGTCCCCGAAATCACAACGATTTGGACAAATGAGGATATTTCGCTCTTATCTCATTCTTATTTTCCCTAAGTATAAGTTTATTATCCCGTTCCACCTTGTATAATGGTATCATTTCATCATATATGCTCAAGCATTTACGTAGATATCTTACATGAAATACATCATGAATACCTGCCAAATCTTCAGGCAATTCCAAGCGGTATGCTTGTTAGATAATTTTGAAAAGTCCAATAAATCTTGGACTCAATCTCCTTTTCTTCTCAAATTTCATAATACCTTTCCACGGGGTTACCTTCAGTATCACCCACTTGGAATTCTATGGATCGTCTCCTCCATTTCTACACAGGTCTTTTGTCGATCCTGGGCTACTTTCATTCTTTCTCGTATAAATTGAATCTTATCAGTGGTGTCTTGAAACATTTCAGGACCACCAAGGATTTTCTATCCTATATTATGCCAACATAAGGGTGTTCACAGATACTACCGAACTCTAAGACATATGCACGAAGCATGTCTTCTACTGCTTGGATTGTTCTCTCCGTCTAATCATCTGTCTCGGGATGATAAGTTGTGTTGGGAGTAACTCGAGATCCCAATTCACTCTTCATACTCGCCCAAAAGTGAGAAGTGAAGCGAGTATCACGATCGGAAATAATCTTTAGTGGCACATCATGTCTCGCCACAATTTCGTCTAAGTAAACTTGTGCGTATTTCTTCATTAGAACCGTTGTACGTATGGCGAGAAAATATGCACTCTTAATCAGCCGGTCGATAATTATCCAAAGGCTATCATTCACAGTTTTCTTCTCCTCTTTCAAGGTATTAACTGTATAAGCCGGATAAGTAGAATATCCCTTCGACATAAATTTACGAGTTTTTAAGAAAGAAATTTATTATTTTCACCATAGACCTAAATAGAATCTTCCCTTTCGATAGGGATGCATATCATCTCTTCGTAGCACAAGAGATATGCGTAGTTCTTTAACAACCAATCCATGTTAAGAATAATATCAAAGATAGGAATTAGGTTAGCAGGAAGATTATAACTTTCAATTCCTATAACACTATCTCTATAGACTTTATCAGCAAGTAATAATATATTTATAATGCTATCTATATGAAATGATTGGACAATTACGTAACAAGCAATTTAAAAAGAATGTGCGAATTTTTAATGCACGAAAGAATCTGAGGCATCATAATCAAATAAGATGTGAGAAGATCTAAAGTATACGAGAAAATTACTAGTCACAACATTCGAGTCCTATCTTACTTCCTCTGTGGTAATCTAAAATGTACGATATTTATCTTTTGGTTTGCCAAACGATTGTCAAACTCTTCAAACTTCTTAATTACTAGCGGTGCTCAAACCTGCACCCGCTCATCATTCTCTATTGGGCCTTCGATCCTAATCTTTGAGTTAATACACAATTATCATTACAGACTCCTGCTCCTTCTTGGTTTATAAACTAAACCCAAGATAAGGCCTTTACTTTGGCTATAACAACAACTCGAATGGCCTTATTCTAATGACCTTTGATTTTATAACGCACAGGACACATAACGAACCAAACTCTTGTATTAGAATCAGATCGAATAAACCGAGTTGATGGAATAAAGAAAACAAAAGAGTTTGATCAACACGTGGATGCTTTGGAATAGAAATAATAGCACCACGTATCTCTAATTCATGCTTTCGTACATACACATCTTTTAGCTTTTGGCACCTCCTCCTTTTTAGTTGGAGTACTCTTTGATCGTTGAACGGAAACTTGACTCCCCGTCATTTGACTAGTAAGAGTAGGGCGGAAACATTTCTTGTGGCCAGTAACACCACATAGCCAGTCACATCTCTGGCTAATGATTGCTCAATCCTTTAATGAAGATCGTTATATTTCTATCGACTACCTCGACCATTTACTTCTTTAGTATTCCTACTGAAGTTTCGTCACTATATAAGACATGGTTCTCTGAACCAATCAACTCCTTTCGCGGATTTATACTAATCGGACTCGATTCTTTATTACATTAAGATTTGAACGATAATTATCTTCTTAGTCATTACCGAAACGAAGGTAACGACACACATGAATAAAACGGAATCATTTACTAGCTTCTTGGTAACCTTGTGACTTTGCCTGATCCAAGCGTGAGTCCTGTGCTTCCAGTAGTATAGGCCTCTACTACTATTCACACCTACTCATACTCGTCCCAAGTATTGTCTCGCAGTTCCCAAGTCACCATTCAAAATTTTCACAAAGCAAATTTTTCACACTTGAGTGTGTTCGAACAAATACATACAACAATTTCTCCTAGACTCAACTAGGGTTTTCGCGTTTCTATCAAACATATATTGGATTAATTATACTCGCCTTCTAAAATTCTTCTCATGCATATGCTCGATTTAATATATCCTAGTACTTTTCCATAGGTCGATAGAAATTTTACTTCCATTTCTTCATATAAATTCTTTCTCGGGTAGTGTCTACTCTGTAAGACATACTACATCCAAAATTTCCTCTAGTAGTGTAAAGACAAATAGTTTCCAACTACTTACATCATCTTCTAACTCATGCAAACCATCATGCATATTTGTTGGTTTCATTATCCTTTCATGACATCGTCATTCCTGTATCTGAGTAAGTCTTCTTCTCATGGTTGTATCTTTTAAGTCTACTTCATAGGAGTCTATCCTAAGAAGTCTGCATTATAGCTGCATCTCAGCAAGCTCTACTAGCTTCAACTTGGTTCTCTATCATTCCTAATTACAACATTTCTTCTCATATAATAATATGAGAGTATATCTTCTTCAACTAAGTACTCTACCTTACTCTAACAAGTAAGCCACTCAGCCTTTTCACAACCAAATAACCTATTTCACCATCCCAATCTTGTATGTTAAAGTCGGCTTAACACACAATGGAACTTCCATAAGGATGTGATAGAAGTCAATCATTACTTAGTATTATTAAATACTAAGTCTGAGCATCTTGTATAGGGTTACTACTCGAACTACATACTTCATCACAAAGTCTTGGCCTAATAAGTCTAAAAACTTCATTAGCCTTTCCTTTGATCTTCATTTAATTCTTCTAAATCTTGGACTACATTAATTTCAATACTGTTGAAGTATTTATCACCATCCTCGGTTCTTCCGACTCTATAAACTATCACTGCTTTAATCTGGATAGCGGTGGAACAACTTCATCAGTTATGCCAAAACATTTATCTCATCTAAATGTATTTTAAACGCACATTTTTCTTCCAAAGATGTTATTATATTATCTTACATATTTTAAATGTATAATACCACTCTATTGGTATTAATACACTATTTACGATTTCACTTCATATTTATTATTTTACGATTTCCCGCAATCGTTTATTTATAAACTTATCAATATCAACTATCATAAGTATCTTTATTACTTCGAAAAGTTTCATGTAAATTCTATTATGGAAATTCTTAGAATTCTGAACATATACCTTTCTCATCTAAACCAAGGTCGGTAACAGACCTTAAACTTTATCAAGTAATAGCAATATAGCTAAGCAACTTAAGGCATGCTATATTTATTTATCATTTAGCACTTAATAGAATATAAGGCATATCTCCTCTTAATATTCTAGTGCTTACCCCATTAGGTATTCAACCTAAAGTATACTAGATACATATTGTATCATCACTTATCAATTCATGTCTAAATCTAGAAATTCTCAAAATTTCAGTTTACATAAACTAATTCTCTAAAATTCTTGAAGTAACTTAATGTCTTAGAATGCTAGGGTTTATCACTACCCAATACCCCACTTAAGTGTTTCCTATGGTTTGTATCCATATATTTACAATGATTCAGTTCATATATTGAACTTCCAATAGTTTAAGTCTAAATACCAATCCATGGAATTTAGTTCACTTAAACCACTGCTCTGATACCATGATTGAAAGAACCTCTTTCTATACTTTCATATTTCTGAAAGACCCAAACTTTCATACTTGACAATATAGTTACTCCATAACATGCTACATGCATATTCATAAAATAATATTTTTACATTGATAAAGTCATTACGAAAGATTGGATACAAACCGACTATGTTTTGAGATTTTACATGACTACCCAGGATATTGTAAATCTATACAAACCTAAACCAAAATACAAAAATAATATTACAACTATTCTAAGTCTTCCAACTATATTGGGTGCTTATTGCCTGCATTATGTTAAAACATTGGGAGGGGTAAGTGATAACGCTTAGTGAGTTCAATAATAGATACAATATAACGTTATGTCATATATATACCAATATGGCAGAAGCAAATAGGAGCAAGGAACAACAAAGGCATAATGTGATAAGCTTTCCATATCAATCAATGACTCGATTCAAAGATATACAATCAATGAGATATAACAATTTCCATACTTGATAAACATCAATAACGCTTCGGCCCAAATGGCACTGAAGACAAACAATTTCTGATTAACATTAAGGTAGATTTCAGGTTTTCACGCACTGTCTAACCATATGCCAATGCCATAGAATAGAGTCATTCACTTACTGGGGGACATGCTCTACATGGCCAGAGGCTACATACCAGTACCACTCTGAATCTGAGTTCTTAAACTGATCACATGGTCAAAGGTATAGCTTTGCTATCATAAATAGAATAAATAAAAATAACACAGGAAAATACTCAGGAATAACATTCTACCGAAGCTAAAGTGATGCCTATGTCATACACTTCATGGTCAACGGTTCATACCAATACCCAAGTGATGCCTATGTCATACACTTCAAGTCAGAGGTACAGCCTTGCTATAAAAATAGCGGATACAACAACTCGAGATGATAACATGGAAAAGTACATAGCACATATAACACATAACATATAATTGTTTCTACATATTAAACTCACCGTGAATTAACCGGGGGTCAAAATAATAATTTGGGCAGCACTTCGGCTCTAAATATGACTTTCGTTGTTGAAAACCGAGCTCTGCGAAGGTAGAGCTTCGAAACCGAAAAAATAAATTTTTCGGGCTTCTCGGGAATCTCGAGGCACGTTTCGGGCTTTGGAATAAGTACCGGGGCTTCGGGGGATGTCGGGATAGTAAAAATATTGAAAAAGGGTGAAAAAGTGTGAAATTTCCAAAGTTAGCCGGGAAGTCTCGCAGCTACTATTTATAGTAGCGAGGTCCGGAGCTTCGGCCGAAGGAAGAAGGACACGCGGCAGCTGGAGCGAGGCTCGGATCCGGAGGAGTCATCTGCGAAGGCGAGTCAGCAGCCACCCGTCAGAAGGAGAAGCGAGAAGAGTGGCCGCCTCGGTTGCGTGTCGGACCAGGAGAGGACCGGACTTCGGTCCAATCAGGAGGCGCCTATGACGACTTCGGACCAATCATCAGGTGACACGCATACTGCGGTCCAATCAGCAGCGAACACGTGTCCGACACGTGGAACCCTCGCATGCGAAGGGTGACGTGGCAGTACTATTCATGCGATTTTTCTCGAAAATTGTGCCAAATCTTGTAAAATCCATTACTCTCTCATACGAGCTCCGTTTTTGTCGTTCTTTATATGCACGCGTAGAGAAAATTATGCTCTACAACTTTTGTATAGACTTCATCGGAAAATTTTGACTTTATTTTTATATTATTATTTTTAACAGACCGGGACTGGTAAATCCGTTAAAAATTCATAACTTCTTCATCCAACGTCCGTTTTCGTCAGACTTTTTACCGTTGTACTACTAATGACGAGACCTTCGATTCTCATTTAGGTTGTGTTGGATAAAAATCACTCGATCAAAAATTCGAGTTTTTAGCTGTCTACTGCTAAGCTGAAACTTGTAAAAATCATAACTTCCTCATACGAAGTCAGATTTTGGCGTTCTTTTTATTAAAATTCTCGTCCCGAAATTTAATCAAAGATAGAGTTCATGGTCTAGGAAAAAGACGCGGGTACTTTTGTTTCATCTGATCCTCGCGCTCCCAGGTGTATTCAGGTCCTCGCTTGGCATTCCAACGGACCTTCACAATGGGTATGCGACTTTGTTTAGTTCTTTTAATTTCCCGATCCATGATTTCAACTGGCTCTTCTACGAAGTGGAGACTCTCATTGATTTCAATTCCGTCCAGAGGCATGACGAGGGTCTCATCGGACAAACACTTCTTTAGGTTCGACACGTGAAAGGTAGGGTGTACGTTATTGAGTTCCTGCGGTAATCGAAGTTTGTATGCCACCGGGCTGATCCTGGCAAGGATCTCGAAGGGTCCGATATACCTTGGGTTTAGTTTACCATGTTTTCCAAAACGTATTAATCCCTTCTAGGGTGAGACCTTCAATAGCACCCGGTCCCCAACCCGGAATTCCAAGGGTTTTCGTCTTTTATCCGCATAACTCTTTTGTCTGTCTCTTGAAGCCTTTAGTCGTTCTCGCATTTGGACAATCTTCTCGGTAGTTTCCCTTATGATTTCCGGGCCAGTGAGAGCGTTGTCGGGTACTTGACCTCTAGCAATTTGCGTGTCACCCACTTCAGCCCAGCACAGAGGTGATCTGCACTTGCGGCCATAGAGGGCTTCGAATGGGGCAACTTTGATACTAGTGTGATAGCTATTGTTGTACGAGAACTCGACCAATGGTAAATGGGTATCCCAAGCTTTACCAAAATCGATCACACAACCTCTTAGCATATCTTCTAAGGTTTGGATGGTTCTCTCACTCTGGCCATCGGTTTGTGGGTGGTAGGCGGTACTCATGTCTAGTCTCGTTCCTAAAGATTTTTGCAGTGACTGCCAGAACCTCGAGGTGAATCTGCTATCTCTGTCCGAGATAATGGATATTGGTACTCCATGTTATCGCACAATTTCCCTAATGTATGTTCTAGTTAGTTTCTCCAGCTTATTCGTTTCCTTTATTGGTAGGAAGTGCGCGGATTTGGTTAACCTGTCGACGATCACCCAGATGATGTCAAGTCCACCCGCTGTCTTGGGTAACTTGGTTACGAAATCCATGGTTATCCTCTCCCACTTCCACTCGGGTATTTCTGGTTGTTGCAATAATCCTGAGGGATTTTGGTACTCTACCTTGACTTTGGCGCAATTCAGGCGTTTGCCTACATAGGTAGCAATTTCGGCTTTCATTTTTGGCCACCAATACAGTTTCTTGAGATCCAGATACATCTTGTCTGAACCGGGATGTACGGAGTATCGAGTCTTATGGGCTTCATTCATGACAACATCTCTGAATCCGCCAAACTTCGGCGTCCAGATCCGATTCATGAAGTAATGAACTCCGTCATCCTTGACTTCAAGATTCTTATCCATTCCTCTTAAGGCCTCCCCCGTCACATTTTCGAATTTCAAGGCATCCATTTGAGCTTCCTTGATTTGTGTGGACAGGTGTGAATGGATCGTCATGGTTAATGATTTTACTCGGCGGCCCGAGTATTCCTTTCGGCTGAGGGCATCAGCTACTACATTAGCTTTTCCGGGATGATAACGAATTTCCCATTCATAATCTTTTAGTAGTTCTACCCACCGCCTTTGCCTCATGTTGAGTTCCTTTTGATTGAGGATGTGCTGAAGACTCTTATGAGCGGTGAAGATTGTACATTTCGTGCGGTAGAGATAGTGCCTCCGGATCTTTAGAGCGAAAACGACTGCTCCTAGTTCGAGATCGTGCGTGGTATAGTTGACCTCGTGCGTCTTGAGTTGTCCCGAGGCGTATGCGATGACCTTCCCTCGTTGCATTAGGACACATCCAAGTCCCTGGTTTGACGCATCACAGTAGACCACAAAGTCTTCTGTTCCTTCTGGCAAAGATAATATAGGTGCGCTGCATAGAGCTCGCTTCAGTGTTTGGAATGCAGCATCTTGTTTTTCTCCCCAGCTGAAGGTTACACCTTTCTGAGTCAGGGTGGTAAGTGGCTTGGAAATCTTCGAGAAGTTTTGTATGAACCTTCAGTAATACCCAACGAGGCCCAAGAATTGTCGGATTTCCGTTGGAGTCCTTGGGGTTGACCAGTTCTCGATTGCCTTGATTTTGGAAGGGTCCACATGTATCCCCTCCTTGCTGACCACGTGACCTAGGAAATCTACTTTCCGAATTCAAAATTCGGACTTTGAGAATTTCGCGTATAGCTTCTCTGTCCTTAATGTTTCAAAGACCTGTCAGAGGTGTTGGCTATGTTCCTCTTTGCTCCTTAAAAAGATGAGTATATCATCTATGAACACGATCACAAATTTGTCCAGGAAAGGACGACATACTCGGTTCATCAAGTCCATGAACACCGCCGGTGCGTTTGTCAATCCGAAGGGCATCACTACAAACTCGTAGTGACCATAGCGAGTTCGGAATGCCGTTTTGGGAACGTCTTCTTCCAGGACTCGCAGCTGGTGATACCCAGATCTTAAATCGATCTTTGAGAAGTAGCTCGCTCCTTGTAGTTGGTCGAACAGATCGTCTATGTGCGGTAAGGGATATCGGTTCTTGATCGTGAGTTTGTTCGGTTCTTGGTAATCTATGCACATGCGAAAAGATCCGTCCTTCTTCTTTACAAACAGAATTGGTGCTCCCCAAGGTGAGAAGCTCGGTCTGATGAATCCTTTACATAGAAGCTCGTTCAGCTGGCTGGATAATTCCTGCATTTTTTTCGGCGCTAGACGGTACGGCGATTTTGCTACTGGGGTAGCTCCGGGGATCAAGTCGATTCTGAACTCGACTTGACGTTCTGGTGGGACTCCTGGAAGATCTTCAAGGAAAATGTCGAGGAAATTGCAGACTTCCGGAATGTATTTAATGTCTTTCACTTCTTGTTTCTTGTCTACCACGTGGGCTAGGAAGGCATGATATTCTTTGCCCAGATATTTTCGGGCTTTGACGCAAGAGATGATTAGTAAATTGGTACCGGGTTTGTCACCATAAATGACAAGAGTTTCGTCACTTGGCAGATTTAGGCGAACAACCCTTTCGTGACACAGATGATCAGCATGGTGAAGGCTTAACCAGTCCATACCGATGATGACATCGAAGCTTCTTATAGAGATCGGCATTAGATCGATTTCGAAAAAGTGTTCATTTAGAGCTAGTGTACAGCCTACATACAAATCGTTTGTGCTTTCTGTTTTACCGTTTGCCATTTCTACTGTAAATATCTTATTGAGTGCTTGGGGTTTTTGATTAAGTAAGTGTTTGAATTTATGACTCACGAAACTTCTCTCCGCACCACAGTCAAAGAGTATGCATGCATAAATGTCGTTGAGGAGAAACGTACCCGTAACCACTGTGGGATCGGCTATTGCCTCGTTCTGTCCTATTGTCAGCACTCTTCCTACACCGCCAGCATTCTTTGCCTTAGGGCAATCCCTCTTGTAGTGCCCACTTTCCCCACACCCATAACATGCCTGACTCACTCCAGTACCAGGAACTTGGGTGATTGGTCGCGTCGGTGCCTTACATAAACGGGCAGTGTGCCCTTTCCTGTCGCAGTTTTTACAGTGCATCTCTCGGCAATTTCCGTGGTGATGGTAATTGCATTTGTTGCACTTTGGTAGGTTCCCAACATATTGTTTTACCGGCATAGGGGTAACAGGGACAGCAGTGTGGGCAGTAGCGGCATGGACCGCCACTATCTGTTGTTTCTTTGAAGGTTCTTGCGAAGTTTGACCTTTCCTCTTGTTCCAAAGCTTCTTCTTGTTGTTGTTGTTGGCATTGCTGTTATTGTTGTTCCTTCCTATGGTTGGTTCTGGGACGACGGTCATGACGTCTTGGCAGACTCCATGATCAACGAGGGACTGTGCCAGTTGTTTGGCACTGTCGAACGTCATGGGTTTGGAAGCTAGCACACTTCCTCGAAGCTGGGGCGACAGCCCCCAGATATACCTTTCCACCTTCTTGCTTTCTAGGGCCATCATCCCTGGGCAAAGTATCGTCAAGTCACTGAACCTATTTGTATAGGTTGTGATGTCCGATCCCACCATAGTAAGGCCCCAAAGCTCATGTTCAAGCTTCCGAATCTCACCCCTTGGGCAGTACTCTCGCAGTAGCATTTGCTTCAGGTTCTCCCAACCCATGGAGTTTGCCACCACTAGAGTTAGTGACTTGACTTGGCCATTCCACCACGTTAGGGCTCGTTCGGAGAAAGTACAGACAGCAAATTTTACTTTGCTCTCTTCGGGGCTTGAGCAGATCTCGAATACGGCTTCCGTTTTCTCTATCCATTGGGATAGAGCCATTACTCCCCCGGTTCCATAAAAGGGGATGGGTTTGCTGTTGGAGAAGTCCTTGTAAGTACATTCCCCAGAACGCCCCTGGTTTTGGCCATTAGTAGAGCTATTTATTCCTCCTCCTGATCTGTTGTTACTCATTTGTGCCATTGTTGCGGTTACGACAGCTATTACAGCAGCCTGAAAAGTAGCAGCATCCATCGATGGAGGTGGTGGAGGTGGTGTTGGTGTTCCTGTAGTATTGAAGCGTCGGGGATTCCTTCTTGGCGGCATGATTCTGCCGTAAGTTAAGAGACGAATTCTTGATAAGTCTTCAGAAATGATTATGGAAAGTCTTAGTATTATATGTTTTTGCGTTCTAAACATTACTGAATTTTGTAAGTTAATGGAAACTCACAAAAATAAGTGTATGATTTCCTTAGTATTTTAAGAACTTAATGGAATACTCAAAGAAATAATAAATGCGTGTCATTCTCATTGATATTAATATTAAATACAATGATCAGGAAAATTTGACCTTACATAGGTCTAGGGTACATCAATGAAAGCGGGAAAATTTGACAGCATTTAGACCCCCGAATTGTGCATTCACAATCTGTTGGGTTTACATTTATAAAAGGAAGAGTAGCACCAACGCTTAGTCGATAAGTATGTACATAGTGCCAGAAGTACGCGCTCTACTCCGAGCGGGTGGTACGCTGCAGACCATGGTATGTGGTTGTGGAAGTCTGAGTTCGGGCTACTTGACGTTCAGCCTCGATGATGCGCCTTTCCATTGCGGCTTGGCTTTTACGGAACTCCCTCACTTTGGCTCTAGTAGAAGTAATGTCCTTCTGAAGGGAAAAGGTGTGTTCTATTGTTCGCTCATGATCTTCGTCCAGACGATGAAGACGTACCGCAGTGACAGCAGCGGTGGCCCCAATGTCCAAGAGTTGGCTGGCATTCGCTCTTGCTTGCTCGCCTTGGTTGGCGATGCGACGAACCATGACAGGGAGTGCCCTGTCAGCCGAACCCCCGTTGCTGAGGTTATAAAAGCCTCTTGTCATGCCGTAGGGTGGGCGTTGTCCTTGTTCCTTGCTCCACCGTTTCAGATCCACAGCCCAGCGGGGCGCCGGGCCCTGAAAGTTCCGTCGGGGAAATGCTGCTTCTCGGGGAGGATTGTAGATCTCCGGTTCCGAGTCGGTGCTCCCACCATCTCCTTCCTCTTCTGAATCTTCGTTAGGGTCTTCCTCGGGATCCTCTTCGGAATCCTCTTCTGGCTCTTCCTCGGGAATCTCTTCTGGGTCTTCCTCAATCCAGCCTCCATTACCCTGGTTAGGGTAGTAGGGATCCCCGGGAATGTGAAATCCTGCCATTTCGTCTGGTCGAGAATAGAGGTAAGAGAATTATATATCAAAATTGGGAGTAAAAAGGGTAATTTTTTATAAGGATAATTTTTATTTATTTGACGATTCCTATTTCTAACTAAATATCGAGGTTCGCATGATTATAACAGTTCTTTTAGTTTTACAAAATACTCCTATAGTATTTCAATTTTGTAAGTTTGATTCTAGTATTTTATTTGGTAAGTTTTTGACTTGTTGCTCACTACGACCATTCCCCGACATACGTTGGTCATATCTCGGATAAATATAGTTGATCAGGCTATATTTATTCTTGATCTTATTACATACCCCGAGGCCTAATCGTAGCGTCTCAACTTTTCTTAATACTTTTGTAAAATTTTAGCTATAATACGAGACCGATGCATGCGTGTACTTATACTTTTTATAAAACTAGTATTTTATTTTCTCAAAAGTATAGTTTGTGAAAACGTTTTTGTCAGAGGGTTTCAGTCCCTTTGCAATTATAGTTTGTATATCTTATGTGGTTCGATATACTTAGTTCACTATAAACAATGCTCTTATACCAATCTGTCACACCCCCAAACCAGAATGGTGGAAACATTCGGGGGCGGATTGTCAATCCCGTATAGATCTATACACAAGTATCACGCACTCCCTACAAGAGATTATGGTTTATAATACAGGACTTGAAATGCGTACTTGAGTGTACGGTGAAGCCGATTGTCTCACAAAACTTAGTATCAATATATTTACGGAATGAAAAGTCCACATTTCATGTAAATGAAAGTATTTCCTTTTTATTGTGTTTATGTAAAGATGTCAAGAATAACTTGTAAACTATACCCATTATAGTTTTTCGAAAGTGTGTTCCATTTGGTGATAAAACTCGGTGTGATACCAACTTTGCATGTAAAGTGTAACGTTGGTAGTAATGTTGTTTAACATTTATAAACAAAACGTAGGTAAAGTATTTGAGACCATATGTAACGATGCGTAGTTAAAACATAAGTTTTTCTTGTGTTTCACTTGTATTCCCCCCCCCCCCTTAAAACATGAAAGAGACGTGAAAATGTACGGGTATGAACTCACCTGGAAAGTGTGGTGATTTGAAGAAAACGAGATTTTCTCGGGCAGCACTTCGACCGGGAAGTGGTAAGTTTCTCGGGATTCTCGGAGCTTCGGACCTTCGTCGGAACTTGGATATGTAACCGGGGTGTCGGGGTCGTCTCGGGGTGCTAAATGTAGAGTAGAAGTGAGAGAGAAGAGGGAATTGAGCAAGAAAAGTTGGAACCCTCGCATCTTATTTATAGGGTGAACTTCCGGGACTCACGTCGTGAGCATGGGATGGCTCACTTCGTGAGTTTGGCCCCTAGATGCGACGCCTGGTGGTCTGTGACATCCCCAATTTCACGGCCAGAAAAGACCGATTTCGTTTATGCTTTTTAAAATAAAATCAGAGTAATCATTTGATTAAAAGTGTTACGGAATTTGTTCCCAAAACCAAACATGATAAAATGTTATCAAATCATTTCCGAAGAAATGTATTTTAATCACTTAAACCATTGGGATGTCATTGTCAATACAAAAACATAAGCATAAACAAAACTTACATTCATTTACACTAGTGATCTACTTCTCTTTTAATCTCTCAGTGTAAAGCAACTTCGTATCGATACCTGTGATACAAATAAACTGAGTGGGTCAGGCTTGGGAGCCTGGTGAGCATATAGGGTTTTCAACCCACAATAAATAATAAACTTATTAAGTTCTCAATCAATAATAAATTTATTAATTCCATCAACCAAAATAACCCTAATTGCCCATTCCCATTATCCTCACTTTACGTCCCTAAAACAACTATCATAAGGGACCTAGCCTAAGGATTATCACTAGGGGTGACAACATTGCTTTGGGGGTTCCTCAGCAAGTTATGTCAAATAAAACAAACATCGGGGTGACAACACTGCTTTCCCTCAGCAAGTTATGTTAAACAAGACATCCTAACATAAAACAACCAACAAGGTGACAACATTGCTTTCCTTCAGCAATTTATGTCAAATAGGCACGAAGTCACATCGTCACCATGTGCTAGTCCATAGCTCTTATTCATCGACGGTATTTCCCACGGGAGTTTTCCCCCGCAATACATGTCAATGGGTTTTCCATATACTAAGTCCATAGCTTTTATTCATCGACGCTGATGAACATACTTAAGGGGTTTTCCCCAGCCTTACTTGCCCTAAAGGCACTCATGAGGGGAATAGAGTACAGCGAATGAACACTTAAGTCCATTAACACCTACAGGTTACGAGCCTGCTAGTGTTCCACAAACCATTAAAACAGTCCATGGTTGTCATCCATACTTTGCTGAATGACGGGGGTTATAGAGTACAGCGAATGAACACTTAAGTCCATTAACACCTACAGGTTACGAGCCTGCTAGTGTTCCACAGACCATCAAAATAGTCCATGGTTGTCATCCATACTCTGCTGAATGACGGGGGTTTTAGAGTACAGCGAATGAACACTTAAGTCCATTAACACCTACAGGTTACGAGCCTGCTAGTGTTCCACAGACCATCAAAACAGTCCATGGTTGTCATCCATACTCTGCTGAATGACGGGGGTTTTAGAGTACAGCGAATGAACACTTAAGTCCATTAACACCTACAGGTTACGAGCCTGCTAGTGTTCCACAGACCATCAAAACAGTCCATGGTTGTCATCCATACTCTGCTGAATGACGGGGGTCAACGTTGGGTAAGGGCTTTTCTCATATTGCACCACTCACGCCAACATCTGGGTAAAAGCTTTTCCCATATTTCACCACTCACTCTCAACTCATGATCTATATCACTGATCATCTCATCTATCCAACTCACCTTTCATCACACACCCACTATTTAACTCATGATCTATATCACTAACTCATGAAGCTAGTCCGATCACTTCATAAAAGAACGAAGACTCCAAAGCTCTTCCAAATAAAAGTATAGGGAAAATACTGATAAAGTACTCCCGTACGCTCCCGTACCCCGACACGTAATAGTGTCAAATGGAAGAACTAATGGATGAACACATAGTTCAAAAACACCTAATGAACATACAGTTCAAGAACACTTTATGAACATATAGTTCAAACATACGTACCGATTACAAGTCTACTAACGTTCCACTGGACTATCTAAAATAGTCTGTGGCCGTTGTCTATACTCTGCTAGATGACTAGATCATCTTAAACATCGATACTTCTCATCACTTTTATTTCATCACACATCATCTAATTCATCTACCCATGTTTTACCCAACATATTTATAGATAAAAATATATATACAGTTTAAAACTTGTATAAAACATCAATTCAACAGTCACCTCAAATAAACAATTAATATATTTACACATAGCACGTATTTTAAGGTAAATACTTCCTATCTATGTGTAAGGTGAAAGTGACTATACACTCACCTGATTTAATGAAAATCGGGCAGCAATTCGTTTCCTAAAACGATCGTTTCTAATAAAAATCGGGAGTTTTATTGAGAAACTGGGCTCTGCAAAAGTCGGGCTTCGAAACCGAAAAGATAAATTTTCCGGGCTTCACGGGCACTTCGTGGCGTATTCCGAGGCTTATAATTGATACCGGGGCTTCGGGGGATGATAATATGAAAGAAATATGGAGAAAGGGGCTAAAAATGACAAGTTTTCAAAATACCCCCGGGAGGTCTCGCACCCTTGTATTTATAGGGCCGAGCCTCCTGATCCAATGGCTGAGAAGTGGCCACGCTCCGCGGATCCGACGGCTCGCAGAGGAGGCTCGCACGAGGGCTGCACGTGGGTCACACCTGCGAAGGCTCGCTGGCAGTCTCCTATTGGACCGAGGTCTACTGGTCCGAAGCCTAGGCACCGTGGCAGTCAGCGAGGGTTCGGTCTCGTGCTAAGAGGGTACGTGTCGCATGGCTACTGGACTGCTTCGGATAAGGCCATGTGCTCGGATGACTCAGCAGCTTCGCCACGTGGCTTCGCATGAGTCACAGATTTCGGACACGTGTCACATTCTAAGCGAGGGTGACGTGGCAATTGTGACTATGCGAATTTTCTCGGTTTTTGTACAAAAACTTCTAAAATCCATAACTTTCGCATACGAGCTCTGTTTTTGACGTTCTTTATATGCACTCGTAGGTAAAATTACGCTCTACAACTTCCGTTTAGACTTTGTCGGCTAATTTTGACTTTAATTTTTATATTATTATTTTTAACAGACCGGGACAGGAAATCCGTTAAAAATTCATAACTTCTTCATCTGACGTCCGTTTTCGTCAGACTTTTTACCGTTGTGCTACTATTTACGAGACCTTCGATTCTCATTTAGGTCGTGTCGGCTAAAAATCACTCGATCTAAAATTCGAGTTTTTAGCTGTCTACTGCTAAGCTGAAACTTCGAAAAATCATAACTTCGCCATACGAAGTCAGATTTGGGTGTTCTTTTTATACCTACTCTCAGTTTAACGAACACTACAAGTTTCGTTTAGATCACTGAGGCTAAAAAGTAGTTTATCAAAAACTCACTTTTTACGACATTCGGCACCGTGTCGGTTTATCGTGAAACTTCGACAGGTCATAACTTCTTCGTTATAACTCGGATTTCGGCATTCTTTATATATCTGTAATCCTTGTCACGCCCACTACAAGTTTCTTAATAGATATCGGCTTTATCTAAAATTTAATTTTTGACGCTCATTTTTATTCTGAATTAATTAAACCCTAATAATTAAGCATAATTCACATAATATTCACATAATTCCTTTTCATTTCTTCTAAATGAGTTACAAAGGTTAACCTAGACCATTATGTCAATATTAATGCCTATCCTAGAAACATGGGCGTTACATGGTCTAGCTCTGGCACACATCAGTGATAGACTCATGTCGTGAGTCTCTTGCTCACATCGTGAGCCTTCGGATAAGGTTGGTGTGCATGCCCCGAACTTCAGAAATTCATATCTATCGCATACGAGCTCTGATTCTGACGTTCTTTATATCCACGCGTAGGTGAGATTATGCTCTACAACTTTTGTTTAGACTCCGTCGGTTAATTTTGATTTAAGTTTTTTATATTATATTTTTAATAGGCCGGGACAGGAAAAATCCATTAAAAATCCATAACTTCTTCATCCGATGTCCGTTTTCGTCTGTCTTTTTACCTTTGTATTACTATTGTCGAGATCTTCAATTCTCGTTTAGGTTGCATCGGCTAAAAATCGCTCGATCTCTATTTCGAGTTTTTAGCTGTCTACTACTATATCCGAAACTTAGAAAAATCATAACTTCCTCATACGAAGTCAGATTTGGGCGTTCTTTTTATGCACGTTTATGGTTTAACATAATCTACGACTGTCGTTTAGATATTTAAGGCTAAAAAGTATTTTATTGAAATTTCACTTTTACACTTGACAGTGTTTTACCGGTTTTGTCGCGAATCTTAGATTAGTCATAACTTCTTCGTTATAACTCGGATTTGAGTGTTCTTTATATTTCTGAAAACCTTGATGCGATATGTAACATTTTATGTATTCCAATTGAGACTTTTGAACAATTCGTTTTTGACGCTATTTTTATTGATTCCAAAAATAGATTTATAATATTTGACTTTGTGCACATTACATTGACTTGAAATATCGGGTTGTCACAGCATCATCAGAAACCTCCTTTGGAAAGTGATATTTCATGAATTCAGTAGTCTCTTCATCAGCAGGCACCTGAATCCCTTCTTTGTCATAGAAATAACGAAGAATCAAACTCCAATACCTTGCACACGAAATTCCTTGAACAACATTCGTGTTTTCAACACTCTTCTGAAACTCCTTCCACATCTGTGTAGAGTAATCGACTGAAATATCATAATATACTCCAGCAACCATAGCATAAACTTCCATTCGACCTTTATCTAATCCAACACTGCGACCAGTCAAGCAGCGTAGAAAGATTCCAAAGAGAAAATTCCAAACAGTCGGAAGTCCTGATTTCTTGAAATCACTGATCTTGGTGAGTGGGGGTTGATGACCCATCTCATTAAACATATAGTTGACTTGAGCAAAAGAAAGATCAGTATATGGTGGGGAATTAGGGATATCAAGAATCTGACAGAATATCTTCTTGGTCAAGAGTATCTTCTTCTCTTTCACCAGTTGGAAGGTAATAATATCCATTGCTTTGCTGTAAGTAGCACTGGATCCGGCTTGTGAAAGCCATGAAAGAGGAACAGCAAACGAGTTGAACATGGCAGTCGAAAGAACAGAGCTTTTCAACGCGACAATCAACATCTTCAATTCTTCGGGATACAGTGAAACATCCCCCTCCACTTGATAATTTATGCTTTGAATCTTCATAATCGGTTGGGAAGTGATGTCTTCAGTTTTTCGGGATGCAGAATCAGCACCAGCATGAGCAGCCATGATTAGGGTTTTGAAGCTTTGAAGAACAGAGACAATTTGGGAAATTTTTCTTTTGTGAGCGTAAACTGAGAAAGAACCTTTGATTCCCCTTTTATATGTAACCCTGGAATTTGAATTTAACGCGGGATAAGCATTAAATGAGATATGACGTGGCACCTTGAAACTCACACCACTCTGCCGATAAAGTTGCCATGCGTCAAAAAGTAACTGTCACATCACCTTGAAAACCGGACTAAAGAATGGGAGAATGGATGAAGATGTTGAGGGGGAGCATCAGAATGACAATCATTTTGAGGGGTAGCATGAAGAAACTGATACAATAAATCTTAATCAAAATGATGAGTTTCATGATCTAAATGATAATGTTTCTGTTGCAGGATCTGAAAATGAAGAGATGTACGAAGATGCACCTTTGGAATTTGATCCGGCATATCCACCGTTAGAGAAATGGACAAGGACTCATCCGAAAGATCAAGTCATTGGGAATCCTCAAGATGGAGTATTGACAAGAGCTCAAATTCGAGCAAAGAATGAGGTATTAAATACTCATCAAGAATTTTGCATGTTTAATGTTTAATCTCGAAAATCGAACCAAAGACTATTAAGGTTGCAATGGAACACTCAGATTGGGTTGTTTCAATGCAATCCGAACTGGCTGAATTCGAAAGAAACAAGGTTTGGAGATTAATTCCTAAACCTAAAAATGTTTCGATTGTCGGGTTAAAATGGATTTTCAAAAACAAAACCGACAAGGATGGAAATATTGTACGAAATAAAGCACGATTGGTCGTAAAAGGATATTCACAGCAAGAAGGGATCGATTATGAAGAAACATTTGCCCCTGTCGCAAGACTCGAGGTTGTTCGAATATTTTTAGCTTATGCAGCTCACAAGGATTTCGATGTCTATCAAATGGCTGTGAAATGTGCTTTTCTCAATGATGAACTCGAAGAAACTGTTTACGTTGAAAAACCTCCAGGTTTCGTAAATGAATTGCATCCTGATCATGTGTACATTTTAGATAAAGTTGTATATGGGTTAAAACAAGCACCAAGAGCATGGTATGAAACTCTTACCAGTTTCTTAAAACAGTCGAAATTTAAACAAGGATCTGTTGACCCCAAATTATTTCGAAAGAAAGTTGGGAATCATCTCATGCTTGTTCAAATTTATGTCGACGATATTATTTTTGGCTCTACTGACCCTGCTTTGTCTAGTGAATTCGAAAATTTGATGAAAAGCCAATTCAAAATGAGCATGATGGGTAAAATCAATAATTTTCTTGGCTTTAACATCTATCAAAGCAGAGAAGGCATTTTCATCAATCAGAAAAATATACAAGGAATTTGCTCGAAAAATTTGGAATGACAAATAGCACGAAGTTAAGAGTACCAATGGCGGTTGGAACAAGGTTATCACCTTCGCTAGAAACGCCTGCGGTTGATCTTACCTTATATAGGAGTATGATAGGTTTATCGCTTTATCTTACTACAAGTAGACCTGATATTATGTTTTCTGTACGTAATTGTGCTAGGTACCAAGCAAATCCACGAAAACCACATTTAACTGCTGTGAAGAATATCTTTCGTTATCTCAAGGGAACAATTTCGTTAGGATTGTGGTATCCAAAATGTAACAAATCAGAGTAACCAAAACGTAATTCGAACACACGATGTAAATATGATCTGGTTTCAGCTCTATTATGCTTTCAATTCTTACAGAGAGAAAATAGACAAGTTCGTATAAAGACTCTTATCTTACTCTAAGTAATATCCCTATTTATAAGAAACATGAAAGGATACAAAAAATTACAAGGACTAAACATCTAAGCTTCGTTACAAAAATGCCTTGTAAAATAACATTAAGACTTCGACATATTACAACAGGTCTTCGACTCTTACACTAATGCCAATGACTATTGGAAGTTTTGATGTAATCATCAGAATGGATTGTTATTGTCTCACCGAGCGGAGATTTTATGTTATGAAAAGATCGTTCTACTAATCTTACCCAACAACAAAGACCTCGTGATTTACAAAGATAAATCAGGAAAGAATCTAAGAGTCATCTCTTGCAAGAAGTCGAGAAAGTGTTTACAGAAGAGATGCTTCATTTTTTGGCCCACGTAGTGGATATGTAAGGCAAGGGTAAGAAAATCAAAGACATATTGCAAGTGTGTGACTACTCGTACGTATTCGCAGAGGATCTACCTGGAGTACCTCCAGTCAGACAGGTCGAATTCCAAATCGACCTTATCCCGAGTGCAGCAACAATGGCAAGATCTCCTTATCGTCTGACTCCATTGGAACTGCAAGAACTCTCAATTCAACTCCAAGAACTTCTTGACAAAGGCTTTATGTGTCCAAGCTTCTCATCCTGGGGAGCTCCGAAATTGTTTGTCAAAAAGAAAGACGGATCATTCAAGATGTGCATCGACTATCAAGAGTTGAACAAACGCACCATCAAAAACCAAAATCCACTCCTAAGGATTGATGACCTATTCGACCAACCACAAGGATCCTTCTACTACTCAAAGATCGATCTAAGATCTGGCTATCGTCAAATCAGAGTTCAAGAAGCAGACATTCCAAAGACAGCGTTCAGGACTCAGTGCGGTCACTATGAATCCCTGGTTATTCCTTTGGGCTAACTAACAATGCCAACCGAAGTACGCCAATTCCTAAGGCTTGCGGGCTATTACCAGATATTCATCGAGAACTTCTCCAAAATATCCAAGCCTCTCACCAAAGGTTAGGATGCATATTGATGAAAAGAAATAGAGTCGGTGCATACGCATCCAGATAACTTAAGCCAAATGAGACAAACTACATTGCCCTAGGAACCAAAACTAGACATGAGCATTGCATATCATCCTCAAACGGATGAACAGAGTGAAACAACAATACAAACCCTAGAAAACATGGTCTGCGCCTGTGTGATAGACGTCGGTAATGCATGGGATACTCACTTACCACTATTTGAGTGTTCATACTACAATAGTTGCTCCATTTGAGGCCCTATATGGACGCAGATGCCGTTCTTCGAAATGTTGATCAGAAGTTGGTGATACCCAACTGGTTATAAAAACGCTGAAGATACCCTGCTTGTTGGTCCTGAGATCATTCATGAAACAACAGAAAAGATTGTTCAAATAAATGAATAATTAAAGACCGCACGTAGTCGTCAGAAAAGCTATGTTGACGTGATACATAAACCCCTAGAATTCACAGTAGGATACTGTGTCCTACTGAAGTTCGCACCATGGAAAGGTGTCATTAGATTTCGAAAACAATCTTAATTAAATCCTCGATACATCAGAACTTTTGAAATCTTGGCAAGGGTTGGTCAGGTGTCTTACAAGCTCAAGTTACCTCAAGAACTCAACAAAGTTCCAATACCTTCCACGTGTGTAATCTTAAGAAGTATCTCTTTGATGAGAACCTTATTATTCCTCTCGATGAGATCCAGGTCAACACCAAACTTCACTTCGTAGAGGAACCGGTGGACATCATGGATCGACAAATCAAAAGCCTAAACCAAAGTTGCATACCTATAGTAAAAGTTTTATGGAACTCTCATAGAGGGTCGGAGTTTACTTTGGAACGTGAGGATCAGATGAAATAGAAGTACCCGCAACTATTCAGCGGTGCTCCCTCCACTAGTGGAACAGAATAATCTAGTAGAACGAAATAATTTTGGGACGAAATTCCTTTAACGGGGAGGTAATGTGACATCCTCGAATTTAGGTCTAAAACTATAGATAACCAATTCACCAAGAACTTCGTATTTTGGAAAATAAAAAGTTTCATTGCCATTATAATAAAATATGAGATGGTATCTTACTTCCAATTGTGGAAAATCTCAAACGAATCATAAGGCAAAAACTGTAACCCTAGTTGATACGTCTGAAAAACTAAAATTTCATGTTAAGCAGTTGTGAGCAAAGCAAATACTCTAGTCTCATAACACATGTTCATCGGGTTCCAAAAATATAAAGAACATCCAAAACGGAGTTCGTATGTAAACTATACGACCATTATAAGAAACCAAACCAGTATAACAATGACTTTATTAAAACTGCATAAACTGTTTCAATTCGTTGAGGCACTTGCACACCTCATATGGATATTCCAAGAAATTTTGTACCACTCGTGTCCAAATTGGTTAAACTTAATTGTAACAAGGACCTAAGATGGAGTTTTGAAGGAAACTATGTGCCACGGCGTGGCCAAGGAAGGCCACGACGTGGCAATCGTTAAGTGGGTTACGTGATATTTTGGGACCACCACGGCGTGCCCAACGAAAGTCATGCGGTGGCAACTGATCAGGCCCAAGCCCATGACTCTTTTAGGGTTCCCTTCATATTTAAGCTTCTCTAAATTGGTTCTAGGGTTCATTTTTCGGCGTCTATCCCCCTCAACCTTAGAAGATCCCTAATATTTTCCCTCTTGATGGTTTTGGCACATTTTGGGTAGTTTTATTGCTTTTGGCAGGAAGTTTGGAAGAATTGGTGCAAGGATCAAGCAAACAACACTTTATCATCTTGGTTATCACCTACTGGACCATTTGTAAGGATTCAAGTCTCTATCATTTGAGTTATTCTATTAGATCTAGGTTGTTTTGGTCCCTTTTTCGTTCATTGAGTTGATTTGAGTGAATGGATGGAATAAAGTTCGCAACTTTATTACACCCTAGTGTCCCTTGAGCATCATTTCTTATGGATCTGGAGTTTGGTTGTGATTTGTGAACCTTTCATAAGTTTTAGGTCATTTTTTCCATTTAACCTAATTTAAGTTAAGGACATGCATGGGAAATGGATTTCCATCAAGTAATCATTTTTATGGAACTTTGGCACCCCCTTTAGCTTCTGTAAGAGTTAGGGTTAAGGAATTTTTTGGATTAAGGGCTTAATGGTTAATACATTATGGATTTTGGCTTTATTTGGACCTAAAGTTTTAGATCTTGATATCTTTGGGTGTCTTAATGGATAAAGTTGGAAACTTTATTCATTTAGACCATATTATGGACCAGATTTGAGCTTTGGAGCTCTTGGAATCGAGGAAGGCAGCTTAATACATTAAATTGTTGGAAACCTAGTGCCCACGGCATGGCCATAGGTCGCCACGGTGTGCTGACTGGGAATTTCCCATAAGTTGGTTGGGTGAAGGCCACGATGTGGCGGTCAGCTAAAGTCAACTCTGGCCGTTAACTTTTGGCATTGGTTGACTCTTTGGTAAATCTCTGTTTTTAGAAGGTAGACTTAGGGTTTGCCAAGTGTCGATAGACAGGAGGTGTTAAGCACCCATCATTGGATAGGATAGCAGTTAGCTGTGGTCAGCACGGTTTTAAGCTGAGTGTCAGTCGGCTTTGTGATTCAGGTGAGTCTCCTTACAGTACTAGCGGGTCAGGCACCAATGTCAGCCCATTGGATTATGCTATAGTATGCTAGTTGTCTTTGTGACTCTTGCATGTATTGTATGTGTTTATATGTATATTGGGTGGGGCCTGATGAGTGTGTTAGGTGGGGCCCATCGTATGTTACTGACATACCTATTCTGGGCGAGGCGTGATGCCGAGCTGGGCCTGATGCAAGGCGGGGCCCATTGTATGTATGGTATGTGCTTGTAGTCTTTATGAATCCTATTGTATGAATCGTATGCTTATGTGCCTGTTTGCTATATGTATGTGGGGTGATATAGATCTGGGGGTGAAATAGACCCGGTACAGCCTTGAGCTAGCAGATATGTATGGTATGTGGTATTTTTGGGAACTCACTAAGCTTTGTGCATATTGTTTATATTTATGGTTTCAGGTGCTTCCGGTTCGAAAGGGAAGGGCCCGACGTAACTACACTGGATCCCCGAGAGTTTTCTGCGTTGGCAATTAAAGATATTACTCTGATGTTTAAATAATATAATTACTTTGATCGGTTTTGGAACAACTCGTCTGTATGAATTATTGTTTTAAAAATGAAAATTTTACTATGAATTTTGGGGATGTTACAACGTTTTTGGAATCAGGTTATGGTCTATTATTTAATTCCATACTCGAAATATTTTAGCAAAAATATTTTTTAAAAATCAAAAAATCGGATGTTTCGGGTCAATTATACGCGAATCTTTAAACGCGATTACTCGGAATTCTACAACTCGAAAAATTAATTTGTTCAGGTTTTTGAAATCCTTGAACTCGACTCTATTATTTGCCACTTTCGAAAAAAATTTAGTCATCGGGATCTTGGCACGCAAATCTAGGAATGTTTTAGGGCTTTTTGAGAATGATGACATCACTAGGACCTACCATACTTGCATGAGAAGGAAAAATCAGCCATTCTTCCTTCTTTTCCTCCTTTCCCACGTGCACAACCCCTCCCCCCTTTCCCTTACCTAGTTTATGTGCACACGTATTCAAAGAGTACATGCATGGGTCTTTTTCTTTGAGTAATTAACAATCCAAGAGAGCATGGTGCGTGTCTTTCCTTATATATAAAATGAACCCTCATCATCCCCAATTCATTCACTAATTCACAACCAAATTCTCTCAACCTTTCTCTCTCTATTTTTGTCTTTTTCGCGGTCCGAAACCCCTCACCGGAGGAGCCACCCACCGCCGAGAACCATCGCCATCCTCCACTCATTTTCCCTTGTTATGTCGACCAACCATCATCAAACACCCCCTACCACCATACCTTCTCCCTCCCTCCCTCCCCTTTCTGTTGTCTCTCTCCGTCGGAAGAGAAAAAGAAAGGGCAGTGAGGCTGCCGAAGCAACCACCTACCATGCTATCGTTGTTGCTGTCGTTGACAGCCCCCACCACCGCCGATACCACGTTCCTTCGGCCGCCATCACATTTATCTTGTGTTTGGTATTATGTGGTGTTTTCTATTTCCAAGTCCCATGTTTTATATTTTTTTTCACGGATTATTTCGAGTCCAAGCAACTGGCTAAGTTTTTTGTTATTCTCGTGTTATCTCGCGGTGCTTCCCGGAAAACAAATCACATTCTTATCTAAACCGAAATTCACACATCTAAGGTGAGTGCTTACGACCATTTTTATAGTTTTTATATATTTCGGGGAGGGGGGAATATATGTTCTCACTATTGCGTTATATGAAAACAAAACCATATCGTTTATTAAACTAGTTGTTAAATGTGACATTCCAGAATTTAGGCCTAAAATTGTAGACAGTCAATTCACTGTTAATTTCTTTTTAACTTGACATATTGAGATTTAATGCATATTTTTAAAAATAAATAATGGCATTACAATGATAATAAGATATGAGATGGTATCTTACTTTCAATTGTGGAAAATCTCAAAAGAATCACAAAGCATAAACTACAACCCTAGTTAATACGTCTGAAAAACTGAAATTTCGTATTAAGCAGTTGTTAGCGAAGAAAACACTCTAGTCTCGTAGTACATGTTCACCTGGTTCTGGAAATAAAAAGAACGTCCAAAACGGAGTTCGTATGCAAAAGATACAACCATTATAAGAAACCAAGTCAGTATAATATTTATTTTCTTAAAACTTCATAAACCATTTTGATCCATTGAGGCACTTGCACACCTTAGATAGAAATTACAAGAACGATTTTGGACTCAGGTTATGGTCTATTATTTAATTACATACTCGAAATATTTTTAGCAAAAATATTTGTAAAAGTCGAAAGATCGGACGTTTCGGGTCAGTTAGAAGCAAATCTTTAAACGCGATTTCCCATAGTTCTACGACTCGAAAAATTAATCCATTCGGGTTTTGGTAATCCTTGAACTCGGCAGTATCGTTTGACACTTTCGAAAAAAAATATTAGACTTCGGATTTTGGCACGCAAATCTAGGAAGGTTTTTACGGCATTTTGAGGTTAGTGACATCACCATGTACTACAAGCCTTCAAGAGAGAGACAAAAGCCAGCCAACTACCCCTTCTATTAGCCTTTCCCACATGTTCCTCCCTCTCTCCCTCCTTTACCCTTTCACTTCATGGTACATGGCGTGTTTGCCTTGAGTGTTTGACTAAATTTCAAAGCATGGTGTTTGGCATGCTTAGAGACCTTACTAAACACTATAAAAAGGGATCTTTGGCTCTCCAATTCATTACAAATTAATAGCCAACACTCTCACTTCTCTCCCTCTCTTCCTTACTCTCCCTCTCTCTCGGTTTGGAACCACCACCGAGAACCACCATCACCCACCGAAGATCACCACCGCATGTGCCCTCCTATTTTGTCGATCAGCAGCAGCCCCAAACACCCCCTGATCACCGCACTTGCTTCCCCCTCCCTCCCTTCTTCGTTTCTACCATTAGACAAAAAAAAGAATCAGCGAAGGCTACCGGATCCCCCACTGCCGCCGAAAGGATGCCTTCGACCACCACCACTTTTAACTATCTCGTGTTGTTACATTTTCTATGGTGTTCCAATTTCTATACTCAAGTTTTTGGTGATATTTTGTGGTGTTATTTTGAGTCCAAAGCGGGTTAAAGTTGTTGCTATATGGTGCTATTTTGTGGTGCTTCCCGGAAATCAAATCACATTCTCAAATCTAAACTGAATTCATGTATCTAAGGTGAGTGCTTACGGTCCCATTTCAAAGTTTTTATACATTTAGGGGGGAAACGTGTGGTAATATATTTTGTTTATACAAAGCTTACTACAACAATGTTATCATTTTATGTGAAAATGCATAAAAACTAGTTTATAAAATGTTTTTTTGACAAGTAAAATGTTATGTGGACATAAACTAGATTTCAAGCTCGTTATATACATATGTTATGTTGTTTAAAATGAAACAACAAGTCATAAGAACATATGCTAATTACTACAAAATGCTTTGATATAGAGCTAAATTGGCTATAGAGAACTCGTATCCTCGAAAGAGGAATACAACTATAGCAACAGGGTCCTAACAAAAGTATTATTATTAATTACCGTACTTCTTGACAACTTACGGGAGAGGTAACTGGTTTGAAGTGTCCCTTGGGTTGCTAGATTTCAGAACGAATATATGATAAAATGGTCTTACCCTTATGTACCTCTTGTCTGGCCCTGATCCTTACTTGATAGAATTGGAGTACAAAATGAAAGGACCCCTTTCTTGACTTTCATATTTCTGAAAAACCCAAACTTTCATACTTGACAATATAGTTATTCCAAAACATGCTACATGCATATTTATAAAACAATATCTTACATTGATAAAGTGATTACAAAATATTGGATACAAACCGACTATGTTTTAATGTTTTACATAACTACCCAGGATATTGTAATTTTATACAAACATAAACTGAAATACAAAAGTAATATTACAACTATTCTAAACCTTCCAACAGTATATGACTATACTGGTTACTTATTCCCTGCAAATTTGTTAAACATTGAGAGGGTAAGTAGCGACGCTTAGTGAGTTCAATAATAGATACAATATAACGTTATGCCATATATATATACTTCAATATGACAGAGGCAAAGAGGATCAAGGAACAACAAAGGCATAATGTTAAAAGCTTTCCATATCAATCAATGAGACATAACAATTTCCATACTTGATATAAAATCAATAAAGTTTCAGCACAAATGGCATAGAAAATACTCAGGAATATTATTTTGCTAGAATATTTAGGCTTTCGGCCTTATCTTAGCATACTACCGAAGCCAAAGTGATGCCTATGTCATACACTTCATGGTCAACGGTTCATACCAATACCCAAGTGATGCCTATGTCATACACTTCGTGGTTAGAGGTACAGCCTTGCTATAAAAATAGCGGAAATAATAACTCGAGATGATAATCATGGAAAAACACATAGCACATATAACACATAACATACAATTGTTCCTATATATTAAACTCACCTTGAAATAACCGGGGGTCAAAATAATAATTTGTGCAGCATTTCGGCTCTAAATATGACTTTATTTGTTGAAAACCGGGAGTTTTCTTGAAAACCGGGCCCTGCGAGGGTTAGGCTTCGAAACCGAAAAGATAAATTTTTCGGGCTTCTCAGGAATTTCGGGGCATGTTTCGGGTGCTAAAGTTGATACCGGGGCTTCGGGGGATGTCGAGATAGTAAAAATATTGAAAAGGGAGGTGAAAGTGGCAAATTTCCCATTTTTCTCGGGTAATCTCGCAAGGCTCCTATTTATAGGAGGGGAGATCCGGAGGTCGGCCGAGAAGGGACACACGGCAGCGAGGGGTTCGGACACGCGGCAGAAGCAGCGAAAGCCAGTGAGGCTCGGATGCAGCAGCTGGCGCGCTTCGGATGCGAGGAGTCATCGGCTGCGGATGAGTCATCGGCTGGGTCTCCGGCTCGGACAGATGCAAGCTCCTAAGTGGACCGAGCTTCGGTCCAATGGGGAAAGAGGGTGACGACTTCGGACCAATCAGCGGGTGCCACGCGAGGCTGCGGTCCAATCAGAAGACGCCACATGGAGGCTGCATGCGAAGGATGACGTGGCAGCACTATTCATGCGAAATTTCTCGAAAAATGTTCCCAATCTTGTAAAATCCATAACTTTCTCATACGGGCTTCGTTTTTTACGTTCTTTATATGCACGCGTAGAGAAAATTATGCTCTACAACTTTCGTTTAGACTTCGTCGGAAAATTTTGAATTTATTTTTATATT
Source organism: Lactuca virosa (assembly GCF_052849685.1). Taxonomy (NCBI): domain Eukaryota; kingdom Viridiplantae; phylum Streptophyta; class Magnoliopsida; order Asterales; family Asteraceae; genus Lactuca; species Lactuca virosa. The sequence goes on along the minus strand of NC_136426.1, from coordinate 257,444,845 downwards.
ATTATTTTTAACAGACCGGGACTGGTAAATCCGTTAAAAATTCATAACTTCTTCATCCGACGTCCGTTTTCGTCAGACTTTTTACCGTTGTACTGCTAATGACGAGACCTTCGATTCTCGTTTAGGTTGTGTCGGCTAAAAATCACTCGATCTAAAATTCGAGTTTTTAGCTGTCTACTGTTAAGCTGAAACTTGTAAAAATCATAACTTCCTCATACGAAGTCAGATTTTGGCGTTCTTTTTATCAAAATTCTCGGTTTAACGAATACTACGACTTTCATTTAGATCAATAAGGCTAAAAAGTAGTTTATCAAAAACTCACTTTTTACGTCATTCGGCATCGTGCCGGTTTTGTCGCGGATCTTCGATTGGTCATAACTTCTTCGTTATAACTCGGATTTCGACGAGGTTTTCGCCTACATGTTTCTAACGAGATTATCTACAACTTTCAATAATAAAATTTTACTTATTTCAATTTTTATATTTTCGCTAAATTTCACTATTTGACTTTTAATTGGAATCTCATAAGACTTCCAATATTTTATGAGTGATTCTAAACATAGTTTTACTTTATTTCTAGTAAAAACTATCTGTTAGAACTCAACACTCAATTTTACATAATATTTAATAATATTATTAACTTTTTAAATTACATAACACGATTTCAAAATGTGTATGTTACACAAAATAAAAAACTAATAATACTACAAACCTCACCATCAATAATATATAACATTTATATATATACTTTGACCCGCGATGAGAATAGTTAATAAAAGTCTAACATACCTTCAACTAAAACTAAAAACTCAACCCTTTAGGTCAAACGCCTCGACTAAGGTTAGTACCGTACATAATCCATACCGCAAATAAACCTACAATGCGTGTCTATGTTATTTATGGTCGGGCTGTTGCATAACCACCCTTGAGCAAGGAGGTTGATAGACTATAATGGTTGAGAGTTTTAGAGATAGAAGAATGTTCTCAAGATTCTCTGCAGATACTTAGTACCTTAGAACCCTTATGTCAACTTTAAAAACATTTATACCGTTTTAAAACACTTATGCATTTAAAAAGCTCATCATTAACACACTTAAATTTTTCAAACCATTTTATCTAGTTGGTTGGATTACGACCACCCATTTTGGATTGACCTCGTAGACCCCGAGGAGCTTCATGAGGTCTCGATACAGTTAGCAGGAGACACGTACTTCCCAAAGGGCCATTCGATATCCCTAGCTGACCAACAGGAGGATCCTTCGGGTGAGGAAGAGGAAGATGATCTAGAGGAAGTCGTAGAGTCTAAGGAGGAGGGCATACTACAAGATGCTCAAGAGATGGATGATGACGGTCCAATAGAGGATGAGGAGGGCCTCACTCATGAGGAACCTTCCCCTCCTACTCCATCATCCTCTGTGAATAGATCATACTATCAGCCATACCGCCATCATGGCAAGAGTCCCCTGCTGATGAGGCCCCCGAGGATGAGTGTTACCATAGTATATCGCTTGGACCCTATCATTTACGTTTCCCGACCCATTAGTGGTAAGAAGAGGAAACCAACTTTGCCCCATGAGCCAGCTTGGATTACTGACTTGCTCGGAAAAAGGAGGACTACAAATGATCCTCCATGATTCGAGATAGGTCAGTCTTCTCAAGATCTGCCACATGTACCATTCAGGAATGTCCATGAGAAAGACCTGATCCCTCGCCTGATGACCTAGAGAGACTGATTATCTGACAGAGTCCAATATTTGGAGGATCTCCTTAGAGCTTCAGGCACTACTTCTAGGGCACTTGAGTAGAGAGTCAGAAGACTCGAAGAGGAGGAGAAGGATGATATAATGTCCATCCAGACCCTCTACCATCGTATGGGTGCAATTCGCACCGAGGCGAACACTTTGGGTGCTCATTTCAGATCCCTAGCATATTGGACTTAGACTGTAGAGAGTCGGTTGGATGCAGCCGAGAACCGAGCGGTCGTTGCTGAGGAAACGCAACGTCAGATTCAGGAGCAGTTAGATGAGTTGATCCGCTATTTGATTGCACATTTTGGATCGTAGACATTTCATCTGGGTGGTTTGTGATCTAGGGTAGGGTTAGGACTTTTGGGGAAATTTTGTTATATTGCATGTGTTTATCACTGCCTGTTTGGTAAATGTTCTTTTATAAAGCTTTTCTATTTCTAGCCTTACACAGTTGGTACTTTTGTAAACATTGTAACCGAAAACAAGCAGTTCTAATCTATGAAACTATATTTCAGTATTTGTTAAATGTTGGAACTCATTATCTATGTTGCTTGTATCACACTATCATTACTCAAATAAAAATATCGGTTAAGACTCTCACTCCATAATTTGGAAATCCTACACATTTCAGGAACAAATTACACTAATATACTATCAAAAAATACAACTCAAACATATTTGTTTATGACTAAATGGTGTAAAACAAATTAACGTGTCCGTCTAAAGGTATTAGGATGATGCCTCCGCGAAAGATTCCGCAAGTTCGCCACCACCAACTCCCCGAGTCGCTCCAAGGGTTGTACCAATGATGACCCCAACTTCCGGAGAAACATCAATCAGAACCACTGAAACCCCACCAGTTATCAATCCCCCAAACCCACCATTTCAAATGGATCTCACACTAATGCAGACCTTGGTTGCAAAAGGGATTGCCACGGCCTTAGCTGCATATGAGGCTGCCCGGAACGAATCTTCCGGGAATAGTAGAAATGGTGGCGGTATTCCAGTTCTTAACTAAAACAATTCCAAATCCTATTCATATAAGGATTTGATGGCCTGAAAACTCTGATCCTTCTTCGGTACGGAAGGAGTTATTGGTCTATCCCGCTAGATAGAGAAAATGGAGGCAGTGTTTCGCATCAGTTCGTGCCCTGATGATTGCCAAGTTAAATATGTTACTTATACGTTAATGGATTCCGCCTTGACCTGGTGGAATGATCATGCCAATTCCATGGGAATCGACGAATCTTATGCCATGGTGTGGGAACCTTCAAAAAATGATGATTGTGGAGTATTGTCCTCGACAAGAAGTCCAGGATCTGGAGCAAGAGCTTTGGAACCTGGCGATGAAAGGGTCGGACGTGACTGCCTACACCTTCCAATTTAATGACCTTGCAAACCTTTGTCCAGGAATGCTGAACCCGGAATATAAAAATATTTAAAGGTACATTTGGGGATTAGCTTCGCCAGTTCAAGGTTTGGTTACTGCATCCAGACCCACCACCTTTGATAGTGCTAAGAAATTAGCCTATCAATTGGCTGAGCAATGTATCTGTTAGGGTATCATGACCCCGCAAACAAAAAAGAACCAGACTAGGAGTTGGAAATGGAAGTTCGATGGAAAGTCAAGAGGAAACTCCAAGCATCACAACCCTAAGCCAGAAGATATGGTTGTTTATGTCGCAATCACAAACACTCCCACCCCAACCAAGTCCTACTCTGGGAAATTTCCCCGTTGCACCAAGTGCAATTTCCACCATGTCAGGAATTGCATGGTTTGCAGCAACTGTAACTTGAAAGGTCACACCTATAAGTTCTGCAGAAAGTCCCCAAACAATACATCCTCAACCACTGTTATAGGAGGAAGCTGTAACTTATTCAAATGCAATCAACCAGGTCATTTTAAGCAGGACTACCCGAAACTGAAGAATCGGGTGGCCAAGGAAGAACATTTGTAATTGGTGTTGGAGATGATCGCAAGTAACTAACTGTGGTTACTACAATTGATTGTAAGACTCCTCAATAGGTGTGGTATAGTAAACCCCCTAATTATTTTGGTTATGAACGTTTGGATGTCCTACTTACACTCATGTGAATGATGGTAAACTAGAGCCTGTGGGCAATGAAGTGCATATTTCTAGGATATGCATCTAGAGGGAAAGGTCATTGTTTGTGGTGTGCAGAAGAAGGAAAGAATCCAAAAAAATTTATTATTGGAGATGTTACCTTTAAATATGCTATTGTACCCAAAAGGAGGTGGTACAAGTGTTGCAGGGAACAATCAGGATACTAGCTAGAAAGTGGAGTTTATCACACAAACACCACACAGATCTGGGATAAATGAGGAACAGCAAGGTGGCATGGAACAACATAGACATGAGAAATCCCTTGAACAACACAGAGAAGAAGTGTCTGGTGATTATGATGACAGGATAGAAAACTTGAAGAAGATTGTGGAGAATGAGTTTGTGATGAATGACTTAGGACCTAAAAGGAAGAGAGTAGTGATGGAGATTCGAAGGATTAGAAGAGCAAGATGGTTATACATTTCTCACTAAATTGAGAAAGCCTTGCAGTCATTCTATTGTGATTAGTCCAAACTTGTTGGTACTTCTTTGGTGGTTTGAGGCAATCATGTAAAATCTCATTGGGAAGTGGTCAAGTGTATCGTGCGATAATTGAAGGGAATGCTTGATGTTTAGCTGGTGTATGATGCTAATGCATGACGTAGGTATTTGGTTGAATCAATAAACTTAGACCATGAAGGTGACCGGGAGATAAGAAGATCATTGGTAGTTGCTCTCATTCATAGTCTTGTTTTGAAGGTAGAGAAATCTTTATTGTGTTCTATGATAGGTTTTACATTCAAAATTTTGGTACCAAGGAGAATCCGGAAGGCATGTTGACAAGGTCATTGCTCATAGAGAAGTTCAAGCTTTACTTGCACTTAGTTGATTTCCGCAGGAGTTAGGTCCCTGTGGGGACGGATGGCAACAAGGGAGAGGAAGCTCTTGTTTAAGGTGTAGTTCAGAGGATACTGAACTCAAGGTGGAGATTGATAAATGTGAAATGTGACTAGCATTTGGAGCATTTTCATGGCACGCTTAGTATGATGGCATACTTAGATGTAATGGCACATTTGGATACGATGGCACACTTAGATGTGATGGCAAACTTGGATATGATGGAACACTTGGATATAATGGTACACTTGGACACGATGGAACTCCTCGAATATGATGGCACTCTATGGGATGGAGCATCGGGGGAGGTAACATGCACTGGAGGTGACACTCAATGGAGCCTCAACAAGATAATGGAACCAAAAAGAAGTGTCATGCAAGGGAGGTGGCACCAAGTGACAGGAGCTGCCACTCAATAACACCTCGAAGATGTTCCATGCACAGGAGGTGCCACCAAGTGTGAAGTTTCCACTCAATGTCACACTGATGTGTCATCATGGAAATTCAACGATGTATCTGATGGGTTTTATAGGTTACAAAAATATTATTTTTGTTGGAAAAACTTAAATCCTAAGATCACATACAACCTAAAGGATCTATGTTCTCACCATGATTTGCAACAAACAATTCAATATCAAGAACCCTAAAAGTACATTGGTATTTTCAAAATTACTAAAGGGTTATTAGAAAAACATACCTTTTGTTTGTTATAGCAAATAAACAAATATTCTTTCTTGCTTGGTCTTTAGAAAGCAAGCAACAGAAGTCTTGTGCCTCTAATTGCTCACACCCAAACCCTAGAAATTGGAAGCTAAAGAGGAGAGAGGAGGAGAATGAAGAATTTCACATCTGAGCTCTTATAATGAGATGATTTTGAAATTCTAAACCCTTAGGGGTTTATATAGGTGTCAGGAAGGTTGTATGTAAGGCAGGTTCCTTTTAAACAACACTTACCTCATTGCTTCCTCCCTAAGGCAGTCCAACCTTCCTTAGAGCCTAAGAATATCTTAGAAACTCTCTAGAAAACCTCTAGAAACTGTACCCTCTATGGGAGGTTCTAGAACTGGTCAATGCACAAGTTTTGAACATTTTCACCTTTAGTTCGTCTACGGTCTACCTTTAATTAATCCAATTAAACCCAAAATTAATTCCAATTAATTTTTTTAATTAAACAATAATATTTCTAATTAATATATTATTCTCATAATATATTAATAAATCATTTATTTTGATTTCTAATTAATTTATTAACTATATAATAAATTAATAAATTGGTCTCTCCCTCCAAAAAAAAACATTCCAGACAATTACTAGGTTTGAGGGCAATCCAAAAAGGACTTTTCTAATAATTCAAGATTATACTAATTTAGTTATTGGCTTATACGTTTAATCCAACAGTCTCCCACTTGGATAAGTCTAAAACTAAATTACAGGTATAACTTCTAAATCAAACAGAAAATGGTGCTTTCCAAAGCAATTGTCGAACTCTGATCCGATCAGATATTTTTCCTTAGAGAAGCGTTCAAATATTCCTCCATTCTATAAGATATCGTATGGATATGAGACATGGATTAGAATCAATCTTAGTGTCCAAAATTTGGTTTCCCGATTTCCTGATTTGTGATGACGTCATAAGACTTCTAATTGAACATATCAATTTAGTCATGGATGGGCCCAACACTATAAGTCAACACCAAGTCACCGAGAGGCCCAAATATATCGCTTTTCCAGTCAGGGAAAAAGGAACGAATAAACTTTGAATCATATGGATGTATGCTTTACTCACCAAATCATACATGACACTACTTTTTATAACATCAAGTTACTGATGCATTTTCGCAATACCAATGTACAACTTACTTGTAAAATAAAACTCATATATCTCCATTTCAAGGATATAAGATGTTATTGTCGCAAAATTAGTCATGATATAATCCATGAAGTAATTCTTTAAGTGTGGCTTTATCCAATACTCAAATCTCCATTTTCTAAGTACTCATGAACGTTGTAGCAACATAATTGTTGTGTCTAAACTCCTTAGACAATCTACAATCCAATTCATGACAGTTTTAATTCACTACTTACTTCTAAAAGTATGAGCGACTGTGGAGCATTGAATAATCACATTATTCAGGAAGTAAAACATGCAAAGTGAAACACAATAATAAACTAATTAACTATGTTCTCAAAACTATTGAATATAAATAATCTCTATTATTTAATCTCCATAAAAACTATGAATTTATTCATTGTATAATTTTTCAAGTAATCAACTAATCACTTGAATTAAACATCAGCCATGCCATGTTAGGAACATGCATACTATGCCTCTCTATGGTCCTTCTTTTATGAACAGATCAACTAGACATTATTCTAATGATGCTCATTTTACAATTTCAAATTCTTATCAGTATCCAAGATGTGATGGAATTCCAACTTAACATGCATTAATCTCCTGTGATATCAAGATTCCAAAGTATCAAAGACTGAGTCTTTGATATTACAAAATATCCCATTGGAACATTGTCACTAGAAATAATTCCACGGTAATGAAGGTTCAAACTGAAGGTACACTCCTTGAACACTTATCTTGCAGTAAAGTTTCCAACTCATATGATCATCAATTCTGATCAAGAACCATCTCAATCCATAATCATGTCACTATGGTCCATCCAAATTAATATCATACTCCAAACTGTCCACAAGCAACCAGTCTTTTGGTATAACCTTATAATGTTCTTGATAGTTGTAAAACAACTTTAGTCACACACAAAATTCTAGTCCTTTTTCTCACAATGTTCGGAGCATTTGAAAATTTTAAAATAATTGAATATTATAGTTGTTAAATGTGACTCGAGCATTTGGATCGGGTTCATGGAGCATGTGACAAAGGAACGGATCATCAGAGAAATGAATGGATCGTATGACAAAGGAACGGATCATATAGAAGGGGGTTTGGAGTACCTGGAAGAGGTTTGGAGCACTTGGGATGATATGGAGCAACAAGGGGACCTTGTTGCACCATCTGATGAAATAAAGAATACTCCCCTCCTGCCCGTGGACGTAGGTCACCTTGACTGAACCACGTAAATATTGTGTCTTTGTGTGCTTATAGTTTCGCTTGTTATCCACATTACTTCCTAACAAGGGTCATCATATGTTGGCAAGTGGCATCAGATTTGTTCTGAGTCTTGACAAGTATTGCATGTTTTCCCTAACAAGTGGTATCAGAGCTGCGGTTGGCGTTCTGTTGATTGAAGATGGCATATTACAAGTTCGATTTGGAGAACTTCAATGGTTCGAATGATTTCACTTTGTGGAAGGAGAAGATGAAGGCTCTTCTAGTTCAACAAGGATGTGCAGCAGCACTGGAAGGAGAAGCAAAACTGTCAATGGACATAAAGGAAGGTGGATATTCTTGAAAGAGCGCATAGCGCTATTTTATTGAGTTTGAAAGACGAACTACTGAGAGAGGTCGTGGATCAAACGAGTGTTGATGGACTTTGGGAGAAATTTTGTGAGAAGTATTAGAATAATTATCTGACGAACAGGCTATACCAGAAGCAACGTTTGTATACTCTTAGGATTTCGGAAAGCACCTAAGTGAAGGATCATCTGGACAACTTCAATAGGATCGTCTTGGACATACAAGGTGTGAATGTAAAGATTGAATATGAAGATCAAGTACTTATCCTGTTATGTTCACTGCCGAATTCTTACGAGAAGTTCATTGATACCATGTTGTATGGTAGGACAATGATCACTGTGAATGATGTGAAGGATTCTTTGATGCCCAAGAAACTGAAAAGAATAGTTTCAGTTAGAGAAGAAATTTCCAGTTCCAATTTGTTCGTATGCAGAGGAAGAACATCGGATAGAGGTGGAGATTTCAAAAGGAAGTCAAGTTCTGAATCTAAACCCAACATCAAATGTTATAACTGCAAGGAAAAGGGCACTTCAGGAGAGATTATCCATTGCTGAAGAAGGGAATAATGATGTTGGACCAAGCAACAACAATGTTGTTGTGGTTCAAGGAAATTCTGATGAATGGGATGATGGTGAAGTTTTGACAGTTTGTACATCTAGTTCTGCTAATACTTGGGTCTTGGACTCTAGAGCATCATGTCATATGGCATGCAATCGCGACTGGTTCGACTCCTTCAAATGGTGGAATGGCACAGTCAAGATGGGTGATGATTGGGTGAGCAGTATCAAGGGCGGTGGCACGGTGCAGATCAAGATGCATAATGGTATGGTCAGGAAACTGGATTGTTGGTTCGTCCCAGAGCTTCGAAAAAATTTGATTTCTCTTGCCACTTTGGCAAAGGATGGATTGAAATATTCTGGAGAGGGTGACTGGTTAAGATTCTCCAAGGGTGCTCTTGTACTTATGAAGGGAATGATGAATCCTCATGGGATTTATATTCTAGATGGTTTTACGATTGGGGGAACGGTGACTATATCCCAATCCTTATATTAGTATGATGATGAAAGAAAGTTGTGGCATCATACTTTAGTACATGTGTGCAAGAAGGAGTTGTTTGGTGGAGATGCAACTGGAAAAGCTTAACCTAGTGAAGCTTGTGTTCAAGAGATACAAAGCATGGTGAAATTCAGTTCAGTTCAACACTCAAGCAATAAGATTCTTGTGTGTATACACTCAAATCTATGAGGTCCCTCTTATGTTAAGTCTCATGGTGGATGTCAATACTTTGTGACTTTTATCGAAGATTACTCAAGGAAGACCTGGGTGTATTTTTTGAAGACAAAGGATGAAGATGAAGTGTTTGGGCGGTTTAAGGATTGGAAGATGATGGTTGAGAACTGGACCAGGAACCATGTCAGGTCACTCTGAAAAAAATGGGTTGGAATCCTGCAAGGCTTCGCTTGACAACTTCTGCAAAATAGAAGGTACGGTGGGGCATCACACTGTACGGCTAACACCACAGCAAAGCGGGCTGGCAAAACAAATGAACCGAACACTAGTAGAGCATGCTCAGTGCATGCGATTATCTGCTGATTTATCATAGCAATTTTGCGTGGAAGTAGTTAATATTGCTTGCTATTTGGCGAATAGATCTCCATCAACTGAAATTGATTGTAAGACTCGTCAAGAGGTGTGGTATGGGAAACCCTCTGAGAACACTGGTTTACGAATGTTTGGATGCTCTGCTTATGCTCGTGTGAATGATGGTAAACTGGAGTGTAGAGAGATGAAGTGCATATTTCTAGGATATGCATCTGGAAGGAAAGGTCATCGTATGTGGTGTACAGAAGAACAAACTCCAAATTCGTTATTAGAAGAGATGTGACCTTTGAATCTGATATGTGTAACCAAATAGGATGCTAGCCAGAAGCTGGAGTTTGAAACAGAAACCCCACACAGTTTTGTGATAAATGAGGAACGGCAGGGTGGCATGGAACAGCATAGACGTGAGGAATCCCTTGTTTAACCCAGGGAAGAAGTGTCTAGTTTTGCTGATGTCGGTAAAGTCAACTTGAACAAGCTTCTGGAGAATGAGCTTGTGATGAACGATTTAGGAGTTGAAAAGAAGATAACAAGGATGGAGACTCGGGGTGATAGAAGAGCGGGATGGTTACATATTTCTGACTACATTGAGAAAGTCTTATGGTCGTTTTATCGTGATTAGTCCAAACATGTTGGTACTTATTTGACGGTTAGAAGTAATTGTGGAAAATCTCATTAGGAAGTGGTCAAGTGGATCTTGTGACACTTAAAGGGAACGCTTGATGTTTTTATGGTGTATAATGCAAATACACAACTATGGACTTTGTTGGATTGATAGACTTGGACCATGAAAGTGATTTGGAGATAAGAATATCACTGGTGGTTGGTCTTTTTCAGAGTATTCTTTTGAAGGTGTAGAAACCTATCATGTTCTATGACAGGTTATACATTCGAAAGTCTAGTACCAAGGTGAATCCGGAGGACATGGTGACAAGGTCCTTGCCCAAAGAGAAGTTCAAGCTTTGCTTGGACGTGGTGGATGTTCGCAGGAGGTAAGCCCCCTTGGCGCTTGATGGCAGGATGGGAGAGGAAGTTCTTATTTTAGGTGGACTTCATAAGACGCTCAAGTCAAGGTAGATATTGTTAAATGTGACTCAAGCATTTGGATCGGGTTCATGGATCATGTGACAAAGGAACGGATCATCTGATAAAAAAATGGGTCGTCTAAAAAAGGAACAAATCAAGTGCCAAAGGAATGGATCATACAGAAGGGGGTTTGGACCACCTGGAAGAGGTTTGGAGCACTTGGGATGATATGGAGCAACAAGGGGACCTAGTTGCGTCATCTGCTGAAGTCTTCGGCCAAGAAGGATGATGTAGCGCCAAGGGCATTCCTTCTTGCGCCAAGCATATCCCTCTTGCACCATGCAGAGTCCCTCTTGCGCCATGAAGAAGCCTTGTTACGCCAAGTAGGTTCTTGTTGCGCCAATCATGTCCTTGTTGCGCAAAGATGGTCCTTGTTGCGCCAAGGTGATGATGTTGCTCCAACCTTGAAGTTATTGTGCCACTCTTGATGCATATTGTGCCATTCTTGCACATGTTGCGCCATCAAGGTGCAATATGGGCCATTTTGGTTCCTTGATGAGTCGTGGTATCCCTGATGAGCCAAGTATGCTATGAAGTCCTCAATGAGTCTCAAGATCGTTCAAGGATGATTTGAAGCTGGTATTTCTTAAGGATTACACCATGTTGTGCCACCATGATGGATGTTGGGCCATTAGTGTTCATGATGTGTCACTTGTACATCATGATGCTCCACTACGGGACAAGGTGCTCCATCATGTGTGTTGCTGATGCTCGTGGGTTGTTTGGCATGGAAGAATGTGTTGGATTAGGTGTCTAAGCCCATAACTATTATTGGTATGTACTTGACCCGAGAGTAGCATGGTTCATTTGGGTTGCATGGCATTGGAACAATTTGGATAGACTTTTGTGAGAAGAGGATATTTATGATTTATTAATATATTATAAGTTCTAATATATTAATATGAAATCATATTATTTAATTAGTATTGATCAAGAATTAGTTTGGAATTAATTTTGTGATCAAAAGAGACTAATTAAATAAATGGGGATTGATTTGGTAAATCATTCATTCTTATAAAGTGGGCTTATGATCCATAGTTCTTCATGTTGGGCTAAACCCATGTGGTGACCCATGGATACTCCATGGAGGTTAAAACCCATGGATCATGAGGAATATGGAAAGTCATGAGTTACATGGTGTAATCCTAATGCGCACACTATATAAGAAACCCCAAGGCTCATGAAATTGACACTTAAGTGGTGACTAGTGAAAACACAAGATGGCAAGTCGATTTTATGAGTGCAAGTGTTCTTCTCTCAAGTTATTCCAATTGTTGGTGGTATTGTCTGATTCCATTTGAGGTGCAACACTTGGGGCACTAAGTTCTTAAAGGTCCAAGGCTTCCAACTACAACAAAAGGTATGTCTTCTAACTTGTTTTATTACCCAAGTATCAATGTTTTGTATGCTAGTTAGGGTAATACCTTGGAAAGTTCAAGTTTGCATGTATAATAGAGAAAACATAAATCCAAGGTATTTAGGGTTGCATGCACACCTTAGGGGTGTTAGAATGCTCAAAACCCATCAGTGGTATCAGAGCCTAGGGTTGTGTTCAATTATACTTGATGCTTATTGTTTTTTTAAAGGGTTACATACACGTTTGGATCAACGGCCCTCTACATTAATTTAGAAAATGTACCATTCATCTTCCAGCCCTGCGAAAATCCAACCTGACACTCTCTCCTCAATTGATCTAATCGGTTGGTTTGGATCAACGGTCCTCCTATAATGAGGTGATCTAAGTTTGTCGGTTAGTTGAACCAATCTTCTCGACCGTCTTGGTGCCACAATAGTAACAGGAACAGTGTTTACATCATCATTTTTTATATTTGGTTCTCGATGATCCGAATTAGTGAGACTTTCATGACTTGAATGCCTAATAGAGGTAGCTAATGCTGATTCCAACAGCATGTCAAAAGTATCTTCGTTTAGAATTTGAGTAAATGGTGTACACACCACATCCGCAACTGCATCATCATCATCCACCATTGTTGATTCCTGAAATTGATCATTTTTAGTTGCGGTTGTATTTTGTTGATAATGCATAACAGGTGTGGTGGTGCCATTGGAAGTTGTCCCATCATCAGAATCATCGGAAGTTGAAAAATCTGGCCATGCCAGATTGAATTCGTGATTTCTTTTTGTTACTAGCATGCGCAGTTCGACAGAATCGGGAAACTTCTTTATACCTCGCATCAACAACTTATCTATAGCTCTCTTTGCATTGTGATATGCATTGAAGTTGAAGTTTATTTCCCTCATAATTTCTTGGGAATAAGCATAACATAAGTAGAATGTTATAAAAGTAATATGGTGACAATATATGAACTGGAATCAGTAAAACAGATGTGATGAAGCACTTGATTCATTTTGGTTTTATAATGAATCACTGCAAAGCATATTTTTCACAAGTGTCACAAAAAGTGAAGCACTTGAATCAGTAAACACAAATGGAATAATTTTCACTAAAAAGCACTTGCACCAGTAAAACAAAATGTGATGAAGCACTTGATTCATTTTGGTTTTATAATGAATCACTAAAAAGCATAATTTTCACAAGTGTCACAAAAAGTGAAGCACTTGAATCACCAATTAGGTGAAATAGCTTAAAAATTAAAGAACATAAAATAAAATTTATGTGAGTCAGTTTATAAATGAAGCACTATAATCACAATGTTTACCATGTTTAATGTTATTGATAAACAAAATGGCATCATAACTTGAATCAGTTTATAAATGAAGCACGTGAATCAGTAATTATAAAAAGAATGTTTTTTACCTTCAAGTTGTTGTCTGCATCATTTTCTGATGTTTCTTGAACTACATTTCCAATAAATCCATCAGGAGATATGCAATCTCTTTCAGATCCAACAACATCATCATCCTCCGCATCTTCTGTTTTGTAATTATCGTCTGTGAATTAATATTTTGTACATTTTATGTGTTTGATACCACAAAAAATAGTTTGAAAATGCTCGAATATACCTTGTTCAGTGCGGTTCATGTGCATGTGTTGTAATGATATGGTTACATTTCCGAAACCTCCTTTAGATAGCTCTTCTAATTCCCTCCTTTTCAACATGTCTATTGTCCAGTGAATCATTCCAACAGTTGGACTTTGAATTGTGCCATCCTCAACTTTTGTAAAATTAAGGTAAAACAGCTGCAAAGAATATGTTGATGAAGAATATATAATATATATAAGCATCTTCAATAATGTTTTGATTTTCAGGAAATTTGTTTACCAGAAGAAATACAATGGGACCGGTGTAAACGCACTTATTGTTCAAGGGTTTCCACATCATTCGGCTTGATTTCAAGCATGATACAACAAATCCGCACCAATCTAGTTGTTTGATACCCATATCACCCGAAATGTTTTCCAAGAACCCTTGATTGACAGTCCCCATTGTTGAGTACTCAATCATCACCGATACAAACAAAACAAGAAAATTCATGATAAAAAATGGACCAGCATTTGTATCCTTTACTATCATGTCAATAACATGTGTTAGACGTATTCATTTTATTGTTTTTGGAAATTGGGATTTCCAAAGTTTGACAACCTTATTTTCAGAATTTGCTTTGCAAGGGTTAGACATTGGTATGTCACCCATTGGAATCCCATATATCTCATGTACTCTTTCCCTTGTCACTAAAAGTCTTTGGTCTTGTACATGAATGGAATTGCTAGTTGGGTTGTAGTTGTCAATGACCCAGTAACATATCCTACGAGGTAGCTTTCCTAACTGCATATTTAGAGTTAATCCAAATCCAATAGATTGTACACATCTTTGTTGATCTTCGTTCAGCAAGGCTATGGTTTTGGTTATGTGTTCCGGAGGGAACCTGGTATTCAAACATCTTAATGAATCTTCCATGTTTCTTGGCTTTTCTATTTTGGTTTGCTTTTTCACAATCTTTTGTATCGACATTGTAACGGGTGGCGGGTTTACAAAATCGTCATCATCATCACTTGGACGCTTTCGAGAATAAGTATCTGATGTAATCACTTTAGAACCAAATATATAAAAATAAATCACTTAAACGATTATTAATGCAAAATTAAAGACAAAAAACTGAATATATGTTACAGTATTTTGAATCAGTTAAAGATCTATCAATATAACTTATACAGTCCTAATACCAAAAACCTGTTTAACCGGATTCATTTGACAGATAAGCATTGGTAACCAGAATCATTTCTACTAACATAATCACTTTGCTACCTAGGTTTTATTACCAGGACTCTAAATTCACATCATATACAGTAATAAAAAACACTTGATTCACTTAAACACTTAACCACTACTATCATTAAGAACAAATGTATATAACTTGCATAAATAATGTCAATCACTGATGTCCTGTTCACAACAAGTGAATACTAATAAGATTATCAAATAGTACTTACCCATCGAGTTTGTATGAGGTTGTGCTTCACCAGGATACTCCATTAGTCAAAAAAATTCTAACACCAGCTCAAAACCCACAGGAAATTGTATCTGATTGCTGAATTTTGGTATGAAGCCTTCCACCATCCAATCTTTATATAGCTTTACCGCCATTCAATCTTTGTAAAAGCATCATAACGGAAAAATCCATAGTACAATATCTCCAATTTAATGGTATCCAATCTCCAATAATAAACCATCGATTCTTCTTTTTCAATTTGCAAATATGAATGATTTTTTTGGGCGAAAATTATGGTTGTGTATAACCGGATTCGTAGAGGAATATTGAAGTTTGGTATAAACCATGAGAGTAGAAATTCAATATCGTAGAGCATGATCTTCAATTTGATTGTTTTCAATTAAACTAGTGATTTTTCTTTATCAATCACCGATGTCGACTTTGTTTTTGGGCGGAAATTAGGGCATGGAAGACATAAAGACATGTGATCATATTAGGGATAACAAAGAGATAAGTTTTAACGTATTTATCTTATCTTAATTCATCATTTAAATGAAAGTTATTATTTGTTGCAAGTTGTAACGTATTTATCATATTTCATTACTTAGTTGTAGGATAACTTCCATATATATGTCTTCCTACCTTCCTACAAATAATTCACTTCTTATTTGATCTAGAATCTATATATATATATATATATATATATATATATATATATATATATATTTCAAGATAAATTCATATCTTGAACCTTCTTCATTCTTGAACCTTATTCATTAGAAACTATAATGACTTTTCAAACTTATCTATTAAATAGTACAATGCGAAAGGTTTGTAACTAACAATACTTAATTATCCAATTAAATATGATGTTAAATTTGGTGTGAGTTAGTCTTAATGTTATTTTAACTTATTTATACTTCTATATCTAATAAAAAAGATCATCTAAGTACTATGATTTAAATTAAATAATTATATGTTACCATAATAATTTGATATTTTTATTCATTATCTTCCACAAATTAATGTAAAACCTTTGAGTTCTTTTTTATTTATGTTTAACAACAAACATACTAAACAAAGCAAAGAAACAAATACATAGATTTTATTAAATATCATTATTTGTTATATAAAAAGTTAATAATATTTTAAGTGATTCATACACTATATAACATATATATATATATATATATATATATATATATATATATATATATATATATATACCACCGTTTAGTTTTTTTTCTTTAAAGATATAATGTTAATCATTTATAAACTGATTGAAACTATATTATTTTTCATAAACTTATTTTTATTTATATAAGGTTTTTGTGATATTAAAGGTTTAATTTATTTTACTTTATGAGGTAACATGTTAATTATTAATATTTAATCAATTAGCCTACTAAAAAAATATAACTAAACATAGTTATTTACATTTTGTATTATTTCTTAATAAAAATTATTTGTATACCTCATATTATTGTGATCTTCTTTTTCATGTGGTTGAATATAAATATTATACTTCAACCATTATTTATTTTATAAAGATATTCAACTTCTTTATTAATTTAATGGTAATACTAAAATTTTAATTTCCAACCTATCGTAATTAATTTTTTAATTTAAATATGATGTTAAATGTCAAATAAATTACTAAAATATCTTGAGACTCTTTTCTACCATAAATAGATTTTTATTCAAAAGGTAATTTTTAACGTAAATAAAAATACAAATACTTAAAGAAAATATTAAATCAAAATTTAACTTTAACTATAAACTATATAAAATTAAAAATTACATTATATTGAAAATAATCGTTTCAAAAAACTCATCATTATAAAAATTGGAAATAATTAAAATAACAGTTTTAAAAACATTATCGTGCAACCTTCGGGTATAGACTATTTCGTAGATATAAATACTTTAAATTTCTACTATTAGCCTTCTAATAATAGATATATCTTTTATTATACGCTCTAAATTAATATCTAATTTGTATAAACTTTTTATGTTAGTATACGAATAATTATCATAGTTACTAGCGATAAAATTGTTTATTTTTTATATATATATATATATATATATATATATATATATATATATATATATATATATATATATATATATATATTAACCATAATTTTATTTTGATGCAATGCCTGGGCATTCCCCTAGTATTTAATTATAGAGGAGTTTTTGTTCAAACAATATTCATTTGAAACCTCATCTATATCATACATACTTATAAAGCTAGCATTTTTACTTGAATCTCATGCATTTGAAACCCCCATAAAAATTTACCAACACCTCATGCATTTGAAACCCCCACACCCTTTCACCTTGAAAGTAATTAATCACACATAATCTCATTCTAAGAAAATCACACGCTCTATAAGTTCAACACATCATGCATTTGAAACCGCCACACCCTTTCACCTTCATTATATATGTAGTTATATTAGTATATTTTTCTTACAAAAAGTCGTCATTTGGTTGAAGATATTATGCTTTAAAATTTTTCATATAGTTGAAGCATTCACGATCCAAATATGATGATTTGAAGAAATGGACTATGTCGCATCGATGGTAATTGTAATATGATTTTTTCTTTCAACCAAAACAAATGAAGCTTTTCTATTCTTTCTTTATATTCAATTTCTCATTTGATCTTTTTATGTGATTTTTATGTACTACTCAATCTTGAATGTGACTCTCCAAACATCAATGTTTTGTTTGGAATATCTTTTTCATTCTTCTTTTTCAAGAAAAACATTTTGATTGCTGGTTAGTGAAGAATCGTCATCAAGTTTCTATGGTTGAATGGTTTTGAATAAAGAAAGAAAATTCAGAAAACGGATATATGTTTTTTTTGTTTGAGCAAAGTAGACGAATGTTAGTTTTTTTCTTTTGATTTAAACGTATATTTATGTAACATTTTTATTTATATATTCAACCACCCAATGTTCTTATTTATTTTATTGTAGTTTTTCTATTTTGATTATGTTTATTTTCTATTATTTTTTTGTTGGCTTATCATACACAACATATTTACAAGACAATATTTAAAAGATAACATAATTTTTAACATTTGATATGTAATTATGATGACTTATCATGATATGTTCTTCATATGAAAGTAATTTATTCATATTACTACGACAAGAAGTACATATGACATTTACGAAAATATATATTATATATGATTTGTTTAACATATATATGCACTTATGTATGTTATAAATTTATAATTAAATATCTTTATATTTAATAATTGAAGGGATTAAAATGATGCATCAAAACCAATTATTTAGACGAATATAATAATAATAATAACAATAATAATAATAATAATAAGACAAAACTTCAAAAATAGTCCCTGAGGTTTTCGAAAATATCAAGTTTGGTCCCTAACTTACAAAAATCTCACGGATCGTCCCTGTGGTTTCAAAACTTTTAACATTTGGTCCTTTCGGCTAACTCCGTTACCATTTAGCCGTTAAGTCAGGGGCATTTTTGTCATTTCACTACACAGGGACCATTTATGAGGTATTCAATAACTTTTTTTTAAAAATAAATAAATAATATTTAATATGCAAGGGGTCCCACCCTCTCTCTCTCTCTCACTTACGATTCCACACGGTAGCACCACCTTCCGCCATAAAACCACCACTGCCATCACCTCCTTCCCCACCGGAAACCACAACCCAGCCACCCATCTTCCATCCCGTTTGATCACTCAAACCCACCCTCAAATACCACCACTTACTGCCTTCCATTCACGTTTTTCTACTGCCCTTCCCCTTTTCCTTCACTACCGAGAAACACCACCACCCCCAAGGGTGGTGTTGCTGTTGTTGTAACCCAAACACCTCATCGAGTGTGGCCTATTCGAATTGAGAGCCAATCTTCTTCTCCAGGTGTGAAATTATACACTTTCAGTTTTGTGAAGGAACATTTCTTTCAGGTGTTTCATCGAGCACCTGGAGTGCATTGTTCTCCTCCTTCATTTTCTGATTTATTTAGTAAGAGTTATCACCATTGGAAGCATACAATTCCAATTTTCTGTCTAGAGACATCCAATTCAGCAAATAGATGAACATGTATAGAGATGGGAATAAGAAATTAAGGAGTTGGAATTAAAATAAGGGAAAATTGTAAGAGACTTGGATACAGGCATGAGGAATCGTAGGTGCTCTGCTTATCCATTATCATTCCCTTCACCTGATCCCACTCTTCACATTCTTGTGCTTCTTAGTCCTCTACCAATCCTCCCAAGATCCTTCCAAAAAAGGTAATTTTGCATTGTAAATCGATTGAAGCAGTAGAAGGTGGTGGTGGCAGCTGGAATCATGGTGGCAGTAGTAGATGGTGGCTGTAGTGGTGGCCGGAGGTTGCCCTGGTTGCCTTTCTTGCTTCCTTCTTGCTTCTACTCAGCGGGGATGACGAGAGGGAAGAGCGATGGACGATGTCAGATGGTAGATGGTCAGAGTAGGGGTGTTCCAACAGTCACTGCGGTGGGGGTGGTGAAGTGGGTTTTGCTAATGGTGGGTGGCAGCTCTGTTGCCCGGTTATTTTGGCATCTGGCGGTTCACGACGAGAAGGAAGGGGAAGACTGCAATGTTGATGGCAGTGGAGGTGGGTTAATATGGTCCTTTATTATTTTGGCAGAGAGAGAGACCTTGCATATTAAATATTATTTATTTATTTATTTTAAAAAAAAAGTAATTGAATACCTTAAAAATGGTCCCTGTGTAGTGAAATGACAAAAATGCCCCTGACTTAACGGCTAAACGGTAACGGAGTTAACCGAAAGGACCAAATGTTAAAAGTTTTGAAACCACAGGGACGATCCGTGAGGTTTTTGTAAATTAGGGACCAAACTTGATATTTTCAAAAACCACAGGGACCATTTTTCAAGTTTTGTCTCTGATAATAATAATAATAATAATAATAATAATAATAATAATAATAATAATAATAATAATAAATACACATTTCCAAGTACCGTATTCATTTGAAACTCACACTACAACTCAAGAGTTTTCTAATTTATGTATATTTATTAGTTACAACTCAAGAGTTTTTACCTTATGATTATTAATTCGTAATCACTAATAACTTTTTATTTTCCTTTCTTTTATAAGGTTGTAAAGTTTTGCTCATTAAAAACATTAATGTATTTGAAGATATTTGTGATTTAAATATGAAAAGTTAATATAAATGTTATAATAAATGTTTTAGTGTTTTTATGTTATTAAAAGTTGTGGTGTTTATTTTTCATATTTTTTATTATTCGTTATATATATATATATATATATATATATATATATATATATATATATATATATTAATACAAATGTTATAATAGATGTTTTGTATTTTTATGTTACTAAAAGTTGTAGTTCATATTTTTGTTCATATATTTTGTTACCCGTTATATATAAATTATCATACGTTTGATATATAATTTACACAATTTTAAACGCTTTATAAAATTATCAAATAATTGTATATAACACAATGACTTAAAAATTAAAACTATAATCATCATATCATACTATATTATAAAGGAAACATTTTTTCTTTCACCACATTCATTTGAAACTCCCAACTTTTCATATTTCCATACAATATGCTTAATTTATTAACTTAAATATGCTTTTAGTTGTAAACATTATCATAAATGGAAGAATTTGTGACTTATCAATATGATATACTTAATTTGTTAACTTCAATATATAGTTAAATAAATAACCTACATTAATATATCAAATAAGTTTAAAAATTTAGTGTAAAATTTAAAACTTAAAGTAAAATATCAAATAATGTATAAAAAAAATTCAATATATATTTTTTAACATAGTTAAAAGGAAAATATTAAATATAATAATAATAAAAGAACCTAAATTGATGAATCGAATTAACTAAAAGGTGTCTGAAAACTATATATTCTAACAATATATTTTTAACTTGCGTCGCGCAACGCGCGAGAATTTGTCTAGTATACTTATAAAGGAAGCATTTTTCCTTTCACCACATTCATTTAAAACTCTCATGTATTTTTCTTTTCACCACATTCATTTGAAACTCCCATGATTTTTCAATTTCTTTCTAATAATAATTATAAGTTGGTTAATAAGGTTAAATAAGTATCAAACCTAAAGTGTAATCATATATAAATTAAATTTCAATATTAGTATAATATCTTTACTTCTACTTATAAAGATATGTTTTTAACTTTGAACATATTATACTTAATTTATTAGGTTTAATATATTGTTGAATGTAAACAATTATCATTTTAACGATACAATTTTGGAACAATTTGTATAAAATACTTAAATTATTAATTTAAATATAAAATTACAGGGTCAACTTAAATATAAATTTTAGTTTAAGTTAAACAACCCAAAAAATATTTTGTAAATCGTTAAAAGTGATAAATTGTAGTGTCTTTCTTATAATGATTATAAGTTGGTTAATAAGGTTAAATAAATATCAAACCTAAAGTGTAATCATAAATAAACTAAATTTCAATTTTAAAATAATATCTTTACTTCTACTTATAAATTTATGTCTTTAACTTTTAACATATTATACTTAATTTATTAGATTTAAAATGTTGTTGTATGTAAACCATTATCAGTTTAAAGCTACAACTTTTGAACAATTTGGACAAAATACTTAATTTTTTAATTTAAATATAACATTACAGTGTCAACTTAAATATAAATTTTAGTTCCACTTAAAAAACCAAAGAATATTTTGTAAATAGTTAAAAGTGATAAATTGTAGTGATAAATGTAAAAACTAAATTGTAATCTCAATTTAACTAAAATATTTCATAAAGATATTTTTATAATCATTAAAAGTTTCAAATAAGTAGCTTAAAATAACTTACAATAACAATAGTTAAAAATAATTTTATATAAATGATTATATTGTTACCTTCAAAATCAAAAAACAATGTTTGATGTTGTAAATAATTATAATGATAGAAATTAAAATATTAAACAAATAAATTTTAAAAAAATAAATAATAATAACAATAACTATAAATAACATTAAACCATATATTATATTTAATTTTATTTATGTGTAACTCGCGAGTATAACTCATTCAAACGATTGAGATTATGTCGTTATAATAGATGTATATATTATCATATAATGAAAATAATCAATATATTATATCAATTTAGTATATAAATTATTATATCAAATTTAACAACAACGTTATTGTTATATTTAAAAAAAACACATATTTGTAAAAACTTCAACTATAAAGGTGTTTATGCGCATCGCGCGGGCATTTACCTAGTCTTTTAAATAATATCACTCAAAAGTCTTTTTAATACTGATTAACAACTCAAATGTTTTATAAATTATATATTATGTTTAATAAACACTTAATGGATAGTTTACTATAAAAACAGTAAATAGTGTGAAAAAGTAAAAAAAACATTATGTTTATGTTATTATTCTGCAATTAATGTTTTATATGTTATTGTTGAAGTAATTCTAATATGAATATTAACATTTGATTATTCATATATTCATTAAAATTTTATTCTTCTATTATAAATTTATGTATATGTATTTTTGTAGTAAATTTTAATTTTATTTTTAACATGTGAGTATTCATTTATTCATTGATAAATAATGACATAAAGTTGTACATCCAAAATTCATTGCAGAATAATAACATAAAATTAGTGTTTTTATGTTTTCACACTATTTATAGTTTTTATTTGAACTATCACATATAGGGGATAGTTCAAACTAAAAACTATAAATAGTATGAAAACGTAAAAACACTACTTTTATGTTATTATTTTGCAATTAATTTTGGACGCACAACTTTATATCATTATTCAACAATGAATAAATGAAAACTTAAAAACACTACTTTCATTTGACTATTCATTTATTCATTGTCGAATAATGACATAAAGTTTTGCGTCCAAAATTCAATACAGAATAATAACATAAAAGTAGTGTTTTTACATTTTCATACTATTTACAGTTTTTATTTGAACTATCCTCTATATATATATATATATATATATATATATATATATATATATATATATATATAAAACCATTGTTTTCTTTCCAAAAGGACACGTGTCCAACTTTAATTTATATTTTTATTCATTTCATACATTTTTTTAATTCTGAAACCTAAAATTACATTTTTGGTCCTTCAAATTTGTCCCCCTTCAACCTCCTCTTAAATTTTAATTTCTTTTACACATGGTCCACATTATCATTTTTAGTATATATATATATATATATATATATATATATATATATATATATATATATATATATATATATATATATATATATATATATATATATAGCCAGGTACATTTGAGACCATGCTAATTTTGTGAGACCATGAGACCAAATCTAAAAATAATTTTAAATTACAAAATAAAAGGAAAAAATCCGAAAATTCTTTTTTTAAATATTATTTTCGTCACATTAATTATCTAAAAATAATAATAATAAATAAATAAATAAATAAAATTACCATTTTTTTTAAATACGTGAAATATTCTAATAGAATATTACACTGTAAATATTATAATGTGATTTTTAAAATGTTAGAATATTCTACTAGATTTGTCAGATATGTAGAATATTCTAATATTCTACTAGAATATGTAAAAAAATGTATTGTTATTTATTTATTTTTATTATTTTTTGGTATTTTTTTTTGGAAAATATAAATTCCGAAAATAATATTTGAAAAAAAAAATTCGAAAATTTTGAAAAAAAATTTGGAAAAAAAATTCAAAAATAATATTTGAAAAAAAAAATTCGAAAATTACTTAGGGTATCCAGGAGGTGCAATATTGAAAGTTAGGTAACATTTAATGAAAATATGTGAGATATTTGGCCACTAGGGGTGTTTACGGAGCAATTTGGTTCGGATAGTAATAAAATTGTGAACCGTAACCACAAGGCGTGTACCTTACATGCACTAACCAAAACTGAACTGAAATGATAAAAAACTCGATCGAACCGAACCATGTAAAGGCGGGTAACCACGGCTCGGTTCACAGATACCCGCTAAATACAAAAAAAATAAAAATCAATCAAAACTATAAAGTCTATTTTGGCCATGCTTTCTGAAAATTAAATAGATAGACATAAAACATACTTCTGATAAATATGATAAAGTTGATATAAAACATATATACATAATTTATAGTTTATATTAGGGGTGTGCGCGGTGCGGTTTGGTGCGGTTTAGAGCCAAAACCGCAAACCGCACCGCATATGCGGTTTGAGTTATTTAGAAACCGCAAACCGCACCGCGAACGTTCAAAACCGCATCATGCGGTGCGGTTTGGTGCGGACGGTTTTTGCGGTTTACATGCGGTTTTGCGGTTTGACTAATTATTTACTTTAAATTTAATGATAATACGATCATTGTCATCACTAACGGCTCACTAAGTGGTCATTAAGAAATTTAGTGGTCAAATAATCGTGGTCATTAAGTACTTTAAGAATATACATAAGTTAAGAAAACATAGTGACCGTAAAATAATGGTCACTGAATCTTAGTTGAAAATGAATTTGAGATAAAAAAAAAATAATGGTCACATTGTCGCCAGGGTTTATCTAATAGGCACGAAGTCACATCGTCGCCAGGGTTTAAGCACTAAGTCTCATAGTCGCCAGGGTTTATACAACAGGCACTAAGTCTCATAGTCGCCAATGTTCACTCATATCATCTTTCATCTCTCATCATTCATCTACCCATGTTTTACCCAACATATTTGTAGATATAAAATACATATACATTTTAAATCAATTAAAACATGTATAAAATTGTTCATCCATCATAGATAGCAAGTATACAGATAATATGCACACATAGCACATAATTTATATAAGATACTTCATATCTATGTGTGAGATGAAAATAATATGCACTCACTTGATAAGACGACGATTGGACAGCACTTCGTCCCTTAAAACAATATTCTTCGATGAAACCGGGATGTTTTCTCAAAAATCGGGCTTCACGCGGGCAGAGTTTTGACTCGAAAACTCTTTTTCTCGAGATCTTCGGGGCGTCGGGACATGCTTCGGGTGTCGAGGTTGATACCGGGGCTTCGGGGGTACTTCAAGATGGCTAGAGAGAGTATCGGGAGTGAGAGAGTGAAAAAGGAACAACCAAACCCGGCTGCCCCTTGAACTTCTATTTATAGGGTGAAAATTTGAGATTCACCTCGTGAGGTTCACCTCGTGAACCAAGTATGTTCACCTCATGAATTCGATCCTGATCATCTCCTAGGCTTTCCGTGTATCTTCTAGGCTCGAAAGGTGTCATGCAACGAATTCACCTCGTGAATTTCAATGTTCACCTCGTGAAGGTCTCGAAGTTTGTGCCCCAAACTTCAGAAATTCATATCTTTTGCATACAAACTCCGTTTTTGACGTTCTTTATATCCACGCGTAGGTGAGATTATGCTCTACAACTCTCGTTTAGAATCCGTCGGCTAAATTTGACTTTATTTTTAGTATTATATTATATTATATTTTTAACGGGCCGGGACAGGAAAAGTCCGTTAAAATTTCATAACTTCTTCATCCGACGTCTGTTTTCGTCTGTCTTTTTATCGTTATGCTACTATTAACGAGATCTTCGATTCTCGTTTAGGTTGTGTCGGCTAAAAATCGCTCGATCTCATATTCAAATTTCGGGCTGCATACTGCTAAGCAGAAACTTCGAAAAATCATAACTTCCTCATACGAAGGCAGATTTGGGCGTTCTTTTTATGCACGCTCTTGGTTTAACGTATTCTACGACTTTCGTTTAGATCTCTAAGGCCAAATATCGCTCTATCGTAAATTCACTATTTACGTTGCGCTGTGTCGTGTCGGTTCTGTCGCGAAACTTCGACAGATCATAACTTCTTCATTATAACTCAGATTTCGGCATTCTTTATATATTCAGAATCTTTTTCATGACTACTACAACTTAGTTAAGATTACTCCTTCTGAATAATCCTCCATCCGAAAGTCATTTTCGACGCTTATCGTCTCTAAATTGATTAGCCCGGATCTGCGGGCGTTACAATTATCTCCCCCTTAGGATGATTACGTCCCGGAATCATCAACAAAACAGGGCTTGTATAATGACTCCATGTGTTGTCTCTTTATCCTAGGTAATAACCGTAACTTCTATGTTCCTTCGAGTGAGTTTCTAACTCTTGGATTTTTTTACTGCATGCGATGCTCAATCTTGCACCCGCTCTTTATCCTATATTGGACTTTCAATCGTAACCTTTGAGTTACAAGATCGATCCTTATTGGAGAATCTTATTTCTTCTTAAACAGACTTAACTTAAGAGAAGTTCTTTATTTCATTATCATAACAGATCGATGGGTCATGTTCTAATGACCTCTCATCGTATGATGCAACGCTTAGACTCAGGCCTCTTAGAGGCAAATTCCAGAATGGAATATACCTTCCTTCATGTTCTAATGTGATATAATCACATTCTAGCATGTAGCACTTCTACTTACAAGCTTCTTACATTAACAGTGATCATGATACTTCTATTGATCGCTTCGATTATCATTTACTTCAATCTTCTGGATTAAGTCGGATGTTACATCGATCTTGGTTCTCTAAACCATGTAACATACTCGTCTTAGTCGGATTTGATTTGATATGACCACTAGGGTCGAAATATCAATCATCTTCTTAGTCATTACCGAAACGATGGTAACGACAGACTTGAACAAAACGGAATCAATTACTAGCTTCTTGGTAACCTTGTGACTTTCCTTGATCCAAGCGTGAGTCCTGTGCTTCCAGTAGTATAGATCTCTACTATTATTCACACCTACCCATACTCGTCCCAAGTATTGTCTCGCAGTCCCCAAGTCCTAAAATCACAAAACAATTTAACACATACGAATGCGTCCAATTAATCATAAAAATTTTCCTAGACTCTACTAGGACTTCTTCCGTGCGTATCTTCAATCATCAATTCTACTTCAACTCGGTTGGTGATGGAAATTCCAGACGATGGGACAACTTCAAGAATTACACAAATCGTTCCATCATCCTGCCAATCGAAGGTGTACTTCAGATGTACCGTACTCCTCTAAACGTTCCGTTATTTTATCAGACACATTCTAAAGGCAAGATACCACTCTTACGATATCTTCTGATAGGTGTCATTCACTATCATAAGCCTTTCATTTCCTCCATCTACACAATTCTCTATGAGTCTTCACCATAACGTTTTGTAAACCCAAGCAGACGCTCGGTGTACTTAGGCGAGAATTTTAAGATAGGAAAGCTTTATTTACGATAGACGTATAAATCTCCTTATCACCCCGAAACGTTTACATGCCAGTTCTAATATCGTAGTCATACGCTTAGAATCCTAGACACATAAGGTTTCCAGATCCGGTCGGCAACAGACCATAGATCCGAACAAATAATATCATATATGGAAAACATATAGCATTTAACACATAAAAGCATTTTAGACATTTTCCTAAAATATACTAGTGCCCGTGTCTAAAATATGGTAGACACTCATCTCACGATCATTGCTTAGCATTCTAAGTTTAAGTCTAGAAATTTCCTACAAATTCCTAGTTCGCTTAAACTAATGCTCTGATACCAACTGTGACATCCCCAAATTTCACGGCCAGAAAAGACCGATTTGTTTATGCTTTATTTGAAAATCAGAGTATATTTTTAAATAAATATATTGCGGAATTTGTTCCCAGAAAAACATGATAAATATATTATCAAAGCATTTCCGAAGAAATGTATTTTATTCATATTAAAACTTTGGGATGTCATCGTCAATACTGAAACATAAGCATAAACAGACCTTACATTTATTTACACTAGTGATCTACATCTCCTTTAACATCTCAGTTTAAAGTAGCTTCGTATAGATACCTGTTATACAAATAGACTGAGTGGGTCGGGTTGGGAAACCTGGTGAGCACATAGGGTTTTCAACCCACAATAATATAATTATTATGTTAAACATCAAACAATCAACCCAATTACCCATCCCCATTTCTTCTTTATCTCTTAAGGATTTACCCTAAGAATTATCTATCACTTATTCCTAAGGATTCATCCTAAGGAATAGGCACGAAGTCACATCGTCGCCAGGGTTTATCTAATAGGCACCAAGTCACATCGTCGCCAGGGTTTAAGCACTAAGTCTCATAGTCGTCAGGGTTTATACAACAGGCACTAAGTATCATAGTCGCCAATGTTCACTCATATCATCTTTCATCTCTCATCATTCATCTACCCATGTTTTACCCAACATATTTGTAGATATAAAATACATATACATTTTAAATCAATTAAAACATGTATAAAGTTGTTCATCCATCATAGATAGCAAGTATACAGATAATATGCACACATAGCACGTAATTCATATAAGATACTTCATATCTATGTGTGAGATGAAAATAATATGCACTCACTTGATAAGACGACGATTGGACAGCACTTCGTCCCTTAAATCAATATTCTTCGATGAAACCGGGATGTTTTCTCAAAAATCGGGCTTCACGCGGGCAGAGTTTCGACTCGAAAACTCTTTTTCTCGGGATCTTCGGGGCGTCGGGACTTGCTTCGGGTGTCGAGGTTGATACTGGGGCTTCGGGGGTACTTCAAGATGGCTAGAGAGAGTATCGGGAGTGAGAGAGTGAAAAAGAAACAACCAAACCCGGCTGCCCCTTGAACTTCTATTTATAGGGTGAAAATTTGAGATTCACCTCGTGAGGTTCACCTCGTGAACCAAGTATGTTCACCTCATGAATTCGATCCTGATCATCTCCTAGGCTTTCCGTGTATCTTCTAGGCTCGAAAGGTGTCATGCAACGAATTCACCTCGTGAATTTCAATGTTCACCTCGTGAAGGTCTCGAAGTTTGTGCCCCAAACTTCAGAAATTCATATCTTTTGCATACAAACTCCGTTTTTGACGTTCTTTATATCCACGCGTAGGTGAGATTATGCTCTACAACTCTCGTTTAGAATCCGTCGGCTAAATTTGACTTTATTTTTAGTATTATATTATATTATATTTTTAACGGGCCGGGACAGGAAAAGTCCGTTAAAATTTCATAACTTCTTCATCCGACGTCCGTTTTCATCTGTCTTTTTATCGTTATGCTACTATTAACGAGATCTTCGATTCTCGTTTAGGTTGTGTCGGCTAAAAATCGCTCGATCTCATATTCAAATTTCGGGCTGCATACTGCTAAGCAGAAACTTCGAAAAATCATAACTTCCTCATACGAAGGCAGATTTGGGCGTTCTTTTTATGCACGCTCTTGGTTTAACGTATTCTACGACTTTCGTTTAGATCTCTAAGGCTAAATATCGCTCTATCGTAAATTCACTATTTACGTTGCGCTGTGTCGTGTCGGTTCTGTCGCGAAACTTCGACAGGTCATAACTTCTTCATTATAACTCAGATTTCGGCATTCTTTATATATTCGGAATCTTTTTCATGACTACTACAACTTAGTTAAGATTACTCCTTCTGAATAATCTTCCATCAGAAAGTCATTTTCGACGCTTATCGTCTCTAAATTGATTAGCCCGGATCTGCGGGCGTTACACCAGTCCACATACCAAGATGATATTATTATCGAGATTATGAGTCACTGGTACTGGTGGGATAAAATCGGAGAAGGATAAAGATGTGTTAATAACAAAATACTGACATTGGCATTTACACAAACAGTTGGAGTGCATGCATATAGATTAGATAGATATGTGATGGATACGTACTTGCAGTTTCAAGAGAAGAGGGGTATCGATTTCTTCAACTTTAGAATCTAAAGAAAGACAAGCGATCGTAGCTAACTGATTCATCCACATCTTATATTGCTGGAAGGAATCGCTCAACAAGAATATTTTTTTTCAGTGTTGCAGGTGGGCTATTGGATGTTGCAGATGACATATCGATATGGTGTTTGTTGGCTGATGTAGATCGATCAGTATAAGGGTTGAATCACACGAAAACCAAGACCTCGCTTTTTTCCTTTTGATACTTTTTCGAGTTGAGATGGGTGTCTGGATGATGAAGATCGATCATAAGTGTATGACACGATGATGGTGGTGTGTAAAGATTATTATATGCCAATGAAAACCCTAGATACACGAGTATCGAATTCCAGTAAAGACGAAGGTGTGGTGATAATTTTGCTGGAATGAGGTGATGATAGGGGAAAGATAATGGTGATTATGTTGTTAAGAAGAGGGTGGTGTGTCTACGATGATTCAGATTCATACACACACCTTCAAAAATGAAAACACACACATACACAAATCAAAATTTTAGATGAATATACACCCATAAATCGATTTGCAGAAACAAAACCCACACACAAATCGATTCTAGGGATCATCATCAAGAAAAAAAATGGAGTGTGTATGTATATGTTCTTGACTGTGTTTTGGGTGGAGAGAGCGAGAGAGAGAGACCTCTTTATTTTTTAATTATTAAAATAAATAACTAGGTATTAATTTTTTTTTAAATGGGGATATATTTTTTTTAAATGCAAAAATGGTCCCTTATAAGTGAAAAGACAAATATACCCTCATGTGGGAGGCACATGAGGGGGTTAACAGCAATAACTTAACGGAAGTTAAGTCGGGGGACCAATTCTACGTACAAACTAGACCAAAAGGACCATGAATCCAAAAAAGTCGAGGTTTGGACTGAAACCCCAAAAAAATGCATACCACAAGGACCATTTTTGCAATTTTGTCTATAAAATATGACGACAACTAATACACGTTTTATTCATATATAAATATAATATATGACGAAAGATGATGTAAAAAAATATATTTTAAGTAAAAAAACTTTATTACGTGTCATATTCATATATGAACGATACTTAAACTATAAAAAAAAAGTTAATCATATGTTTTATTCATAAGTAAGTAACGAATATACTGTAATAAAAATCTGATAGATTTTTATTCACTTATGAATAACGAGAGCTGAAACTATAAAAAAAATAATTTTTTTATTTTATCTTAAAACTATATCAATATGGATGTCTATTTATAGAGAATAAAAAATTATGAATTTTGATATATTTAAAATATTTTTTCGATAAAAATGGCTTTCTAAAAATAAAAAAAAACAAAAAAAAAAGTATGTTTTTATGTATATTAAGGTAATGATTAGCATAGTTTAAGGAAACATTTTTAGTTGGAAAACACATGTTTATCCATTATCCATTTCCGCCGGTACGCCTAAGTGTTTTTGTGTGTGTGTGTGTATATATATATATATATATATATATATATATATATATATATATATATATATATATATATATATATGTGTGTGTGTGTGTGTGTGACGGTTTGGTTCGGGTATCCGCGGATATCTTAATATCAAAACCGAAACTGACCCGTATGTACCCGGTTTTTTCGGTTTCGGTTTTTTTTCTGTTTCGGTTTCTTTCGGTTTCGGTTTTTTCCGTTTCGGATTGGCCGGATCGGCTCGGTTTTACGGTTTTTTTGCACACCCCTATTGGCCACATTATTGACAAGTGAATTGTAAGTAAACTAGAGTATAAACTATTTATTTATTTATTTATTTCTATTAAGACTTGAATAATATATTGAACGTATAATAATATTTTGAATGTATAATGATATTTGTATAGATAAAAAAAAATTGGACTATTGTCATGACAATTGTATCCATGTTTAAAAATGAAGAATAATAGACTATCATTATTTAATAATCATTAGAAATTAAAAGTATAAATGGTCACATTAAATAATATAAATAAATTAAGAGATAACATATATAATAATTTAAATAGGGGCAAAATACAGAAAAGAAACTCAATCATTTATCTACCAACATTTAGAAAAATCCTTATATTTTATTTATATACAGAAAAACTCTTATATTTTCATTTACCTTTCAGATTTACTCAAATATTCATTTTTTTAAGAAGATACCGATTGTTTTGTATCATAACATTTATCTTGTTTGTTTTTAGGTTGACATGGAAAAAAAATAAGCAACGTCGTTTATCTTTGCTTGAGTAAATGGTCGTTTAGTATATAGTATATTTTTCACGTTTTACCTTAGACAATATGCAACATCACTTATTTTTGTTTTCACGTTAACCTAAAAACGAAAAATATAAATGTTATGTCACAAAATAATCGGTAATTTCTTAAAAAACAGGATATTTAGGTTTATGTGAAAGATAACTGAAAATGTAAGAGTTTTTCTGTATATAAACAAATTGTAAGGGTGTTTCTGAATGTTAATAGATAAATGGTTGTGTTTTCCTGTATTTTGCCCTTTGAACATAACATAATTTTAAAATTAATTCAAATAATAAAATTAAATCTAAGCTAATTTACTTTCTATTTATTCTTTATTTATGTTTTTAGTCTTAAAACAACAAAATAATAGTTGTCTCCAAACATGCAACATAAAATACAAATTTTCATTCAAGAAAATAATTATTAGACATTTTTAACCAATCAATTACCAAAATATGCAACATCTTCGGAACCCACAATTTTAATATTCTTTGAAATTATGACAAATCATCATTCAATTTAATTTTATTTGATATATTCCTAATATAGCCTTAATGAGTTAGTTAAAAAAATATGGAATGATGACACTTGTTATAATTTTATTGGGTAGGAACATTTGTAGGCATCAAAAGTAGGAAGCAATTTAATTTCTCTTATCATTAGAGAAATTAAATTATCTCCTACCTTTTATACTTATAATTATTCATACCCACTAAAATTATGACAAATCATCATTCAATTTAATTTTATTTGATATATTCCTAATATAGCCTTAATGAGTTAGTTAAAAAATATGGAATGATGACACTTGTCATAATTTTATTGGGTAGGAACATTTGTAGGCATCAAAAGTAGGAAACAATTTAATTTCTCTTATCATAATATGATCGTTGCCATTTTTCAACATCAAATGAAAAGGTATTGATAATTAGCATAATAAACTTAACTGCATTCGAGTTGAGATAATTATGGAAAACAAAAGGTCAGTGAATTCCTATTATCATGGAAATGTCATATAGAATTAGGAGGGCTATTGTGAAAAAAAGGCACGTTATGGACACTCCTCCCCACTTTCCATGTTAAGTCTTCATTTAGTAAAAAAAAAACACCCAAATATATCTGAACATGTTAAATGTTGTTAATATTAAGCTCATTAAGTTAAAAAGAAACACCATCTATGTGTGTACGTAACATTTACCATCTATGTGTGTACGTAACATTGTCATTTTATTTGAAATAGGACCAAAAGTGTTAAGAAACTTCAAAAGGACTCAAATCGTAAGATAACTTTTTGGGACCAGAAATTAGTTAAACTCAAGGACCAAATTGTATGCGTGTATGTGTGTGGCCATTTATAGAAAGAAATGAAAGTTTCTATTTCTTATTAATAAATAAAAGTACGTTGTTATTTCATTTTTTTAACCTTTTTCTTATTAAAGATCTGTTCAAATAAGTTTATTTAATGTTCAGGAACGAACCTTATGTGCTTGTTGTTTTGGAAGCATTTAGTCAAACCTTCTAGATCACTGTCAACCAGAGATTTGACCTTTGTGAATATGTCTTTCTATTAAGCTTATTATTGTGATGATTTCAGTTTGCCATAAATAAGTAAAACAAAATAGCTTTTGTTTTTTTCATGGAAAACCTATATTTGATGTAGAATACTAGAGTTAACTGGTCTTTGGGATGTAGAAAAAGAAGAAGGTATTTGAGAAAAGCATGATAATTGTCAACTACGGATTATTCAATTGTTTTGAAATTGTTTTTTGTGCAGAAAACCATAACGATGTCAACTATAGATTCAATTGTTTACCTTATGAGAAAGAGAGCTAGAAGAAGATAATAAAGAGAAATCTACTGATGACATACAAGCTTAATAGGTTTTGAATTATGTTTGGGTCAATATTTCCAAACATAATTACAATTTAGTTGTCATAAAGTAACCGAATTATGTTTGGAAATATTGACCCAAATAAATAAAAGTCTAATTGTACAAGTGTGTAATCCTTTTCAAGGTGGACTTTAATAAAACTTTCGATTCGTTAAACAGGAATTATTTGGACTCCATTATGTTCCAAATGGGATTAGGTGAGAAATGGAGGCATTGGATAATGGGTTGCCTCTCGTCTGCTCGTGCCTCGGTTCTTATCAATGGGTTCGCCTCGAAAGAGTTTCAGTTGTCTAAAGGTGTTCGTAAAGGCAACCCGCTCTCCCCGTTCCTCTTCATTCTTGCTATGGAAGGTCTTAATGTGGCCATGAAATCTGCATGTCAGAAATCTGTGTTCCATGGTGTTGACATTCCAAACCGAGGTCCTTCGATATCGCATATTTTTTACGCCAATGGTTCGCTTTTCATTGGAACTTGGGAAAGCACTAATTTCGCTAATTTGGCCCGTATCCTTCGTTGTTTTCATGCAGCCTCGGGTCTAAAGGTGAACGTCCACAAGCCAAAGGTCTATGGAGTCGGTGTTTTGGAGGGTGAAATATCTAATTGTGCTCGGGTTCTCGGATGTGTGGCGGCTTCCCTCCCCTTCAAATACTTAGGAGTGCCGGTGGGCTCAAACTTGGCGCTTAAACGGAATTGGATACCCGTCATTGAAAGAGTCCAAAATAAACTTTCCTTCTTGGAAGTCTAAAGCGTTTTCGCTTGGAGGTAGATTTACTCTTATAAAAGCTGTTCTTGGTAGCTTACCGTTGTTTTATTTCTCGCTTTTCAAAGCCCCAAAATCTTGAGTTGCTCGAGAGATGTCGGAGGAGATTTTTATGGATTGGTAACTAGGAGAGGAACCGAATTCATTGGGTAGCTTGGAAGGTTGTGTTAGCTTCTAAGGAAAAAGGTAGGCTTGGCATTGGCTCGTTGACCTATCTGAATTGGGTTTTATTATTTAAATGGGTTTGGCGGTTTAAAGTGGAGTCGAGCTCTCTGTAGAGAAAAGTTATTTGCGGGATTCATAACTTGTCCAGGAAACCAATTTCAAATCTTTCCAAAAAATCCATTCCAGGAGTTTCGCAGAACATCACAAAGACGATCAACGCCCTGGAAAGCATCGGTATTTCCCTTCCCTCTATAATGAAACCTCAAATTGGGTCCGGAAAGGACATTCTTTTTTGGCTCAAAAATTGGAAAGGAGATGGTGATATGGCCTCGAGGTTCCCCCATGTTTTTGCTTTGGATAAAAAGAAATTGTGCAATATAAATGAGTCTATGTGCTAGTGAGGGTTGTTGGGCATGGAAGAGGTTTCCAAGGCAATAGATGGAAATTGATGATATTTATGCCTTAAAAGACATTGTGTCATCTATCATCCTGGATGACTCCCCCGACATTTGGACTTCGATCTTATCCCATGATGGCAGGTTTTATGTGCACAATGACTTTAATCAACTCTTTCCTTACGACTGTGACGTTCCAATGTCACAATCTGGGAACATATAGTGCATTTGGAAAGCGAGAAATTATCGGCTTTTCAACAAGGTGTGCAGCTCTAAGGTGGGTTTAGTCGGATAATATTATTTCTTTTGTTTTTAGTTGGGTTAAGCACAGAGGGCGGTTTGGGAACTGTAATTGGGTGGATTGGGGTTTGTTCCCTTTTCAACATTTTGTAATTTCTGTTTGTTTGTTCTCTTTGCCCAGCCTGGCGGCTAAATTTTTGTCGTTTAATAAATTTTTGTCGTTTCCAAAAAAATCCAACCAACCAACTATACGCTACATGGAATGTTGTGAGGAAACCATATAGGATGTTAATAAAAGATTATTCAAGTTTTGCAAAAAAAACTAACAAATTACAAGGTAGTTTTAAATTTTATAAAATCTAACCTTATAAATGAAAATCATTTTTGTCAAATGTCATGTTCTTATTGAATTTGACACATATCATTTTCTAGGATTTTTTGAATTATTTTTTTTCTACTTGTCATTTTTTTATTTTTCATTTTTCTTAAATTTAAAATCTAAATTTTAGTAAGGTTTATATATGTAAGGTAGATCATTATATTAAATATCAGGATAAATGCTCTTTAAGTGTTTTTTTCCTTCTTGTTTCAAATCTCCTAGAATATATATTAAATTGATTACTTTATTTATTATATAACTAGTTTATAATCCGTGGGAATCACGGTTACAAAATTAATTCAATTTTTATAGCAAAAATTCATAATTACTAATAATTATTTTAAATAAATAATTTTAAATAACCTATTAATTAAGAGATATACCAAAATTTTAAAGTTAGTTATAACTTCAAATTTAACATATAATTAAAAACGTAAATTTTTCTATAAAAAGATTAAAATCAATTATTTAAAACCTTAACGTCATTAATTGTGATAGTGATTTGCCTAATATATCTCATTAACACATGACATAATATTAATGTGGAATTGTATTAGAGTGACACATGACAAAAGGAGATTAAAACTATTCATTTATTAGTATAGAGATAGAGATTTGTATTTATGTGAAACTATTGCTTTAAAAATTACATAATGCTTATAACTTTATATTAAACTTTTATTTTTAATAAACTTGTGTATTATACGGGTCTTACACCTAGTTTACCTTAAAAAATGATGTAAAGGTTTGGAGAAGATTAAGTATCTGTCCCATTCTTTACACCATGTTTATCAATTTGGTGTAAAAAAAACAAGGTTATGTATTTGGTCTTAATCCACTTGATTAGAATATAACTTAATCCCAAAAGTCATAAACAGATACTTCTTTTTTCACTCGATACAAAAGGAACCACTAGAAAAAATCAAAGAAAAAGTATTTTCTTCTCAGTTAGGTCGTAACTTTTTTTACAAGGTTGCTCTCATTTATGTGTTCCTTTTATTTCCCTAATTAAACCATCATTCTATCAAATATTTTTAAACATCATATATCCAAAAACCACTTAATATAAAATGTACAAATCATCACTTAATGGGATAGTCTACTACTTTAGGCTTTTCGGCTTGTACAATAATGGTATAAAGTAAGAACTATGAGCCCTTATAATCGTTAAGTTGTGGGTCATGACCACAAAGCTTTCAGAATCATTTTAGGCTATGTTTGTGAGATAGTTGATAGCTGAAAAACTGACTGACATCTAAAAAAGCAAACCTGACAGCTGATAAGCTAGTTTATAAAAAAAATTGACAAAAACTAACAGATAAGCTAACTGGATAAACTTGGAAAGTATAAAATGACATAAAATGGCCTATAGAAAAATGTATTTATTATAATTAATAACTATATTAGCTAGTATATATGGGAGAACTTTAGTTGAATAGCTACTGTGAGCATTTCTAAAACTAGCTTATAAGTTACTTTTTTTCTTTTCAAACATGACAACCTTAAACCTCAAAAAAAAGGCAGCTTACAAGCTAGTTGTAGAGCGTCAAACATAGCCTTAAGTTGATTAAGAGGTTATCATACTATTCTACTACAATAACAGTCTTCCACTATTAACCAAATATCTCAAGTAAAAATGTAAAATTAAAGAAAAAAATGTAGCAAAAGAGAAGAATGGGAAAGAAAATAAGTTCAACTAAACACAATAATCAAACATTAATGTTACACAATGGATGCATAGCAACAAACCAACAAGTTGAAATGAGATCAAAATTCATAAAAAACCAAAACAGAAATTTCACCTGATTTTTTTTTAAAAATTTTTCTCATGAATCTTGAGAGGAAGAAGAAGCTTGTTTAACTCTTCGTTGATGAACATCCCAATTGTACACCCGAGCAATCGTAACCTAATCCACACAAGTAATGTCCACATCAGCGCCACGTCATCAAATGATACAAAAAACAAATTTTCATAATTTAATGAAAGGGGTTGTATTAGTATTACCTGTGTAATGGTAACTTGATCTCTTAGGAACTGTAGATCACCAACTAAAACTTCTAAACTTGCTTTTGCATTTTCCAAGTTCTTTTGCAGTAGTGATGTAGCCTATATTAATATTATATTAATAAATTATATTAAATGGGTCAAATTTATAAATATATAGATATAAATATGAAATGGGTCAAAGGCCAAACAAACGGCTCACATACTCACATTTACAACCCTCCTAGATCCGATCGCTTTTAGACTATTAATTTTGTTGAGGTTGTGTAATCATGTTTAACTTGTTACTCATTTAGAAAACTAAAGGTAAATAACAATTTCCGTCCTTGTGGTTTGTTGATTTTACAGATATGGTCCCTGAAAAGTATTTTTGTCTCCGTGAAGTGGACACAGTTTATTTTAAGCCCTCAACCTCATGTAAAATGACATTTTTTCCTTATTTTTACTTACATTATTATTATTATTATTATTATTATTATTATTATATAACAACAATAATATGTAGCTGATTTTTTCAATCTTGATCCTCGCAAAAACATTCTCTTGCAATTTTAGTCCTTATGTGATGTTTTTGTAACATTTTTGGTCCCTGTTTCAAGTAAAATGACTGTTTTTGTGACCAAAATTGCAAAAACAAGTTATACTCAAGGACCAAAAATGTTACAAGAACCTCAAATAAGGATCAAATTTAGAAGAGAAAACTTTTTGGGACCAAATTTGCAAAAACCAGCTACACTCAGGGACCAAAAATGTAATTTACCCTAATAACAACAATCATCGATAAAAATTTAAAACTAAATACAAAATAGTGATTTTACATGTGGTTAAAACGGCGTCCACTTCACGGACCAAAAATGTGCCAAAAATACTTTTCAGGGATGAAAAGGTGAAAAATACTTTTGGAGGGGACATATCTGTTAAAACCCACAAACCACAGGGACAAAAAGTGTAATTTACCCAAAAATAAACCTAGAGGAAATATTTAAGAATAAAATATGCACCTCTTCACATGAGTATTCCAGCATTACATTTGCTCCCAACCATAAGCACACAGAATCTGTATTATCAATCCGGGCCCGCGAATAGATGCCTTCAGATACTTCAAAATCTGTAAGAAATGCCTGTAAACAAAAATAAATAAATAATATATTTCACAATTCAATGCAAGAAATAGCATCATACTTTTATTTCTTTCTATTATAGAATTGTATATTGCTATAATTGGGAAGAATATTTTGTGTACAATGTTGTAGCAGAAAAGAACATTTCTCAAAATATCAATCAACCATATAAAAATTAATCAATCCAAGAAGAAAAAGAAAGGATTTAGTTTTTTTTTTTTTTTTTTTTTTTACAATAACTAACCTCATCACTGTCCTTTTTAGCTTGTAAAGTAGCAACAACATCTAAGCACTTTTCAATATCTGGAATCTTTGCCTACAAAGCAGAAAGCAAATATTTATATAGTTTGGACACATCCACAAAAAAAATATCAATAATCTATACATAATGTTTTTGGATAAATGAATATTATTTTCATTTTCAGTTTATAGGTCATTCAGTATGTAATATTACCTGAAGATCTCTTTGTTGTGCAAGAAGTTTCATCTCAACCACTTTGTATTGCTGAAGCCTGAATATACAAAAAAAAAAAAAAAAAAAAAAAAAAAAGGAATGGAATCTGTTAAAATAAAATTGTATTTCTCCATGTTAAGTTTTTAAACTTTTCACAACTAGTTATCCTATATACAACAGGATCAGAAATTGACGTGTAGAATCAATTCATTCTTTTAGTTACAGATTACATTTATCCGAAGGAATTTAGAAATGTAGATACTTCTGTTTGAAGAAAAAAAACCAATTTTAGTTCAAATCTATTTCCTGGATTGTTATCCGAAATAAAACACATCGGACATTGTATTTAGCTTAATTAGAAGAATCAAACTGTTAGTTAATCAAAATTTTAACAACGAAACAGCGCGTTTCTTCATTGCACACAAAAAACCGCTCATAAACCCTAATACGACAGTTGCTGATCTGATCTGAGATATTCTAGAACGTTGACACAAAGCATAGTAAAATTGAACTATAGAAAACAAGCTTAGATATATGGAATGAAAATGAGAGACCTTTCTTGGAGGAAGGCGAGGGTGGAGTTAACATCAAGACCTAATTGATTCAAATAAGCTTGCACGTCTTTAACAAAAGAAGCCGCGGGTATTCCCCTCCGTTCCGCCACCACTTCACTGTCCGACTGCGGCGGCGATGATGATGTAGCCATTGTTTTCTCCGAGCTCACTGATTCAAATAGAAAGAGTAAAAGGGAGGCTGAGTTATGTTCGAGAGAGGTTTTGATTGATCAAAGAGGCGAGTAAGACATTTTATGTACTTTCCGAAATATAAATAAAAAACTAAATTAATTTCTTACTAATATATTATTACTTTTTAGTTGTTAAGTTGAAAAAATAAGGCCTAAAATGTATCGAAGAATGTAATGAAAATGGTAATAAAATATAAACTTACCGAATGGCTATTATAGTATATTTTATGATCATTTTTATTTGATATGTTTATTTGATAGGTAATCTTCTCGTAGGTGTCTTCTTTTCGCAAGTTTTACCTATGCTTCCTGGTTATAAGATCAGAAAAGCCTCTAAGATAAAAATTAAGATATAAGTTTATTATATGATACATAAGTACTATATATATATATAGGATCAGTGTTGTAAAACTCGTCGAGTTGGCCGATTACTCGGCTGAGTATTCCCTACTCGACCCCTTACCAATGCGAGTTAGTACTCCCCGATCAACCTCTTAATAAAGCAATAAGTGTTGTAAAACTCGGTCAACTCGATGATTAACATGTATAATATATTTAATGATTTATTATTTAGCACACACATGTGATTATTACTACATATATATCTTAAATTTTCAGTAATTATGCACGAAGTGAGACCATTGTGTGTTTTTCAATTTTTGTGTATCCACGTGTATCTAATTTTGTTATATATTTCAATCAATTTATGATTTTAACAAATATAATTTCCCTAAAAATATTTCTACATGAATTACCGAATCAAAGTACTTTCGAGTACTCGCTACTTGGTAGTCAGCTGAACAAATACCGAGTAACGAGTTCTACAACCTTGTATAGGATATGTAAGTATTAATTTTATCAAACAAAAACCTAAAAGTTTCTTCAATCTTAACTATTTTTTTAAAGGACTAATGACTTAAAATGGAACATATTTATGTTATTAATTTAGTGCTAGTTGGTCATAGTCTAACTTAGGGGTGAGCATTTTAACCGGACCGGACCAGACCATTTTTTTGGACCTCCGGGCCGGTTCTCGGTTCTAGGAATCCATCAAAACCGGTCCGGTTTTTTTCCCGGTCTGGTTTTTTTCCCGGTTTAGTCCGGTTTTTACCGGGTTTAGAACCGGTTAGACCCGATTTAAAAAAAAAATTGTAATCTGTGAAAATTTTTAAACAACCATAACTCATTCGTTTTAAGTCGGATTGACACGCGGTTTTTTCCAACGTTTAATTTACAGTTTGTAGATGAATTTAGACTATAATTTTGTTGATTTTGGTATTATATTCAAGGAGTTACAGTCTATCAAAGTTAAGCTATTAAAGCTGAAAATTTCCAGCTTTTCAGCATCATTTTTAAAATTTTGTAAACTGTGAAAATTTTTAAACAACCATAACTCATTCTTTTTAAGTCGGATTGACACGCGGTTTTTTCCAACATTTAATTTATAGTTTTTAGATGAATTTAGACTATAATTTTGTTGATTTTGGTATTATATTCAATGAGTTACAGTCTTTCAAAGTTGAGCTATAAAAGCTGAAAAATTTCAGTTTTTCAGCAAGATTTTTAAAATCTTATAATCTGTGAATTTTTTTAAACAACCACAACTCATTCGTTTTAAGTCGGATTGACCTGCGGTTTTTTCCAACATTTAGTTTACAGTTTGTAGATGAATTTAGACTATAATTTTGTTGATTTTGGTATTATATTCAGTGAGTTACAATCCTTCAAAGTTGAGCTATCAAATCTGAATTTTATGTATCCTTCAAAGTTGAGCTATCAAATCTGAATTTTCAGCTTTTTAACTATTATTTTAGACTGTAATTCTGAATTTTATGTATCTTTGACAGTGTAACGCCCCGACTCCCAGGTATTAATTTTCAGCATTACTTTTCCATTTTAAAAGTCTACTCGATGAGTTGGAGGCCCTGACTCATTGAGTAGGAACGCATTTGGGCCGCAAACATATGTGACCGACTCGCCAAGTCAGAAGACGAACTCGGCGAGTAGGAGCTGGAATGAGAAACCCTAATCCCCAGGGCTTTGCGCCCTATTTAAAGGAACCTTAGCCTCCCTTACAGCCTCTAGAGAGTCCAACAAACCCTAATCTGTGTGTGCTCCATTCTTGTGTGTTTGAAGCTTTGGAAGGTGGATCTTAGTGAGAAAAGCTTGGAGAAACAAGTGTCTAGAAGCAAGGAGCGTGTGGGATCTGAAATCTACCTTAGCTAGCATCGTTTGAAGGTATCAAGTCGTTACCTTGACCTCATTTCCTTCTAGATCTCATTTGGCTAAAGATTAGGGCTTTTCTAGCACATTAGGAAGCTATTCTTGGGTATGAGCTAAGATCTGAAGTTGCAACTTCAGATCTGAACTTTCCTTGGTTTCTAAATCCATAAAGCTTCCAGCTTTAGCAAATATGAACCTCTCCTTAGGTGTAAAACTTCATTACAAGCTTGGTTTGATGAAGCTATGAATCGAGTATGAAAAGAATCAGAGTTTAATGATCAATGTATGATTGTGAGATTTGAACACCGATGTAAATATGATCTTGTTTCAGCTCTATTACGCTTTCAAGTTTTACAGAGTACAAAATTACAATTCTGTAAAGACCCCTATTTATGACTCTAGTAAACACTCCTATTTATAGGAGAGGAAAGCGTACAAAAAATATACTAAGGACTAAGCAATAAGCTTCGAATACAATGCCCTAGTAAAATAGATTATAAAATGTTCGAAGGGTACAAAACATATGCTTCGACTAATTACAACTATTCGACCCTTACAATCTCCCCCTTTGTAATAATAGTCGAAGTCTTCAATTAGTGAGAAGTGTGATGGAATACAACAACACCCTTCGAATCTCTGTGTACCAAGAGATAATCTT
Source organism: Lactuca virosa (assembly GCF_052849685.1). Lineage (NCBI taxonomy): Eukaryota > Viridiplantae > Streptophyta > Magnoliopsida > Asterales > Asteraceae > Lactuca > Lactuca virosa. The sequence continues at coordinate 257,401,452 of NC_136426.1, read as the reverse complement.
CTTCAACTCCTTCTTGTCTCCTTCATTATTCTTTTTGCAATGATTCATACGAACAATTAAGTTCGTATATTGAGACGTTGAGTACCTTTCTACTTCACTTGCCTGGAACAAGAAACGTTTAGTTTTTCCTGCTTTGTCTTTTCCAGCAAATACTATTCCAAATGGCTTAAGACAAATTTCTCCATCAGTAAATTTCTTTAATTCTGCTTGAGTCTTCGAAGGAGCCATTGGAGCTTTTATTTCCATTCCCTTGGCAGTTGCTAACTCCACATCAGTCATTGCCAAACACTCATAGTAATTTTCGATGAAGATTTTGATGTGAGCAACTCCAATCTTGAATTCTTCTGGATCTGTGTTTTGTAGGAATGAAAATGATTTGTCTTTTAAAAGCAATGCAACTTGTATGAGATCATACAAGTTCATCAATGGAAAATCAGCAACAGTAAATTCACAAATCTTTCCATCTGCCCTGGCAACCACGTATTTAAAGTTTTGGACTGTGTTTTCGAAAACCACATCCTTTTTCATGCTGATCACTTTCTTTATTTTGATTAAAGACCAAACATCTTCAGGGGCTTTTCCAAGAACAGCATGAAAACGTATTTTCATGTGTGTACCATCATCCTTGTTTTTAAAGTTCCCTTCTGCCTTGAACTGTGGCATGATAAACATCATTTCGTTTATCGGGAAATCCAGCTGACTTGCATCAGTATTTATGACCAAATAGCTTTGCTTAGGTTTCTTTTCGAATGTGTACATGTGATTGAAAGCAACCTTGGCCTCAATTGTCTCGTAGTTATAGTGTTTAGCTGGATCCCCTTTATTCATTCCCTTCGGATCACTTGCTCGCTGAGCCATTATACTTTGAACAATTCTGAGATTTTCAATCTCAGCCTTCTTTTCATCTTTCGATTTTTCAACAAGAATCGATTTCCCTTTGTCTTTTATTGCTGGATTATCTATTACCTCCTTTGGTTTTGAATCACTCCCACCAGTTTTCAAAGATTTACCAATTACAATCCCTTTGGAAAAAGTTCTTGTAATGGGTAATGTTGTTACAACTGTTGAAGTCACTGGTTCAGCAGAAACAATCACCGGTTTTGTTGTAGGAATCACCGGTTTGTTGTAGGAATTTTCGAAGAAAATACTTTGCCTACCACTTTCGCATCTTCTTCACTTGACTTCCTTTCTCCCCCTTGCACCCCTATGAAAACAGGAGGGGCAGTGGTTGTGGGAAGAAGACTGGATATGCGAAAGAGCGGTGCAAGTTGCTTGTTAAGTATGGCTTCAAATTGAACAAACTTCTGAGATAAAAAATCTGGAGTAATCAATGAAGAAGAAATCGGCTTGACAGACATCTCCTTCAACTCCTTAGGCAGCTTAAGCATCTCCTCGAAGCTTGTTTGTTCGAATGTTGAAATTTGAGAAAGTTGTGGACTCAAATTTTCATACAACTTCACAAATCGTGTAACTGCATCACAAATTATATCGACCTTCTGATTCAATGAAGCATAATCTTGTTGAACATTGACTATTTGTTTGTGCATATCTTCACGAAGTTCGCGAATCTGCAAATTAACATCTTCGCGCACCTTCTTCACATCTTGAACAAAAAGCACATGTCGTTCCTTTGCTACATTCTTCCATTCTTTCAAATCACTAGCAAATTTCGAACTTTGAGAATTGAGTCGAATTTCAGTGTTTTGATCATTGAGATCAACTTTCTCCAAGACTCGAGATTCAGAATCTTTAATCATTCCTGATACTTTGCTCACCATCCTGGCTTCGAACATCTTGAGCATAGAGTCAATCTCCAAACTAGAAACAGATGAACCACCCCCCAGTTCTGCTTGAGACTGAAGTATGGAATTCAACTTCTGATTTAAGATCTTAAACTGTTTCATGGTCATCAACATGTGATCAGGAAATTCCTCTTCCTCTTCATGAAATTCCAATTCTTCGAACGTACCACCAAATCCCTCATTATATGTCTCTGTTTCCATTTCAATGGTTTCTTGAATAGGAGAAGTTGATTTTGGTGGCTCAGTAGATTGTGAAGAAAAGATTGAAGTAAAAGGTTGATCAAGAATATGTTCGAATGTTGGAGAATGAGTGGATGATGTAATGGGAATAGTTGATGGTGAGACAGAAACAATAAGAGTAGAAATAACAGGACCTTGATCGTCATGCTTCGAACCTCCTTCACCCATATCGACATTTGCATCCGTATCAGATACGTGTGCAGGGATGCCTGAAGTTCGAACCTCCTCAAAAATTGATTTGGCAATCGAAACTTCGGGTGGTATGACAACTGTCTTCTCAGGAGTGGAACTTTGAATAAGATGAGTGAACTCTGGAGTTTCTGGAATTCTTTCTGCATCATCTTCAGTCGACTCAGTGGAAATCACCAACTTTCGAGCCTTCTTCTTCTTTTTCTTTGACAACTTCTTTGCCATATCCTTAGCCCTCCTTTTCTTCGACACCGGAGAAACAGGTGCTGGTACTTCTCTAATTAACACACCTTGATGTGTAATTTGGGGTTTTCGAATCATTTGTTGTGTAGGAGACTTGCGTTTATGAGAGGACTTCATTTTAATTCTTCGAAACATTCCTGTTTTCGAAGGAATGACAACCTTCTCTTGTGTTTCTTCAATGATGGGCTCAATCACTTGTGTTTCAGCAATAGATACTCCAACAGTTTCAGACTTTTTCTTTGGAGATTTCGAGGATTTCGAATCCTTGGTTTTCTTTTCAGATGAAGCAGGATCAACCTTCTTTGACTTTTTAGACTTCTTCTCTTCCCTAGGCAACAAAATCCCAATCTGAACAGAAGAATCGATTGTTTGCAAATAGGCCACTAAAACAGAATTCGTAGGATTAACCCGTTTGAGCATCGCATCTGGAATTCGAGCCACAGATGGGAAATCATCAGCATTATCTACAACTTCCTTTGGATAATGGTATGATTGAAAAGTAACTTTCTCTTCGTCATTTGGTACCATAATCCCTTCCTTATTATAAAAATACTGCAAAATAAGGCTCCAGTATCGTGCACACGAAATGCCATGAACTGCATTCGTATGTTCTACAACCTTTTGGAATTCCTTCCATAATTGTGTGGAATAATCCACTTGAAGATCATAGTATAGGCTTGCAACCATTGCATACACCTCCATCCTTCCTTTGTCTAATCCAACTGTTCTTCCGGTTAAACATCGGAGAAAAATCCCAAATAAGAAATTCCATAGCCGAGGAAGACCAGATTTCTTAAAGTCACTTATCTTGGACAATGGGGGCTGATATCCCATCTCATTAAACATATGGACTATTTGTGGGAATGTGAAATCAACATAAGGAGGTGAATTCGGAATATCAAGAATCTGGCAGAAGAGTTTCTTGGATAGCCTAACCTTTTTATCGTTCACCAGATGGAAAGTGATCGTATCAGATGCTTTATTGTAAGTTGCAGTGGATCCTGCTTGAGAAAGCCAGGATAATGGAACAGAAAAGGAATTGAACATCGTCGTGGATAAAACAGAGTGTTTCAGTGCAACAATGAGCATCTTCAATTCCTCTGGGTATTGAGAAACTTCACCATCCACGTAATAGTTAGTGGATTAAATCTTCATGACTGGTGCAGATGAAATATCTTCAGTGGAAGGATCGATATGAGCAGAAGACGCTATTGTTAGGCTTTGAGAATTTGAAAGATTAGAGAATTTTTGCTTTTGGAATGCGGAAACTGATATTGAACCCTTGAATCCCCTTTTATATGTAACCCTGAAGTTTGAATTTGAAGCGGTATGTGCATTTAATGATATCCGACGTGGCACCTTGAAAATCGGACCATTACTGCGGAAAGGTAGCCATGCGTCAAAAAGGAACTGTCACATCTCCTTGAGAACCGGACAGAATACCATACGTCATATGTAGACAGCCTGTATTGTTATCCCCAAGATGATTTGTAACCGTTAGAACCCTTCGAATGGAGGCAGGGCTCTTTCACTTTTGGGATAAAAAGCGAAGTCATATGCCAGAAGTTCGAAATCATCAGCCTGAGTTGGTAGTACTCAGAACCTCAAGGATTTCATGAGTGTAGTGTTCCAAAGAATATAGATAAGAAGCAATGATAAAAAAAATTTCGATTAGTGTGATGTCAAACAATTGACACAAAAGCAGGTTAAATCCCGGGTAAAGATTACTTCATTAATCATTAAGAGAAATGATCAATAGCTTGTGTAGGTTCCCATGAATTACAATCGAATACTTTTTGATAAGTATCAAAGGGCTTCTTTTGAGAATACTTCATGGGTAGGTTCAAAATTTCGTTACATGTCATCCTAAACATAAGGTGATAAATTGTAACAGAAATTATTTGTTTGACCAGTGTAGTCAGTGACAAGTTGGCTTTGATAAATTTTAAAATGACTAGGACATTCGAATAAAACTCACACTTAAATCATATTCAAGAAAAAAATTTGTATGCTGACTCTTGTTGGGTAACAAACATCGTGGGCTTCGAATGTTTGATCAAGACCACTCATGCGAAATGAATATGATTTGGAGTTTCGAATCTTGGTACAGAAACAAAAGTTTCGTGAATATCTGGAACATTGTTCCCCGTCAATTCCTTAACAAGAGTATGAAAATTGGGTTTCACTTTCATCACGGTCTCATGATGTCAGATCACAAACACTGATTTTTGATATGTCTAAGTCTCGATTGGTTTGATCAGAGACCTCTCGGACATATGTCTTCGTGTGTGATCGTGTAAGAATTTTGATGAAAAAGATGGATTTAAGACACGAAAAGTACCTCTGTTATATTTTTGGACCAAACAGTAAACTCTTAACTCATTTTGAGAAGAGTAAGGTAGCTCATAGACTAATATGAATATAAGCCTGATTGGGAAGAAATTTTCGTATGAATAATTTCATTAAGGCTTTCGTACACACACATTGAGTCATGGAGGCTATGGTCAACATGCAGCAGCATGCTTCTAGGGACCACCTAATTAGTTCGAATGATGAAAAATTTATCACTTCATACGAAAAAATAATACCTGACCCAAATACTGCATGCTAAGTTCCCTCTGTAGCGTCATGATAATCTACAACAAAATACTAAAAAGAAGTAAGAATCAAAATATTTTTGTTGTTTTGATTTTTCGAAAATAATGACAAAACAATCTAAAATCTTTTTGGAGTTTTGAATTTTCGAAAATGAAGTAACAAAACAAAAGAAAATCTTTTTGGATTTTTGATTTTTCGAAAATGAAATGACAAAACAAAAGAAAATCTTTTTGAATTTTTGATTTTTCGAAAATGAAATGACAAAACAAAAGAAAATCTTTTTGAATTTTTGAATTTTCGAAAATTTGAAATACAAAACTTTTTTCAAACAGACGTAATTTTATAGTGATAAATGTACGAATTCGAAGCGGTCGAAGTGTTGACTATGAACAGTAACCACTGAATCAACACTTAAAATAAGTGACAAACGTGTGAATTCGAAGCGGTCGAAGCGTTGACCATGAACAGTAACCGTTGAATGCTGAATGACTTTACGTTATCTTTTATTCAGCGCCTCTGATTTATTCTGTGTCACCCATCATTCTTCTTTTTCGCATGGAACAGAATTTCCATCGATCATTCCAAGTCCTTCTATAATTCGCACAAAAGATTTTTCATCTAATGCCTTTGTGAAAATATCAGCTAACTGATCAGTTGTTTTCACAAAATGTACTTCAATATTTCCATCTTCCACGTGATCCTTGATAAAATGATAACGAAGAGCTATATGTTTAGTCTTCGAATGTTGCACAGGATTATGACAAATTCTTATTGCACTTTGAGAATCACAGTATAATGGAATCTTTTTCATATTTATTGCATAATCACGCAATTGACTTTGGATCCATATTATTTGTGAAGTGCAAGCAGCAGCAGCCACATATTCTGCTTCAGCTGTGGAAATTGATACGCATGTTTGCTTTTTTGACTGCCAGCTCACCAATTTGTCATCAAGAAATTGACATCCACCACTCGTGCTTTTTCGATCAAGATTACAACCACCCAAGTCTGCATCCGAATATGCTTGGACGAAGAATCCAGTTTTCGAAGGATACCACAATCCTAACGAAATTGTTCCTTTAAGATAACGAAATATGTTCTTCACAGCAATGAGATGTGGCTCTCGTGGATTAGACTGATACCTGGCACAATTACACACAGAAAACATGATATCAGGTCTACTTGTTGTGAGATAAAGTAATGAACCAATCATGCTTTGATAAAGAGTTATATCAATGGCTGGTTTATCTAACGACGGTGTCAACTTTATGCTTGTTGCCATTGGAACACGTAACTTCGTGTTATTCGTCAATCCAAACTTTTCGAGCAGATTTTTCGTATATTTTTCTTGATTGATGAAAATTCCATTTCTGTTTTGACGAATATTCAATCCAAGAAAATTATTGATTTTGCCCATCATGCTCATTTCGAACTTACTTTTCATCAAATCTTCGAATTCCTTAGACAAAGCAGGGTCAGTTGAGCCAAAAATAATATCATCAACATAAATTTGAACAAGCATTAGATGATTCCCAACTTTCTTTTGAAATAATGTGGGATCAACAGATCCTTGTTTAAATTTAGATTGTTTCAAAAACGAAGTTAGAGTGGCATACCATGCTCTTGGTGCTTGTTTTAAACCATAAACTGCCTTATCTAAAATATAAACATGATTTGGATATTCTTCGTTAATAAAACCTGGGGGTTGTTCCACATAAACAGTCTCTTTAAGATCTCCATTTAAAAATGCACACTTCACGTCCATTTGATAAACATCAAAATCTTTATGAGCTGCATATGCCAGAAATATTCGAACAGCCTCGAGTCTTGCGACAGGGGTAAAAGTTTCTTCATAGTCGATTCCTTCTTGTTGTGAATATCTTTTAACAACAAGTCTGGCTTTGTTTCGAACAATGTTTCCATCTTTGTCGGTTTTATTTTTGAAAATCCATTTTAACCCGACAATCGAAACATTTTCAGGTTTAGGAATTAATCTCCAAACCTTGTTTCGTTCAAATTCAGACAATTCAGATTGCATTGCAACAACCCAATCTGAGTGTTCCATTGCAACCTTAATTGTTTTTGGTTCAATTTTAGATATGAAAACATTGAACATGCAAAATTCTTGATGAGTATTCAATACCTCATTCTTTGCACGAATTTGAGCTCTTGTTAAAACTCCCTCTTGTGGATTCCCAATTACTAGATCCTTCGGATGATCTCTTGTCCATTTTTCCATTGGTGGATATGCTGGATCAAATTCCAAAGGAGCATCTTCGTATATATTATCATTCTCAGAACCTGCAATCGAACAAACATCATCAAAATCATTATTATTTGCAATATGCTCCCCCTCAACTCTAGGCTCCCCCTCAACATTAGCATTCAATCTTTCTTTCTCCCCCTCGAAAGAATGCACTTCGTCATTTAAAGTATTCGAATCCAAGTGCTCCCCCTCCACTGGATTATTTTGCATACTTTCGCCTTCTTGAGGAGTTGATGTTGATTCATCAGTAAACTTCGTAAATTCTGGTATGTGATTATCAGGAGCATGAATTTCAGCATCGATTGCATGATCTGAAATACCAAAAATCAAATCATAATCAATATCATCCATTTGTAAAGATTCAGTTTCAACTTGTGTGTCTTGTAAAATTGGATGATTTGCAAATTTATGCTCATTTTGTTTGACATAGTAATCATCAAATGTGAGATTGAAAGTTTCTTCCACTTTTCGTGTTCGCTTATTTAACACACGATATGCGACAGAATTGTGCGAATATCCAAGAAAAATCCCTTCATCAGCTTTTGCTTGAAATTTCGAAAGATGATCCTTGAGATTCATAATAAAGCACCTACATCCAAAAACATGAAAGAATTTCACATTAGGTTTACGATTATTCAGAATTTCGTATGGTGTAATATTAAAACGCTTGTGTATGAAAGATCTGTTCTGAGTAAAACATGCAGTGGATATTGCCTCAGCCCAAAGATATTGAGGTAAATTCGCATATGCCAACATGGTTCTTGCTGCTTCGCATAGTGAGCGATTCCTTCGTTCTACAACACCATTTTGTTGTGGTGTGTAAGGAGATGAAAAATTATGCGAAATCCCTTTGTCCACCAAAAATGAATCAAGAACATTGTTCTTAAATTCAGTTCCATGATCACTCTTGATTTTTCGAACAGTCTTCTTCAACGTTATTTCCATCTTTTTAATAAAGTCAATCATGATTTGTGAAACTTCGGATTTAAGCCTGAGAAAATAAACCCACGTAAATCTGGAGAAATCATCAACAATAACTAAAATGTACCGTTTCTTGTTGAGAGTTGAAACAGTCGAAGGGCCACACAAATCAATATGTAAAAGCTCCAGAGGTGCAACAATTTTCGAATCTATCGTAATTGGATGACCTTGTTTATGTTGCTTGCCAACTTCACAAGCTGCACATAAAGAATCATTATCAAATTTAAGTACAGGTAAACCTCTTACCAGATCTTGTACCACCAGTTTGTTGATGTTTCGAAAGTTGAGATGTGAAAGTCTTCGATGCCATAGACAGCTTAGATCAGATGTGGCTTTCGAAAGAAGGCATACAGCAGGTTTGCCTACTATAGGATTGATGTCCAGAGTGAACATGTCACCTTTCCTTTTGGATTTCAGTAATACTTCGTTTGTGTTGACATTCGAAATAATACTTCCTTCTTCGTTAAATAGAACTTGATTGACAGTGCCCACAACAAGTTGAGAAACACTTATCAAGTTATGTTGAAGACCTTCAACATATGCAACACGATTCACTGTGAATTGTCCATTTGTGATCTTCCCATATCCTTTGACTTGACATTTTTGATTGTTCCCAAATTTTACTACTCCAGCATTTTTGAGACTTCGAAAATCTCGTAAATTCTCCTTCTTCCCAGTCATGTGACGAGAGCAACCACTATCAATATACCACTTGTTATCATATTGCCCGTCACTCAGTACCTGCAATCAGTGGAAAAATTTAGGTACCCAAGGCTTTTTGGGTCCTTGGAAATTAGATTTTAATTTCGAATGTTATGAAGAACTTTTAACCCAATCACAAACTTTGGTTTTGAGACTATCAATTAAGTTCACTTCATCATCTAAAGGAACCGAAACATAAGTGTTTGATGGTTTCGAATGTGCACTGACACTACCCTTCGAATTTTGAGTTTGAGAATGAACATTTTTTTGCCTTTGATACTGGTTTCCAAGCTTTGACCGAAATGTTCGAATCCTTAGAAGATGAACTTCCATTCGAAAAAGTATTCACATATTTTTCATATGCTTCATGAATTTGTTCCTTTGAATATGCATTCGACTGATACATCTTTCCTTTGCCTTCAAGCCAATGATCAATGTTCTTCCTTGAAGTCATTCCTTTTTCATGTGACTTTTTCATAGTTTCTTTCTTCGTATGATTAGGAAAATTTGGCTTTTGAGGAACAAAATCAACTTTGGGTTTTGTTAGAAAAGAAGAAGCATATGATGAATCAACTGGTGATTTAAAATTTTGTCATTGAACAAATGTTTGATTTGGATTAGGTTTATTTGAAAATGCTCTTGATTTGTTAGTTTCAGAAACTTTCGAAAACTTTGGTTGCTTATTCACTTCAGAACTTATATGATTTGATTGAGATGAATGTTGGTTTTTCGTTGAAAAATAGGAATTTTTAGCTTTGAAAACATTTTTGTTTGATTGTGATTCAGACATCTTTTGAGACTCAACATTTTGCCAAAATATTTTCTTTCTTGCTCGTCTTTTCGAAATGTTGTTTTCTTTCGAAAATTTGTCAATTTGATCTTTAAATTCCTTAGAATTTAGTTTAACAACTTTTTCATTTTCTTTTTCAACAGGTTTTGAATTCTCTTTTTCAACTTTTGATTTTTCAACCTATTGTCTTTGTGGTTTTTGACGTTGAAATACATACGAATTCTTTGTTAAGTTGTTTTCAACTATGCTTTGATTTGCGAAAAAACCTTCTTCAGTTGTTTTTGAATTATCCTCCTCAACCAACTTCTTTAATTCTGGTTTGATTTTCTCAACATTTCCAGTTGTGACGAAAACTTGATTTGGGAAAATGACATCATCTGTGCATTTGAAATTTGGATAAACAACTGTATTCGTTTCAAGATAATGTTCACCTTTTTCATTCATTACTTTTTCGAACTTTTGTGTATCACCATACACTTGATCAACAACTATTCGAGGAATTTCTTCTTCCTTTGAAGATTTCTTTTCTTTCTAAATTTTCTCTTCATCTTCATCATCACTATCGTCAGTTTGGCTGTCTTTGAGATTCACGAAGTTCATTTCACAAACTTTCGAAGTTGAAGGTATATCAGTTTCATTTTCAACCATCAAATCCTTAACTTTTTCTTTCCCTTTAGATGTTGAAGCAACATTAACAACAGACAACTGAGAACAATCAACATCTTCAAGCTCACTAATTTCACTAATATTATCAGAATTATCTTCAATATCAGCAAAATTAGATTGAGAATCAGACGTAGAATTCTCAGTCTTTTTCAAAATTTGAATTTGTTCAGATTTAGTCAAAGTATCATTCACAATATCAACTAATTCATTCGCATCAAGACATTCATCAACTTTAACTATTCCATATCTATATTTATCATTCAGAACTTTGTTAAAATCAGCTATTTCTTTTTCACAGTCATACGAAATGTTATCTACCGTAGCTCTTTCATAAGCTAAAAATGGCAGCAATTTTCTATGTTGTTCTTTACTAATTTCGCATGAATGATGAAGTTCAGTTAATTTCTCATACAATCTTTTAGCCGAATTACAGTAAATGTTCCTCTGGGCTAACAACAGTTTAGTTTCACTAGACAAATTATCTCTATCCATCATGATATTAGTTATTTGAAGTTCCAAACAATCTATCTTAGTAATTTTCGAATCTAGTTTCTTCTGTGTCTCTAGCAACTGCATAGACAGCTTCTTAGCCTCATTGCTAGCAGATACCACAATCGAATCAAAATAAGTAACAGTTTCATCGAAAGATACTAATTCAGAATTATAAGCATGTATTGGAATATTAAAAGATTCAAGAATATTACGTACCTTCGTGGTCATCGGAGATTTGTCAGCAGCTTTTGATACGAAGCATCTCCCATGAACTTCGTATTCCTCCTCATCTGAATCTTCTTCCATCTTTGCATACATTGCTCCGTGGGTTGGATTTCGCATCTCCTCATCATCTGATCCAGATGACCAAATTTGATAAGTTCCATCTTCTTCTTGTTCACCACGAGCAACTAACGAAAGATTCTTTGCCTTCGCACGCACCTCCTCCAACTTTTCCACATAGTATGCTTCATCCTTCGTCTTATTCTTTTTCTCATCTTTCTTCCTCAGCATGCAATCATTAGCTAAATGATTAGTCCCGTTGCAATAATGACAATCAATCCCAGCATCTCCCTTTAACTTCTTCTCCTCAACAAACTTCGTATCCTTCTTCTTCTCATCGCCAACACTTTTACTCATAAAATTCCCTTTTGTCTCAGATGACTTTGCCTTCGGATTGAATGGCTTTTTGAAGAACTTTTTCACACGATTGTTCGAATAGAAAGCAATCGCCTCATCATCTGAGTTCATGATGAACCCTTAGTCTTCGTCTGAAACATCTTTCTCAGCTTCCCTTTCAGAGATCTTCGAAACCAAAGCTAGTGGACCTCCCAAACTTGCCTTTGATTCTTCAGCAATTTCGTTCACTTCGCTTTCATGAGACTTCAGCTGATTGTACAAATCATTCAAAGTTGACGTATCAAAGCTCTGTTGATTCTTAACCATCATGCTCACACTACGCCACTCCTTACGAAGACCCATAACAAAAATTAAATTGAACTCCATGGCTGATCTGGTGATACCATATCGATTGCATCGATAGATTAATTCATTAAGACGATCGTAGTAAACTTCAATCGTTTCACCATCTTTCTGTCTAAAGTCCTTCAGTTCCACTAAACATTGCTTCACAGAGTTAACTTTTGTCTTCTCACTCCCCTCAAATTTCTCCTTGAGATTGTTCCAGATCTCCTTTGCAGTTGTACAACTCCTCACATAGTTGTAAACAACTGGAGGCAAAACACCTCTTAGCTCTCTCACGCATCTCTTCTCTAGCTTTTTCAGACGATCAGACTGATTCTCAACATCAGAACTTCCAGAAGATGATCCAATTGGTTGAACATTCATTGGTGGATTGAGATTGCCAGAAATGCAATTCCACAGTTCTTCATCCAATCCATTGAGATAATCCTGCATACGATCAGCCCATTGATCATAATATTCAGGGATTAGCATAGGAATTTTGGTGGATGATCCTAGAAGATGTGAAAACGAAGTCATGGAATTAAGATTGAATGACGTCATTGATGTACGGAATAAATCCTTGAGAATTTTTGAAGAAACTTTGAGAATTTGACAACAAACTATATGATTCAAATCAGAATAACTAGTAGAAGACTCGATTCAATGATTCAAATGCAGAATCGAATCACAGACTAAGATCTAGACAATTTTTCACCTTCAAAAAGTACGGAAACTTTTGAATCAAAAAATTGATTCAAAAACCTTTTGAACAATGTGAAAATCAGATCAGAGATATGATTCCTGCTCTGATACCAATTGATGAAGCTATGAATCGAGTATGAAAAGAATCAGAGTTTAATGATCAATGTATGATTGTGAGATTTGAACACCGATGTAAATATGATCTTGTTTCAGCTCTATTACGCTTTCAAGTTTTACAGAGTACAAAATTACAATTCTGTAAAGACCCCTGTTTATGACTCTAGTAAACACTCCTATTTATAGGAGAGGAAAGTGTACAAAAAATATACTAAGGACTAAGCAATAAGCTTCGAATACAATGCCCTAGTAAAATAGATTATAAAATGTTCGAAGGGTACAAAACATATACTTCGACTAATTACAACTATTCGACCCTTACATGGTTTTGACATTATAAGTCTTTAGAGCCTTGCATGCACGTAAAGTTTGCAACTTTACGTGATAAACATGCCTTGGGAAGCTGGATCTGCAATATGGAACCTTAAAATGGCTCAAAAAGCTTCTGAATGGATAATGGACTGAAGGGACTTGGCGAGTTGTATGGTCAACTCGGCGAGTCCGATGAAGATTGTCGTGCAAGGACTTTCGCATGGACTCGGCGAGTCAGCGGGGTGACTCGACGAGTCAACTAGGGTTTTCCCGATATTTGGACACGTGTGAACTCGACGAGTTGCAGGGAAACTCGACGAGTCAGTGGGGGGATTTCACGACTACTCGAGTTCTAGAAGGACTCGACGAGTCAGTGACTGCACTCGACGAGTCGGATCAACATAGACTGTTGACTTTGACTTTGACCAAGGGTTTACCAGCTTAACCTCTGGGGGTATTTTGGTAATTTGGAAATGGTGTTATGGCAACTATAGGTGGTGGAGTTCGTGTCGGTGATTCGAGAGTTGAGCTTATCACTTCAGTGCGACATTTGTGAGGTGAGTTACCTCACTATACTGAGGGGTCTAAGGCACCAAGGCCGGCTCATTGGATATGATATCCTAGCAGTTGGTAGTACGTTGAGTATGAGTTAGTGTTGCATGCTAGTTGCTATGCCAGTTAGGTAGATCTGCAGGACTACCTGGATTATTATGTGATTACTTGTATGTGCATTGGTTGTGTTACATGTCGATATATTATGTGGGATGGGTTGAGGCGATATTGCTCCGTGCGGTAACCAACAAACCCGGGAGCATTCAAGATACGAGCTGAGGGCCAGGTGGGGCATGCCAGACTCGTACTGTGGGCTCGGGAGCATTCCAGATACGAGCTGAGGGAGACTCGTACTGTGGGCTCAGTGGCAATCCAGATGTGAGTTGTGGGCCCGGAAGGCAATCCAGACTCACACTGTGGGCCCAGGGGTAATCTAGACTGTAAAGCTATGGACCCAGTATATGTTGTTATTTGTATATATGTTATTGGCAGTGTATCGGTATTTTGGGGGAACTCACTAAGCTTTCGGGCTTACAGTTTCAGTTTATTGTTTCAGGTACATCAGGGGATCGCGACAAGGCGAAGGTGTCATCGTACAGCTCCTCATGTTTTGTTATGTTTATGGGAATGATCTGATATTATACATTTTGAAAACAAGTTTTGTAAGGATTAATGGTTTTGAAATGTTTTTAAAAGTTTAAATTTGGCTTGATTTTTATGGATGTTATAGACAGATAAGTCATATGAAAGGGATCTTGGTGAACTTGATTTATATGTTAGTTGCTTTTATTTGGAAAATTAATTTTGCAAGTTATAATATTATAACATCAAGGTAGATTAGTTATGCATGAAACAGAAACTTAATCATTTTTACAAGTTGTATCGTATCAAACCCATCAACATATTCGTTTTAACGAGTTCTATCAAACCCAAAAACTTATTTTAACGACTTGTACTCTATGCAATTAAAGTTGTACCGGTCCAAACGGGTCCAAGAACCGGAAAACCCAGACCTGGACTTGGACCCGGACCCGGACACAACTCATTCGGTCCGGTCCACGGTCCACAATATTCTCCATTACCGGTCCGGTTCGGTCCAAATGCTCACCCCTAGTCTAACTTATTCATGGTAGATTTTAAGGGTATAATAATCACAATATATTTTCTTTTATCTTATACATATATTACTTTTATATTTTTTTTCTCATTATTAATAGATGTCTAAAAAGTATCGGTGAGTCACTTAACATAGACCAACCCATTTTAGTTCATACTAGAAAACTATCCATTTAAATCCAAATGTGTTAAAACTTGCAACTTAGCTCATTCGATCTATATTCATTTTGCGAGTTCCGCTATTGAATATTTTGACTCTAGTGGAAAAACGGGAAAAAAATGATAACATGGTTTAATTTTTTGTTTTATTATAACTAAGTTGATTTATTAATCGTAAACAACAAAATGGATTTTTCATCTTTATTGATAACTATTACTAAATATATAATTACAAGTAGAGTTTTACTTAAATAATATATCAAATAAATGATCACTTTCATATATCACATCAGTTAACAAATAATATAGTTTCAACTAAAACAATAAGTGGCTAAGTTTTTTCTAAGATTAGTGATTTAAAAAGGAAACATACTTTGTTTTGTGTTCATATTTACGTAACAATGCTTTTATACATATTTGACCATTGAACTTATTTCTCCTATTCAATAAAGGATAATATTATCGGTTGTTATAGGTAATAATACATTTTTGAGCATTTGAAACAAGTTCAATGGTCAAATATGTAAAAAAAACGTTGTTGGATAAATATGAACATGAAACAAAATATATTTGCCCTTTTTAAGTCATTAACAAGAGGAGGGGCATTATGCGAAGGATTGTCGCCAGCCCGCCACGGTTCCGAATATCAGGTTATGTTATCACTGTGATTAGGTTGTCCACTTGAAGGCCAACTGTCTGTTGCTTGCCGCTAAGCCGGCACAGGCTCCCGCTCCAACTACATTGAGGATTACGGATGGGAGTCCAGGTAGAGCGGAGCCTCCGAAGGCTCAGGGGCGCGCATTCCAGCTTACAGCTGAGGAGGCCAGGGCAGCACCGGATGTGGTTGCTGGTACGTTTTTAGTGAACTCTTTGCCTGCATTGGTTTTATTTGACTCGGGGGCGAGTCGGTCATTTGTATCTCAAATATTTAGTAGGGAGTTCAGTGTGCCAGTAGGCGAGCTAGAGTGTCCGTTGCGAGTCTCTATCGCCAACGAACACGGAGTCTACCGAGGATGTGAGTTGGAGATCTTCGGAGTGTCATTCCCAATTGACTTGATTTTGATTCCCATGGGGGAGGTGTGCGTGATTGTGGGTATGGACTGGCTTAGTCGATTCGGTGTCATGATTGATTGCAAGGGTCAGCGGGTGGTAGTTCGAACCCCAAGTGGGGGAGAATTGATTGTATATGGCGAGGGCACCAGAGTGGGATCAGGATTTTGTTCAGCTGCCAGGGCTCGGCAGTATATTCAGCATGGGTGTGCGGGTTATCTAGTGTATGTAGTGGATACACGGGTCAGCGATCAGCCTCCAGTCACAGAGGTTCTAGTGGTTAGAGAGTTTGCTGACGTGTTCCCGGAGGAGTTGCCAGGGATACCTCCGGAGAGGCAGGTCGAGTTCCGGATCGATCTGGTGCCGGGTGCGGCCCTTATCGCCAAGGCGCCATACCGATTGGCGCCACCGGAGATGCAGGAGCTGTCATCACAGCTGCAGGAACTACTGGGCAAGCAGTTCATTCGTCCGAGCGGTTCTCCATGGGGAGCACCGATCCTCTTCTTCAGGAAGAAGGACGGTTCGCATCGGATGTGTATTGATTATAGGGATTTGAACAAGTTGACGGAGAAGAACTGTTATC
Organism: Lactuca virosa; assembly: GCF_052849685.1. Lineage (NCBI taxonomy): Eukaryota > Viridiplantae > Streptophyta > Magnoliopsida > Asterales > Asteraceae > Lactuca > Lactuca virosa. Next base: position 257,384,929 of record NC_136426.1, on the reverse strand, counting down.
CACTCTCGAGGATAGATGATCTCTTTGATCAGTTGTAGGGCGAATCTTGGTTTTCCAAGATAGACTTGAGGTCGGGATATCATCAGGTCCGGGTCAGAGAGGAGGACGTGGAGAAGACCGCGTTTCGGACTCGTTATGGACATTACAAGTTCGTGGTGATGTCGTTTGGACTCACCAACGCGCCAACTGTATTTATGGACCTGATGAATCGGGTCTGCAGACCGATGCTTGATCACTCGGTCATCGTGTTTATTGATGATATCTTGGTATATTCCAAGACCCGAGAGCAGCACGAGGAGCACCTCGGGGAGTTATTGGGAGTTCTGAGACGAGAACGGTTGTATGTCAAGTTCTCGAAGTGTGAGTTTTGGTTACGAGAGGTCCAGTTCCTCGGACATCTCGTTAACCAGGAAGGGATTTTGGTCGACCCAACCAAAATCGAGGCAGTCATGTAGTAGGAGGCACCGAGGTTTCCTTCAGACATCAGGAGCTTTCTGGGATTAGCAGGGTACTACTGGAGATTTATACGGGATTTCTCCAAGATTGCAGTACCCCTCACTCGTCTGACGAGGAAGGGGGTGGATTTCCGGTGGGGCCCTGAGCAGCAGAGAGCGTTTGAGATCCTCCGACAGCGGTTGTGCGAGGCTCCAGTTTTGACTCTCCTGGAGGGAGTTGAGGATTTTGTGGTATTCTGTGATGCGTCCATCACGGGACTAGGAGCGGTCCTCATGTAGAGGGGACGAGTGATAGCTTATGCGTCGCGGCAGTTGAAGCCGCATGAGACGAGATATCCTACTCATGATCTAGAGTTGGGAGCGATGGTTTTCGCTCTCAAGATTTGGAGACATTATCTATTTGGGGTCCGTTATACCATATACACGGATCACAAGAGCTTGAGACATATCATGGATCAGCCGGACCTGAACATGAGGCAGCGCAGGTGGCTGGATGTAGTCAAGGACTATGATTGCGATATCCTTTACCACCCCGGTAAAGCGAATGTGGTGGCGGACGCTCTGAGCCGCAAGTCAGCTGGAACTTCCACCCCAGCGCGATATGTATGAGGATAGCGGTGGATTCTCCGCTTGTGAGTTTGATCAGAGATGCTCAGGTCGAGGGCATGCGGCCAGAGAACTGGAAGCTGGAGAGGATCAGGGGTGAGAACACCCGGTTTGTGCAGGATAGTCGGGGATTATTAACCCGATGCGGTCAGGTGTGGGTTCCGATGTCTGGTGGGGTCAGACAGACAATCATGGAGGAGGCTCATAAGTCTCACTTCTCTATTCACCCGGGGGCCACCAAAATATACCGGGACTTGATATTGAGTTACTGGTGGCCGTGCATGAAGCGAGAAATTGCTTGGTACGTCGAGAGGTGCTTGACCTGTAGGATGGTCAACGTCGAGTATCAGAGGCCGTATGGCAAGCTGCAGCCCCTGGAGATTCCCATGTGGAAATGGGAACAGATCACGATGGATTTTATTACCAAGTTGTCGAGAACGGCGAAGGGGTTTGATGCTATATGGGTCATCGTGGATCGATTGACCAAGAGTGCCCATTTCTTGGCCATACGGGAGAGTTCGCCGCCCGAGAAGTTGGCTGATGTGTACGTCCGCGAGATCGTGGCTCACCATGGAGTTCCAGTCTCTATCGTCTCCAACCGGGATGTTAGGTTTACCTCCCGTTTCTGGTAGAAGTTCCACGAGGAACTGGGCATGCGGCTGCACTTTAGTACAGCATTCCATCCGCAGACTGACGGTCAGAGCGATCGGACCATACAGACCCTCGAGGATATGTTGAGGGCTTGTGTTATTGACTTTAGTGGGAGCTGGGATTCCCACCTACCCCTTGCAGAGTACGCCTACAACAACAGCTACCATTCCAGCATTGGCGCTCTGCCTTTCGAGCTGTTGTATGGGCGGAGATGTCGCACCCCGGTTTGTTGGGGTGAGATCGGACACAGGGTGATGGGACAGACGGAAGTAGTCTTGCATACTACCGAGAAGATTCAGCAGATTAGGCAGCGACTGCAGACCGCTCAGAGTCGACAGAAGAGTTACGCTGACAGGCGTCGATCTGAATTGGAGTTTCAGGTGGGCGATATGGTACTCCTGAAAGTCTCACCCTGGAAGGGTGTGATCCGCTTCAGGAAGAGGGGGAAATTGGGTCCCCGCTACATCGGACCGTTCAGGATCATTACTAGGGTTGGCAAGGTGGCTTACAGGTTAGAGCTACCGGAGGAGCTTAGTCGGATCCACAGCACTTTCCATGTGTCGCAGTTGCGAAAGTGCATTATGGATCAGGAGGCAGTGGTGTCATTGGATGATATTCAGGTCGATGAGCGCCTGAATTATGTGGAGAGGCCTGTGGCCACACTGGGGAGGAAGATGAAAGTTATGCGGAACAAAGAGATACCTTTGGTGAAGGTACAGTGGGAGCATCGGAGGGGGTCCGAGTGGACGTGGGAGCCAGAGGCAGAGATGCGGGAGCACTATCCGGAGCTATTCGTCGCGGCAGACTTCGAGGACGAAGTCTAGTTCAAGTGGGGGAGAATTGTAACGCCCCGATTCTCAGGTATTAATTTAATATAATAATTCTCTTGATTTCAAGGGCTACTCGACGAGTTGGTTGCCCTACTCGTCGAGTTGCAGCGGGTTGGTCTACGTGTTTTAGTGACCTACTCGTCGAGTCCAAGAAGGGACTCGACGAGTAGGAGCTGGGGGATGAAACCCTAATTTCCAGGGTTTTGCACCCTATTTAAGGATCACTTATTCCCCCTCAGCCTCTCTTACTGCTCCCCTCGAATTCAGAAACCCTAATTTGTGCTTGTTCTCTATATTGGTGTGCTTCTTAGCTTGGAAGAGGGATTTTGGTGAGGAAAGGTTTGAAGATCAAGAAGCTTGGAGCAAGGAACAGTTGGGGATCTGAAGTCTACCTCAGTTTGTCACCATTTAGAGGTATCTAGTCATCACCTTGAGCTTCTCCTAATTAGACCCCTTCTATATTTGAGTTTTGGGACCATTTTGGGCATTTGGTGTTGCAATTCGAGTGATGAACCAAGATCTGAAGTTGCAACTTCAGATCTAGGCTCATCTTGGCTCTTGTCATCATAAAGTCTCAATCTTTGGCATGTTGGTGAAGCTCTTTTGCCTAGAACCTCTTCTTTAGCTTATTTTGGGTCATTATCATCTTGCATGCACGTAAAGTTTGCAACTTTACGTGATAAACATGCCTTGGGAAGCTGGATCTACAATATGGAGCCTTAGCATGGCCTAAAAAGCATCTGTATGGTTGAAGGATTGAAGGGACTCGGCGAGTCGCAAGGTCGACTCGGCGAGTCATATGAAGATGGTCATGTACTCGACGAGTTGGATGAACAACTCGGCGAGTCCGTTGAAGATTGCCTTGGGCTCGGCGAGTCAGTCGAATGACTCGGCGAGTCGGCTAGGGTTTTCCCCCAACCCTTGGACACGCATGAACTCGGCGAGTTGCAGGGAAAGTCGACGAGTCAACCAAGGATTTCACGACTTCTCGAGTTCAGGAAGGACTCGACGAGTCGGTAAACTGCACTCGACGAGTCGGGTCAACATGGACTGTTGACCTTGACTGTTGGCTTTGGCTTTGACCAAGGGTTGACTAGTTGACCTCTGGGGGTATTTTAGTAATTTGGAAATTTATGAAAAAGGGTTTTATGGTAACTATAGGTGGTGGAGTTCGTGTTGGTGATTCGAGAGTTGAGCCTATCACTTCAGTGCAACATTTGGGAGGTGAGTTCTCCTCACTATATCAACAGGGTCTACGGCACCAAGGTCGGCCCTTTATGATTTACATCCTGGTTTAGGATGGTTGCTATGTTATTGTTATGCTAGATTTCATCCTAGTTTAGGATGGTTGCTATGTTAGATTACATCCTGGTTTAGGATGGTTGCTATGTTATTGCTATGTTAGATTTCATCCTGGTTTAGGATGGTTGCCATGCTAGAGATCGGTTAGATCGGTATCCTGGTTATAGGATGGTTGCCATGTTAGTGATCTGTTAGATCTGCATGTTTACTTGTTTATATGTATGTGCACATGTTTGTTGGTTTTGGGAAAGGGTTGAGGCAGGTCCTGCTGTGTGCAGTAGGCCAAGACACCCTAGGCGGACCGGGTAGACTGCAGGCCCGGGCCGGGCAAATCTAGTCAAGCCGATGGCCCAGCGAGCGGTCCGGATAGGCTGAAGGCCCCAAGGAGGGTGGTCCAGACGTGCCGAGGGCTCGAAGAGCGGTCCAGATAGACTGAGGACCGGGATTTGGTCTAGTCAAACTGATGAGTCATTATGCATGATGTTTGCTTATATGTTATATGATATGATTATAACTGTATGGCGTTGGTATTTTGGGGGTAACTCACTAAGCCTTCGAGCTTACATTTATCGATTATTGTTTCAGGTACTTCTGATGATCGTGGAAAGGCGAAGGCGTGATCGTACCGCTCCTCACATTTTATGATTTTATGATTTGATTCTGGGATACTCTGACAATATACTGTTTTGAAAACAAGTTTGTAATAATCATGTGTTTTGAAATGTTTTAAAAACTTTTAAATTGGCTCGAATTTTATGGATGTTATAGAAACCGATGCAAGGATGCAACCATAGGCTTTAAAGGCTCATAACATTTCCCTAAACGTGTCAATCTAACTTAAAGGACTATTAATGTAACATCCAAAACTCTGGTATGTCCTGAAACCCTAAGAAATGATAAGTTTGCATAATTGGTCCCTTAAGTACGCTAGGCGTACTTAAGTGTACGCTTAGCGTACCGCATAAAAATGGTCGCGGGGAATTCAGGGTACGCCGGGCGTACCTTGAGTTACGTGGGGCGTACACGCCAGGGACGCAAACCCTAATTTTTCCGGACTTGAGGCCTATTTAAACAACTTTAAGTCCCTTGGACTAAACCCTAGAGAGCCTCCACAGTCCTAGAACGTCCATATACTCCTGGAAACCTTGTGAGATCATTCTTAGGCCTTAAAGAGTGCATTTGTGGCCTTTTTGTGTGTATTTCAAGAAGAAGGGGTGGTCAAGCAAGCTTGGATCAAGAGGGTGCTTCAAGATCCTGCACCAAAAGCATCTTGCAAATCTTCTGGAGGTAAAAAGCTTGCATCTTTCCTTTCTAATCTTTAGATCTAGCTAGGGTTTTGGTGGTTTGTCCCTTTTATGAACTTTGGACCTCTTTTGTTGAGTTAAGCCTTCCCTTTTGATATGAAAGTCAGATCTGAGGTCCCCTGGTCATTTAGAAGTATAAAAATGGAAGCTTGATGAGAGTTGTGACCTCATACTTGGGTAAAAGACCTTGAAAAGGTCTTAATGGGGTGGTTGGGAGTGTATGAGACATGCAAGGGCATAAAGTTGCCAACTTTATGCCTTGGGACATCTTTTCAATCTTAGATCTAGCTTTTGGACGTGAGAGATTCGAGCATTAAGCACTTAATGGGAAAAGTGCTTAATACGATTGTACGCTGGGCGTAACTGTCTGTACGCAGCGCGTAGTCACTAGACCCTCAGTACGCTGCGCGTACTAGGGAGGTACGCTGGGCATACGCAGCTCAGAAGGGCCCTAATCTGTTTTGGGCCTTTGGGCCTCATTTGGCTGATGAGCTTGTTTGGACTCTATAAGATTGAGGCCTTTTCATCTGTTTGGGCCAAGGACTTATTGGTTGGGCCTTATTGGGCCAAGGGGCCCATTAAGGATATTGGACTTGGATTTTGGGGTCCAATTTGCAAGAAAGGGTAATTGGGCCTTGGGGGTAGAGTTTGAAGGTTGGGCCTTTCCTTGGGTAATTTAAGGTCTTATCATTGATTATATATTATTGTTATTATTCAGCTTGGTAGGTTGCGGGTTATTGGGAGGGCAGTAATTGTATTCATTGGACGGAGGTGAGTCTTCTCACCATACCTATGGGTCTACGGCACCAAGGCCGGCCCATTATGTGATCATGTTATGTGTGTGTTATTCATTTATGAATTGATATGTTGTGTGATATTATGTTGGTATGGAAGACCCCGGGGGGAGCCCATGCCATTGGATATAAGACCATGTGGGGTAGCCCATGGCATTGGATGTAAGACCATGTGGGGTAGCCCATGGCGGTCCTAGGTAAAGACCATGTGGGGTAGCCCATGGCACTCTTGTTGAATCGTATTGCATAGTTTCTGTGGCATGTTTATAGCTTATTTTTAGCTATCAGGATATATGTATGCGAATGTGTATGGTATGCTCTGGGAAACTCACTAAGCATTTTGCTTACAGGTTGTTGATTTGTTTCAGGTACTTCTGAGCCTAAGGGCAAGGGCAAGGCGTGATGACGTGGCGTGCACTCTATATCTCTTTTGATGTGTTTGGGACCCTCTGATGTTTTAAAAAGGAAAACAATGAAGTAATGAATGTTGATTTGAAAATAAATGTTTTGGGATTTTATGGTTTAGGGGATTGGCTTTGGTTTTAAAAGGAAAAAAAATATAATGAAAATTTTCTTTGTAAAATTGGGTCGTTACAAGTTGGTATCAGAGCCTTGGTTTGAGGGATCCGGGTACATCCTCGGGTGTGTCAGGACTCAAACTAAGAAGGTGATAAAATGTTTTCAAAAGTAACCAAAAAGGAATTAAAAGAAACCCAAAAGATGAGAGTGTAACGCGCGTGATCAGCCGAGCCAAGTAAGTAGTTTCCCAATTTGAATAGCCATGCTATACTGATATTTGAGTCTTATGGCTTATATGGAGCTTGCTATGTGTATGCTTTTAGAATTATATACGGCTAGGAGCTTATAGCCTCAGAATGATTGATTTGGCCTTATTTTCTTTTCCTTGTTTGGATGTGGTCTTAGGGTAGAATCTCTTATTCGAAAGTCTATTTGGTTCTTTCTGTGTATAATTTGCATGCATAAAAGCAACCTGTTGTGATAGGTTTGATTGTCATGGGTAGGACAAATCATAGGGCAGCCCAGGATTTGTTTCGGGTGTTAGTTGTGGATTATGGTATTGTATTGGGTTGTATTGGAGTCATTAGGTAGAGCAGTGGGGAAAAGGTATAGGTAGGTGTGGAAGGTAGTATTGGGCCCGTACTACTGGAAGCACAGGACCTGTACCCAAAGCCATGTTTTACCTGGGGCTCCAAAGGGGAGGGAAACCAGTATGAAAGAACCCTCGTTATAGATATCCTGATCATTATGTTTTGATATTTCAATTTAGCATGGTGATGACGCGGTTTGGAGCAGGGGGATCAGGATCGGGATCTGGGTCCGGGGCTGGGTCAGGCGGCCCTACTGATGGTATTGGCGAGAGGCTGCATGAGTTGATTGCGGCCGAGGTTACGAAGGGCATCCTTGACGCTACCCCAGTCATCTTCGGGACGGTCAAGGAGGGCATGATGGAGATCATGGAAGAGAGGCTTAGGGCATTCAGGGCTGATGTTTCTACGGGTCAGGATGGAGCCAAAACTCCCTCGTTTCGGGAGTTCAAGGCATGTGGAGCTCCAGGGTTCTCGGGGGTCAGGGATCCCATTGTGAGCAGACGCTGGGTAGCGGACATTGAGAATGCCCAGCGCACAAGTTCTTGCCCGGAGGAGGCAAAGGTTGGATTTGCCTCCTGTATGCTGAGGGACAGGGCCCGAGATTGGTGGGGCGAGGTTAATAGCCAGGTGGGGCCAGCCGGAGTGGCTGAGATGGCGTGGGCTGAGTTTGTTCGGCGATTTGATTTGGAGTTTGCACCACCTATCGAGGTGCAACGACTTGTGAGGGAGTTTCATGACCTTCAGCAGACCACCGAGACCGTGGCGGAGATCACCGCCAAGTTTCGGGAGCGAGCGTTGTTGATCCCACAGTACGCTACGGATGAGGATATGAGGCGGATGATATATCATTCCATGCTGAGGGATGATATTCGGGAGTTTGTGAGCTTTACAGGGTGCAAAACCCTGAATGAGATGGTGGAGAAGGCCCGTGAGAGGGAGATGGAGTTGGAGTCCCGCACGAAGTGGAAGACTGAGCAGGTACAGGCAGCAGGGGCTCAGGCTAAGAAGCCTAAGACCTCCGATTCTTCGGGTAGGGGCCAGCAGGGCCGGGGCCGGTGTACCAAGTGCGGGAGGTTTCATAGTGGGACTTGTCGGACAGCCGGGATATCAGGATGTTACTCTTGTGGCCAGCAGGGCCACATGAGTAAGGATTGCCCCCAAGAAGGGCTTGATATGTTTTCACTGCAACCAGACAGCCCATATAAAGGACGATTGTCCGAAGTTGCAAGGTGGAGGAGGAGGATCAGTGGCGGCTCCCGCGCCCGCCACTATGAGGATTACTGACGGTCGCCCTGTCAGGGCGGAAGCTCCATCGGTGAAAAGCCGCACTTTTCAGCTGACTACCGAGGAGGCTCGGGCAGCCAGACGTTGTGGCTGGTATGTGTCTACTCTTCTCTACCTTGTATTGTTAAATGCTTATATGTATGTATTATGTTTTTTATAGGGACCTTTTTGGTCAATGGTATGTCGGCTCATGTTTTATTTGATTCGTGTGCTACCCGATCGTTCGTGTCTCTTGCGCTTAGCAAGAAGTTCCAAGATGCGCCGGGGACTCTGGATACCCCGCTCGAGGTGGAGATTGCAGATGATCGCACTGTGAGTGCTGCGAGAGTATACCGGGACTGTATCCTGAATGTGCATGGCGAGAGGTTTCGCGTTGATTTAGTTCCCATACCGTTGCGAGGATTGAAGGTGATCATTAGGTTGGACTGGTTGGGGGCCAACGGGGACATGATCGATTGTGGGCGACAGTTGGTCCGGGTTCGAACCCCAAAGGGGGGAGAGCTGGTCATTCAGGGCAAGAGGGCCTCGTAGGGCCCGACCCTCTATTCAGCCGCGTGGGCCAGGAGGTTTTTGCAGCAGGGCTGCACGGGATTTTTGGCTTATGTTGCGGACACGCGAATAGAGGAGGTAGCAGATATTGAAAGTGTGCCGATAGTGCAGGACTTTCGGGACGTTTTTCCCGAAGAGTTGCCTGGGGTGCCTCCGGAGAGGCAGGTGGAGTTTCGCATCGAATTGGTGCCGGGTGCCGCTCTGATAGCCAAGGCACCGTATCGGTTGGCACCACCTGAGATGCAGTAGTTATCTACGCAGCTTCAAGAGCTGCTAGACCGAGGGTTCATCCGTCCGAGCAGTTCTCCATGGGGAGCACCGATCCTTTTCGTGAAAAAGAAGGATGGATCGCACAGGATGTGCATTGATTATAGGGAGTTGAACAAGCTGACAGTGAAAAACCGCTATCCTTTGCCAAGGATCGACGACTTATTTGATCAACTTCATGGTGCATCTTGGTTTTCCAAGATTGATCTTCGGTCTGGGTATCATCAGATGAGGATTAGGGACGAGGATATACCGAAGACAGCTTTCAGTACTTGTTATGGGCATTATGAGTTTGTGGTGATGCCATTTGGGCTCACCAATGCCCCGGCAGCATTCATGGACCTCATGAACCGGGTGTGCAGGCCGATGTTGGATCAGTCAGTGATCGTTTTTATTGATGATATCCTGGTTTACTCCAAAACCAGGGAGCAGCACGAGCAGCACTTGAAAGAGGTACTGGAGACTTTGAGGGCGGAGAAACTTTATGCAAAGTTCTCCAAATGTGATTTCTGGTTGCGGGAAGTGCAGTTTTTGGGGCATGTCATCAATCAAGAGGGTATTTCGGTCGACCCAGCTAAGGTGGAGGCTGTGATGCGATGGGAGGTACCGAGGAATGCCTCAGAGATTCGTAGCTTCTTGGGTTTAGCGGGTTACTACCGGAGGTTTATCCAGGATTTCTCCAAGATTGTTGTGCCATTGACCCGTTTGACCAAGAAGAATGTGACTTTCCGGTGGGATGAGGATCAGCAGAGGGCTTTTGAGACCCTGAGGCGGAGATTATGTGAGGCTCCAGCCCTAGTACTGCCTGAGGGGTTGGATGATCTAGTGGTATACTGTGATGCATCGATATCAGGGTTGGGTGCAGTATTGATGCAGAGAGGGCATGTGATTGCTTATGCCTCGAGGCAGTTGAAGCCTCATGAGGCAAATTACCCCACGCATGACTTGGAACTGGGGGCGGTGGTGTTTGCCCTCAAGATTTGGAGACACTATTTGTATGGAGTGCGGTTTATTATTTATACCGATCACAAGAGTCTAAAGTATTTGATGGATCAGCAGAACCTCAACATGCGGCAGAGGAGATGGTTGGATGTACTAAAGGATTATGATTGCGAGATCCTATACCATCCAGGGTAGGCCAACGTGGTGGCCGATGCTTTGAGTTGCAAGGTGACGGGGTCCCCGATTAGGGACATTTGTATGAGGATGACAGTGATTTCGCCTTTGTTGGAAATGATCAAGGGGGCTCAGGTTGAGGGGGTGAAAAAGGAGAACTGGAAAACAGAGAAAATTCGGGGTCAGTATCCCTTGTTTGTCAAGGATAGTCGCGGTCTTTTTACTCAGTGTGGCCGAGTGTGGGTACCATTGGCAGGGGGCGTGAGGCAGAGACTGTTAGAGGAGGCGCATAAGTCCAAGTTTTCTATACATCCAGGTGCAACAAAAATGTATAGGGACTTGAGACTGAGTTATTGGTGGCCCTGCATGAAGCGGGAGATCGTCGGGTTTGTGGAGCGGTGCTTGACCTGTAGAAAGGTCAAGGCCGAGCACCAGCGGCCTCATGGCAAGGTTCAGTCGTTACCCATTCCCATGTGGAAGTGGGAAGAGATCACTATGGACTTCATTACGAAGCTACCGAGGACGGCAAGGGGAGTGGATGTCATATGGGTTATTGTGGACAGACTAACGAAGAGTACCCATTTCATTCCGATCTCCGAGAGTATATCCGCAGAAAAGTTGGCAGATATCTACGTTCGAGAAGTGGTGGCTAGGCACGGGGTGCCGGTGTCAGTGGTTTCAGATAGGGATGTTCGGTTTACATCCAGGTTTTGGAAAAAGTTCCATGAGGAACTGGGGACTCAGCTACACTTCAGTACAGCATATCACCCTCAGACTGACGGTCAGAGTGAGAGGACGATCCAGACATTGGAGGACATGCTGCGAGCGTGCGTGCTGGATTTTGGAGGAAGTTGGGATACGTACCTCCCACTAGCAGAGTTCTCATACAATAACAGTTATCATGCCAGTATCGATCGAGCTCCATTCGAGATGTTATATGGTCGGAGGTGCAGGACCCCATTGTGCTGGGACGAGGTTGGTCATCGTGTGATGGGAAGCACGGAGGTGGTACTCAAGACCACCGGGTTGATTCAGCAGGTGCGCGACCGGTTACGGATCGCGCAGAGCCGTCAAAAGAGTTATGCTGATCGACGACGATCAGATCTGGAGTTTCAGGTGGGGGATTTTGTTTTGCTGAAGGTGTCACCCTGGAAGGGGATTATCAGGTTTCGTAAGAGAGGCAAGTTGGGGCCTCGATTTATAGGCCCGTTCAGGATCATAGCCCGAGTGGGCAAGGTAGCCTATCGCTTAGAGCTTCCTGAGGAGCTTAGTCAGATTCACAACACCTTCCATGTGTCTCAGCTTCGGAAGTGTGTTGCTGATGAGTCCGCGGTTATATCCTTGGACGATATTCAGGTGGATGGGGGCCTGAATTATGTCGAGAGGCCGGTTGCCATTCTAGACAGGAAGACGAAGGGACTTCGGAATAAGAAATTAAAGTTGGTAAAAGTGCAATGGCAGCACCGAAAGGGCTCCGAATGGACCTGGGAGCCAGAAGAGGAAATGCGGGAGCATTACCCCGAACTGTTTTCAGCTGCAGACTTCGGGGACGAAGTCTAGTTCAAGTGGGGGAGAGTTGTAACATCCAAAATTCTGGTATGTCCTGAAACCCTAAGAAATGATAAGTTTGCATAATTGGTCCCTTAAGTACGTTGGGCGTACTTAAGTGTACGCTTAGCGCACCGCATAAAAATGGTCGCGGGGAATTCAGGGTACGCCGGGCGTACCTTGAGTTATGTGGGGCGTACGCGCCAGGGACGCAAACCCTAATTTTTCCGGACTTGAGGCCTATTTAAACAACTTTAAGTCCCTTGGACTAAACCCTAGAGAGCCTCCACAGCCCTAGAACGTCCATATACTCCTGGAAACCTTGTGAGATCATTCTTAGGCCTTAAAGAGTGCATTTGTGGCCTTTTTGTGTGTATTTCAAGAAGAAGGGGTGGTCAAGCAAGCTTGGATCAAGAGGGTGCTTCAAGATCCTGCACCAAAAGCATCTTGCAAAGCTTCTGGAGGTAAAAAGCTTGCATCTTTCCTTTCTAATCTTTAGATCTAGCTAGGGTTTTGGTGGTTTGTCCCTTTTATGAACTTTGGACCTCTTTTGTTGAGTTAAACCTTCCCTTTTGATATGAAAGTCAGATCTAAGGTCCCCTGGTCATTTAGAAGTATAAAAATGGAAGCTTGATGAGAGTTGTGACCTCATGCTTGGGTAAAAGACCTTGAAAAGGTCTTAATGGGGTGGTTGGGAGTGTATGAGACATGCAAGGGCATAAAGTTGCCAACTTTATGCCTTGGGACATCTTTTCAATCTTAGATCTAGCTTTTGGACGTGAGAGATTCGAGCATTAAGCACTTAATGGGAAAAGTGCTTAATACGATTGTACGCTGGGCGTAACTGTATGTACGCAGCGCGTAGTCACTAGACCCTCAGTACGCTGCGCATACCAGGGAGGTACGTTGGGCGTACGCAGCTCAGATGGGCCCTAATCTGTTTTGGGCCTTTGGGCCTCATTTGGCTGATGAGCTTGTTTGGACTCTATAAGATTGAGTCCTTTTCATCTGTTTGGGCCAAGGACTTATTGATTGGGCCTTATTGGGCCAAGGGGCCCATTAAGGATATTGGACTTGGATTTTGGGGTCCAATTTGCAAGAAAGGGGTAATTGGGCCTTGGGGGTAGAGTTTGAAGGTTGGGCCTTTCCTTGGGTAATTTAAGGTCTTATCATTGATTATATATTATTGTTATTATTCAGCTTGGTAGGTTGCGGATTATTGGGAGGGCAGTAATTGTATTCATTGGACGGAGGTGAGTCTTCTCACCATACCTATAGGTCTACGACACCAAGGCCGACCCATTATGTGATCATGTTATGTGTGTGTTATTCATTTATGAATTGATATGTTGTGTGATATTATGTTGGTATGGAAGACCCCGGGGGGAGCCCATGCCATTGGATATAAGACCATGTGGAGTAGCCCATGGCAGTCCTAGGTAAAGACCATGTGGGGTAGCCCATGGCATTGGATGTAAGACCATGTGGGGTAGCCCATGGCGGTCCTAGGTAAAGACCATGTGGGGTAGCCCATGGCACTCTTGTTGAATCGTATTGCATAGTTTCTGTGGCATGTTTATAACTTATTTTTAGCTATCAGGATATATGTATGCGAATGTGTATGGTATGCTCTGGGAAACTCACTAAGCACTTCGCTTACAGGTTGTTGATTTGTTTCAGGTACTTCTGAGCCTAAGGGCAAGGGCAAGGCGTGATGACGTGGCGTGCATTCTATCTCTCTTTTGATGTGTTTGGGACCCTCTGATGTTTTAAAAAGGAAAACAATGAAGTAATGAATGTTGATTTGAAAATAAATGTTTTGGGATTTTATGGTTTAGGGGATTGGCTTTGGTTTTAAATGGAAAAAAAAAATATAATGAAAATTTTCTTTGTAAAATTGGGTCGTTACAATTACCTTTACCCATTACATGAACAAAGGCTTTAAAGGCTCATAACCTTTACCTTGATATAAAAAAAATACCTAAGTCCTAAACGCCTCGAGGTGACCATCTCGGCTTAACTTAGATGACTAGGGACAGAGTGCAACTCTCATCGGCCCAAGACTTAGAACAAAGTCTTAAAGGGTCACTAGAAAACTTTACTTAAAAGTGAATACCCTAATAAATGTGTAACATCCCAAAATTTACGACCAAAAATTCCGTTTTTAAATAAGTAATTATAACAACCAATAGTCTGAAAACATCGATAGTGTCATCCCATATCATAATTAAAACCAATACGTCAATAACCAAAACATGTCATAAGAAAACAATATTAGAGTACAGCTCCCAAAGATCTCATAATGCGGAAATCATAGTGTGATGCGTTGCGATCATGCCGGCTCCTTTCCTTTCGAAGAAGAAGTACCTGAAACCAAAACTGAAAACTGTAAGCACGAAGCTTAGTGAGTTCCCCTATCATACCACATAACAACATACTGTCAGGCATATCTGGGTGCCCGGCCTACCCTGTCAGGCATATCTGGGTGCCCGACCTACCCTGTCAAGCATATATGGGTGCTCAACCTACCCTGTCAGGCATATATGGGTGCCTGACCTACCCTCCGGTGTATTTCAACCGGTTTATTTCGCCTAGACCTGGCAATTCGAGACACGAATACATGAATTTGTGAGAGACACGACACGACACGAATACATCTTGAAAATTAAGATAAAGCATATTTCTCATCGTGTAATCGTATCATGTCAAATTCGTGGCTGACACGTTTTCATGACACGAATACACGAATTGCCAGGTCTAATTTCGCCCCTACCACTACCACATAATAACATAGCATAAACATACTGCCAGACATATCTGGGTGCCCAACCTACCCTGCCAAGCATATATGGGTGCTCGACCTACCCTGTCAAGCATATCTGGGTACCCGACCTACCCTTCGGTGTATTTCAACCGGTTACGGGGTCTATTTTACCTCTACCACTATCACATAATAACATATCATAAACATACTATCAGGCATATCTGGGTGCCCGACCTACCATCTGGTTTATCTTAACCGGCTACGGGGTCTATTTCGCCCCTACCACTATCACATAATAACATAGCATACAAGCACATAAATGTCTACAGATAGTGGCATACCAGACAATTATCACAAAGACAATCATCTCTACTATAAACAACTACTAGTGGGCCGGCATTGGTGTCTTCGACCCAGTTATACTGGGAAGGTAACTCACCTAAATGTTGAATCTCACAGTAAGAAATCCTTGGTTGCAGCCCTGCCGACTCCCCGAGCTATCAATACCAAAATGTCACCCAATTAGCAATTAGGTTCCAAACCATGTTCCATAATCCTTACTTGAGGTGAAATGACCGTTTCACCCCTGGCCCAACAAGATTCACAACCAAGGCCCAAAACTATCAAATCCATAAAAACCCATCAAAATTGGGCCCAAACCCTTACATAGGCCTTTCCCTAAAGCCCATTTACTTTTCTGAACCAATGATTTTCCGATGGCCCAAAGGTCCAAGCCCATTGGGCCCAATCAAGGCCTAACTTCATTGGGACCACTAAGGCCCAATTTATCATCTAAGGCCCATTAGGACAAGCCCAGCAAGGCAAGCCCAACCAGAAGTCCATTACTCTAAAATCCTTAGCCCATTACGAGCCCAAACCAAAGGATAAGTCCAATACTAAGCTAGCTAACAATCAAAGAACCCAAAACTTGCACAGGTGATGCTCACGTCGTGAGCACCTTATGCTCACGTCGTGAGGTCGTGACTTTGGCCCAGAAACTTCCTCGAACACGCTCTCACGTCGTGAGGCTTCATTCCTCACGTCGTGAGTCCAGATCTGACCAAAAATGAGCATTAAGCTCCTAATCCATTAAGCTTTAACATGGGACGGTCTAGAGGGTCTTCCTTGACCCCAAGGACCATAAAAATCAAAGCTTTTCAGTCACATATGTCCAATACATTACTCAAACACCAACTTAGGTCAAAATGAAGGAAAAATGGCCAAGACTCAAACTCGGAGTCCAAAACCATGACCACCAAAGTCTAGATCCAGAACTTATAGGACTTAAGGTACAAACATAATCCATAAAGTTGCCAACTTTATGGATTTCATGCATGCTAACCAACATTACAAGCCATAAAATGCATGGAAACTTAGATCTAGCAAGCAAGGAAAGGAAATGCATGAGCTTGAGGACTTACAAATGTCCAAAAGCTCCTCAACTAGCTGATGATGAAGCCAAGATGCTAACAAATGCACCACCAATGATCTTCTTCTTCCTCAAAGGGCTTCAAAGCTTCAAAATCTCTTGAATAACACCAAGAATGATCAAGGAATTCAATGGGGGTTGAGATTAGGGCTTCCAGAGGTCTTGGGAGTGAAAGAGGCCGAGGAGAAGCAACCCTAATCATCTCATACCTTTAAATACCCGAAAGTAAGGGTTTTGGTGCATCAGGCGCTCCTCACGTCGTGAGCACTTCATGCTCACGTCGTGAGCCTTAAATGAGCTTGGTCAACAAGTCAACGATCACTCACCTGAACTACTCCAACTTCGAACGGTCATAACTTCTTCGTTTCAACTCCGTTTTTGACGTTCTTTATATCCACTGAAAGGTAGCGAGAAGCTCTACACATCTATCAACTTATCCTCACCTCAAAACCTTCCGAACGAAAATCCAAAATTCATTAAGAGCTCGAACTGCCACTTTACCGATATACCCTTGGCTCCAAGGCACAACCCAAACTCCCCGATCACCTCAATTACATTATCCGCACCTAAATGGGTCTAGATCTCTCTTTTCCAAAGGCCCTAAGCCTTATGATAACCTAAATCGGTCTAGATCTCTCTTTTCCAAACGAGTAAAAATAGATTAAAGGGGATTTCCTAAATGGGTCTAGATCTCTCTTTTCCAAAGGCCCTAAGCCTTATGATAACCTAAATCGGTCTAGATCTCTCTTTTCCAAACGAGTAAAAATAAATTAAAGGGGATTTCGGACCAAACATTGTTAATGGGGGAAACAAGGACGGGAGTCGAGCGGGGGAGGGGAAATAGGAGAATTTTGCACTGAGAAATTTGAGGGAAGGGGCCGGGAATGCTACTTCCTCCGTTGGTTGATCCCATTGACATCACTAGATTTGTTGTCTTGAATAAGCAACTACGATAATGTCTATTATTAATGAAACATCTCATACTCATTCTTTTCTAGAAAACTTCTTGCTTGATTTCGTTCATCTCATCCTTTTGCTTCTTCTTTATGACCTATTTTTTAGCACTAGGTTGAGCAATATTAATGCTTTTTTCCTCCTATAATTCTTTTTTGCAGGTGGTCAGTTTTACTTGTAATTAAGCCTATATATGGCCACTTTTGTTGTACGTTATATACACACCTCTATTTTTATCCACTTGCAGTTTACCTACCGAAGCTGAAAATCAACTTTGCATTTTTTTTTTATATGTTGGGTTAACTATGACGAGAATTTTAACCATGGTTTAAAAAATGAGTCCCGTCTTTTTTTAATCTTAACCATCCATCATTCAACAATATGATATATGATACAATCTCAAACTAGTTTTTTATCCCATTTTCCCATAATGTTATATGAGGGCTTTATGTACGTACCAAAGCTGGGTCCAAACAATAAACAACACTACTTACTTACTACATGACCTTCCTTGCAATGCAAACATCATTTCTGACATTTTTTTAATAATAATGTTTCTTTTTTCTTCTTCTATACACGTGATTGATTGATTGACACATGAAACCAAAACAAAACAAACCTAGGAGGAGATGAGACAAGACATGTTTGGTTTTACTTGACACGGAAGTCGTGTCTAAATATTGTCAAATTTTGTGTAAACTTGTCTCGGTTCTTGGAATCCAAGCTTCTTGAAATGTCCGCCATTAGTTTATCGAAGCATAATGACAGCCTCTGATGTTGATCCACTGGCTGCAATATCAAATACATCTCGTTGTTACTGATACTGATCCTGATATTGTTGTCAATGGGGAATAAAAAAAATGTAATTTTTGGCTCGATCAAAAAGGTGAAAGAACGTGGGACACAGACTTGCTCTTGATCTTACAAAAGACGAAAATGCCCTCCTCCTCGTCGTTGTCAAAAATAACCCTAGGAAACTTGTCTAGTCTCGTCCAGACCGGATGAGCTTTGTAAAGCTATTTTTGATGACGAGGACAAGAAGGGTATTTACGTCTTTTGCACAAAAGACAGATTAAGAAAATTCAGTACAAGTATAGAAAAGAAAAGTAGAAACCTGTGAGCCTAAAATATGAGCTTTCAGATCCAAAAATATCTGCACAATTTAATAGTGGTTAGTTGACTTACTTCAGTCAAAGATCAAATTACACCCAAATACACACACACATGTCATGTACCCAAGCTTGGGTGTTATAAAACACTACTCAAAACGACGTAGTTTTGAGTAAAAAAAAAAAAAATCACCCTCGTGTGGTTATTTTAGAATTAAGAGGGTGAGTTTTATTTTTATTCAAAACTAGGTCGTTTTAGGTGGCAAGAATAAAACTGTGAATAACAATCAGAAAAACATCATATGGTTAATGTATTCATGGGAATTTTAATTTTTATGTATGTATTAAAATTTAAAAGTAGAAGGAATAAAGTGGTAAATTAATGACCTGTTCATTGATTAGTATCAAACTGAGCATTGGTCTACTAAGGCTCCACTGATTCCCACAGTCTTCAAACAAAACAATCTCAAACAGCGTCTTCAGTATCTGCCAAGAGATTAAAGAAGGGTTAATTGGATGTAGAAAATAGCATTTTTCATTTTTCATTTTTTTAAAGAAAGTAGTTTTACTTCTGGGAACAATGTGGGGCCCTCTGCAATATGGCGAGCGAGGTTGACAGCAGCAGGTGAAGTTGCTGCCTCCGCAATGGTGATGTTGTTGAAATAGTAAGCAGCCAAATTATCAACTGCTGATGCAGCCTAACAAAACAAAAAGTAAGATTTTTATTTGTTTATTATTTATTTATAGACATTAATAAAGAAAAGTCGAAAATATAATAATATACCTGAGTGGAGATGCTAGTATCAAGGCCTTTTAATCCGGATTCAAGTGACCCAACTATATGCATGAAAGTGTTTGTATCAAGGTTCAACATGTAAACAATATGGCTGTTGAATAGAACCTCCAAAAATGCATAATATGCCTTTGTAAGCTACAAAACACACACAAAATAAGAATTAGCTCAAAAACAACATTAGATAATAAGTTAAAATTATTATTTTAAATACCATACCTTCCTGTAAGCCAAAATATCTGCTAAAGGAACTGATAGTGTCATTTTTAGAGAAATATCAAGTGCATCAGCAAGAGCTCTATCTCCATATAGTTCAAACACCCCAAAATTTACATAGTTTCCAGACAAGGCTGTCAATTATTATGAAACAAAACATCACAATCTCTTATTAAAATAAAAATAGATTAAAAAATGAAAGTATGTTGGTATGTACCCCTTGAAAGAACAGTCAATGCAATCCATATCCCTTTGTATTTGAAGGCATAGATATCAGCAGCATTAGGGAAAGTTAAGATTCTTGATCCATATGCAACAAGAAGCTTACTAACTTCTCTAAAAAGAAGGATCCCATTAGGAGAAGAGGAATCAAATGTTAAACGTTGAGCCTTGTTTAAAACAAATTCAGCCATAAATTTCAACAGTGGTGTAGTAACCTGCAAATTACAACTTATTTTGAGAAAATAATTGTTATAAATTGTGATTTCAACACATTACTTGAGATAACATTTGCCTTTGCTTTTGTTGTTTCAAGTTATTATATGATCATAAAATAATAAACTGCCAAATTTTGATCATAGAGCTAATAGATAAAATGACTAAAAAGACTTTCTATTGTTGAAGAATTTAAATGTATATTTTCTATCACAAATAATGTTTTTATATATAAATTTCAAAAAAAAAATGAGCAACTATAATATTCAATAAGTTTTTTTTCCAGATAAAATTATTAAAAAGACATATGGGCATTTGCTTAAATAATAATAAAAAAAAAAAGATGTGAATAAATAATTTCAATTTTTTTATGATAAATAAACATTTTGTTTTATAAATATATATATTTTTTAAAAATTGATCAGCTATATCTTTTTTCCAGATAAAACTACTAACAAAAAATATGGGCATTTTCTTAAATGAAAAAAAAGGTGAATAAATAATTTCAACTTTTTATCTTAAATAAACATTTTTGTTTCAGGCTTTCAGCTAATATGAAAGTAATTATCCAAAACTGACAATTTAAAAAAAAAATCACAAATTACAATGCTGTAATAAGAAAAAACAATAGGATGCTAAAAAAATCACTTGACCTACATTGTTATTTCTTGCATTTAAAACCCTTATATGGTAAATTACATGGTATGAATTTTAACAATCTATATAGGTGCATGACATGAATATTATATTAATTTGGATAACATGAGTACATCAAAATCAAAAATAGACAAAAAAAAACTTTTATTTAGAAAGAATATTTGTGAACTTACCTCAGGTGTGTCAGCCCAATGTGAGATGCCTTTTAAAAGGATTGGCATGTGAGCAGGATATAACCAATCAAACAAAAGTCCATATGTTCTTCGGCTGAAATTGATCAAATATAAATGCCATTTATAAATTATAACAATCCAATAATCAATATAAACACAACTGAAACTATCTAGTAAAAGAATGTTTATGAAATAATTACCTATTAGTAGCCATTGCAATTCCTCTTAAATCCCTCATTAATCCAATTAATGCATATTTTACAGTGTCAGTACGAAACATAGTATCAGGGATCGACTCCAAATTGATAAAAACCTATAAAAAAATAAAAACAATCATCAAACTATTGTTAAAAATTTATGATTTATGATTTATGATTTATGATTTATGAAAGTTGTGAAGCTACCTGTAATAGTGGATCCATTGAAGACTTGAATTTAACAGGGCTGTCTTCCATGAAAATTAACCAACCAATAGTGTAATAAAATGTTGTTCTACTACGTGAGCATCTATATTCATGCAAGAATGGAAAGTGTTCCCTCTACAAAAAAAAAATAATAATAAAATATAAAGAGTTTAATTAGAATCTATCAAAGGAATTAGAATCTGTTGTTTTCTGTTTGGTTTGCATATCTTTTAAAGAATTGGAGTGAAATGACCAAAATACCCTTTTATTGATTTTTTTTTGTAAATTATATAAAACGACATGATTTTTTCCAAGAAAAATCAGATAGAAAATTACTGTATATCTTTCCAAGGATTGGAATGTAAATTATGGAAAATGACCAATATTGATTTTTTTTGTAAATTATATAAAATGACATGATTTTTTCCAAGAAAATCAGATAGAAGAAAACTACTGTATATCTTCCAAAGGATTGGAATGTAAATTATGGAAAATGACCAAAATACCCTTTTATTGATTTTTTTGTAAAATTATATAAAATGACATGCTTTTTTCCAAGAAAAATCAGATAGAAAATTACTGTATATCTTTCAAAGGATTGGAATGTAAATCATGGAAAATGACCAAAATACCCTTTTACTGTTTTCTTTTTGTAAATTATATAGAAAAATCAGATAGAAGATAATTACTGTATGATTTGCAACAATGAATTTGACTGTGTCCAACTTCATAAGTAGCTTTCCTGATGAATATCTGCAAGAAAATTCATCCCATGGTTAAGAACTAATAACTAATAACATTTCCTATAGAAAACACACACACACACACACACACAAATATAAATCATAAACGGAACTAACCCAGATGCAAGTTCCAAAAACAGACTTAAGGTGTGACCAATAACTTCCTCACTCTGTACGTAAAAAATGGCAAATGAGAAATCGTATGAAATTTTCCAATATTGTTTAAAACAAGGGAGATTTTAGTAATTACCTCTGTGTAACACTTGAGGTTTGTTGCTATTTTTCCAACAATCAAATTTAACGCCTGAGTATGATCATTAAGTCCAAGCAGCTCAGATAGTCGACCATAAAGCTGCTGCAACAAAAATCGATAGCTTTTTAGTTGAACTGAAGAAATAGCAATGTACTTTCTCTACTTAATTTATTATAGCATCTTACTTTCATTTTTACTTTGAAGAATCTAATGTATAAATATAGATTTTTCAAAGTACAATGCCTTAATAAGATAAGGATTTGAAGAACAATGTTGTTATACAAAGAAATGAAAGTAGAATGACATAATACACAAATAAATGAAAGTACATTGCTATTTTGTTGCATGTATTTATTATTTCATTACCTTAGAAGAATGCATAGCTTGATCGCCTACATAAGACTTTCTGAAGTGTTGGAAGAAAGTCAAAATTGCTTGGTCAAGTCTCTGTTTGCTTAGTTCACCATATCTCTGCCATTAGATATTAGATTAATCCATCATCTTAAATTAATAAGTTCTTTATATAACTACTCATAAATAAATCATAGGTGATGTTCTTCTTGTTCCATTAAGTGATCTCTGAATAAAGATTTGTTTTGATTAATGATGTTCAGAGAATAATGGGGAAATGGAAGGAAAAAACAAATGAGGAAACATTTGTAAATAGTTAGGACTTAATGCATTAAGTCAAAAGAAAACAAGACTTTACTTCTAGTGAAAGGCATTTTACTGATTTACCTGACTATGTAATCCACTATCAGTGGCATTTATAATACGCAAAACACGAGCTGATAATTCTGCATCAATAGCTTCTTGGGAATCCGTGCTAAATTGAAAGAAAAGTATAAAAAATTACACATGATCAAATGACAAAAAAAACTATTTCAACAATGTAAAAAAAGAATATATTTAATTTGTGTTACCTGCAACCACTACACTGTTTAATCTTTAATATAGCTGCCACAATATGAACTATCCAAGCTAATTTAGCTTCAATGACAGATAGTTCATTTTTATCACTAATCTGATGCTGTGCCCTTTCCTATTATCCAGAAATCAAATATTAAACATCATGTCATAATTCATAATTCATAAATACCAATATTTACAGGAATGCCATTTCACATTTGAACTAAAACATACCGTATAGAGTTGTAGGATTGGCTCCAAAATGTTTATGATAAACAAACTACTTCTTTCATACTGAAATGCAGAAAAGATTTCGATTAAATATGACAATATGTATCATTCAAATTTCACACACTCACACACACACACACACATGTGACATGTTTACCTGAAATCTGCAAAGATATGGAAAGCACTCAAGTTGGTCTTGAAGAAGCTCCACATTGTCAAGAGGGTTTTCAGAGAGATCATCTTGAGGAGTAGCCTATAGTTCAAATTTTACACATTTAAACTTTCACTAATTTTAAAAAATATAAACTTCATGAATTATGTGTCACATACCTGTACAGAATCAAATCTTGATGTGATAAAACCTTCACTAATTTTGGGCACAAACTCATCAAGAAGACTAGGTGCATCAGCTTTCAAGTAGGGTACAGATGTCACTAATCTTGACCACAGCCCTAAAAGATAGTATACACTGCTACTAGCCCACTGTAAGAGGCATGAAATAAAGTAAACATATGTTGTTGCATTTAGTAAAGAAGTAAAGAAGAGAGTCTTATTTATTTATTACTAGAAAATAGTACAAAGAAGATTGTTATATGATTATTAATTTATTATATCATATTATCTGAAAGACTGAAATAGCAAAAGTCAACCTGCCATGACTGCAATGATTTCAAAGTAAACTCTGCAACCAAACGTATCCAATCACTGTAGCCTTCAACATTTACAAGTTCTGATAGCTGTAAGAATCATAAATAAGATCAAATTATTAAAAGAGATATATTTTATTGAAATTATTCAAAATTACCTGATAGTTTACTCTAAAACGTCCAAGAAGACGACAATACTCATGGTAATTATCATGATCAGCAAGACCTGATACAGGATTCACAAATAACCTTTTAGATTAGGTTGTTGAATAGAATCATAATTGTTGATATGGGACTATTTCCACATAAAAAGGGAATCTTTTGTTAAAGGGAGAATTTCATATATGCCCTTCTAAAATTCTTCGATTTAATTTCTTAATATCATATTTACCCTTCATAAACCTTCACAATATGTTGCCCAAATCCTTTTTTGCAATGTTTTTAATAGTTTATAATCATTTTTTATATATTAGAATTATTATATTAATTAAAAAAGTTAACCATATTGTCTCTACATCTATAATAATTGAATGTCTACTTCTAAATTGTTGGAATGTCAAACAAAATGTTTCATCTTCTGCCCTCTCCATGGAATGTATGCATTGATTGTTTAGTTTTTGTTGTTGTTGATTATTTTCATGTTGTAGATGGAGGGTAGTTTAGAATTTAGATATTACCATTGATTTTGATGTTTAAAAAGGGAATATATGATATTTTAATTTTTAAAAAGGGCATTTATGATCTTTTGATGTTTAAAAAGGGCATATACGATATTTTGAAAGTTTATGAAGATATTTAGAAATTAAGTTGGGCAAATATGATAATCTGATGTTTAATAAGGGTATATAAAAAAATTCTCCCTTGGTTAAAATAGAAGCAGAAGTGATGTTGGTTTCAAGAATCAAAGTCAATTTGCTATATGAAAAGATAATGAACTTGTATGACTAGAATTATCATTATCATTGATTAATAATTTAGTAATAATAACTAGAATTAAAAATTTTCAAAATGTACCTTGCCCTGCTTGTAGGATCTCTTTGGATCCAGTCATTAAATGGGCCAAGAACTTAGAACGTGCAGCATCATTTGAGAATAAAGATCGCCTTACTGAAGCCAATCTCACTAAGCATTCAAGAGCCTATAAAATACAACACCAAAGTAGAAAAAAGATTTCAATATTAAACAAACAAGCTAGAAATTCAGGAATATATTTGATAAACAAGAGAAATGACTCGCCTCTTTGGACAATGGAGGCTTTGTGATTGCATAGTAATCAAAAAATATTTGTAGTGTTGAAGGATCTTCTAAAACAGGCTTCCATCCAGATGGAATCTGCAAATGTTCATTCAAAATATTAGTGATAATGACATAAAAACCCTTAAGTTTCCAAGTGTTTGTCGGTTTTACCCTTTTGTAGATTTTAGGTTCATTAAAACCGGATGTTTGCAACTTTTTTTTTTCAATTTTACCCTTTGATTTATTAAAGCCCTTATGTTTGACAGAAATGCTCGGTTTTACCCTTTTTTCTGGTTCATAAAAGCCCTTAAGTTTGGTAGAAATTTTCAGTTTTACCGCATAAATTTGCAAAAAAGGTAAAATTGAAAAAAAAAAATTGCAAACTTGAGGCATTAATGGACCTAAAATACGACTTTGGGTAAAACCGACAAAAACTTGCAAACTTAAGGGTTTATATGGCATTTACGTAAAATATTAATAGGAAAAGAATGATTTAATCAAGTGTTCTTGTTCATATGTTAATCAAGATTCAAGTGTAGAAGACTAAAAGTCATACCTGAACAGTGCCAAATTCATCTGAGCTTTCATCAATTGATGTTCCAACAAAATCAAATGATAAACATTTTAATGCCAGAGTAAGTGCCAACTCAGGCAACCGGCTTCCAACTGCATGTATATAATTGTTTTTTTTTCTTTTAAAATGATTGTGAAATAGAAAGGTTGAATTTTTTTACCAAAATTGAAGTGAAAAAACTTAAAAACACTATCACATTACCATCGGTTTTCAGCTGTTGCAGTGAAGTAAGAGATATTTGGAAAACTTGAAAAAGACATTGATCCCTAAAGGAGCATGCAACTCTCCTATGATGTGTAGAAGGCAACCCCGGATTTGGCTGTGAAATCAGATGAAAAAAGAACAGGTAAGAATGAAAAGAAGTAGGAAGACAGATAATGATAAATCACAAAATTCCATCATGTAATGAAAAGTTATAAAAATATTGACTAAAAAGCCCAAATAAACGATTCTTCCAAGAAGTGATTAAGGAGCAGGAATATATTAACAAACCTGATTCATCTCACTAACAAGCTGATTTAGTATCTTTAAACCAATAGAACAATGTTCGGGTGATGCCTGATAAAAACAGCAACCATGTAAGTAAAGTCTTAATTCTTATGCATCAAGAAAAGATAAAATATGCATCTTAGGATAATAACAATAATACCAAATAAGTTATATAAAGAGCATTAAGATAAAAGGGATTTGCTAGTTGCTACTCAAAAAGTGCAACAGAAGACTCTGTAGCTTTGATTCTTGAAAATTTTCTGAATTCTTGGAAAGACTCTCGACTGATTCTAAAAACTATGAGGTAATCAAATGCCCTTTATTATTTATAACATAGATCAAAACTCGTAGTTTTTAGTTCAGTTTCTGTTCATTTTGTTTTTTGGGTGATGTGTAACATGGTTTTCTACAAAAATATATAAAAAAGTCACCACATAAGAAGAAAGAAGTGGAAGTTTATGCACATGAACTCTGAAGAACATAGGATACTACCTGGATCAAAAAATTTGTGGAGTCTTTGACTACATCTCTGAACCTATCATCATCAAACCAACCAAACTTTGTCACCCGACACAAGAGCTGGATTAAAGATCCGATCACATATGGCTGAAGTTCATGTCCCCTTTTTGCCAAATAGGTAATGATGTAGTTTCCTTCATTAGATGTCCACAAGTCAGGAAAGTTGTATTGATGTGTAAAAGAAGAAGGTTATAAGAGTAATTACTTATATCAAGACGCAGCTGCAGTGATAGTGTATGCTCAGTCACTTGCTTCAAAAGACTTGAACTAGCTAGCATCAATGCATAAGGAGTTGAAGCATTGTCCAATATGTATTGACACTGTGAAATGTAATCGGTATTTGCAGAAAAGACTTTAAGGGTGTTTTCAGCATGGGCTCTTTCAACTGAGTCTTGTGAATTGTAGAGTCTCTCACACAAAGCTTCCAGCTGTGCTAAGCTCTCCATTCTTGATTAGAATTGATGTTTTTCAGGTGTCAAGAACCAGCAAAATCCAATTTAGGTCTACAAAATATATGATAAGAAGAGGTCATGAATCCTGACAGAAAAAGATAAGAATGTAAGTGACTCAGTTAAAACAAATATAGATCACACACTTATTAACATAAAGTAAACCCATGTATCAGTAACAGAAAGAATCAAGATTTGGCCATATAAGCAAGAACTACAACTCTACAGCATATGAGTTGAACCAGATATTATAACATATATAGATGTTACATTGTTCATCATACAAGAAAGCATCTCTCATCGTCAAACTATTTCCTATTACATATGAGAGGTCAAAAAGAAAAAAGAAAAATAGTACATATATATAAAGGTTATGGAAAGAACGCTATGATTGAGAACCATGAGCTGATCATCACCAATCCGTGCTATCTATAAGACGTCAACAATCCTGTAAAAAGAAAATGAGCAAGAAGAAGATTAACTGCCATCAGGTGAACCGATATGGTTTAAAGAAACTAAAGGAGCATAAGTCAATTTCTTTTTGATCTTTTATATCTAATGTTCTCCGATCTCCATTTTGCAGTCTCACACATACATAAGTTCTCAATATGGATATAGGAAAGGACTCAATAAAACGGAAATGAGATATAGAATCTGTCTCCAAACAACTGCATACTCAAATCAAGACGAAACCGACGTCAATCTTGAGAGATTCGAACTAGTCGATTGAGAAACAGAGATCACACGAACATCGACACGAGGTAGCTCGTAAACCAAGACTACCCAACCCTCCTATCCGAATCCCCACCCCTACACCTAGTACAGCAGTTTACGAACACCTCTATAGCCCTAAAATATCAGGAAATTAGATCAAAACCGAATCAAAGTAATTCAATAACGTAACGTAAGAATCATCAAAACATGTCATTTTCATTCCCCCTAATCTTCTTCACATTACATCCATCCAACAGAAGAATTGTTTTCTGGTATGAACCGTGACAGATTCTTAACATGAAGAAACTCAAAAAGTTACAACACGATGCAGATGGATAGAACAAAAAC
Organism: Lactuca virosa; assembly: GCF_052849685.1. Lineage (NCBI taxonomy): Eukaryota > Viridiplantae > Streptophyta > Magnoliopsida > Asterales > Asteraceae > Lactuca > Lactuca virosa. Next base: position 257,357,068 of record NC_136426.1, on the reverse strand, counting down.
AAAATCAGCTGAAGAAAATCATCATTTACACTGATCAGTGATCAAACACCTTTGCAACTTCTAGAATGAGGAATTTTTTTCCTCCAGCGGCACAAGAGATACCCCTGAGATCCAAATTGAGTAGATGAATGTAGAATGAATGGGATTAAATCGAAAAATTGCATAAAGAAATGCAGAAGGGGAGTGGCTTACGACTAAGAGGTAAGAGCAGAGAGTTTGGCTTGATAAATACTCCAATATAGAGATATAGAGAGACGAGACGAAGCCCAACAAAAGCCCTAGGTTTTCTCACCAATTCGATTCGAGTTTGCTGCTATGACCTCGGTCCCTGTATTCATGGATCACCGTAGAAAACGGAATACGTCTCATTATACGATCACGTTGACACGCTTAGACCCGACCGGCCCAAAACCTTCACCAATTAAAATCTATACAAAATTTACGCGATCGATCCTTTGGTTTTTCAAAATAGACGTAATTAGGATAATTATGGAAACATTTTTCCACTTGGTCCTTATGGTTTATAAAACCTGTCCACCAATACTTTTTTGCCAACACCGTCCATTTGAAGTTGTTAGTCATCCTAGGTGGCATCCCCTTGCCTACGCGGTTTGCCATGTCACTAGTTGAATAAGATTAATTGCTTATGTGCTTTGCCACATGGACACCGACCATTTTGATCCTTTACTTTTCCATTGTCGACGTTGTTCACACTTGCAGAAGGTGAACAAATCTCTATCATTCCCCATCAATTAGCCACTGTGTCCATTGTGATTTGAATAAGAGTTATGTTAGGTCAAACCTAAGAATCTGATGAGTGTCAAACACCTTTCATGTTGATCACTTATTCAGCGTTGCATCATACTATGAAGAAATTCAGCTCCGGCGTGAAGGGTTTTCTTGTACACTAAGTTTAGAATCCTTTATGTTAGTGATAAGGATTTAAGTTTTGTATAGATTGTATAAATCTCTAATTTGTATGGATTTTCATATAGTTTGTTATTTTCCTAGTTTATAAGTTATGCTAGGGTTCTATGTATTGTATGCCGCTTAGTGCAACTTCTCTTGGTGAGAAGTGTTGATCGAAAAAACCCTTAATCAAAATAAGTTCCATCTATGAATAAGTTCCACCTTTCGATGAAAAGAATTTCTCTATGTGGAAAAGCAAGGCCCTAATGGTTTTGGAAACCATGGACTACAACATGTTATGCATCATTGAAAAGGCCCTTACGTTCCAACTTTTTGTGAAACGAGAGACGGTGTCCCTGGAGAACCAAAAAGAACTCTAGAACATTCTTGACTGATGAAGATAGTAAAATGATGAATATTGATGTTCGTGTCAGAGCAGTGATCTGCAATGCCCTTCCCTATGAGATCTATCACCTGGTGCAAAATTGTGTTTATGGTAAAAAGATGATGAATGCTCTGACTGTTGCATTCGAAGGAACTGAAGAAGTTAGAGTCACTCAATAAAACAATTTAAATCGAAAATACGAGCATTCTTTGCCTATAGGAACGAATCTTTTACTCAAATCTTTAATTAATTTAACCGTCTTGTAACTGATATGAGAAGTATTATCAAGCATAACTTTATTATTTTTCTTAAGTTTTTGGATTCACCTGATGATAAATGGGAACATCATGTTGATGTTCTCGAGAACAGTGAGAAAATCAAAGATATGGATTTGTAGAGTTTATTTGGAAATCTAAGATGAGAGAGAAAAAGCTTAAAGAAAATAAATTATGAAAGATGGTCATAAGGATAAGTCTATTGATCTTATCTCAAAGAAGATTCTTGTTGAAAGTGATCGTGACAGCAACAGTGATGATGACATTGAGGATGAAGAATTAAAACAGTTCTCTAAGCTTACCTCTCAAGCCGCTATAATCGTCAGGCAGTTCAACAAAATCAAGGAGTTAGAAAGTTGAATGGTCCAAGGAAATTCAAAGTTGGTCGATCTAAGAAGTTTAGCGTTGCAGTAATAAAGGGTTTCAATACTGACAATATGAAATCATATAAGTGTTACAACTATGGATATTCTTGACACCATGTGAAATACCTGCAAAGCAAAAGGGAATGATACAACAGAAGATTCGTACGATGAGTACAAGAGACTTGTTGCATCCTTAAAGAAACATAATCTTAATTCAAAGGTTCTTCTTGCTAAAGAATAGAAGTGGGTTGAATAAGTTGACTCATATGATGATGAGATTGAAAGAAATGACGTATGTCTTATGGCTATAACTAAAGAATCAAACAGCAACAACTCCAGCACCTTTGACAAAGATCTTACTCAAGGAGTTAAGGATTGCATAAATATGGATTGGGATCCCTCATCAGCATATCGGGTTAAAAAATTTTGTCAATTATCTTGAAAAAATAAAAAATCATGATGTTTTGATTATTTGTGTCATGATTTAAAATCTCTCCAAAAAGAAAAATTGAATTAAAAAAAATAGAATCCTTATATGTTGATCTTTATAACAAAGAAAAGAATCTTTCACAAGTAAGTATTAAACCTTGTAATGAAAAATTTATAAATGAAACACTCACTATTGAAAGAGATAAAATTGAAAATGACTCATCAAACATAGAAAGAATTATTAAAAACTTGGCATTTTCATATCTTCGGGTGACTAAGATTGTAAATGATAAAATTCCTCCATTAATCTGCAAAAAAATATTGGTGGAGAATTTAAAGAAGTAGTTGAACTGTTTGATTTATTTGACACTGAACCAAGCATTCCTTAAAGAAAATAAATAATTGATGAATATAGATCAAATTTTGTCAAAAGTGGAGAGATTAAAAATCAAGAACTGATAAATAAATATTGTGAAACTGGTTCTAACGGACATACTCAAGTGATATGTCATATCAATGCCATTGATCCTTTATTAAATGACCAAATCAAGAGTATGTTGTTACCAGTGTGAAAAACTTAATCAACCATTTGATCTCAAGTGATGAATTTCATGTTGTAACAAACATTCTCATTGATTACCGTGATGAAACCACTACTTTAGAACGTGTTGATATTGAATGCTCTCTTGCACAAAATGATATTGATAATGTTTCTTTCCTAAAAACTTTATTAGTACATTATGATTCAACTTGTTCATCACACGCTAAAAAACTTTCTCGCAAGCAATCAATGTTAAAAGGTTTTTCTAAACACAATCAAAGTCGATTCATCAAAGTTTGGAAACCAAAGCAAAAATCCAACAAACTTTAATAAAATTATTTACAGGCCTATGAGAATAAAAAAATGGAGTAAGTGCTACAAATGTGGTGACTCTTCTTGTGAAGTTGCAAACAGTTAGAAAGGATAAATCATTAAATTGTCTTCAACCTGAATGTTACAATCTTTTCAATTCTTTTGTTATGAAACCCATGACTAAGTTGGTTCAAAAAGGAATATAATTGTTTTTGTAAGGAACTAAAGGGGAATGGGCATATCTGGTACCTCGATAGTGATTGCTCTCTGTAACATCCGATTTTAGGAATATTTCTTATTTCAAAATGGCGGACTTTAATTTAGTCATGAGAAGGTCTCGAGCTTTAAAGGATAAAGTTTAGTCCTTAAAAGAATGATATATCGGGCTAAAAGTATAAGGATTTTGATTTAAAGGGTTAGTTTTTGGGTTGGGATCAATTTGGGCTCATGTTGATTGAGGCCAATCACGGCGCGACACATAAAGTAGCACAACGTGAATGTTGGTGTAGCCCAAGCCCATGACTTTAGGGTTTACCTCATATTTAAAGGCATTGCTTCCAAGTTTTAGGTCATTTGCAACCTTTATCACCTCAAAGAGCCTCTTTGGAGTAACCTTAGCCTCCATATTGTCTTCCCTTATTTCCTTGCAAGTTTTACTAATCTTGGAAGCTGTATTTGGTAGATTGTAGAAAAAGATAGATCATTTGGTGTTTGTGAGTTGTTTTCCTTGGAGTTTATCTTCACACAATCAACTTTTGGACCTTGGTATGATGCAAAGCTTCCACCTTTATGCTTATTTGACACTAGATCTAGATTTTGGTTTGTTTTGTGGTGTCATCTTGGTCCCTTTAATGGCGTTCTTGGAGTTTGGAGAACTCCATAACCATTTGAGCGAATTAACCAACTTATGGACATGTTTAGTGTAACATCCCAAATTTCAAGGCCAAAAATTTCATTTTTAATCAAGTAACTAATAAATAGTTTACCAAAAACATTGTCAATGTCATATCAATTTATAAAAATCGTAACAACGTGTCTCAAACCATATCATCAATAGTAATAAATATCAGAGTACAATCCCTGAAAACTCAATGTGAAGCTCATATGTGTGTGTGATGCGCTGCTATACCGCCGGCTCCTTCCCCTTGGATGAAGAGGTACCTGAAACCAAAACTGAAACTGTAAGCACAAAGCTTAGTGAGTTCCCCCATCATACCATATACCATACAGTCACATAGAATACATGTTGTCGGGCAATTCTAGGGTGCCCGACCTACCCGGTCCGGCCATTCTGGGGTGCCGACCTATCCATGTCAAGCCGTTCTGGGGTGCTGACCTACCCATGTCAAGCCATTCTGGGGTGCTGACCTACCCTTCGGTCCTAACAACCGAGATACGAGGACTATTTCACCTCCTACTACTACCACATAATATCATAACATAATCATATTGTCAGACATATCTGGGGTGCCCGACCTACCCTTCGGTCCTAACAACCTAACTTGGGGACTATTCCCCTCCTACTACCACTATCACATATAGCATATCATGCACATAAACATATCAGGTAGTAGCAAACCTAGATGAATATCACAAAGACCATCATCTGACATACAACTCTTACTTGTGGGTCGACATTGTGGCCGTAGACCCACCACTACTGAAAGGCAACTCACCTCACTGTCGCGTAGTGTCTTCACTGATCTCAGTGTGGAAATCGACTCTCCCCGACTCCTCAATCCCTACACGACAACTCCTCCAAGTTATCAACTCATACTCGTAACCCTTACAAGGGTCACTCAATCCCAGTCAATGTCAAAGTCAAATCCATGGTCAAAGTCAACTTTTGGTCAAAGTCAACATCTGGTTGACTCGACTAGCCGAGTTGGCCCGCCAACTCGTCGAGTCCCCATATCCACAAAATGCCATAATCCCGTCCCTACTCGTCGAGTCTAGCAAGAGCTCGACGAGTTCGCCTTCAACAACACATCGGACAATCTTCAACCGACTCGCCGAGTTCATCTTCATCCATAAGAAGATGTCCAGTCTATAACTCGCCGAGTTCCCATTGAACTCGCCGAGTCCGTCTTCATAAGTTGGGAGATTGCCTTGGACTCGCCGAGTCTGTTCATATACTCGCCGAGTCCTATGACTTCCAGGTCCAAGACAAACCCCTAGCAGGCTGAGTGTTCCTTCCACTCAACCAAAACCATTTCCAGAGGACGTTTTGGGGGAAAAAGCGTCCCTACTCGCCGAGTCCCTCTTTGTCCAAAACTATACAGTCGATTATACTGGGTCTTAACGCGTCAAAACCATAGATCTGGCCTCCTAGGGTCCATTTTATACGTAATGTTTCGAACTTGGTGTACATGCATGGGGCCTTTGGCTCAAAAGCCATAAAAAGGGGTTTATATGATGCATGGGTCTCCCATGGCCATAAAGTTGGCACCTTTATGCCATGGGAACCCTTGATGGTTCTAGATCTGAAACACAAACCCACTTTTACACCCAATCCTGAATATAATTTCACTAAAACATAGAAAGTATAGAGAATAGCCCTAAATCAAGATCTAAGCAATGGGTAGCCAAGGTTTCAGCTTTATACCTCAAGTAAGCTGGAAATGTGCCCAAAACTCTGGATCTTCTTGCTCTTTCTGCAATCCCAAGCTCCTTCTTCTTCTCTTCAATCTTATAACTTGCACAAGATGGCACAAAGAGCTCAAAATCACTCAAAAAGGGTTTAGGGTTTCAATATAGGGTTTTTGGAATTGAAGGGGACGATGGAGGCTGGTTTGGGACGAGTTAAGTTGTTTAAATAGGGTGCAAACCCTAAATATTAGGGTTTTGTCCAAACAGCTCCTACTCGTCGAGTAGGTCACTTAAACCCCGATCAAAAGTCGATTCTACTCGACGAGTTGGGCCTCCAACTCGCCGAGTCCCAGAGTAAATTGCAACATTTTCTTGGATTTAAATACGTACCTGGAATCGGGTGCTACACTTAGTGTTGGAAAAATTGTTATGCATGTTTGTCCTTAAACCATGCATTGCTTTTTGCTTTATAAGTGGACTCTTTGTGACATCCCCTATTTTTCATAACCAAATAGAACTTTTTCTTTATGCATTAAAATACCATGTTGTCTTTGGTGCGAAAAATCCTAGTTTAATAAAACATTTTGAGATAACAAATATTGTTTCAAACTACCAAAACACTAACGATGTCATAAATAATACCCAACATAGGTACGGAATGAAGACATAAAGGTCTTGAAAACTATTATAGGTTTGTCTCTTTATTCGCTCGACATCCTATTCAATTTCCAGCAGCCTTAGTACCGTTGCATGTGATGCATATAATTTAAGTAGGTCGGGTTTGGGAACCTAGTAAGACACATTGGGCTTTCAATCCCCGCTTCTTTTAGACTTCGTCCTCGAAGTCTGCTGCCGAATCCGGAAAAAGCTCGGGGTAGTGCTCCCTCATCTCGTCCTCCGGCTCCCAGGTCCATTCTGAGCCCTTGCGGTGCTGCCATTGCACCTTCACCAGCTCCACCCTCTTGTTCCTCAGATCCTTCGACTTTCTGTCGAGGATCGCCACTGGCCGCTCGATGTAATTCAGGCTGTCATCCACCTGAATATCCTCCAAGGGCACCACTGTCGAGTCGTCCACCAGGCACTTCCGTAACTGGGAGACGTGAAACGTACTGTGAATCTGACTGATTTCGGCTGGTAGGTCTAGCCTATAAGCCACATTGCCCATCCGGGCTACAACCCTGAAAGGTCCAATCTACTTGGGGCCCAGCTTACCCCGCTTCCTGAATCGAATGACGCCTTTCCAAGGCGACACCTTCAGGAGGACCATATCCCCAACCTGGAACTCCAGGTCTGATCGGCGCTTGTCGGCGTAGCTTTTCTGCCGACTCTAAGCAGTCTGAAGCCTACTTCTAACCTGCTGAATCCTCTCTGTCGTCTTGAGCACCACTTCGGTGCTCCCCATGACCCTCTGTCCGACTTCACCCCAACATATCGGGGTCCTGTACTTCCTCCCGTACAACATCTCGAAGGGAGGATGATCGATGCTCGCGTGATAGCTGTTGTTGTAGGAGAACTCAGTTAATGGAAGGTAGGTATCCTAGCTACCACCGAAGTCTAGAACGCATGCTCGCAGCATATCCTCCAAAGTTTGGATGGTCCGCTCACTCTGACAATCCGTCTGTAGGTGGAACGATGTGCTGAAGTGCAGACGAGTACCCAACTCGTCGTGAAACTTCTTCCAGAACCTGGAAGTAAACCGCACGTCTCGGTCGGAAATCACCGACACTGGTACTCCGTGCCGAGCTACTATCTCTCGGATGTAGATATCGGCCAACTTCTCGGCCGAGATGCTCTCCTGGATCGGTATAAAGTGGGCACGCTTGGTCAACCGATCCACGATGACCCAAATCGAATCCACTCCCCGTGCAGTCCTGGGAAGCTTGGTGATGAAATCCATAGTAATATCTTCCCATTTCCACATGGGAATGTCTAACGGCTGCATCTTACCGTGTGGCCTCTGTTGCTCGGCCTTGACCTTCCTGCAGGTCAAGCATCGCTCTACGTACCAGGCGACGTCCCGCTTCATGTAGGGCCACCAGTAATCGGGTCGAAGATCTCTATACATCTTCGTCGCCACAGGATGAATCGAGAATCGGGACTTGTGCGCCTCCTCCATTAGAATCTGGCACACACCCCCGTGGTATGGAACCCACACCCTGCGGTGGAGTGTCAATAACCCTCGGCTATCGTAGTCGAAGGAGGAAACCTGACCCACAATACGCTCGCTCTTCCGATGTTCCTCCTTCATGACCTCTAACTGGGCCTCTCGGATCTGCTCCAAAAGCGGAGTCACCACGGCCATCCTCATGCAGATGCCCCTGATCGGCGTTGCCTTGCGGCTAAGCGCATCGGCCACGACATTGGCTTTCCCCGGGTGGTAAAGGATCTCACAATCGTAATCCTTCACCACATCTAACCACCGATGATGCCTCATGTTCAGATTAGGCTGATCCATGAGGTACCTCAAACTCTTGTGGTCCGTGTAGATGGTACAACGGACCCCATAGAGGTAGTGTCGCCAAATCTTGAGAGCGAAGACGACCGCCCCCAACTCCAAATCATGCGTCGGGTAGTTTGCCTCATGAGGCTTCAGCTGCCTAGAGGCGTAGGCGATGACATGCCCTCTCTGCATCAAAACTGCGCCCAAACCCAAAATGGACGCATCAAAATACACCACGACATCCTCCACGCCCTCGGGCAGGGCGAGAATCGGCGCCTCGCATAGTCTCTGTCTCAACGTCTCAAACACTGCCTGCTGCTCAGGCCCCCAGCGAAAAACAACGGCTTTCTTCGTCAGCCGGGTCAGAGGTACGACTATCTTGGAGAAGTCATGAATGAATCTCCGGTAATAGCCCGCCAATCCGAGGAAACTCCGAATCTCAGATGGAGACTTTGGGACCTCCCATCTCATCACGGCCTCCACTTTGGCCGGGTCAACCAATATCCCGTTCTGGTTGACAAGGTGCCCAAGAAACTGCACCTCGCGCAACCAGAACTCGCACTTGGAGAACTTGGCATACAAGCTCTCCCTCCTCAGGGGATCCAAAACCTCTCGCAGGTGCTCCTCATGCTTCTCCTGCGTCTTGGAGTAAACCAAGATGTCATCAATGAAAATTATCACAGACCGATCCAGCATCGGTCTGCACACGCGGTTCATGAGGTCCATGAACACGGCAGGAGCATTGGTGAGCCCGAAGGGCATCACCACGAACTCGTAGTGGCCATAGCGAGTCCGGAAAGCAGTCTTCTGTATATCCTCATCCCTGACCCTCATCTGATGGTAACCTGACCGCAAGTCTATCTTGGAAAACCAAGATGCTCCCTGAAGCTGGTCGAACAAGTCATCTATCCTTGGGAGTAGGTAACGGTTCTTCACCGTTACCTTGTTCAGCTCCCGGTAGTCTATGCACATACGATACGACCCATCCTTCTTCTTGACAAATAGGATCGGGGCTCCCCAAGGCGAACTAATCGGCCTGAGAAATCCCTTGTCTAACAGCTCCTGCAGCTGCGTAGACAACTCCTACATATCGGGAGGAGCCAACCGATATGGTGCCTTGGCTATCGGAGCCACACCAGGGACTAGGTCGATCCTGAACTCCACCTGTCGCTCCGCAGGTAACCCAAGCAGCTCCTCTGGGAATACATCTGCGTATTCTCGCACCACCAGAACATCATTCACCGTCGCCTTACCCACCTCCCGGGTATCCATAACATAGGCGACATACCCAGCGCAGCCCTGCTGAAGATAGCGCCTAGCCCTCGCTGTTGAACATAGCGCTGGTCTGCGCTGTGGCCTCTCGCCCTGAATCACCAGCTCTCCCCCACTCGGGGTCCTGACCCGAACCAACTGTTGCGCGCAGTCGATCACTGCCTTGTTGGGGCTCAACCAATCCATGCCTATAATCACCTTGTTCCCACGCAACGGAATGGGAACCAAGTCTACCAGTTAGCGCTCCTCGAATAGCCTCAGAACACAATCTCTGAAAACCGCTGACGCTCGTACTGATCGATCATCGGCAATCTCGACCTCTAGAGGGCAATCCAACATGCCCGAAGACTCGGGGAACCTCCTGCTAAGCGCAAGAGAGACAAATGATCGGGTAGCACCCGAATCAAATAGCACCTGAACTGGGATACCGTTCACATGGAACGATCCTAAACACGCAACATGACATATCAATATCATAAACAACATATAATAAAAGCTAGGGAGGAGAAATCATACCCGTCACCACATCAGGTGCGGTGCGTGCCTCCTTAGTAGTCAACTGGAAGGCTCGGCTCCTCACCACTGGAGCCTCTGTCTTGCCCTGCCGACCATCAGAGATCCGCAGGGTCGCTGGAGCTGGCGCCTTCACTGGCGCTGCTGCTGTCAACTGAGGGCAATTGGCCTTTTTATGGCCTCGCTGGTTGCAGTGAAAACACAGCAACTCTGATGTCTGGAAAGTGGACGTAGGGGCGGTACAATCCCTACTGAAGTGCCCCGACTTGCCGCACTTGTAGCAGCCCGATGATCCCAACCTACAAGCCCCCTCATGCGGCCTGCCGCATTTCCTGCAGCGGCTCTGGCCTGACTGGCTCTTTGGCCTAGTGTCTGATCCCTTGGGCTTCTTCCCCGAAGCCCCAGTAACCTGTCTTTCCTCCGCCTTCCTCTTCCTGAGGTGCTCCAAATCTATCTCCCTCTCCCTCGCCCTGACAATCATGGAATCCAGGGTCGGGCATGCAGAGAAGCTGACATGCTCCCGGATATCTGCCCTTAGCATATCATGATAGCGGGTTTTCCGCATCTCCTCGTCTCCCGCATACTGGGGCACCAACAATGCCCTCTCCCGGAACTTGGCGGTAATCTCCGCCACTGACTTGGTCGTCTGCCTCATATCTAGAAACTCATTGGCCAGCTGCTGAAGCTCTACAGCTGGCGCAAACTCAGACCTGAACCTGGTCACAAAGTCCGACCAAGTCATAACCTCAATCGCCGAGGCTCCCAACGAGTCACCAATTGACTCCCACCAATCCCTGGCTCGGTCTCTCAAACAACCTGCGACATATCGCACCTTCGACCCCTCAAGGCAGAATCTCGTCAACTGTGCAGACTCAATGTCTGCAATCCATCTCCTGGCTGCGATGGGAACCTTAGCCCCATGGAAATCTGGCGCACCACTGCTCCTGAAGTCCTTGAAGGACAGTGTGCGTGATCCTGACTGACTGAAGTCCATATCGCTCCTGAATGCCCTGAGGCGATCCTCCATCAGCTCAATAATCCCTTCCTTGATCGACCCGAAAATCCCCGGGGTCGACTCAAGGATACCTCTCGTGATCTCAGACGCGATGAACTCGCGTAGTCCCTCGTCCACTGGCTCGGAACCTGCCCCCGAGCCCGATCCTGCATCGGATTCTTATCCTGAACCTCCTCCTCCATGACATGTGATCATCACCATTCTAAAACATAACACATAATCGTCAGAATCATACATAAACCTCGGGAGGTCTCATACACTCTACAAGTTTCCTGGTTCTATCTCGACCCTCCTTGACTCGAGTATGGATCCTCTGCTTTCAGTAGTACGGGCCCATACTACCTTCCACATCTATCCGTACTTTCATCAAGGATTGCTTCGACTTCACCAAGTCCCTTCTAATACTGTTGCACTCTTTGCTAATCTCATCCTAGGCTTACCCTAGGGTAACTCTTCGACCTACTCTCCGCCATCAGCTGCATAAGGAACCCCTGCTACCTTTACCTAACTAAAGATAACTAGGACTCCTGAAGCACAAAGCAACAACATTCGGGCATTGAGTAACCCAATCCAATAATACTTTATCCAAGCTATCATATAACTGACTAATCAATATTAGCTCAATAAACACATATAACAGGCATATCAGGCATCTTCCTAGATCCTCTAGCCCTAATCTAGCATGCAGTTCTCATACATATACAGTAGGCATATAAGGCATCCTTCCTGGATCCTTATCCCTAATCTAGCATGCAGTTCTCATAATCATATCATATCATAACATAACATGTACGGGTATCTTGGGGAAAACTTACTTGAGCTCGGCCGGTCACGCACATCACACATCTTGTTCTTTTTCAAAGTTCTTTTCTCTTTTCAAACTTCTTTTCAAAACTCTTTTTAGAAAATGATTTTCCTTTTGAAAATTTCCATACCAAGTCCTTAGTTTGAGTCCAGACACACTCGAGAGTGTGCCCGAATCCCTCAAACCAAGGCTCTGATACCAACTTGTAACATTCCAAATTTCAAGGCCAAAAATTTCATTTTTAATCAAGTAACTAATAAATAGTTTACCAAAAACATTGCCAATGTCATATCAATTTATAAAAACCGTAACAACATGTCTCAAACCATATCATCAATAGTAATAAATATCAGAGACAATCCCAGAAAACTCAATGCGGAGCTCATATGTGTGTGTGATGCGCTGCTACACCGCCGACTCCTTTCCCTTGGATGAAGAGGTACCTGAAACCAAAACTGAAACTGTAAGCACAAAGCTTAGTGAGTTCCCCCATCATACCACATACCATACAGTCACATAGCATACATGCTGTCGGGCAATTCTGGGGTGCCCGACCTACCCGGTCCGGCCATTCTGGGGTGCTGACCTACCCATGTCAAGCCGTTCTGGGGTGCGGACCTACCCATGTCAAGCCATTCTGGGGTGCTGACCTACCCTTCGGTCCTAACAACCGAGATACGAGGACTATTTCACCTCCTACTACTACCACATAATATCATTACATAATCATATTGCCAGGCATATCTGGGGTGCCCGACCTACCCTTCGGTCCTAACAACCGAACTTGGGGACTATTCCCCTCCTACTACCACTATCACATATAACATATCATGCTAGCACATAAACATATCAGGTAGTAGCAAACCTAGATGAATATCACAAAGACCATCATCTGACATACAACTCCTACTTGTGGGCCGGCATTGTGTCCGTAGACCCACCACTACTGGAAGACAACTCACCTCACTGTCGTGTAGTGTCTTCACTGATCTCGGTGTGGAAATCGACTCCCCTCGACTCCTCAATCCCTACACGACAACTCCTCTAAGTTATCAACTCATACTCGTAACCCTTACAAGGGTCACTCAATCCCAGTCAATGTCGAAGTCAAATCCATGGTCAAAGTCAACTTTTGGTCAAAGTCAACATCTAGTTGACTCGACTCGCCGAGTTGGCCCGCTAACTCGTCGAGTCCCCATATCCACAAAATGCCATAATCCCGTCCTTACTCGTCGAGTCTAGCAAGAGCTCGACGAGTTCACCTTCAACAACACATCAGACAATCTTCAACCGACTCGCCGAGTTCATCTTCATCCATAAGAAGATGTCCAGTCTATGACTCGCCGAGTTCCCATTGAACTCGCCGAGTTCCAGAGGACGTTTTGGGGGAAAATGCGTCCCTACTAGCCGAGTCACTCAAGTGACTCACCGAGTCCCTCTTTGTCCAAAACTATACAGTCGGATAGCTTGAGAGAAGAACACTTGGAATAACTTGAGAGAAGAACACTTCCGAGTCCCTCTTTGGGGGAAATAGCGTCCCTACTCGCCGAGTCCCTCAAATGGAATCACACAACACCACCAACAATTGGAATAACTTGAGAGAAGAACACTTGCTTCACAAATCGGATAGCCCTCACTTCTTGTCCCTTAAAGGTTTACACTAGTGTTAATTTCATGAGCTATGAGGCTTCTTATATAGTGTTCACATTAGGGTTACACCATGTAACTCATGACTTCCCACATTCCTCATGATCCATGGGTTTTAACCTCCATGGAGTATCCATGGGTCACCACATGCGTTTAGCCCAACATGAAGAACTATGGATCCTAAGCCCACTTTATAAGAATAAATGATTTACCAAATCAATCCCCATTTATTTAATTAGTCTCTTTTGATCATAAAATTAATTCCAAACTAATTATTGATCAATACTAATTAAATAATATGATTTCATATTAATATATTAGAACTTATAATATACTAATAAATCATAAATATCCTCTTCTCACAAAAGTTTATCTAAATTGTTCCGATGTCATGCAACCCAAATGGACCATGCTACTCTCGGGTCAAGTACATACCAATAATAGTTATGGGCTTAGACACATAATCCAACAGTCTCGCACTTGGATAAGTCTAATAACTATCATTGCAAGCATGACTCCAACCGGACTAGCAATCGTAGCTCTTAAAAGCCGATGTTGAACTCTGACCTAGTCAATGACGTGTCCATTAGATAAGGGATCATATATTCCTTCATTCTAGATATCATATGGACTGAGACATGGATTATAATCATTCTCTATGTCCATCTGTTGTTTCCCGATTTCCGATTTATGATGACCGACTAATTGAACAAATCAAATCAGTCCAGGCTTGGTGTCATCACTAAATCATCGAGGGGCCCACAGATATCGCTTTTATCCACATGGGGTAAAAGGAATGGATAAACTTCGACCCAAATTCTTGCTTGTACTTACTCATCAAATTACACACAACAATATGTTTTATAACATCCAAGTTACTGGTGCGTTTACATATGTCAATGTGCAACCGACTTGCAACTACAACTCACACGTATTGGTTTCAAGAATATAATATGTTATCGTCTCATGATCACTCGTGATAAAATCCATGAAGTGATTCAAATGAGCGTTGGTTGAATCCAATACTCGAATCTTATTCCAGGATCACTCATGAACACTGCAGCCACCTTGTCCCAGACAAACTACAGACCCGTTCATGACAGTCTTGCCTCAATACCTACTTCCAAAGTATGATCGACTATGAATGGTTTGAATAACCTAGTTATTCGGGAAGTCAAAACATGCAAAGTGAAACACAAGAATAATACTAATCCTATATGGCCCAAAAACTTTTGAGCCATACTGATTACTCATTATTCATTGTATGATGTTTCGAATAATCAACTTAATACTTGAATTAAAACAATAGTTATGCCATGCTCCAAACATGCACACTATGTTTGTCTAAACAATAGTTATGCCATGCACCAAGCATGCACACTATGTTTGTCTATGGTCCTTAATTTGTGAAATAGATCAATTGAAAAACATTTCAATGATGCTCATTTCAAAATTCTAAATCCTTATTGCAAGTGTAAGAATTCCAAATTCTTTTCGCTGCTAGAAAGTGTTAGATTCTAAACTATCATGCAATGATTCTTTTTGTAATGTCTAGGTGCCAAAAGTCACAGAGACTTGACCAATGATATTACAAAATATTCCTTTGGGGATTGTTATAAGACAATTCCATGGAAATGAAGTCTCAAATTCAAAGTACATTCCTTTGAACATCCTTCTTGCATAAAAGTTTCTAACTTTCTCATCTATATTTCAACTCCCAATATGGAAACATTCCATATTTGCCATATGACAACTCATTATTAATAGACTCCTGTCTATTCATAATAATGTCAATATGGTTCATCCATTACTATACTTCCAACTGTCCTTAAGCGACCAATCTTTGGCGAACCTTAGATTTTCCTTAATAGTTGTTTAACCACTTCAGTCATATCCGGTTCTATTCCTTTTTCCTTCTTAATGCCCTAGGCATTTGGAAAATTTAGAACACGAGAATATTATAGCATATGCAATCGATCCTATACCTGAAACATATGGGATACGATTCATAATGTCTAACATAAAGACATGATATTTGATCAGTCTTTTGCTATAATATTTCTATTTGCCATGTTCTTATAATTTTGATTATGAAGAGGGATGCCGTAATCATAATCAAATTTGAGAACACAATTAATATTTCCATATATAGAATTTCCTTATGTTGAACCATTTATGACTAAATGTGATTAAAATCTCAATCTAAGCTTTTAGAATTGAAATGAAGTATAAATTCTTCTCCCTTAATTATAGCAAAACAACTTTTCAACCCCTGCAACTTTGCGAATTGAAACCTTTGTTTTCTATAATTAACATTGCTAACTTGCAACACTTACCATAATAATTATGCTCCCACTAGCATAATAGTTATTATTAGCATAATACTTATGCTCCCACTAGCTTTGACATGTATTCAGAAATCAACTGGACTTCTAGAAATCAATACTTATTGACTTTCATTACCAAAGTTCAGATTTCTGATGCGAGATGCTTCGATAAAACTTTATCTAGGCTTCTCAAAATCATACACCTTTCCTTAGATGGCTCACATGTGTGTCTTAACAATTTTAGAACTTACAGCCATAAGTCTGAAATGTTTAGACTTTTGCCATTTCTCACAATTCGAGTTATGAAGAGGGATGTTGTAATAATAATCAAATTTGAGAATGCAAATATCATAATTTCTATCTCTTTAAAATCTACTTAGCGAAAGCGTTTCCTCACAATCATTTTCATGAATCGGAGAGAAACCTTATGACACTTAGATTTTATGGTGTATGTTTTCCTATCCATGTGAATTTGTCATGACCATAATCACAAGACATGGTTAGTGACAAATCCAAACTCATATGGATTGAACTTGTTCAATCTTAATTTCTTGCCACTTGGCAGCACAAGGGCCTACCATTGCTTCCAAGTAGTTGTGCAAACAACTGAGAACTCATAGAACTCACATGCACAGTCAACTTTAACTGGAATGGGCACAGAAATAAGAATATGTCAACACGATAAGTCACAAACCTCAAGTTGTGTGCTAGTGTTTAACAATAGCTTTATTCTTGATTAGTTCTTGAAACTTGTCAAGATCTTTAAGACTCCCACTGACCTCTTGACATATATGCTTCACTTTGTCAAGGAACATTACTTGACAAACCAATATTCAAGAGTTAGTGCGGATTCTAATCAAGACAAACACTTCACACAATTGGCCTAAGTTGGTCTTTGTTTTATCGAAAACATCACAACTTACCAATTTCAAATGTACAAGAGTAGAAAACTTTTACTCTACATTTGATAAGTCTTTTGAGGTTGACTTAACAAAGGTCGCTAGTGAGACTTTTGTTAAAGATGAAGAATGAGATAACGTAGAGGATGCAATACTCATAACTTCGAAGACATTTCTTTTTGTGG
Organism: Lactuca virosa; assembly: GCF_052849685.1. Classification (NCBI taxonomy): domain Eukaryota; kingdom Viridiplantae; phylum Streptophyta; class Magnoliopsida; order Asterales; family Asteraceae; genus Lactuca; species Lactuca virosa. The sequence continues at coordinate 257,340,160 of NC_136426.1, read as the reverse complement.
GTAAGTCAGGTCCTTCCAAGATAATCTCCTCGTCAATATTAGATTTTGGGGACACGTTTGGTCTTCCTATAATGATTTCCTCGTCCACTTCGGATCCTAAGCTAGGCTAAATTGTTTCAATGACAGGTATTGAATGACGGTTTTGAGAGATTCCCGATGTTTATGGGAGAATCTCTTCAATCACACAATTATTCCTTAAGTCATGAAGTTTTCCAAATTGACATTGAATATCTTCTGGGCAAGTCTTGTCATTTATGGGAAAGTGGCATGGTCTGTCAGGTGGGACGTAGGTATGATCTACATCAAACCTCGTTGGAGATTTCCCTCCGATTGGGTAACCATTTGACCAATCCCAGTTATAGGTGTTATTTTTAGATCCATTCTTCACAATATTTCAGTTGCTTCACTTTCATTAAAAGGATTTTCTATTAATAGATTTACACGTACATTTTCAGCTCAGGCTAGATCTCATTGATTGAAAGAAATATCTAACAGAGTTTCATTAAGAAACCTAACGTCCTTTTCTAACAAAAGATCTCTCTCTAACATAATGACCTTAAACTTCGTGTCTTCTAGTCTTTCTCTTAGGCGGTACAACTCTTGGGTCGTTATGTTCTTTTCATATAAGGCTTTGTTATAATCTGAAAGGACGTCAGCGCATGCTTGAGTTAGTTTTTCTAGGTAAGGTTCACAATCGTGCATGCTTTAGTTATTCATCTGTATCATAATTTTAACCTGTTCAACGATGTTGATGCTCCCTTTTTTTCCATGAAGCAGTAGTTCTTCTTTAGCCTTGTAGATCCATCTTCGATATCATCACCTTTCCTCACAACGAGACACCATTTTTTGCACTTTCTCTTGTTGTCATTTCTTCATCTTCATTTCCACATGGCCAAACATGATGATCTCTTCTCACATGAGCCACAAATGCCTTCTATTTCTCATTTTCTTCCACTTTCTATGCCAATCTTAGATAGTATGTTTTGTCTTTCACCACATCATATTTGTAGTCTCTTATAAAGTGATTTTCTTTGTGACATGATATGTGCATATTTAACTATGAATTTAATGCATACTTCTAATACTTTTAGCTACAGTTATGATTATTTTGGAACAAATGTTGCTTATTATGTTTGAAATATGTTTTGTAGCAGCGAAGACTTGCTCGGGATGAAAAGGAAGGAAACAAGGAGCTGGAAGCAGGAAACGAGAGCTAAAACAAAAGAAGAAGAAAGGAATACTGAAGACCACGTCGTGGTAATGGGAAGGTTACCAATCATATGACTTAAAGGATACAGGATAAACATTAGGACCACGTTGTGGTGGTGGTCAACCACGACGTGGTGATATGATTTTGACAATTATAAAATCCCAAACATTAGGTCGAATCCAAAGGAATGTAATCAGTTTTCTGAGGAATTGCGATTGGAAACCCTTGGAAACTCAAGAGAAGATCGAAAACCAAATGGAGATCAAGGATTGAAGAAGATTTAGTAGATTTCCACATTGATCTAGTTGGTTTGCTAATCATTACTTATGTCTAGCTTTTTTTACATGGATCTTATGTGTTTTTCTGCTACAATGAGAGGCTAAATACCTTTTACTTCTTTTTGGTGAAGATTAACTTGATCCATATGTGTTGATTATAATATTTGGATGATTACTATCGATTTTACTTGTGTTTGATAATCTAAACCCTAGCATGTTTAGTTCTAGTTTATATTGATCATAAGTCAGATTTTCTCTGTTAATTGATCATATTAATTGCATGAATTTGCCTCCTAATTGCTTATGATCATTAAATAATTAGAGCTAGGATTAATCACATCTTAGATTAAGTAATTAAGGCTAGTAACTTTAATTGTGTTAGAGAGCATAATTAATCTTAATTTGTTCTTGGTTGTTTAACTTGATCATAGGAAAGTAACTACTATCATTCATAGTCCAATTTTTGCTTATTATCGATTTGGTGTTTAACTTGTGCATGATCATTGCTTTGTCATTCATAGATTGGTAGGCCTAGATATTTGATCATAATAGCTAGTAAATTTGTAATCAATATAATCCATCCATTAGAAATCAACCATAGGAGAAGGTGAAATCGGATCTAAACAGAAGTATTATGTTAATTGTTGAAGTTAATTTGTTTTCTTTGCTTGCTTACTTGCTAGTTGATATTAAGTTCTTATGATCTTGAAAAATCAGTAAAAAAACACCCCAATCATATTTTTTTTCTTAGATTAATTAGAAGCAGTTAAGTTATTTAATTGAATTTCGTTCCATGTGATCGACATCCAACTTACGTAAGCTATGCTATAATTTGATTGGGTACATTGTCTATAAGTGCAGAGTTAGTAAAAGTTTGTTAGGTTATAAATTTATGACTAGTAGGTACTTTTGTGCACATCAAAGTGTTTGGCGCCATTGCCGGGGAACGACTTATTTGTGTAACGCCCGGTTCCCGGTACGTATTTTAAATATAAGTATTCGCATTTTTACACTGGGACTCGACGAGTTGGAGGCCCAACTCGTCGAGTAGACTGGATTTTGGACGCAAGTTTTAAGTAACCTGCTCGATGAGCCGGGAGCCCGACTCGACGAGTAGGACTGCCTGGATGAAACCCTAATATTTAGGGTTTGCACCCTATTTAAACACATTATCTTGTCCCACTTCAGCCTCTATCGCCTCTCATAGTCTAGAAAAGCCCTAACTCGAAACCCTAAAGCATTTGGAGTGTTCTTGAGCCATTTTTGTGTGTTTGTGGTTGTTTGAAGCTTGAAGAAATAAATGGAAGCTTGGTGGTTCCAGAAGAAGCAAGTAGATCCAAAGGTTTTGCTTCATTTCCAGCTCATTCAAGGTAAAAAGCTTCAAACTTGACCATTTATCTCTTAGATCTCTAGTTAGGGCAAGTTTCTACTTTTTTCTGGTGTTAGTAGAGCCATTTTCGGGATTTTGTGGTTCTAAGGGGATATGACTTCTGTAACATCCAGATTCCCAGGTATGTTATTTTAAGTATTTATTTTGAGGTTCATTGACCTACTTGACGAGTTGGTGCTATAACTCGCCGAGTAGAGACGGGATGGCCACGTGGGTTTAATGATCTACTCGACGAGTCCGGGAGTAGACTCGCCGAGTAGGCGCTGGGAGTGAAAACCCTAAATCCTCGGGTTTGAGACCTATTTAAAGGCACTTATAGCCTCATTTGCGGCCACACCTCACTGAGAAGAAACCCTAATCGCCCCCTTAAGCTTGTGAGAGACGTTTTGAGCCTTACTTGAGATTTATGAGTGTATTTTGGTAGAGGAAAGGAAGATTCCAAGAAAGGATTGTGAAGAGGCTGATAGATCTACTGCTTATACGTCCAAGGGCTTATGTTAGAGGTATCAAGTTCGAACCTTTCTCTTTTATTTGAGTAGATCTCTCATTTTGAAGATTAGGGATTCCTTTCTTTATATTTTTGGGGCTTTGAGGATTTGGGGTTCATGAGGAGGCTTGAACTCCAGATCTGGACCTTAGGAGGTCCCTAACATCTAAAGGTTCCTGCTTTATTCAGCCTTGATGGAATTTATGAGTGAATAACCCATTTAGATCATGTTCTTGGCTTTTCATGCCCAAAATGCCATGCATGGACGTAAAGTCTATGACTTTACGTGATGAATGAGCCCTGAGAGTATGGATCTAGAGTTTGGGAAGGTCTCCTACCTTAAATTCGTCTGAATACAAGTTGAGTCTGAATGGACTCGCTGAGTTGATGAACCGACTCGGCGAGTAGATTAGGGTTTGTCCCGATGAAGCTTTACCATGAGACGGCTCGACGAGTGTAATGCCTGTGTTTCTAGGCTAGGCATTAATATTGATGTGATAGTCTAGGTTAACCTTTGTAACTCATTTTGAAGAAATGAAAAGGAATTATGTGAATATTATATGAATTATGTGTTTTATGCTTAATTATTAGGGTTTAATTAATTAAGAATAAAAATGAGCGTCAAAAATAAAAATTAGATAAAGCTGATATCTATTAAGAAACTTGTAGTGGGAGTGACAAGGATTACAGATATATAAAGAATACCAAAATCCGAGTTATAACGAAGAAGTTATGACCTGTCGAAGTTTCACGACAAAACCGGCACGGTGCCGAATGTCGTAAAAAGTGAGTTTTTGATAAACTACTTTTTAGCCTTAGTGATCTAAACGAAATTCATAGTGCTCGTTAAACTGAGAGTATGTATAAAAAGAACGCCCAAATCTGACTTCGTATGAGGAAGTTATGATTTTTCGAAGTTTCAGCTTAGCAGTAGACAACTAAAAACTCGAATTTTAGATCGAGTGATTTTTAGCCGACACGACCTAAACGAGAATCGAAGGTCTCGTCAATAGTAGCACAACGGTAAAAAGACAGACAAAAACGGACGTCGGATGAAGAAGTTATGAATTTTTAACGAATTTCCTGTCCCGGTCTGTTAAAAATAATAATATAAAAATTAAAATCAAAATTAGCCGACGAAGTCTAAACGAACATTGTAGAGCGTAACTTTACCTACGCGTGCATATAAATAACGTCAAAAACGGAGCTCGTATGCGAAAGTTATGGATTTTAGAAGTTTTGGCGCGAAAATCGAGAAATATTGTCAAAACCGAGAAATCTTGTATACGTGGACTTCGGCCACGTGTTCTCGCCTCGCATCCGACGCGTGTACGAAATATTGTTGAGTATAGTCGGAGGATGATGAGAGATTTTTGGGTTATAGGCCTGTAGTTGTAAATAACTGTTGAAAGGCTTATAATGTCTTGTTTATGCTTTTGATCTGTATCGGAACATGACATCCCGAGGTTTTGATATGAAATGAAACTATACATTTCTTAAAGAAAGGTTTTGATAAAATTTTATCATGTTTTGTTTTGGGGACCAATTCCACAACATCTTTTAAAAAGATTTCTCTGATTTTATTTTAAAAAGCATAAATTAAATCGGTCTTTTCTGGCCGAGAAATTAGGGGATGTCACAGTTGGTATCAGAGCATTAGTTTAAGCGAACTAAGAATTTGTAGGATTTCTAGACTTAAACTTAGAATGCTAAGTGATGATTATGAGATGAGTGTCTACCATATTTTAGACACGAGCACTAGTTTATTTTAGGAAAGGTGCCTAAAATGCTTTTATGTGCTAAATGCTATATGTTTGCCATATATGCCATTATTTGTTCGGATCTATGGTCTGTTGCCGACCGGATCTGGAAACCTTATGTGTGTAGGATTCTAAGCGTATGATTACGAGATTAGAACTAACATGTAAACGTTTCAGAGTGATAAAGGGAATTGAAATATCTAACAAGGATAAAGACCTAAATTCGCCTTATTCGGTATATAGATTAAAATGGCAAGAACTAGAAGTGGAGCGGGAAATGCAAACAGAAACCAACAACCTCAACCTCTAGTGGTGGAACAGGTGCCAATAGTAGGAGCTACACCCGAACCCATCACCATGGCTGGAGTACGAGCTGTGATTCAGACCATGATGGCTGAACAGAGGGAGGAATTGAGGCAAATGTTGCTGAACAACAGGGATGAACCTTCAGTTCCTGTTGAACAACGTGAATTGAATGACGATCGATCTGAAGAAGGAAACAACATTAGATCTGTTGGTCAAACTGATCCGCTTGTGGTTGGGAGAAATAACCACGAAGATAGAGTGGAGAGAAATGGGTGCAAGTATAAAGACTTTATGACTTGCAAGCCATCGACCTTCACTGGAAAAGAAGATCCTGTTGGAGTAATGGATTGGATCTCAGAAATGGAATTGGCTTTCATGACTTGTGGTTGCCAAGGCAAGTTACAAACCACATTCACAGTACGTCAGTTCAGAGGTAGTGCTGCTCGTTGGTGGAACACTTTGGGGAAAACCCTAAGCCCTAATGAGCCACTGCAACTGACTTGGGCAGAGTTCTTGGTGCACTTCAAGCGCAAGTACTGCTCGGCCCAAAACGTGCTTGAGTTTGAAAACCAATTTCTAACGTTGAAGAAGGGGAGTATGACCGTTGACGAATATAGGAATAACTTCACAGACAAAATAGAGTTTGCTTTGCGTATTGTCCCAGATGAGCTGGAAAAATTTGACAGATACGCAAAGGGACTTCCATGGGAGTATGCGGTGCCAGTACGTCAGGCACTTACTTTGGAGGCAGCTATCTGGGCTGCCAAGTCTGTTGAAGATATGATTAAGGGGAGAGCTGCTAGCAAGGTTGAAGTTGACGAAAAGAGAAAGTTTGAAGGAACTTCAGGTTCCAATAAAAAGAACAAGTTCTCGAAGACTGGTTCGAGAAAATTCGGAGGAGAAGCCGAAGCCAAGTGGTGTGACAGGTGCTAGAAGAAACATGCTGGGAAATGCAGCGTGGAACTCACTTGATACAAATGTGGAAAGCCAGGGCATTATGCCAATAAATGCACCTTCACTAATAATGTCTGTCATGGGTGCCATGAAGAAGGGCATATTTTGAGGGATTGCCCGAAGAAGAAGGATGCAACAAAGCCCAATCTTCTACCAAAGCCGAAGGCGAGAGCCTTTCAGATGACACTCGAAGCTGCGAAAGAAGAAGCTGATGTCGCTTCAGGTACCTTTCTCGTAAACGAATTGCCTGCCCAAATTTTGTTTGATTCTGGAGCCAATTACTCCTTTATTTCGCATGAATTTGGTAGAAAACTAGCTTTGCCTGTAGATAGACTAGTTAATGCTATAATAGTCGAGATTGCTAGTGGCAAGTTTGTACCTGTTAGCCATCGTATGAAAAACATCTTCATTGACTTGGATGGGAATAAGTTCCACGAGGAATTATTGCCTATTGAGTTAAATGGATTCGACATAGTTTTAGGAATGGATTGGCTTAGAGCCAATGATGCCGAAATATTGTGTAGAAAGAAGATAGTAAAAGTAAACCCGCCAGGGAAAGAGTCGTTTATGGTGTATGGAGACAAACGCAGAGTAAACTCTGGAATCATTTCCCTAATAAAAGCCAGAAAGTGTTTGGCCAAGGAATGTACATCATACCTAGCGTTCGTGATCGATGCTAAGAAGGAAAAGAAGGAGGTGCAGAATATTCTGGTGGTGTGTGACTTTCCGGAAGTCTTTCCCGAAGATCTTCCCGGATTGCCCCCTGATCGTCAAGTAGAATTTCGTATCGACCTGTTACCAGAAACGACGCCGATAGCAAAAGCACCATATCGATTAGCACCAACAGAGATGAAAGAACTTATGACACAGCTTCAGGAGTTATTGGACAAAGGTTTCATTCGACCTAGTTCGTCACCCTGGGGAGCCCCTGTGTTATTTGTAAAGAAGAAAGACGGGAGCATGAGAATGTGCATCGATTACAGAGAGCTGAATAAAGCAACGATAAATAACAAGTACCCGTTGCCGAGGATCGATGACCTGTTCGACCAATTGCAAGGTTCGAGCTATTTCTCGAAGATCGACCTTAGGTCAGGATACCATCAAATAAAGGTGAGAGAGCAGGATATCGAAAAGACTGCGTTCAGAACAAGATATGGACACTATGAATTTTTGGTTATGTCGTTCGGACTACCCAATGCCCCAGCAGCTTTCATGGATTTGATGAACAGGGTTTGTAAACCATACCTTGATAAATCCGTGATAGTATTCATAGACGATATCTTGATTTATTCGAAAAGCAAGCAGGAGCATGAAAAGCATCTGCGTGAAGTGCTAGAAGTTCTGCAAAAGGAGAAGCTGTATGCAAAGTTCTACAAATGTGAATTTTGGATTCAAGAAGTCCAATTTTTGGGTCATGTGGTTAACCAAGAAGGAATAATGGTTGACCCAACAAAGATTAAAGTTGTGATGAAGTGGGAACAACCAAAAAGTCCTACGGAGATTCGAAGCTTTTTAGGATTAGCCGGATATTATCGCCGATTTATCCAAGGCTTTTCTTCGATTGCTACTCCATTAATAGCTTTGACCCACAAAGGAGCTACTTATGCTTGGAATGAGAAGCATAAGGAAGCCTTTGAGAAGTTAAAGAAGAGATTGTGTGAAGCACCGATTCTTTCGTTACCTGAAGGAGTTGATGACTTCGCAGTCTATAGTGATGCCTCTGGAGTTGGGTTAGGTTGTGTTCTGACCCAAAGGGATAAAGTGATAGCGTATGCATCGAGGCAATTGAAAGAGCATGAAAAGAACTACCCCACTCATGATCTGGAGTTGGCAACGGTAGTATTCGCCTTAAAGATATGGAGGCACTATCTTTACGGTACTAAGTGCAAACTTTTCACTGATCATAAGAGTCTTCAATATCTCTTTAATCAGAAGGAATTGAACATGAGGCAACGGCGCTGGCTGGAGTTACTCAAGGACTACGACTGTGAGATACTTTACCACCCTGGTAAAGCAAATGTTGTTGCTGATGCTCTCAGTCGGAAGGTAAATCTTGAAAAGAAAAGTCCAAGAGCGTTGAGAATTGAAGTTGTCTCTACAATTGTGGAAAGTATAAAGAAAGCTCAAGAGGAAGCTTTAGAGAAAATTGACCAGAAGGAGGAAAGTTTGGGTAAAACGTTGGTGTTTGATACAAACGGTCAAGGACTGAAGGTATTCAAAGATAGGATTTGGGTACCTAAGACGGGAGGAGTAAGAGATCTTCTGATGGAAGAAGCTCACAAGACCATGTACTCGATTCATACCGACAGTACGAAAATGTATAGGGATCTAAAACCCTATTACTGGTGGCCGACGATGAAGCTCGATGTTGCTAAGTATGTGGCCGAGTGTGTAACTTGTGCTAGGGTTAAGGCACAACATCAGAAACCGTATGGGAGTTTAGAACCTTTGCCTGTACCCATGGGTAAATGGGAAGATATTACCATGGATTTTGTGACTAAACTGCCCAGAACAAAGAACGGTCATGACATGATTTGGGTGGTCGTTGATCGCTTCACTAAGAGTGCGCATTTCATAGCAGCCAAAGAGAAATGGTCTATGGATAAACTTGCGAATTCTTACGTGAAGGAAATTGTGAGGCTTCACGGTGTTCCGTTAACGATTGTATCCGATCGTGACAGCCGTTTTACCTCAAGGTTTTGGAGGAGTCTACAACAGGAATTGGGTACCAAGTTGTGTTTGAGTACAGCTTACCATCCGCAAACTGATGGTCAGAGCGAACGAACAATTCAAACATTGGAGGATATGCTGAGAGCATGTACCCTAGAATTCCAAGGTAACTGGGATGAACACTTACCTCTAGTAGAATTTTCCTATAATAATAGTTTCCACTCAAGCATCAAGATGGCACCTTATCACGCTTTGTATGGAGAAAAGTGTCGAACGCCGTCATGTTGGCTGGAAGCTGGGGAAAAGCAGTTTATGGGACCTGAAATAGTCCATCAGACTGCTGAAAAGTTGAAAATAATTAGGGAGAGGATGTTAGCTGCTCAAGATCGACAAAAGAGTTATGCTGACAAGAAAAGACAACCGATATCCTTCGAAGTTGGAGATTCGGTTTTACTTAAAGTCTCGCCGTGGAAGGGACTTATAAGATTTGGTAAAAGGGGAAAATTGAGTCCAAGGTTTATTGGACCATTTAAAGTTCTTCAGAGGATCGGGAATCAAGCTTACAAGCTAGAATTACCGGAAGAACGGGAGGGTATTCATAACACCTTTCATGTGTGTTATTTGAGAAAGTTCACGAGAGATGTGCCCGACATAATTCCCATTTCTGAATTAAGGTTGGATGAAAACAAGAGGTTGATTGAAGAACCGGAGGCAATCGTTGACCGTAAGACTAAGAAGTTGCGACGCAAGATGGTCGATTTAGTGCTTGTGCGCTGGAAACATACGAATGGGCCAAATCTCACCTGGGAAATGGAGAGTGACATGATGAGTCGCTACCCGCAGTTGTTTGTTGATGTGTGATTCCGGGGACGGAATCATCTTAAGGGGGAGAGAATTGTAATGCCCGTGTTTCTAGGCTAGGCATTAATATTGATGTGATAGTCTAGGTTAACCTTTGTAACTCATTTTGAAGAAATGAAAAGGAATTATGTGTTTTATGCTTAATTATTAGAGTTATAACGAAGAAGTTATGACCTGTCGAAGTTTCACGACAAAACCGACACGGTGCCGAATGTCGTAAAAAGTGAGTTTTTGATAAACTACTTTTTAGCCTTAGTGATCTAAACGAAAGTCTTAGTGCTCGTTAAACCGATAGTATGTGTAAAAAGAACGCCCAAATCTGACTTCGTATGAGGAAGTTATGATTTTTCGAAGTTTCAGCTTAGCAGTAGACAACTAAAAACTCGAATTTTAGATCGAGTGATTTTTAGCCGACACGACCTAAACGAGAATCGAAGGTCTCGTCAATAGTAGCACAACGGTAAAAAGTCAGACGAAAACGGACGTCGGATGAAAAAGTTATGAATTTTTAACGGATTTCCTGTCTCGGTCTGTTAAAAATAATAATATAAAAATTAAAGTAAAAAGTAGCCGACGAAGTCTAAACGAAATTTGTAGAGCGTAATTTTACCTACGCGTACATATAAAGAACTTAAAAAACGGAGCTCGTATGCAAAGTTATGGATTTTAGAAGTTTTGGCGCGAAAATCGAGAAATATTGTCAAAATCGAGAAATCTCGCATACGTGGACTTCGGCCACGTGTCCTCGCCTCGCATCCGACGCGTGTCTGAAATATTGCTGAGTCATCCGAATTGAAGAGCTAATCCGAAGTGGTCCAATGAAGCTGCGACGCGTGCCTCTTTCCTCGTGCATCCGAGCTTCGCATGGTGCCACGGACCCCCCCTCATCGGACCCAGACTTCGGTCCAATCAGAACATGCCACCGAGCCCCTCGCATGCGCAGCCCACGTGCGAGGCGCCTGCGAGCCTTCGGATCTACTGACGCGTGGAGGCTTCTCAGCCCTTGGATCAGCAGCCTCGACCCCTATAAATAGGAGGGCGCGAGACCTTCCGGGTATATTTTGGAAACTTGTCAATTTTAGCCCCTAAACCCATATTTCTTTCATTCTAACATCCCCCAAAGCCCCGGTATCAATTATAACCTCCGGAATACTCCACGAAGTGCCCGAGAAGCCCGAAAAATTTATCTTTTCGGTTTCGAAGCCCGACCCTCGCAGAGCCCGGTTTCTGAATAAAACTCCCGGTTTTATTAGAAACGATCGTTTTAGGAAACAAAGTGCTGCCCGATTATCATCAAATCATGTGAGTGTGTAGTCACTTTCATCTTACACCTAGATATGAAGTATTTTCTATAAAATACGTGCTATGTGTAATTATATTAAGTGTTTATTTGAGGTGACTATTGAAAAGATGTTTTATACAAGTTTTAAACTGTATATGTATTTTATCTACAAATATGTTGGGTAGAACATGGGTAGACGAAATAGTCGGTGTGTGTTAAAATGGTGAGAGGCCTCGATGTTGTTGTTGTTGTTGTAGTCGTCTAACGGAGTATAGATGACGACCACAGACTTTTCTAGACAGTCCAGTGGCACACTAGCATGCTCGCAACTTGTAGGTGTTGATGAACTAAATGTTCATTGGCGTACTCCATCCCCCTCATGGTTGCCTTTAGGACATGTATGGTTGAGGAGACCCCTTAGCAGTAGTGTCCATCCCAATGATATTCCTTAGGTTAGGTCCCTTGTGATAGGTGTTTAGGGACGTAAAGTGAGGATAATGGGAATGGGTAATCAGGGTTATTGTTGATTGGTGAACTTAATAAGTTTATTATTATTGTGGGTTGAAAACCCTATATGCTCACCAGGCTCCCAAGCCTGACCCACTCAACTTTTTATGTTACAGGTAGTGGACCTCGAGTATAGTCGGAGGATGATGAGAGATTTTTGGATTATAGGTCAGTAGTTGTAAATAACTATTGAAAGGCTTATAATGTCTTGTTTATGCTTTTGATCTGTATCGGAACATGACATCCCGAGGTTTTGATATGAAATGAAACTATACATTTCTTAAAGGAAGGTTTTGATAAACTTTTATCATGTTTTGTTTTGGGGACCAATTCCGCAACATCTTTTAAAAAGATTTCTCTGATTTTATTTTAAAAAGCATAAATTAAATCGGTCTTTTCTGGCCGGGAAATTAGGGGATGTCACAGCAAGTCAGGGGTTAACTCGACGAGCTGGACCTTCATGAGATTCCTGAGAACCATGGGACTCGACGAGTCGCGCAAGTGCACTCGGCGAGTCTGGTCAATTTGGGCTGTTGACTGGACTTGACTTCTGTTGACTTTAGGGTTGGTCAAATGAGTAATGGAGGTCAGGGAAGGGTAAGATGGTCTTTTACCCATTTCTATGGTTAAGAGTGTAAGAGAGACCAATGAATGGTGTAGTCGAGTGTGAGGAGGATATTAATTAGAGATATTATCCTTGTGTTAGGCGGAGGCTAGATCGAGGATTCCCGAGCACGAGGCTTTTATTTACTAGCTTACGAGGTGAGTCTTCTCACTATACTTTACCTAGAGTGGTATGTATTTGTGACCAGAGGGTCTTATATGTTTATTTGAGTATTGTGATATTACTGCATTATGTCTATGTGATTTATGCTATGTGTTATTCAGAGTTTACAAAGTTAGGACCGTTGGGTCCACAGTGTTAGGACCAAAGGGTCCACAGAGTTAGGACCGGAAGGTCCATCAGAGTTGTGGGACTAGAGTGTCCCACTGAGTCACATTGACCGGAGGGTCTTACAGAGTTATATCCTCGAGTGGCTAATGTGTTGTATGTGGTATTTTGGGGAACTCACTAAGCTTCGTGCTTATCGTGTTATGTGTTATGTGTTTCAGGTACCTCAGAGGATCGCGGGAAGGCACCAGCATGATTGTACACATCTGTTCGAGATTTTATTGAGGATTCTGGGATTTGACTTTTGTCATGGATTTATGTTGACTTGAGACACTTATGATTTTTTTTATGATATATAATTTATGAGTTTTATGTGATTTAAAAATGAAAAATTGGTTTAAAAATTTACGTCGTTACAAGTTGGTATCAGAGCCTTGGTTTGAGGGATTTGGATGCACCTTCGGGTAAGTCTGGACTCAAACTGAGGATTTGAGAAAATTCTTCCAAGAGAAACTATTTTTATAAAAACGAGCAAGAGTTTTAAGAGAAAAACGAGAAAGAGCGATGTGTACAATCAGCCAGAGCCCGAACGGTGATTTCCCAAAATACCCTTACTTTCTGTGTTATGAGATATTTATGAGATATTATGAGATATATTATGCATGCTAGAGATTAGGCTAGGTACTTCATATTTTAGGACTAGAGTGACCTGATTTGTGATGCCTTAGCCTAGGAGTTTCTGGTACCTGTGATTTGTTTTGAGAACGAGTATGTAGCGGGAATGAGCTCATGAGAGTAGTCTTGGTCCGGCGAGATATAGAGTACTTGCTATCTGGAATCCTAGGAGGAGGACTTGGGATGATTATCAATGCGGTGTGGAAGGTAGTATTGGGCCCGTACTACTAGAAGCACCTGGTCGGTGAGCAGTCCAAGTAAGAATCCTTGGGATGCCAGGGAACAAGTAGGGGGAGTGATCGAGTGTGAGTATACTCGAGCGAGTCTCTGATTACTTTTGTGTTGTATTACAGAGACATCATGGTGGGTACGCGCCACAACCCAGGGGGCAGTGGTACCGGTGACGATGAGATCCGGAGGATGATTCATGAGGAGGTAGCCGCAGCCATTCGAGCAGAGATTCACGAGATGTTTGGGTCTATCAAGACCACCCTGATTGAGACATTTGATGAGTGATACGTTGCTGTCACTCAGGCTGCTGCTGCTACCGCCACCGCAGCTGTCGCTGCTGCCGCCATCGCAGCTGTCGCTGCTGCTAGGCCACAGGGAGGTGACTCGTTGTTGTTTCGGGAGTTCAGCAACACGAAGCCACCATAGTTTGATGGGACGCATGATCCGATTACTGCTATGAGATGGATTTCTGATATCGAGGGGTGTTTCTACACTTGTTCTTGTCCAGAGCACTTGAGGGTATGGTTCGCACTGAACCAGCTTCGCTTGGGAGCGAAGGATTGGTGGAAGTTTGTGACAGCTCATTTTACTCCTACAGAGCACACTGCCGTGACTTGGGAGAGGTTCACTACGATGTTCATAGATGAGTATGTTCCCCCGGTGGAGAGGGAACGGTTGGCCCAGGAGTTCCTGTCCCTCAAGCAGAGGACAGAGTCTGTGACAGTGATTACGAGGATGTCTCATGAGAGGGCGTTGTTCTGCCCTGAGCACGTGTCTACCGAGTAGGCACGTATGAGTCGGTATTTGAGCATTCCGAGGAGGGATATTCGTGAGTTCATGGCGAACTCGTCTTACCGGTCATTTGTGAGCTTCAGGCAAACGCCCGGAAGAGGGAGATCGAGCTGGAGACTCAGGCCAGGGAGGAGGCGGAGTCTCAGGGGAGGGATCGGCGGCCGGCACAGTCTCAACCGGCAGCCAAGCGGGCGAAGCCCGCTGATTCAAGATCAGGAGGTCAGAAGAGCCGCACTTATGGAAAGTGCGACAAGGGTCGTGAGGGGATATGTCGAGAAGGGTCTTGCTACAAGTGTGGCAATGAGGGTCACATGGCGAAGGACTGCCCCAACGGATTTGCAGTTTGCTTTCACTGCAACCAGACTGGCCATCGGAAGGCCGAGTGCCCGCAGCTGCTTCAGGGATCAGCGCAGGGAGCTGTCCCCGCTGCTATTCGAGCTACAGAGAGTCGGCCAGCTAAGGCCGAGGCACCGAAGGCTCGCGGGAGAGCCTTTCAGCTGACAACGGAGGAGGTCCGCGGAGCACCCGATGTCATGGCTGGTATGTATTCTTCTGTTACTCTATTTGGAGTTATTTATGCTTATATTGTGATATGCGTAGGTACTTTTCTGGTGAGTTCTGTACCTGCCTTAGTGCTATTTGACCCGGGTGCGAGTCGATCGTTCGTATCATTAGCGTTTAGTCACCACATCAGTATCAGACGTGAGCCGTTGAGTCGACCTTTGAGAGTTTCTATAGCTGATGAGCGTGCGGTGTTTGCCATTGATGTGATCCGGGGATGTGTACTCGAGATTTTTGGTGTTGAGTTTTTGATAGATCTGGTACCGATCGCGATGGGTGACGTCTGTGTCATTGTGGGCATGGACTGGTTGAGCCGGTACGGAGCGGTAATCGACTGCGAGCGTCAGTTGGTGACCACACGAGACCCTAGTGGAGGAGTGCTTACAGTATATGGCGAGGGTACCCGATCTGGATCAGCTTTTTGCTCTGCCTCCCGAGCGAGATAAAGTTTACAACAGGGTTGCATGGGTTTTCTGGTGTATATGATGGATACGCCGGTTACTGCTGAGGTTCCGATAGTGGGTGAGTTTCCGGATGTTTTTCCCGAAGATTTACCGGGGGTGCCTCCCGAGAGGCAGGTGGAGTTCCGGATTGATTTAGTTTCAGGAGCGGCGCCTATTGCCAAGGCTCCTTATCGCCTTGCGCCGCCCGAGATGCAGGAGTTGTCCTCGCAGCTTCAGGAGCTGTTGGGGAAGGGCTTTATACGACCGAGTAGCTCGCCTTGGGGAGCGCCGATCCTTTTTGTCAAGAAAAAGGATGGTTCACACCGGATGTACATTGATTACCGGGAGTTGAACAATCTGACGGTCAAGAACCGTTATCCACTTTCGAGGATCGACGATCTGTTCGATCAGTTACAGGGTACATCTTGGTTTTCCAAGATTGATTTGAGATCAGGATATCATCAGATGAGAGTACGCGAGGAGGATATTCAGAAGACAACTTTTAGGACTAGTTATTGGCATTACGAGTTTGTGGTGATGCCTTTCGGGCTCACCAACGCACCGACAACATTCATGGACCTCATGAACCGGGTGTGCAGACCCATGTTGGATTGATCGGTGATCGTGTTCATTAATGATATTATTATGTACTCGAGGTCCAGGGAACAACATGAGGAGCACCTTAGAAAAGTTTTGGGAGTTTTGAGATCGGAGAGGCTATACGCCAAATTCTCCAAGTGTGATTTCTAGTTACGGAGGTCCAGTTCCTAGGACACCTCGTTAATCAGAATGGGATTTTGGTCGATCCGGCCAAGATTGAGGCAGTTATGAGGTGGGAGGTGCCGAGATCCCCCATCGAGATCAGGAGCTTTCTGGGATTGGCCGGCTACTACCGGAGGTTTATCAGAGATTTCTCTAAGATTGCCGTTCCCCTCACCAAGTTGACCCGGAAGGGCGTTACTTTTACTTGGGGTCCCGAGCAGCAGACCTCATTTGAGACTCTTCGCCAAAGGTTGTGCGAAGCCCCGATGTTAGCTCTTCCCAATGGAATGGAGGACTTCGTGGTTTATTGTGATGCATCTATATCCGGGATGGGTGCGGTGGTAATGCAAAGGGGACAGGTGATAGCATACGCATCGAGGCAGTTGAAGCCTCATGAGACGAGATATCCCACCCACGACCTAGAGCTGGGGGCGGTGGTGTTCACCCTCAAGATCTGGCGCCACTACTTGTATGGGGTTCGATGTATCATATACACGAACCACAAGAGCATGAAGTATCTCATGGATCAGCCCAACCTAAATATGAGACAGAGGATATGGTTGGATGTGGTGAAAGACTATGACTGCGAGATCATGTATCATCCGGGCAAGGCTAATGTGGTAGCCGACGCCCTAAGCCGCAAGGCAGAGAGTGCTCCGATACGAGATGTGTGTATGAGGATGACGGTGATGACTCCAGTCTTAGATACCATCCGAGAGGCCTAAGCGGAGGCCTTGAAACCATAGAACCGTAAGAGGGAGCGGGTGATTGGACAGGTGTCCGAGTTTGTGACGAACAGCCGAGGACTTATGACTTTCCGAGGGCGAATTTGGGTGCCCTATACGGGTGGAGCTCGGCATATATTGATGGAGGAGGCGCATATATCAAGGTTCTCGATCCACCCCGGGACCACTAAGATGTATTTAGACCTGAAGAGAGACTATTGTTGGCCCTGTATGAAGAGGGATGTTGCTTGGATAGTTAAGAGGTGTTTGACCTGCCGCCGGGTCAAGGCAGAGAACCAACGGCCACATGGACCATTGCAGCCTTTAGAGATTCCCCAGTGGAAGTGGGAGCAGATCTCTATAGACTTTATCACCAAGTTACCGAGGACTGCACGTGGAGTTGACGCGATTTGGGTGATTGTGAGGGAGGTGGTAGCTCGGCATGGAGTGCCGACCTCGATATTGTCAGATCGAGACGTGCGCTTTACTTCCAGATTCTGGAAGAAGTTTCATGAGGAGTTGGGCACCCGGTTGCACTTCAGTACCGCGTACCATCCGCAGACAGACGGGCAGAACGAGCAAACGATTCAGATGCTGGAGGACATGCTGCGTGCATATGTTATGGATTTCGGAGGAAGTTGGGACACTTACTTACCCTTGGCTGAGTTTTCTTACAATAACAGTCACCATTCCAGCATTGGTATGCCTCCATTCGAGCTCCTTTATGGGAGGAGGTGCCAGACTCCTATATGTTGGGGAGAGGTGAGACAACGAGTGATGGATAACACTGAGATAGGGCTCAAGACGACCGAGCAAATTCAGCAGGTCAGGCAGAGGTTACTGACAGCCCAGAGTCGCCAGAAGAGTTACGCAGACAGGCGACGATCCGAGCTCGAGTTTCAGGTTGGAGACTTTGTCATTCTAAAGGTATCCTGTTGGAAAGGTGTAATCCACTTCAGGAAACGGGGCAAGCTTGGGCCCCAATACATCGGTCCTTTTAGGGTGACCGCCATAGTGGGTAGGGTAGCGCATCGTTTGGAGCTACCGGCAGAGTTGAGTCAGATCCATAACACCTTCCACGTATCCCAGTTGAGGAAGTGTGTAACCGACGAAACAGCAGTGGTACCACTGGAGGACATTCAGGTAGATGCGGGCCTGATTTATATTGAGAGGCCGACCGTGATCTTGGATCGAAAGGTAAAAGTTATGAGGAACAAGGAAGTTCCCCTAGTTCAGGTCCAGTGGCAGCATCAGAGAGGGTCCGATTTGACTTGGGAGCCAGAGTCAGAGATGTGGGAGCAACATCCAAAGTTGTTTGCGGAGCATGACTTCGAGGGCAAAGTCTGATTCTAGTGGGGGAGAACTGTAACATCCGGATTCCCAGGTATGTTATTTTAAGTATTTATTTTGAGGTTCATTGACCTACTCGACGAGTTGGTGCTATAACTCGCCGAGTAGAGACGAGATGGCTACGTGGGTTTAATGATCTACTCGACGAGTCCAGGAGTAGACTCGCCGAGTAGGCGCTGGGAGTGAAAACCCTAAATCCCCGGGTTTGAGACCTATTTAAAGGCAGTTATAGCCTCATTTGCGGCCACACCTCACTGAGAAGAAACCCTAATCGCCCCCTTGAGTTTGTGAGAGAAGTTTTGAGCCTTACTTGAGATTTATGAGTGTATTTTGGTAGAGGAAAGGAAGATTCCAAGAAAGGATTGTGAAGAGGCTGATAGATCTACTGCTTATACGTCCAAGGGCTTATGTTAGAGGTATCAAGTTCGAACCTTTCTCTTTTATTTGAGTAGATCTCTCATTTTGAAGATTAGGGCTTCCTTTCTTTATATTTTTGGGACTTTGAGGATTTGGGGTTCATGAGGAGGCTTGAACTCCAGATCTGGACCTTAGGAGGTCCCTAACATCTAAAGGTTCCTGCTTTATTCAGCCTTGATGGAATTTATGAGTGAATAACCCATTTAGATCATGTTCTTGGCTTTTCATGCCCAAAATGCCATGCATGGACGTAAAGTCTATGACTTTACGTGATGAATGAGCCCTGAGAGTATGGATCTGGAGTTTGGGAAGGTCTCCTACCTTAAAGTCGTCTGAATACAAGTTGAGTCTGAATGGACTCGCCGAGTTGATGAACCGACTCGGCGAGTAGATTAGGGTTTGTCCCGATGAAGCTTTACCATGAGACGGCTCGGCGAGTCAGGGGTTAACTCGACGAGTTGGACGTTCATGAGATTCCTGAGAACGATGGGACTCGACGAGTCGCGCAAGTGCACTCGGCGAGTCTGGTCAATTTGGGCTGTTGACTGGAATTGACTTCTGTTGACTTTAGGGTTGGTCAAATGAGTAATGGAGGTCAGGGAAGGGTAAGATGGTCTTTTACCCATTTCTAGGGTTAAGAGTGTAAGAGAGACCATTGAATGGTGTAGTTGAGTGTGAGGAGGATATTAATTAGAGATATTATCCTTGTGTTAGGCGGAGGCTAGATCGAGGATTCCCGAGCACAAGGCTTTTATTTACTAGCTTACGAGGTGAGTCTGCTCACTATACTTTACCTAGAGTGGTATGTATTTGTGACCAGAGGGTCTTATATGTTTATTTGAGTATTGTGATATTACTGCATTATGTTTGTGTGATTTATGCTATGTGTTATTCAGAGTTTACAGAGTTAGGACTGTTGGGTCCACATAGTTAGGACCATAGTTAGGACCAGAGGGTCCACAGAGTTAGGACCGGAAGGTCCATCAGAGTTGTGGGACTAGAGGGTCCCACTGAGTCACATTGACTGGAGGGTCTTACAGAGTTATAGCCTCGAGTGGCTAATATGTTGTATGTGGTATTTTGGGGAACTCACTAAGCTTCGTGCTTATCGTGTTATGTGTAATGTGTTTCAGGTACCTCAGAGGATCGCGTGAAGGCGTCGGCATGATTGTACACATCTGTTCGAGATTTTATTGAGGATTATGGGACTTGACTTTTGTCAGGGATTTATGTTGACTTGAGACACTTATGATTTTTTTTATGATATATAATTTATGAGTTTTATGTGATTTTCGGTGTTAGTAGAGCCATTTTAGGGGAAGTTTCTACTTTTTTTTTGGTGTTAGTAGAGCCATTTTCGGGATTTTGTGGTTCTAAGGGGGTATGACTTCAGATCTGGAACCATTGAGGGTTACCATGGCATAAAGGTGCCAACTTTATGGCCATGGGAGTCCCATGCATCATATAAACCTCATTTTAAAGCCTTTTGAGCCAAAAACCCCATGCATGAACGTCAAGTTCGTAGCTTTACGTATAATATGGACTCTAGGAGGTCATATCTATGTTTTGGATGCATTAGGACCATCTGAAATCGACTTAATAGTTTTGGACATAGAGGGAATTGGCGAGTCGTCTATGTGACTCAGCGAGTCAGGTAGCATTTTCCCCAAAACACCTTCTGATATCGAGTAGTGTGTTGAGTTGGAAGAATACCCAGCCAGTTGGGTCCATTATGGACCTGAAGATCAACGTACTCGATGAGTTCAAGGATGAACTCGGCGAGTTCAAGGCAATATCCCAACCATATTAAGATGAACTCGACGAGTTCAAGGATGAACTCGGCGAGTCAGGGACTAAACACCTTCACCCAGATGAAGATGGACTCGACGAGTACAAGTCTCGGCGAGTCAGTTGTAGAAGGTCCCGACTGTGTTTAAAGGAGAACTCGATGAGCCCTTGTAAGGCTCGGCGAGTAGGGTCGAAGTCTTGGCGTTTTCATGATTTCGAAACTCGACGAGTTGTGGGGCCAACTCGGTGAGTTGAGTCAACTGGATGTTGACTTTGACCAAGGTGTTGACCTTGACTTTGACTTTGACCTGAGTTGACCAGGAAATGGTAATTAACGAAGATTGATATGTGTAGGATCTGAGAGGGATTGATTCCGACAGTATGGGCAGTTCAGACACTTACGACATTGAGGTGAGTTACCTTCCAGTAGAGGTGGGTCTAAGGCACTAATGCCGTCCCACCAGTAGGTATTTATGTATGAGATGATTGTCTTTGTGATTATTGTCTGGGTTGCCACTATCTGATATGCCTTATGTGCTAGGATGCTCTGTTATATGTGTCAGTAGTAGTAGGGGTGAAATAGTCCCTGGATACCGGTTGAAAGATATCGAAGGGGTAGTCAGTACCCATGCATGCCTAGCAGTATGTTTATGTTATGTTATTATGTGGTAGTGGTAGGGGTGAAATAGTCCCCAGTAGTCGGTTGAGATAAATCGATGGGTAAGTCAAGCACCCCAGAATGGCTTGACATAGGTAAGTCGAGCACCCCAGAATGGCTTGACCTGGGTAAGTCAAGCACCCCAGAATGGCTTGACCTGGGTAAGTCAAGCACCCTAGAATGGCTTGACATGGGTAGGTCAGACACCCCAGAATTACCTGGCAGTATGTATGTTGTATGGTATGTGGTATGATGGGGGAACTCAATAAGCTTCGTGCTTACAATTTACAGTTTTGTTTTCAGGTACCTCTTCATCGAAGGGGAAGGAGCCGGCACGGTAGCAGCGCATCGCGCACACACCCGATATCTGCACTATGATGTCCTTGGGATTGTACTCTGACATTATTATTATTCCATGTCATGTTTTTATGACATTTGACTTATGGGTTATGAGTTGTTATGATATTGATGTTGTTTTTTCAGTAAATGTTTTTATAAATTACTTAATTAAAAACGAAATTTTTGGTCTTGAAAATTGGGATGTTACAAGTTGTTGGATTAGGTGTCTAAGCCCATAACTATAATTGGTATGTACTTGACCCGAGAGTAGCATGGTCCATTTCGGGTTGCATATCACCAGGACAATTTGATAGGATGGATACTTGAGTAAGAGATTACTTATGATTTATTAATATATTATAAGTTCTAATATATTAATATGAAATCATATTATTTAATTAGTATTGATCAAGAATTAATTTGGAATTAATTTTGTGATCAAAAGAGACTAATTAAATATATGGGGATTGATTTGGTAAATCAATGATTCTTATAGTGTGGGCCAATTGTTATTTAGGATGGGCTAAACCAATATGGTAGTCCATGGATAATCCATGGAGGTTTAACCCATGGAGCCTAAGTAATATGAAACGTCATGAGCATTAGGGTTTGCATGGATGTAACCCTAGACTTTGCCACACTATAAAAGAACTCTCTTAGCACCCAAAATCGTGACTAGAGTTCTTGGAGTTTATTAGAGCCGATTTTGGAGCTAGCAACATCTCTCTCAAGTTCTCCTTTGTCCTAGGTGTGTTGTGAACCGTTTGAGACATCACACTTGTAGTGCTAAGTTCTTAAAGGCCAAATACACCAAGTTCTACAAGCTGCATAAAGAGGTATACTCCTAACTAGTATTTTATGTTGTTTATGTCAATTGTATGCTAGTTGTAGGCTTAATGCTTTGGATACAATATTGCATCTATAATTAGAGAAAACATAGATCCAAAGCATTTAGGGTTGTATGTGCACCATAGGATGTTGTAGTATACAAAACCCAACAGTGGTATCAGAGCCATAGGTTGCATAACATCCAGACTTTCAGATGCATTAATTTGTGTTTATCTTTGAGATTTATGGAGTGACTCGACGAGTTGTGAGTCCAACTCGCCGAGTAGGGTCGGGTTGGCCACGTGGATTTAATGAGTGGACTCGACGAGTCAGAGAGCTGACTCGCCGAGTAGGTGCTGGGCAGAGAAACCCTAATTTCCGAGGGTTGGGGCCTATTTAAAGGCACTTATAGCCTCATTTGCGACTACACTTCCCTGAGAACAAACCCTAGACGACCTTTGAGCTCTAAGGGAGAGTGCTTGGCTAATTGTGAGTGTTTGGTGCATCTTGTGAAGAGGAGAGAAGAATTCCAAGCCAAGGGTCTAGAAGGTGCTGCTAGATCTGAGATTGTTTCTCTTCAGAGCTTCTGGGAAAGGTATAAAGCTTGCACCTTTCTCATTATTTTGTATAGATCTCATGATTTTATGAATCTAGGGGTTTTCCACCCGAATATAAGGACCTTGAGTGTTTTATGTTTATTGAGAGGGTTGAACTACAGATCTGGACCATGTGAGGTCCCTAGAGTCCAAAAGTCACTGCTTTATCCAACCATAATAGTGATCTTGAGTGAAAAACCCTTTTTGAGGTGTGTTTTGGCATTTTAAGCTCAAAATGCCATGTATGAACGTAAAGCCTGTAACTTTACGTGATTGATGAGCCTTAGGAGTGCAGATCTAGAATTTGGGAAGGTTCTCTGCCTTGAAAACGATTGAACGAGATATGAGTCTGAATGGACTCGCCGAGTCAAGGAGCCGACTCGACGAGTCGGTGAGGGTTTGTCCCGATGGGTTTGATTGTGCGATAACTCGGCGAGTTGGGGGTCAACTTGACGACTTGAGCTGGAATTTCTTGAGACTTTTGAGGAAACGAGGGGACTCGACGAGTCGGGTCAAACATGGACTGTTGACTCGAGTTTGACTTCTGTTGACTTTAGGGTTTGGTCAACATGAGTATTGGAGACCATGGAGGGATAAACTGGTCTTTTACCCACATCAAGAGTTAGAAAGAGGATGAATAATCTTTGGTTTACTTAGAGTCGAGAATCAAGTATTTATTGAGATAACTACCCTATGTGTTAGGCGGTGGCTAGTTCGAGATTCGAGTGCGAGGATGCTTACTTGCTGTCGAGGTGAGTCTTCTCACTATACTTTACCTTGAGTGGTATTTATGTACGACCAGAGGGTCTTAGGTTCTTACTTGAGTTATGCATTTTGTCTGTGTGATATATATGCCATGTTATGTGTTACCGAGACCGGACCGGAGGGTCCAACGAGCTATGAGACCAGAGGGTCCTCACTGAGACCGGACCAGAGGGTCCAACGAGCTGTGAGACCGGAGGGTTCTCACTGAGACCAGACCAGAGGGTCCAACGGGCCGTGAGACTGGAGGGTCCCACTCAGACACATAGACCGAAGGGTCTTACAGAGTTATAGCCTCGGGTGGCTAATGTGTTGTATAGTCGGAGGATGATGAGAGATTTTTGGATTATAGGTCAGTAGTTGTAAATAACTATTGAAAGGCTTATAATGTCTTGTTTATGCTTTTGATCTGTATCGGAACATGACATCCCGAGGTTTTGATATGAAATGAAACTATACATTTCTTAAAGGAAGGTTTTGATAAACTTTTATCATGTTTTGTTTTGGGGACCAATTCCGCAACATCTTTTAAAAAGATTTCTCTGATTTTATTTTAAAAAGCATAAATTAAATCGGTCTTTTCTGGCCGAGAAATTAGGGGATGTCACAGCGAGTCAGGGGTTAACTCGACGAGCTGGACCTTCATGAGATTCCTGAGAACCATGGGACTCGACGAGTCGCGCAAGTGCACTCGGCGAGTCTGGTCAATTTGGGCTGTTGACTGGACTTGACTTCTGTTGACTTTAGGGTTGGTCAAATGAGTAATGGAGGTCAGGGAAGGGTAAGATGGTCTTTTACCCATTTCTAGGGTTAAGAGTGTAAGAGAGACCAATGAATGGTGTAGTCGAGTGTGAGGAGGATATTAATTAGAGATATTATCCTTGTGTTAGGCGGAGGCTAGATCGAGGATTCCCGAGCACGAGGCTTTTATTTACTAGCTTACGAGGTGAGTCTTCTCACTATACTTTACCTAGAGTGGTATGTATTTGTGACCAGAGGGTCTTATATGTTTATTTGAGTATTGTGATATTACTGCATTATGTCTATGTGATTTATGCTATGTGTTATTCAGAGTTTACAAAGTTAGGACCGTTGGGTCCACAGTGTTAGGACCAAAGGGTCCACAGAGTTAGGACCGGAAGGTCCATCAGAGTTGTGGGACTAGAGGGTCCCACTGAGTCACATTGACCGGAGGGTCTTACAGAGTTATATCCTCGAGTGGCTAATGTGTTGTATGTGGTATTTTGGGGAACTCACTAAGCTTCGTGCTTATCGTGTTATGTGTTATGTGTTTCAGGTACCTCAGAGGATCGCGGGAAGGCACCAGCATGATTGTACACATCTGTTCGAGATTTTATTGAGGATTCTGGGATTTGACTTTTGTCATGGATTTATGTTGACTTGAGACACTTATGATTTTTTTTATGATATATAATTTATGAGTTTTATGTGATTTAAAAATGAAAAATTGGTTTAAAAATTTACGTCGTTACAAGTTGGTATCAGAGCCTTGGTTTGAGGGATTTGGATGCACCTTCGGGTAAGTCTGGACTCAAACTGAGGATTTGAGAAAATTCTTCCAAGAGAAACTATTTTTATAAAAACGAGCAAGAGTTTTAAGAGAAAAACGAGAAAGAGCGATGTGTACAATCAGCCAGAGCCCGAACGGTGATTTCCCAAAATACCCTTACTTTCTGTGTTATGAGATATTTATGAGATATTATGAGATATATTATGCATGCTAGAGATTAGGCTAGGTACTTCATATTTTAGGACTAGAGTGACCTGATTTGTGATGCCTTAGCCTAGGAGTTTCTGGTACCTGTGATTTGTTTTGAGAACGAGTATGTAGCGGGAATGAGCTCATGAGAGTAGTCTTGGTCCGGCGAGATATAGAGTACTTGCTATCTGGAATCCTAGGAGGAGGACTTGGGATGATTATCAATGCGGTGTGGAAGGTAGTATTGGGCCCGTACTACTAGAAGCACCGGGTCGGTGAGCAATCCAAGTAAGAATCCTTGGGATGCCAGGGAACAAGTAGGGGGAGTGATCGAGTGTGAGTATACTCGAGCGAGTCTCTGATTACTTTTGTGTTGTATTACAGAGACATCATGGTGGGTACGCGCCACAACCCAGGGGGCAGTGGTACCAGTGACGATGAGATCCGGAGGATGATTCATGAGGAGGTAGCCGCAGCCATTCGAGCAGAGATTCCCGAGATGTTTGGGTCTATCAAGACCACCCTGATTGAGACATTTGATGAGTGATACGTTGCTGTCACTCAGGCTGCTGCTGCTACCGCCACCGCAGCTGTCGCTGCTGCCGCCATCGCAGCTGTCGCTGCTGCTAGGCCACAGGGAGGTGACTCGTTGTTGTTTCGGGAGTTCAGCAACACGAAGCCACCATAGTTTGATGGGACGCATGATCCGATTACTGCTATGAGATGGATTTCTGATATCGAGGGGTGTTTCTACACTTGTTCTTGTCCAGAGCACTTGAGGGTATGGTTCGCACTGAACCAGCTTCGCTTGGGAGCGAAGGATTGGTGGAAGTTTGTGACAGCTCATTTTACTCCTACAGAGCACACTGCCGTGACTTGGGAGAGGTTCACTACGATGTTCATAGATGAGTATGTTCCCCCGGTGGAGAGGGAACGGTTGGCCCAGGAGTTCCTGTCCCTCAAGCAGAGGACAGAGTCTGTGACAGTGATTACGAGGATGTCTCATGAGAGGGCGTTGTTCTGCCCTGAGCACGTGTCTACCGAGTAGGCACGTATGAGTCGGTATTTGAGCATTCTGAGGAGGGATATTCGTGAGTTCATGGCGAACTCGTCTTACCGGTCATTTGTGAGCTTCAGGCAAACGCCCGGAAGAGGGAGATCGAGCTGGAGACTCAGGCCAGGGAGGAGGCGGAGTCTCAGGGGAGGGATCGGCGGCCGGCACAGTCTCAACCGGCAGCCAAGCGGGCGAAGCCCGCTGATTCAAGATCAGGAGGTCAGAAGAGCCGCACTTATGGAAAGTGCGACAAGGGTCGTGAGGGGATATGTCGAGAAGGGTCTTGCTACAAGTGTGGCAATGAGGGTCACATGGCGAAGGACTGCCCCAACGGATTTGCAGTTTGCTTTCACTGCAACCAGACTGGCCATCGGAAGGCCGAGTGCCCGCAGCTGCTTCAGGGATCAGCGCAGGGAGCTGTCCCCGCTGCTATTCGAGCTACAGAGAGTCGGCCAGCTAAGGCCGAGGCACCGAAGGCTCGCGGGAGAGCCTTTCAGCTGACAACGGAGGAGGTCCGCGGAGCACCCGATGTCATGGCTGGTATGTATTCTTCTGTTACTCTATTTGGAGTTATTTATGCTTATATTGTGATATGCGTAGGTACTTTTCTGGTGAGTTCTGTACCTGCCTTAGTGCTATTTGACCCGGGTGCGAGTCGATCGTTCGTATCATTAGCGTTTAGTCACCACATCAGTATCAGACGTGAGCCGTTGAGTCGACCTTTGAGAGTTTCTATAGCTGATGAGCGTGCGGTGTTTGCCATTGATGTGATCCGGGGATGTGTACTCGAGATTTTTGGTGTTGAGTTTTTGATAGATCTGGTACCGATCGCGATGGGTGACGTCTGTGTCATTGTGGGCATGGACTGGTTGAGCCGGTACGGAGCGGTAATCGACTGCGAGCGTCAGTTGGTGACCACACGAGACCCTAGTGGAGGAGTGCTTACAGTATATGGCGAGGGTACCCGATCTGGATCAGCTTTTTGCTCTGCCTCCCGAGCGAGATAAAGTTTACAACAGGGTTGCATGGGTTTTCTGGTGTATATGATGGATACGCCGGTTACTGCTGAGGTTCCGATAGTGGGTGAGTTTCCGGATGTTTTTCCCGAAGATTTACCGGGGGTGCCTCCCGAGAGGCAGGTGGAGTTCCGGATTGATTTAGTTCCAGGAGCGGCGCCTATTGCCAAGGCTCCTTATCGCCTTGCGCCGCCCGAGATGCAGGAGTTGTCCTCGCAGCTTCAGGAGCTGTTGGGGAAGGGCTTTATACGACCGAGTAGCTCGCCTTGGGGAGCGCCGATCCTTTTTGTCAAGAAAAAGGATGGTTCACACCGGATGTACATTGATTACCGGGAGTTGAACAATCTGACGGTCAAGAACCGTTATCCACTTTCGAGGATCGACGATCTGTTCGATCAGTTACAGGGTACATCTTGGTTTTCCAAGATTGATTTGAGATCAGGATATCATCAGATGAGAGTACGCGAGGAAGATATTCAGAAGACAACTTTTAGGACTAGTTATGGGCATTACGAGTTTGTGGTGATGCCTTTCGGGCTCACCAACGCACCGACAACATTCATGGACCTCATGAACCGGGTGTGTAGACCCATGTTGGATTGATCGGTGATCGTGTTCATTAATGATATTATTGTGTACTCGAGGTCCAGGGAACAACATGAGGAGCACCTTAGAAAAGTTTTGGGAGTTTTGAGATCGGAGAGGCTATACGCCAAATTCTCCAAGTGTGATTTCTAGTTACGGAGGTCCAGTTCCTAGGACACCTCGTTAATCAGAATGGGATTTTGGTCGATCCGGCCAAGATTGAGGCAGTTATGAGGTGGGAGGTGCCGAGATCCCCCATCGAGATCAGGAGCTTTCTGGGATTGGCCGGCTACTACCGGAGGTTTATCAGAGATTTCTCTAAGATTGCCGTTCCCCTCACCAAGTTGACCCGGAAGGGCGTTACTTTTACTTGGGGTCCCGAGCAGCAGACCTCATTTGAGACTCTTCGCCAGAGGTTGTGCGAAGCCCCGATGTTAGCTCTTCCCAATGGAATGGAGGACTTCGTGGTTTATTGTGATGCATCTATATCCGGGATGGGTGCGGTGGTAATGCAGAGGGGACAGGTGATAGCATACGCATCGAGGCAGTTGAAGCCTCATGAGACGAGATATCCCACCCACGACCTAGAGCTGGGGGCGGTGGTGTTCACCCTCAAGATCTGGCGCCACTACTTGTATGGGGTTCGATGTATCATATACACGGACCACAAGAGCATGAAGTATCTCATGGATCAGCCCAACCTAAATATGAGACAGAGGATATGGTTGGATGTGGTGAAAGACTATGACTGCGAGATCATGTATCATCCGGGCAAGGCTAATGTGGTAGCCGACGCCCTAAGCCGCAAGGCAGAGAGTGCTCCGATACGAGATGTGTGTATGAGGATGACGGTGATGACTCCAGTCTTAGATACCATCCGAGAGGCCTAAGCGGAGGCCTTGAAACCATAGAACCGTAAGAGGGAGCGGGTGATTGGACAGGTGTCCGAGTTTGTGACGAACAGCCGAGGACTTATGACTTTCCGAGGGCGAATTTGGGTGCCCTATACGGGTGGAGCTCGGCATATATTGATGGAGGAGGCGCATATATCAAGGTTCTCGATCCACCCCGGGACCACTAAGATGTATTTAGACCTGAAGAGAGACTATTGTTGGCCCTGTATGAAGAGGGATGTTGCTTGGATAGTTGAGAGGTGTTTGACCTGCCGCCGGGTCAAGGCAGAGAACCAACGGCCACATGGACCATTGCAGCCTTTAGAGATTCCCCAGTGGAAGTGGGAGCAGATCTCTACAGACTTTATCACCAAGTTACCGAGGACTGCACGTGGAGTTGACGCGATTTGGGTGATTGTGAGGGAGGTGGTAGCTCGGCATGGAGTGCCGACCTCGATA
Source organism: Lactuca virosa (assembly GCF_052849685.1). Taxonomy (NCBI): domain Eukaryota; kingdom Viridiplantae; phylum Streptophyta; class Magnoliopsida; order Asterales; family Asteraceae; genus Lactuca; species Lactuca virosa. The sequence continues at coordinate 257,310,909 of NC_136426.1, read as the reverse complement.
TTGTCAGATCGAGACGTGCGCTTTACTTCCAGATTCTGGAAGAAGTTTCATGAGGAGTTGGGCACCCGGTTGCACTTCAGTACCGCGTACCATCCGCAGACAGATGGGCAGAACGAGCAAACGATTCAGATGCTGGAGGACATGCTGCGTGCATATGTTATGGATTTCGGAGGAAGTTGGGACACTTACTTACCCTTGGCTGAGTTTTCTTACAATAACAGTCACCATTCCAGCATTGGTATGCCTCCATTCGAGCTCCTTTATGGGAGGAGGTGCCAGACTCCTATATGTTGGGGAGAGGTGAGACAACGAGTGATGGATAACACTGAGATAGGGCTCAAGACGACCGAGCAAATTCAGCAGGTCAGGCAGAGGTTACTGACAGCCCAGAGTCGCCAGAAGAGTTACGCAGACAGGCGACGATCCGAGCTCGAGTTTCATGTTGGAGACTTTGTCATTCTAAAGGTATCCTGTTGGAAAGGTGTAATCCACTTCAGGAAACGGGGCAAGCTTGGGCCCCAATACATCGGTCCTTTTAGGGTGACCGCCAGAGTGGGTAGGGTAGCGCATCGTTTGGAGCTACCGGCAGAGTTGAGTCAGATCCATAACACCTTCCACGTATCCCAGTTGAGGAAGTGTGTAACCGACGAAACAGCAGTGGTACCACTGGAGGACATTCAGGTAGATGCGGGCCTGATTTATATTGAGAGGCCGACCGTGATCTTGGATCGAAAGGTAAAAGTTATGAGGAACAAGGAAGTTCCCCTAGTTCAGGTCCAGTGGCAGCATCAGAGAGGGTCCGATTTGACTTGGGAGCCAGAGTCAGAGATGTGGGAGCAACATCCAAAGTTGTTTGCGGAGCATGACTTCGAGGGCAAAGTCTGATTCTAGTGGGGGAGAACTGTAACATCCGGATTCCCAGGTATGTTATTTTAAGTATTTATTTTGAGGTTCATTGACCTACTCGACGAGTTGGTGCTATAACTCGCCGAGTAGAGACGAGATGGCTACGTGGGTTTAATGATCTACTCGACGAGTCCAGGAGTAGACTCGCCGAGTAGGCGCTGGGAGTGAAAACCCTAAATCCCCGGGTTTGAGACCTATTTAAAGGCAGTTATAGCCTCATTTGCGGCCACACCTCACTGAGAAGAAACCCTAATCGCCCCCTTGAGCTTGTGAGAGAAGTTTTGAGCCTTACTTGAGATTTATGAGTGTATTTTGGTAGAGGAAAGGAAGATTCCAAGAAAGGATTGTGAAGAGGCTGATAGATCTACTGCTTATACGTCCAAGGGCTTATGTTAGAGGTATCAAGTTCGAACCTTTCTCTTTTATTTGAGTAGATCTCTCATTTTGAAGATTAGGGCTTCCTTTCTTTATATTTTTGGGACTTTGAGGATTTGGGGTTCATGAGGAGGCTTGAACTCCAGATCTGGACCTTAGGAGGTCCCTAACATCTAAAGGTTCCTGCTTTATTCAGCCTTGATGGAATTTATGAGTGAATAACCCATTTAGATCATGTTCTTGGCTTTTCATGCCCAAAATGCCATGCATGGACGTAAAGTCTATGACTTTACGTGATGAATGAGCCCTGAGAGTATGGATCTGGAGTTTGGGAAGGTCTCCTACCTTAAAGTCGTCTGAATACAAGTTGAGTCTGAATGGACTCGCCGAGTTGATGAACCGACTCGGCGAGTAGATTAGGGTTTGTCCCGATGAAGCTTTACCATGAGACGGCTCGGCGAGTCAGGGGTTAACTCGACGAGTTGGACGTTCATGAGATTCCTGAGAATGATGGGACTCGACGAGTCGCGCAAGTGCACTCGGCGAGTCTGGTCAATTTGGGCTGTTGACTGGAATTGACTTCTGTTGACTTTAGGGTTGGTCAAATGAGTAATGGAGGTCAGGGAAGGGTAAGATGGTCTTTTACCCATTTCTAGGGTTAAGAGTGTAAGAGAGACCATTGAATGGTGTAGTTGAGTGTGAGGAGGATATTAATTAGAGATATTATCCTTGTGTTAGGCGGAGGCTAGATCGAGGATTCCCGAGCACAAGGCTTTTATTTACTAGCTTACGAGGTGAGTCTGCTCACTATACTTTACCTAGAGTGGTATGTATTTGTGACCAGAGGGTCTTATATGTTTATTTGAGTATTGTGATATTACTGCATTATGTTTGTGTGATTTATGCTATGTGTTATTCAGAGTTTACAGAGTTAGGACTGTTGGGTCCACATAGTTAGGACCATAGTTAGGACCAGAGGGTCCACAGAGTTAGGACCGGAAGGTCCATCAGAGTTGTGGGACTAGAGGGTCCCACTGAGTCACATTGACTGGAGGGTCTTACAGAGTTATAGCCTCGAGTGGCTAATATGTTGTATGTGGTATTTTGGGGAACTCACTAAGCTTCGTGCTTATCGTGTTATGTGTAATGTGTTTCAGGTACCTCAGAGGATCGCGTGAAGGCGTCGGCATGATTGTACACATCTGTTCGAGATTTTATTGAGGATTATGGGACTTGACTTTTGTCAGGGATTTATGTTGACTTGAGACACTTATGATTTTTTTTATGATATATAATTTATGAGTTTTATGTGATTTTCGGTGTTAGTAGAGCCATTTTAGGGGAAGTTTCTACTTTTTTTTTTGGTGTTAGTAGAGCCATTTTCGGGATTTTGTGGTTCTAAGGGGGTATGACTTCAGATCTGGAACCATTGAGGGTTACCATGGCATAAAGGTGCCAACTTTATGGCCATGGGAGTCCCATGCATCATATAAACCTCATTTTAAAGCCTTTTGAGCCAAAAACCCCATGCATGAACGTCAAGTTCGTAGCTTTACGTATAATATGGACTCTAGGAGGTCATATCTATGTTTTGGATGCATTAGGACCATCTGAAATCGACTTAATAGTTTTGGACATAGAGGGAATTGGCGAGTCGTCTATGTGACTCAGCGAGTCAGGTAGCATTTTCCCCAAAACACCTTCTGATATCGAGTAGTGTGTTGAGTTGGAAGAATACCCAGCCAGTTGGGTCCATTATGGACCTGAAGATCAACGTACTCGATGAGTTCAAGGATGAACTCGGCGAGTTCAAGGCAATATCCCAACCATATTAAGATGAACTCGACGAGTTCAAGGATGAACTCGGCGAGTCAGGGACTAAACACCTTCACCCAGATGAAGATGGACTCGACGAGTACAAGTCTCGGCGAGTCAGTTGTAGAAGGTCCCGACTGTGTTTAAAGGAGAACTCAATGAGCCCTTGTAAGGCTCGGCGAGTAGGGTCGAAGTCTTGGCGTTTTCATGATTTCGAAACTCGACGAGTTGTGGGGCCAACTCGGTGAGTTGAGTCAACTGGATGTTGACTTTGACCAAGGTGTTGACCTTGACTTTGACTTTGACCTGAGTTGACCAGGAAATGGTAATTAACAAAGATTGATATGTGTAGGATCTGAGAGGGATTGATTCCGACAGTAAGGGCAGTTCAGACACTTACGACATTGAGGTGAGTTACCTTCCAGTAGAGGTGGGTCTAAGGCACTAATGCCGTCCCACCAGTAGGTATTTATGTATGAGATGATTGTCTTTGTGATTATTGTCTGGGTTGCCACTATCTGATATGCCTTATGTGCTAGGATGCTCTGTTATATGTGTCAGTAGTAGTAGGGGTGAAATAGTCCTTGGATACCGGTTGAAAGATATCGAAGGGGTAGTCAGTACCCATGCATGCCTAGCAGTATGTTTATGTTATGTTATTATGTGGTAGTGGTAGGGGTGAAATAGTCCCCAGTAGTCGGTTGAGATAAATCGATGGGTAAGTCAAGCACCCCAGAATGGCTTGACATAGGTAAGTCGAGCACCCCAGAATGGCTTGACCTGGGTAAGTCAAGCACCCCAGAATGGCTTGACCTGGGTAAGTCAAGCACCCTAGAATGGCTTGACATGGGTAGGTCAGACACCCCAGAATTACCTGGCAGTATGTATGTTGTATGGTATGTGGTATGATGGGGGAACTCAATAAGCTTCGTGCTTACAATTTACAGTTTTGTTTTCAGGTACCTCTTCATCGAAGGGGAAGGAGCCGGCACGGTAGCAGCGCATCGCGCACACACCCGATATCTGCACTATGATGTCCTTGGGATTGTACTCTGACATTATTATTATTCCATGTCATGTTTTTATGACATTTGACTTATGGGTTATGAGTTGTTATGATATTGATGTTGTTTTTTCAGTAAATGTTTTTATAAATTACTTAATTAAAAACGAAATTTTTGGTCTTGAAAATTGGGATGTTACAAGTTGTTGGATTAGGTGTCTAAGCCCATAACTATAATTGGTATGTACTTGACCCGAGAGTAGCATGGTCCATTTCGGGTTGCATATCACCAGGACAATTTGATAGGATGGATACTTGAGTAAGAGATTACTTATGATTTATTAATATATTATAAGTTCTAATATATTAATATGAAATCATATTATTTAATTAGTATTGATCAAGAATTAATTTGGAATTAATTTTGTGATCAAAAGAGACTAATTAAATATATGGGGATTGATTTGGTAAATCAATGATTCTTATAGTGTGGGCCAATTGTTATTTAGGATGGGCTAAACCAATATGGTAGTCCATGGATAATCCATGGAGGTTTAACCCATGGAGCCTAAGTAATATGAAACGTCATGAGCATTAGGGTTTGCATGGATGTAACCCTAGACTTTGCCACACTATAAAAGAACTCCCTTAGCACCCAAAATCGTGACTAGAGTTCTTGGAGTTTATTAGAGCCGATTTTGGAGCTAGCAACATCTCTCTCAAGTTCTCCTTTGTCCTAGGTGTGTTGTGAACCGTTTGAGACATCACACTTGTAGTGCTAAGTTCTTAAAGGCCAAATACACCAAGTTCTACAAGCTGCATAAAGAGGTATACTCCTAACTAGTATTTTATGTTGTTTATGTCAATTGTATGCTAGTTGTAGGCTTAATGCTTTGGATACAATATTGCATCTATAATTAGAGAAAACATAGATCCAAAGCATTTAGGGTTGTATGTGCACCATAGGATGTTGTAGTATACAAAACCCAACAGTGGTATCAGAGCCATAGGTTGCATAACATCCAGACTTTCAGATGCATTAATTTGTGTTTATCTTTGAGATTTATGGAGTGACTCGACGAGTTGTGAGTCCAACTCGCCGAGTAGGGTCGGGTTGGCCACGTGGATTTAATGAGTGGACTCGACGAGTCAGAGAGCTGACTCGCCGAGTAGGTGCTGGGCAGAGAAACCCTAATTTCCGAGGGTTGGGGCCTATTTAAAGGCACTTATAGCCTCATTTGCGACTACACTTCCCTGAGAACAAACCCTAGACGACCTTTGAGCTCTAAGGGAGAGTGCTTGGCTAATTGTGAGTGTTTGGTGCATCTTGTGAAGAGGAGAGAAGAATTCCAAGCCAAGGGTCTAGAAGGTGCTGCTAGATCTGAGATTGTTTCTCTTCAGAGCTTCTGGGAAAGGTATAAAGCTTGCACCTTTCTCATTATTTTGTATAGATCTCATGATTTTATGAATCTAGGGGTTTTCCACCCGAATATAAGGACCTTGAGTGTTTTATGTTTATTGAGAGGGTTGAACTACAGATCTGGACCATGTGAGGTCCCTAGAGTCCAAAAGTCACTGCTTTATCCAACCATAATAGTGATCTTGAGTGAAAAACCCTTTTTGAGGTGTGTTTTGGCATTTTAAGCTCAAAATGCCATGTATGAACGTAAAGCCTGTAACTTTACGTGATTGATGAGCCTTAGGAGTGCAGATCTAGAATTTGGGAAGGTTCTCTGCCTTGAAAACGATTGAACGAGATATGAGTCTGAATGGACTCGCCGAGTCAAGGAGCCGACTCGACGAGTCGGTGAGGGTTTGTCCCGATGGGTTTGATTGTGCGATAACTCGGCGAGTTGGGGGTCAACTTGACGACTTGAGCTGGAATTTCTTGAGACTTTTGAGGAAACGAGGGGACTCGACGAGTCGGGTCAAACATGGACTGTTGACTCGAGTTTGACTTCTGTTGACTTTAGGGTTTGGTCAACATGAGTATTGGAGACCATAGAGGGATAAACTGGTCTTTTACCCACATCAAGAGTTAGAAAGAGGATGAATAATCTTTGGTTTACTTAGAGTCGAGAATCAAGTATTTATTGAGATAACTACCCTATGTGTTAGGCGGTGGCTAGTTCGAGATTCGAGTGCGAGGATGCTTACTTGCTGTCGAGGTGAGTCTTCTCACTATACTTTACCTTGAGTGGTATTTATGTACGACCAGAGGGTCTTAGGTTCTTACTTGAGTTATGCATTTTGTCTGTGTGATATATATGCCATGTTATGTGTTACCGAGACCGGACCGGAGGGTCCAACGAGCTATGAGACCAGAGGGTCCTCACTGAGACCGGACCAGAGGGTCCAACGAGCTGTGAGACCGGAGGGTTCTCACTGAGACCAGACCAGAGGGTCCAACGGGCCGTGAGACTGGAGGGTCCCACTCAGACACATAGACCGAAGGGTCTTACAGAGTTATAGCCTCGGGTGGCTAATGTGTTGTATGTGGTATTTTGGGGAACTCACTAAGCTTCGTGCTTACCGTGTTATGTGTTATGTGTTTCAGGTTTTTCTCAGGATCGCGGGAAGGCACCGGCTTGATTGTACACACCAGTGAAAGAGTTATGTTTTGAGGATCCTAGATTTGAATCAAACAATTTTGGAGTTGCGATTTGTAAATTAAATAAATGAAATTTTTGTGAAATGTGTTATGAGAATTATGCGATTTTAAATGAAAAATTTATTTGAAAATTTACGGTGTTACAGGTTGTTTTCTGTTATATTGATGCAAATGTTTGATTTTCAAAGTTGAAAGAAAAAAAAACATGAAGTTTGGCAAAATTTTAAGATAATTACTTGATTTTATGAAAAACTAATTATTTGTAAAATTTGAGTGATTTTACTATAAGAGTTGGATTAGGTGAATTTATTAAAAGATAGAATGATATGATTATTTTAGTTGTTTTAAAAATTTGATCTAAATGTTTTTAAGGAGTTACAAATTTTGTCATAAAATTTTGGAACTCAAAAGTGTTTTTTAAAAGTTATGATCTTAAGAGTTTTGAAACTTCCATAAGTTATGGATGTGAAAAGTCTCATTCATTAACTGTTTTGGTTATGAATTCCAAGAGTGTTCAAAGGTTACAAAATTTGTTATAAATGGCTTTGAATAGTTTCATAACTTGCCCTCAAGTTATGGAACTTGGAAAGTCTCTTTTATGGAATTCTAAAAGTTTTCAAGAGTTACAAAACTTGCCCTCAAGTTTTGGAATTTGAGAAGTTTTTTTATGAGACATTGAATTCTAAAACTAAAGTTATTTGAAAAGTTTTCAAAAGTGTAACTCATGGGTTCATAACTTAATAATAAATTAAATAGTTTTAATTTTGTTTTAGCATCTTGATGTTTTGAATAATTCATATTACGTCTTTATGGACTTTATTAATAGTTAATTAAAGTGTTTAATTAAAAGAGAATTAATAATTTCATAATGACATGGTTTAAGTTTAATTAAATTAAGAGTATAGTTTAATTAATAGATTAAACCACTTAGTATTTTAAAAGTTTAAAATGCACCCTTATACTATTATAATATTAAAAGTTTAATATATTATATGTATAAGTAAAAAGTCGGTCTTACCGTTAGTAGGCCTCATTCACGAAGCCGGTCTATAAGGTGGGTATAAGGTTACTGCCTATAAAATGGCGGTTTAATGGGCGTCCACTCTCACCCACCGCTTCCTTGACTTGTGGAGGGTCGTTAGCCGAATGGGTAGGATAGGACATTAATTCTCATTAAAAGTATAATGAAAATACCAAGTAACTAAATACTTATAAATTCCCAATCTTAGTTACTTAGGAAAAATATGAATTTGGTGCTAACCCATGAAATTGCACTTTGCACCTTGTTAAGTCGTAAGTGGAGCGCGTGTGGTTAACCACAACACTAATCTGGGACTGACAGTGTGTGGCAAAGGGTAGCTTGATGTTTGTCATAGATCACTGGAGCGTGTGTGGTTAACTAACACATTGATTAGGTGATAAATGACATCGAGAGTACCAAGCTAATTTGCATGGTTATTCACACCTTGTTTGTGATCCTCGGCATCCCAGTCACAAACTTGAAGGGCATAATCGAGATTAAACATGCCATTGAAAAGTTCAATGAATCTCAAAGAATCTAGGAATTTCAATTCATTTAAAACCTAAAGTTCATTTTCGTTTTTCATGGTGGAAATTGGTAAATCGTCATTTACCTACCTTCAAATATTTTGCAATTGGATTACGACATCCCTCTTCCGAATTGTAAAATATTGTGTTGGGTCCTAGCCTTAATATATTCAGTTTGGGTGTTATTTTAAGGACTTAAAACAACTAACTTGAATATAGATGTCTAAGTCAGACAACTATGATCTTCCCGAATCTTATTAAAAAAAAAACTTTCCTCATGAAGATGATATTCCACAAGACAATCAAGGTGAAAGATTAATCCCTTCTTTGTGCTGTAGTGGAACTTCACTTCCTCCACCCCCTCCAATTATTCTCCCTGACCCACAAGCTCGAAGACTTGAAAAGTTCAAGATCACTCAATCCCTATTGGCTAGTAAACACAAAGATGGAAAGTCTATATGTGCTCATGTATTGGAGATGAAGTCACACATTGATAGGCTAGGAATGTTAGGAGTCGTTGTGTCAAGGAAGTTGGCTGTTGACTTGGTTCTTTAATCACTTCCTAAGTCATATGGTGAGTTCATTAAAGATTACTATATGACAGACCGCGATATGTCCCTTATCGATCTTACCTATTTGCTAATTGCTGCTGAATCAGAAATGATTTGGCGCATTGGTAATGAAAATTTGATTGGAAGATCTACTTCCCAAACTTCCATGGACATTGGAAATGGCAACATTAGAAGTCCAGAAAGGCTTTCTCTTCCCAATGGAAAGGGATTGGCCATGGTCAAGTCATTTGACCAAATGGTAAAGAGAAAGGATAAGTCTGAGATAGTCCCATGTACCATTTCCAATGAGTCCATATGTTTTTGTTGCCAAAAGAAGGGGCATTGGTTGCGAAGCTGTCATATTTACCTGAAAGATCGCAAGGATGGTAAAGTCAAAAAGTTTGACTCTGCTTCAGGTAAGTCCATTATCTAACTCTATTAAGTTCCTTTTTGGAGATTTTTAATACATGATGTAATGTAATTACATTTTGATGTTTTGAAGGATCGAAGAAAAGAAAGGAAGCTTAAAGGAAGAGTAAGTTGATTCTGATCACGAAGAGATGGATTTCGATCGCATGTCTCGATGATCAGAATTTTGAGCTGCTACTTAAGAGTTATGATAGATTGCTTAGGAATACATAACAACATAGTTTTCATTTGTATTTGCATTGTAAGGACAAGTTTTTCGCACTTTTATGAATAAAGAAAAAAAATTAATTTTTATTTTTAAGTCTCCTTACAATGGCATTTGTGAAAATTGTTGTTTATATGTTTCCACTGATAACAATATTGGAAAATGGATTTGATTCTTTCGTTTGTGGTAGAGTCAAAGTTTACAAAATAAGGAAAGATTCTCATCACCCAAGTTTCAATTGGATAGAAACTCGGAATCATGCAACTTATATTGTGTGATGAATGAGAACCTTCATCTTTGGGAAATTAAAACTAATTCCTTGTTCACATGTATATATGACTCAAGTGAAGGACTAGGCGATCGGGTATACTTGGTTGTGCGCTGGTCAGGTCCACCACAAAGAGCGATAAGACTATTCGTCATGATTTACTAAAGTTTAGTAAATATGGTTATGCTTACAAGATTAAGTATAATTCTGAATCGTTGAAAAAGTTTCAATGTGTAGCAGAACGAATAAGAAGAATCAAATTAGGCAGAAAGATAAAAGTTTCTCCAATCTGAAAGGATAGGAGAGTACTTTAGTATCATGTTTTATGATCATGTTAATGATTATGAAAGACCATATCACAATTGATCCTCTAAGGACGCCTTAGTGCACTTATATGGCTAAGAAGAGGAATCGTGAATTGTTGAAATGGTTAAATCAAAAGGTGAATCATACTTCGTTGCAAGAACAAGTCTTAGAGTCATACTCCAAGATTGTAACTTGAGTGACATAATCTTAAGAAAGTTTTATAACACTTGTCAAATGTAGAGTAAATTTTTTTCTACTCTTGTACATTTGAAATTGGTAGGTTGTGATGTTTTGGATAAAACAAAGACCAACTAAGACCAATGGTGTAAAGTGTTTGTCTTGATAAGAAGCCGCACTAACTCTTGAATATTTGTTTGTCAAGTGATGTCTCTTGACAAAGAGAAACTTATATGTCAAGAGGTCAGTGGGAGTCTTAAAGATCTTGAAAAGTTTCAAGAACTAATCAAGAGTAAACCTGTTGTTAATCACTAGCACACGAGTTGAGGTTTGTAACCTATGGTGTTGACATATTCTTATTTCTGTGGCCATTCCAGTTAAAGTTGACTATGCAAGTGAGTTCTGTGAGTTCTCAATTGTTTGCATAACAACCTGGAAGCAATGACAGGCCCTTGTGCTGCCAGGTGGCAAGAAATTAAGATTGAACAAGTTCAGTGCATATGAGTTTGGATTTGTCACTAACCTTGTCATGTGATTATGGTTATGACAAATTCACATGGATATGAACACATACACCATAAAAATCTAAGTGTCATAAGGTTTTTCTCCAATTCATGAAAATGATTATGAGGAAACGCTTTCACAAAGTAGATTTTAAGGAGATAACAATTGTGATATTTGCATTCTCAAATTCGGTTATGATTACGAATCCCTCTTCATAATTCGAATTGTGAAAATGGCAAAGGTCTAAACATTTGAGACTTATTGTTGTAATTTCTAAAATTGTTTAGACACACATGTGAGCTATCTAAGGAAATGTGTATGAGTTTGAGAAGCGTAGATAAAGTTTTATCGAAGCATCTTGTACCAGAAATCTGAACTTTGGTAAGAAAGTCAACAAGTATTGATTTCTAGAAGTCCATCTTATTTCTGAGCACATGTCAAACCTAGTGGGAGCATAAGTGTTATGCTAGTATGATAATAATTATTATGCTAGTGGGAGCATGATTATTATGGTAAGTGTTGCGAGTTAGCAATGTTAATTATACAAAAACAAAAGTTTCAATTCGCAAAGTTGCAGGGTTTGAAAAGTTGTTTTGTTATAATTAATTGTAACAACCCGTTATTTTCTGTTTGTAAAGTCAACTCTAGTCAACCAAAGTTAAATAAAGGTCAACTAAAGTCCTTTTTATTATTTGGATTTTTATTAAAGTTATGATAATAACCTTTATTTGATAAAAATCCTTAAAATATCTATAGTTGAATTTAGAAGGAAAGGGTTTAAAAATCAAGAAACTTCGCATACTATTCATTGCCTCGGACCGTAAACACTTCGGACCGCAAAGAGTTTACGACCGTAAACTCTTCGGACCGTAAACTCCTCGCAGGCCGTAAACGAGGCTTCGGCCATAAACGCCTTGCCGACTTCGGACCGCAAACTCCTCGGCCGTAAACCCTCGCATATATATATATATATATATATATATATATATATATATATATTTCTTCATTTTTCTCCATTTCCCACATTTTCAACCCAAGAAACTCGACTTTTCCTCTCAACTATCATCAAGATTTATACCTTGAGCTTTAAATAAGTAAGTGTTCCTTCCATTCATTTGTTGATACCATGCTTAATCTAGTAAAACCTTATGATTTCATCCATGAAATCATCTCTTTTGGCTAGATCTTCTACAACACCAAGAACACCAAGAACACACACTAGTTCTTTAGGCCGTGAATACCCAATTCAAGCTTCAAAACGTAAGTATCCATCCGTATACTAATTATTCTATAGAAACTCATAACATACACCCTTGAAAACAACCATTTGCCAAGAACATAAGAGTTTACGGTCATAAGCATCTCCCTTGGCAGTAAACTCAAGATCTTCTTAGGCCATGAACATCATTAGCCGTAAACTCCATGGCCGTGAACACCTTGTATGGCCGTAAACACCTTTAGAGCAATCACATGTGATTGTAACACTTAAATTCAAGTGTTTCCTAGTCCCTAAAGTGGTTTCCTATCATAATTAGTTCTTATATACACTAATTATATCCATATATGTATCATTATATGTTTAATAGGATCCGTTGTGTTCAAGACTTCACTTGACACTTAGCATCCTACACCGATTATACATTTGAATAACTTACATCAGGTGAGTTCATACCCCCACATTCTCATAGTTTTTACTGTTTTAAGGGGGGGGGGGATACAAGTCAAACACAAAGTTTTTGTGTTATAAACAAGTGATTTCAAATATCTTATCAAAATGGATTCAGTTATCATCAAATCAAATGGTTTTCAATGATTGTTTCAAAACGACATCAAGTCACCAAAATGAATTTCAAAATATCAAACTTCTTTTAAATGTTTTTATAAACTTATATTTTCCCCAAAAATCGTACTAGTATACATATATTTATATAAATAAGATTTAAAAGATTTAGGACTAATAACCCACTTTGGTTCCTTTCCTTGTTTGGATGTGGGATTTCAAATATCAGTTGTTTGTCCGAGTGTCATTTAAATTTTACTTATATATATATATATATATATATATATATATATATATATATATATATATTTGTATATGTATACAAGTATAAAAGTTTGTTTATTTAGTTTCAATTACCCTTTGTAACATGTTGAGCAAAGGGTTACATTCATGAATATTCGTTATCAAATCAGAAAGTACATATAAATTATAATAAGTATAATTTATGATTCACAGAACATTATTTCACGATTCAAGTATACTAGAATACATCGTTTTACAAAAACAAAGGTTTAATTCAAAACTATTCAAGCGTATACATTCTTTCAGAAACATGTTAAGAGTACTAATTCAAGAACATACTATCAATCGTTTATTTCAGAATGATTGGGTTTTTCATAACTATTATACATGTAATGTTTATATGCTTTTATGAGTCAAGTAGTACAGGTTGTTTAATTCATTTAAACAATATAGTAAAGTCCTGACATTATAACCAGAATCTCCAGTCGGGGATCGAAACAATGTGTGTATAGATCTATATTGGGATTGACAGCCCCACACTCGGACTGCTAGCTACAGTCAGGTATACACGCCTGTGAGTGACAAATTGTTATCAACATGTGGTCAGCGCACTCATAGCGTTGGGTCAGGCCATCTAGTCAGTATGGTTATAATAACTCATTAAAAGATATTAACAATACGTTAGTGTATAATTAATTAAACTTATGTACTATTTCAAAGTACTAGTTTACAAGATACAGTTTACAGTATTACATTACAGTTTACAATAACAGTTGATGAATTCAGACATACTCTCAGATACTCGTTTACAAAAGGATTACAAATACAGAACATTGGTTTACAAATAGAACAGTTTTATGCAACTAAAACTACTTTTCACATACAACAGAAAATATAGGATTTTCTGGAAACAGTTTACATATTGAAGAAACATAAGACATTATTTCAAAACATAAATACTTATGCACTCACTCAACTTTATGTTGATACTCTCTTTTCAAATTACTTGTATTCTCAGGGAACCAGTAGACAGGTACACCCCGAGCTTTTGAGAAGATGGAGCTATTTATGTATTGTCTTCTTCTTTTGTACAACTATTTAGTTTCAGTATAAAATGTTGAAACACATGTAAATATTTGTACTTTTTAAATACAATGGTTGTTTGTACTTTGATTACTATAATGCATGTGTTGTAATACTACAAATGAAGTCCTCCACCCCCGGACGTTTCCGCTGTCTGGTTTGGGGGTGTGACAGATTGGTATTAGAGCATTGTTTATAGTGAACTCAGTATATCAATCCATAAAAGATATACAAACTATAAATACATTTGGGGCTGAGAGCTCTGACTACAAGTATACTTTTAAAAATTTAATTATTTTTACAAGAAGTATACTAACACTCATACTTACAAGTACAATATCACAATTATAAAAACTTAAAAGTATTTGGATGTTGAACATTACAGTCAAACCTGGGCAGTTATGTAATTATATCTGGGATTAATATAGCCTGATCAACTATATTGATTTGAGATATGACCAACATGTGTTTGGGAGTGATAGTGATGTTGTGACATGTCTAAAACTAACCAACCATACATATTCAGAAGAACTCTAGAACAGAACATAAAGATTAAAATATTATAGGGGTATTTTAGGCACTATATACTAGTAACAAACATGTGAAAACAATAGAACAATTAAGGGTAGAACTATAAATATTAAGGGTATATTACAATTATATATAATTAAAGTTATATAGACTTAGAATATGTGATTTAGCCTCATTTCCTGTTCCTTGTTTGGTTGTGGATTTAGAGCTGGGTCATTTAATCGAAGGTCGGTTATACCCAAGTTATATATAATTAGTATACACTTTATAGTTATAGAAATACCTAGAACAAGTCATACATAATACATTACTTGTTAACTATAGGTCTCTTTTGTAGAAACTTGTATCCTTAATCAATCGTTACTAATTATATTCTATATCCCTTATCCCTATTCTCACTTAGATAAGACTGGCTGAGTTGAAGTTTCATTCAAGAGATACCCGTCGCCAGCAGGAGATGCTCTATTCGTTTCCTATTTACTCTTTTGGTTATAGTTAAGTCTACGGATAGGTTCTAGCGTTATTTTTCATGTTTTTCAGTAAGACCACGAATTTTTTTTTTCGGTAGATCTGTATGATGTCGATATTTCCCCAGAATTTGGTGTATTGTAGACCTGTTTAAGGTCAAGTTTTCCAGACTTTATGTAATCAATATACCAATTCAATTGACATGCATTTCATAGTCTTTGAAAAAAAAAATAACTATTCAATTTTATATCATTCTGTTACAAGTTGTACTTGTCGTAGACTTCTATTTCCAATTCATTACAAGATTCATGTTGAACTATACGTTTTAGTTCAGAGATATCAAAATTCATGTTCACTCTTGATATCTTACCATCTTTGTATCTTTTGTCTTTTATAGAAAAAGATGCCTCCTCGTAAAAATCCAACACGTAACATTGTTAATGAAGCGCCGGTGCCACCTCCTCAGTTCGACCCCACTATGGTCCAAGCGGTGGTCACGGCGGCTGTAGCTGCTGCCATGTCTCATATTAATACTCCTGGTGCTAGTGGGTCAGGAGCTGATGCAAATCCTTCTAACCATGGCGAGAGTCATGGGCAATCGCGAGAGTGCACTTATAAAGATTTTTCCAATGCCAAACCCAGGACCTTTAATGGAACTGGAGGAGTCATGACATTAAGACAGTTGATAGAAAAGACAGAAGCAATTTTCGAAATCTGCTCCTGTCCTAAAAGCATCAAGGTTAAGTTCGCTGCTTGTACCTTTTTAGAAAGAGCCTTAACGTGGTGGAATGGCCATGTTAAGTCACTTACTCTGGTAGTGGCTAATTCGATAAGTTGGGAGAACTTCAAAGCCATGATTATGCGGGAATTCTGTCCGCGAGGAGAAGTTCAGAAACTTGAGGAGGAACTCTGGGGTCTCACAGTGGTTGGTTCTGATATATCAACCTATACTAGTAGATTCTGTGATCTGGCAATTCTTTGCCCGGATATAGTTGCTCTGGAGAGCAAGAAGATTGAGAGATATATTTGGGGACTGTAGCCCCAAATTCAGTCAAGTGTTTTAGCTTCGAGGCATGTTACTTTTGACAGTGCCAAAGATCTAGCACAATCTCTTATCGACCATGGAGCCCATCAAAACTCAGTGGTTGCTGTACCAGAACAATCGAAGGGAAACAACAACAACAACAATGAAAACAACAACAACAAGAAGAAGGGTAGGAACAAGAGGAAGGGCAAGTTCTCACAGGAGTCCTCAAAGAAGCAACAACTAGTTACAGTTAATGCTGCTACTGTACCTGTTGCTGTTCCTGTTAACCCAGTACCAGCTAAGCCTTATGCTGGTAATCTCCCCAAGTGCAACAAGTGCAATCTTCACCATAATGGAAATTGCAGGGAAATGCAGTGTCGTAACTGCAACAGAAGAGGGCATACTGCCCGATTCTGTAGAGCACCACCCCAACCACTTAACCAAGTACCTGCTGCTGGAGTAGGACAAGCGTGCTACAATTGTGGTGAAGTGGGACATTTCAGGAAAGATTGTCCTAAGGCTGGAAATGCCGGTGGAGTTGGGAGAATTTTAGCGTTGGGTCATGAAGAAGCAGTGGCAAACCCAGCTGTAGTCACGGGTACGTTCCTTCTCAACAACACTTATGCATGCATTCTATTTGATTGTGGTGCTGAGAAGAGCTTTGTGAGCCATAATTTCAAACACTTGCTAAATCAAAACTCCCAACCATTAAAAGAAACATTTACAGTCGAAATGGCTAACGGGAAATCCGAATCCACCAATGATATATACGTAGGATGTACTCTTACCTTGAATAACTTTTCATTCCCAATAGACCTTATGCCGGTCTCTATCAAAAGGTTCGATGTCATAATAGGTATGGATTGGTTGTGTCGTAACCATGCTGACATCCTATGCCATGAAAGAGCTGTTCGTCTGAACTTGCCAACTAACGAAACTCTTGTTATTTACGGCGACAAACCCGGAACAAACCTCCAGATCATTTCTTGTATCAAGGAACAAAAGTACCTTCGCAAAGAGTACTATGCTTTCTTAGCTCACGTGGTAGACAAAAAGCAAGAAGTGAAAAACATATCGAACATTCCTGAGGTCTGCAACTTTCCCGACATATTTCCCGATGATCTTCCAGGAGTGCCTCCCGAACGACAAGTTGAATTCCGAATCGACTTAATTCTAGGGGCTACCCCTGTAGCCAAATCTCCCTATCGTCTTGCACCTTCTGAAATGCAGGAATTATCCAGCCAGCTTAACGAACTCCTTAGCAAAGGTTTCATAAGACCAAGGTTCTCACCCTGGGGAGCACCGATTTTGTTCGTGAAGAAGAAGGATGGATCATTCCGTATGTCCATTGATTACCCGAGCTGAATACAATTACCATTAAAAATCGATACCCTTTGCCTCACATTGACGATCTGTTCGACCAACTTCAAGGTGCGAGCTACTTCTCCAAAATAGACTTAAGATCCGGGTATCACCAGTTACGGATTTTGGAGAATGACATTCCCAAAACCGCGTTCAGAACTCGTTATGGTCATTATGAGTTCATAGTGATGCCATTCGGATTGATGAATGCACCTGCTGTGTTCATGGATCTAATGAACAAAGTGTGTCATCCATTCCTGGACAAATTCATCATAGTCTTCATTGACGACATCCTTATGTACTCAAGAAGTGAAGCAGAACATGGCCAACATATTCGTCAAATATTGCAAACTCTTAGAACAGAGAAACTCTATGCGAAGTTTTCAAAGTGTGAATTTTGGATCAGGAAGGTTGACTTCCTAGGTCACGTGGTCAGTTCTGAAGGAATACACGTCGACCCTTCCAAAATTAAGGCAATTGAAAACTGGTCAGCACCCAAAACACCTACACAAATCCGTCAATTCTTCGGTCTTGCTGGCTATTATCGTAGGTTCATCCAAAATTTCTCTCGAATAGCTAAACCTTTTACCACCCTGACGCAAAAGGGTGTAACTTTTAGCTGGGGAGAAAAGCAAGAAACAACGTTCCAAACACTGAAGCGAGCCATGTGTAGTGCACCAATCCTATCTCTTCCTGAAGGGACAGAGGATTTTGTAGTGTACTGTGATGCTTCTAATCAAGGGCTTGGATGTGTTCTTATGCAAAGAGGAAAGGTTATATCCTATGCCTCAAGGCAGCTAAAGACACATGAAGTCAACTATAAAACACATGACCTTGAGCTAGGAGCAGTAGTATTTGCTCTGAAGATATGGAGACATTAATTATATGGCACGAAGTGCACAATATTCACGGACCATAAAAGTCTCCAGCATATCTTCAATCAGAAAGAGCTGAACATGAGACAACGACGATGGGTGGAGCTACTGAACGACTACAATTGTGAGATACTTTATCACCCTGGTAAATCTAACGTAGTAGCTGACGCCCTTAGCAGAAAAGAATACTCGGGACGCCGAGCAAAGTCGTTGACCATGACAATCCATTCACATCTGTCCACACAGATCAGAGAGGCTCAAATTGAAGCTTTAAAACCTGAAAACGTGGCAGGTGAAACTTTGAGAGGAATGGATAAAAACTTCGGAGTCAGGGATGATGGAGTCTATTCTTTCATGAACCGAATCTGGACACCAAAGTTCGGTGGTTACAGATATGTGGTTATGAATGAAGCACACAAAACCCGATACTCCATTCATCCAGGTTCAGACAAGATGTACCTGGACCTTAAGAAACTATACTGGTGGCCAAACATGAAGGCCGAAATTGCTACCTTTGTGGGCAAGTGCCTTACTTGTGCCAAAGTCAAGGTAGAATACCAGAAACCTTCAGGTTTATTGCAACAACCTGAAATCCCTGAATGGAAGTGGGAGCGGATTACAATGGATTTCATAACCAAGTTACCCAAGACATCGAGTGGTTATGATACTATTTGGGTAATCGTCGATAGATTAACTAAATCCGCACATTTCTTACCAATCAAAGAGACCGACAAGATGGAGAAACTAACAAGAACTTACCTCAAAGAAATAGTTAGACTGCATGGTGTTCCAATATCTATTATTTATGACCGAGATAGTAGATTCACTTCTCGTTTCTCGCAGTCTTTACAAAAATCTTTGGGAACTAGGCTGGACATGAGTACAGCCTACCATCCACAAACTAACGGACAAAGTGAGAGGACTATTCAAACTTTAGAAGATATGTTGCGAGCTTGTGTGATAGAGTTTGGTAAGGCATGGGATACTCATTTACCCCTTGTCGAATTCTCTTACAACAATAGTTATCACACTAGTATAAAGGCTGCTCCTTTCGAAGCTCTCTATGGCCGCAAGTGCAGATCACCTCTGTGCTGGGCTGAAGTGGGTGATATGCAGCTAGCTAGAAGTTCCTGACAATACTCTCACAGGTCCGGAAATCATTCGCGAAACCACAGAGAAAATCGTGCAAATCCGGGAGCGACTTAAAGCTTCCAGAGATAGACAGAAAAGCTACACTGACAAAAGAAGAAAACCTTTGGAGTTCCAGGTTGGTGACCACGTCATGTTGAAGGTCTCACCCTGGAAAGGCATGATACGCTTTGTAAAGCATGACAAATTGAATCCAAGGTATATAGGACCATTCGAGATTCTTGCTAGATTTGGTCCCGTAGCTTACAAACTCCGACTACCTCAAGAACTAAGTAACATACATCCTGTTTTCCGCGTGTCAAATTTGAAAAAGTGTCTGTCCGACGAGACTCTTGTTATCCCACTCGATGAAATAGTGATAGTCGAGAGCCTCAACTTCATGGAAGAACCAATAGAAATCATGGACCGAGAGGTCAAGCAAACAAAGCAAAGCCGTATTCCTATAGTGAAGGTTCGCTGGAATGCCAAGCGGGGACCTGAATTCACTTGGGAGCGCGAGGATCAAATGAAACTGAAATATCCTCATCTTTTCGCTTAGTTATTTGTAATTGCTTATTCGCTTAAACTCTAATTTCGGGACGAAATTCTCTCTAACGGGGGGATAATGTAACAACCCGTTATTTTCTGTTTGTAAAGTCAACTCTAGTCAACCAAAGTCAAACAAAGGTCAACTAAAGTCCTTTTTATTATTTGGATTTTTGTTAAGGTTATGATAATAACCTTTATTTGCTAAAAATCCTTAAAATATCTATAGTTGAATTTAGAAGGAAAGGGTTTAAAAATCGAGAAACTTCGCATACTATTCATTGCCTCAGACCGTAAACACTTCGGACCGTAAACTCTTCGGACTGTAAACTCCTCACAGGCTGTAAACGAGGCTTCGGCCGTAAACGCCTTGCCGACTTTGGACCGCAAACTCCTCGGCCGTAAACCCTCCCATACATATATTACATTTTCAACCCAAGAAACTCGACTTTTCCACTCAACTAACATCAAGATTTATACCTTGAGCTTCAAATAAGTAAGTTTTACTTCCAATCATTTGTTGATACCATGCTTAATCTAGTAAAACCTTATGATTTCATCCATGAAATCATCTCTTTTGGCTAGATCTTCTACAACACCAAGAACACCAAGAACACACACTAGTTCTTTAGGCCGTGAATACCCAATTCAAGCTTCAAAACGTAAGTATCCATCCGTATACTAATTATTCTATAGAAACTCATAACATACACCCTTGAAAACAACCATTTCCCAAGAACATAAGAGTTTACGGTCATGAGCATCTCCCTTGGCAGTAAACTCAAGATCTTCTTAGGCCATGAACATCATTAGCCGTAAACTCCATGGCCGTGAACACCTTGTATGGCCGTAAACACCTTTAGAGCAATCACATGTGATTGTAACACTTAAATTCAAGTGTTTCCTAGTCCCTAAAGTGGTTTCCTATCATAATTAGTTCTTATATACACTAATTATATCCATATATGTATCATTATATGTTTAATAGGATCCGTTGTGTTCAAGACTTCACTTGACACTTAGCATCCTACACCGATTATACATTTGAATAACTTACATCAGGTGAGTTCATACCCCCACATTCTCATAGTTTTTACTGTTTTAAGGGGGGGAGGGGGATACAAGTCAAACACAAAGTTTTTGTGTTATAAACAAGTGATTTCAAATATCTTATCAAAATGGATTCAGTTATCATCAAATCAAATGGTTTTCAATGATTGTTTCAAAACGACATCAAGTCACCAAAATGAATTTCAAAATATCAAACTTCTTTTAAATGTTTTTATAAACTTATATTTTCCCCAAAAATCATACTAGTATACATATATTTATATAAATAAGATTTAAAAGATTTAGGACTAATAACCCACTTTGGTTCCTTTCCTTGTTTGGATGTGGGATTTCAAATATCAGTTGTTTGTCCGAGTGTCATTTAAATTTTACTTATATATATATATATATATATATATATATATATATATATATATATATATATATATATATATATATTTGTATATGTATACAAGTATAAAAGTTTGTTCATTTAGTTTCAATTACCCTTTGTAACATGTTGAGCAAAGGGTTACATTCATGAATATTCTTTATCAAATCAGAAAGTACATATAAATTATAATAAATATAATTTATGATTCACAGAACATTATTTCACGATTCAAGTATACTAGAATACATCGTTTTACAAAAACAAAGGTTTAATTCAAAACTATTCAAGCGTATACATTCTTTCAGAAACATGTTAAGAGTACTAATTCAAGAACATACTATCAATCGTTTATTTCAGAATGATTGGGTTTTTCATAACTATTATACATGTAACGTTTATATGCTTTTATGAGTCAAGTAGTACAGGTTGTTTAATTCATTTAAACAATATAGTAAAGTCCTGACATTATAACCAGAATATCCAGTCGGGGATCGAAACAATATGTGTATAGATCTATATTGGGATTGACAGCCCCGCACTCGGACTGCTAGCTACAGTCAGGTATACACGTCTGTGAGTGACAAATTGTTATCAACATGTGGTCAGCGCACTCATAGCGTTGGGTCAGGCCATCTAGTCAGTATGGTTATAATAACTCATTAAAAGATATTAACAATACGTTAGTGTATAATTAATTAAACTTATGTACTATTTCAAAGTACTAGTTTACAAGATACAGTTTACAGTATTACATTACAGTTTACAATAACAGTTGATAATTCAGACATACTCTCAGATACTCGTTTACAAAAGGATTACAAATACAGAACATTGGTTTACAAATAGAACAGTTTTATGCAACTAAAACTACTTTTCACATACAACAGAAAATATAGGATTTTCTGGAAACAGTTTACATATTGAAGAAACATAAGACATTCTTTCAAAACATAAATACTTATGCACTCACTCAACTTTATGTTGATACTCTCTTTTCAAATTACTTGTATTCTCAGGGAACCAGTAGGCAGGTACACCCCGAGCTTTTGAGAAGATGGAGCTATTTATGTATTGTCTTCTTCTTTTGTACAACTATTTAGTTTCAGTATAAAATGTTGAAACATATGTAAATATTTATACTTTTTAAATACAATGGTTGTTTGTACTTTGATTACTATAATGCATGTGTTGTGATACTACAAATGAAGTCCTCCACCCCCGGACGTTTCAGCTGTCTGGTTTGGGGTTGTGACATTAAGGGAGAAGAATTCATACTTCATTTCAAATCTAAAATCTTAGATTGTGAGATTTTAATCAAATTTAGTCAAAGATATATATGAATACCATTTCAACACTGGAAATTCTATATATGGAGTTATTATAGCAAGAGACTGGTCAAGCACCATGTCCTTATGTAAGACATTATGAATCGTATCCCATATGCTTCGGGTATAGGTTCGATTGCATATGCTATAATATTCGCATGTTCTAATTTTCCAAATGCCTAGGGCATTAAGAGGGAAAAAGGACTAGAACCGGGTATGACTAAAGTAGTTAAACAACTGTAAATGACGATCTAAAGTTCGCTGAGGATTGGTTGCTTAAGAACAGTTGGAAGTATAGTAATGAGTGGACCATATCGATATTATTATGAATATTCTATTAATAATGAGTTGTCATATGGCAAATATGGAAAATTTTCCATAATGAGAGTTGGATATTAAGAATCTATGTGTAGGTTAGAAACTTTTATGCAAGAAGGATGTTCAAAGGAATGTACTTTGAATTTGAGACTTCGCTTCCTTGGAATTGTTTTTTTTATCAATCCCCAGTGGAATACTTTGTAACTTCATTGTCCAAGTTTCTGTGGCTTTGGTGCATTGACATTACAAAAGGATCATTGCATAAAGGTTAGAACACAACACGTTCTAATAGTGGCAAGAATTTGGTATTTGGTATTCTTACACTTATGATAAGGATTTGGAATTGTGAAATGAGTATCATTGGAAATGTTTACAATTGATCTATTTCACAAACAAAGGAGCATAGGTAAACATAGTGTGCATGCTTGGAGCATGGGACAACTATTGTTTCAATTCAAGTTTAAAGTTGATAAATCGAAACATTATACAATGAATTATGTGTAATCAATATGGTGATTAAATAAAAGGTGTTTTATTTATATTCAAAAGTTTTGAGACGATATTGCATTTGATTATTCTTGTGTTTCACTTTGCATGTTTTGACATCCCGAATAACTAGATTATTCAAACTATCCACAATCGATAATAGTTTGGAAGTAGGTATTGAAGTTAGACTGTCATGAATGGGTCTGTAGATTGTCTAAAGGTGTTTAGACATAACACAAGTTTGCTGCAGTATTCATGAGTACTCCTGTAATAAGATTTGAGTATTGGATTCAACCCACACTCATTTGAATCACTTCATGGATTTTATCACGAGTGATCATGAGACGATAATATCTTATATTCTTGAAACCAAGACATGTGAGTTGTAGTTTACAAGTCGGTTGCACATTGACATATGTAAACGCACCAATAACTTGGTGTTATAAAACATATTGTTGTGTGTAATTTGATGAGTAAGTACAAGCAAGCATTTGAGTCTAAGTTTATCCGTTCCTTTTATCCTAAGGGGATAAAAGCGATATCTATGGGCCCCTCGATGATTTAGTGATGACAACCCTAAGTGCTTGGCGAAGCCTGGACTGATTTGATTTGTTCAATTAGTCGGTCGTCATAAATCGGAAATCGGGAAACAACAGATGGACAGAGAGAATGATTAGAATCCATGTCTCATGTCCATATGATATCTAGAATGGAGGAATATATGATCCCTTATCTAATGGACGCGTCATTGACTAGGTCAGAGTTCGACAGCGACTTTTAAGAGCTACGATTGCTAGTCGGGTTTTTGGAGTCGTACTTGCAATAATAGTTATTAGACTTATCCAAGTGGGAGACTGTTGGATTAGGTGTCTAAGCCCATAACTATAATTGGTATGTACTTGAACCGAGAGTAGCATGGTCCATTTCGGGTTGCGTATCACCAGGACAATTTGATAGGATTGATACTTGAGTAAGAGATTACTTATGATTTATTAATATATTATAAGTTCTAATATATTAATATGAAATCATATTATTTAATTAGTATTGATCAAGATTTAATTTGGAATTAGTTTTGTGATCAAAAGAGACTAATTAAAGATAAGGGGATTGATTTGGTAAATCAGTGATTCTTATAGTGTGGGCCAATTGTTATTTAGGATGGGATAAACCAATATGGTAGTCCATAGATAGTCCATGGAGGTTTAACCCATAGAGCCTAAGTAATATGAAAGTGTTGGATTAGGTGTCTAAGTTCATAACTATTTCTGGAATGTACTTGACCCGGTTGGCATGGTCCATTTGGGTTGCATGGCATTGCAACACTTGGATAGACTAATTAAGAGAAAAGACACTTATGATTATTAATATATTATAAGTTCTAATATATTAATAATATTATTTAATTAGTTTGATCGAGAATTAATTTAGAATTAATTTGGTGATAAAAAAGGAGACTAATTAAATATATGGGGTTGATTGTGTAAATCATCCATTCTTTTATAGTGGGCTAATGATCCATGGTTTATTGGATTGGGCTAAATTCATAAGGTGCTCTATGGATGCTCCATGGAGGTTATAAACCCATGGATCATGGAATATGAAAAGCCATGTCAATTAGGGTTTACATTGTGTAATCCTACTTGTGACACAACTATAAAAGGACCCCATGGGCTACCAAAATCGGCACTATGTGTAGAACAAGAGGGCTAGCCGATTTTGAGTAAGTGTGGACTTCTCTCAAAGTTATTCCAAGTGTTGTGGTGTTGTGTGAAACATTTGAGGCATCACACTTGAGGTGCTAGGCTCACAAAGTTCTCAAGGAATCCAAGCAACAAAAAGGCATGTTCTTCCTACTAGCTTTTATGTTTCAAAGTTCCCCATGCCATGCTAGTTAGGTTAAGAACCTTGGAAAATCAAATTTGCATGTATCTTAGTAAAACATAGATCTAAGGTTTCTAGGGTTGCATGTACACCTTAGGAGTGTTAGAATGCTCAAAACCCTTCAGTGGTATCAGAGTCTAGGCTTGTTTTCTTGATACTTGATGCAAATTGTTGAAAAAACTCATGTTTTCTGTATTCTACGGCATGAACTCGCCGAGTCCATGGGGGGACTCGACGAGTCCATGTGATAATTCATCCTACTCGTCGAGTAGGTTCTTGCACTCGACGAGTAGGAGGCCCTGAATGCAGATTTTCGAGTTTAGCTGCTGGAAATGGACTAGAAACATTACCCTAAACTGTTTTGGCTTTATAAAACTTGTTTTAGATGGTGTAATGGTTATGCTAATCCATTTACAATGGCTATTATCAAAATTTCAAGTTTTGTATGTGTTGTTTATGATTCTTGAAATTGTTGATATGAATGTTCATGAACTTATGAGTTTGGTAGATCATATGAATTATTTTGTTAGTTTAATTCTTGATCTTGATGTGTTTTAATGGAATCCATAATTTGTCCTCAAGTTATGGATTACCAAAAGTCTTTCTTTTAAAGTCCAATAATGAACACATAGGTTACATAAAATGAAGAGTCTTTCATTTTAATAAACCATTAACTCATAAGTTATGAAAGTTGAAAAGTTTTAAAAGTTACAAAACTTGCCCTCAAGTTTTGGAACATGTAAAGTCACCTTAAAAACTTTAGTTCCAACCCCTAGAATCTTAAAAGTTAAAATTCAACCCTTATACTTTATAATATTATAAGTTAATAATATATATATATATATATATATATATATATATATATATATATATATATATATATATATATATATATATATATATATATATATATAAGAACAAGTCGTTTTACCGTTATTAGGCTTCATTCACAAAGCCGGTCTATAAGGGGTATAAGGTCGTTGCCTATAAAATGGCAGCTTAATGGGTGTCCACTCTCACCCACCGCTTCCTTGACTGGTGGAGGGTCGTTAGCCAAACGAGTAAGACAATGACTTTAATCCTCATTAGAAGTATGATGATTATAAAGTAACTAAATGTTTATAAATTCCCAATCTTAGTTACTTTAGGAAAATGTGAATATGGTGCTAACCCATGAAATTACACGTTGCACTTTGCTTAAGTCGTTAGTGGAGCGTGTGTGGTTAACCGACACACTAACCTGGACTTAACAAGGTAGGAAAAGGGTGGCTTAAGGTTTATCATAGATCGGTGGAGCGCGTGTGGTTAACCGGAACATCGGTTAGGTGATAAACATTAAGAGTACGAAGTAATTTGCATGGTTAATTCACACCTTGTTTTGTGATCCTCGGCATCCCAGTCACAAAACCTGAAGGGCACAATCGAGATTGGAACATGTCATTGAAAAGTTCAATGAATCTCAAAATAATCTAGGAGTTTCAAAACCAATTAAAACCTAATAATTTATTTTCGTTTTTCATGGTGGAAATTGGTGAATCGTCATTCACCTACCTTCAAATATTTTATAGCTTGGATTACGGCATCCCTCTTCTAAGTTATAAAATATTGTGTTGGGTCCTAGCCTTATTATTACATTTGGGTGTCTTATTAAGGACTATCTTTATATCTAATCTAAACTTGTACTTCTTCTTTTTCAGATGTCTTCCAACAATGCTGCTTCTAGCTCAAACCCTACCAGCTCCTTCTCTCTCATGAACCTTTGTGGGAGAGTCATCTTCAATGGATCCAACTTTATGGATTGGATCAGGAACATCAGGATGGTCACTTGGTATGAGGACAAGGAATATGTCCTCAACAAGGAGCTTAAGGAACTTGATGAGTCGTCTGCTACTCTAGAGGAGGTCGATGAATTCCGAGCACATGAGAGAGATGCCACTAAGGTGGCATGCATCATGTTAGCCACGATGACAGCCGAGCTCCAAAAGTCCTATGCAGACTTTTATCCTTTTGAGATGCACCAGGATTTGATGGACAGATACCATCAGAATGCTCGTCAAGAGCGATATGAAATCATCTCCTCCATGATAACAACCCGGATGAAAGATGGTGAACCCATCACGGGCCACATGCAGAAAATGCAAAGATTCGTGGACCGTCTGCTGAAATTGAATGTGAACTTCCCCGAGGAGTTGGCAATGGACATCATTTTGCACTCCTTACCTTCGTGTTATGATCAATTCCGAATGACATATCACATGAACAAGGAGGAAGTTACACTCAGCAAACTTCAAGGACTTCTGAAGACCGCCGGAAGTGGTCTTAAAGGTAAATCGGTTGTTAATACTTCTACTCCTACCAACGCCCCTGTTCTGGCTATCAGGAAAGGTAAAGGGAAGAAGAGGAAGAGCCCTTCGAAGGGTACCAAGGGAAAGTCCCTTGATGGCTCCTCTTCAAGTGGAACCAAAAGAGGTTCTGTCACTCCTTCTGCCAACCCTAATGAGGCTGAATGCTTCTATTGGTTGCTACAAGTGAACTAATCTCAAAGTAATAACCAATTTGATTACTAGAGGGTATTATAATACCCTTAGGATTTAGTTCACTACTTATTTATTAGTTTTATTTATGTAATAAGGCTAATACATCTCACAGAGCGTAAACAGGGTTTTTCAAGGAAACTACATCTAACGATACAAGTATGGTAGATACTCGTACACCTCAGACAAGAACAGATAACCAACTATCAACTTATAAGGAAAATATAGGATTTTCCTGGGAGAACACAACCTTTCATAAACGAACTGTCTAACATA
Source organism: Lactuca virosa (assembly GCF_052849685.1). NCBI lineage: Eukaryota > Viridiplantae > Streptophyta > Magnoliopsida > Asterales > Asteraceae > Lactuca > Lactuca virosa. The sequence continues at coordinate 257,282,901 of NC_136426.1, read as the reverse complement.
CAACCAATGGTTAATCAAACATCTTTCATAAGAAAATACAAGATTTTATTGGGAAACACTTTTCAAAGACTCAAAGAAACATCTCTTTTACCAGAACTAAACGCTTATGAACTCACCAGCTTTATGCTGATATTTTTCAAACAGCTTGTATTCTAAGGGGCAACAATAGACAGGTACTCTTGCCAACTTTTGGAGAAGACGGAGCATTTTGGAGTCACATCTTTTACTTTTGTTATATACTTATATGAACAAACTATGTTTTCAAACAATGTAAATATTCATATTATAATGTAATGGTTATGTTTACTGTGATTGCTATGATACGATTGTTGTGATACTACGCATGACGTCACCCCGCCCCCGGACGTTTCTGCCGTTCGTTCTGACGGTTCGGGGGTGTGACAGATTGGTATCAGAGCTCTTGTTTATAGTGAACTAAGTATACCGAACCTTACATGGTATACAACTATAAACACAAAGGGGCTGAAGTGCTCTGAACTAAAAGTATACTTTTAAAAATATAAGTATTTTTACGAAAAGTATACAAGTATACCTACATACCAGAAATAATATCATGAGTAGGACAAAACAAAAGTATTTTGGATGTTGAACACTACGGTTAAACCTGGGCAGTTATGTAATCATGTCTAGGGTCAATATAGCCTGATCAACTATATTTATTCGAGACAGGACTAACATGTGCTTGGGAGTGACTGTGGTATTGCAACAAGCCTAAAACTTGCCAAGTATCCATACACCAAGGTATCAAAAGAACAAAACATACAACTTAAAATACTGTAGGAGTATTTTAGTCAGAGTCAAGTTCATTGCATAAATTCACCTCCTAGTGTTGCTACTCATTCCTTTTAGCGATAACTTATTTGCATTGGTAGCTTTTCCTTGTTTATCGCTTAGTAGAACACTCTAGCCATCATATTGAGATACATCTTGCTTTATATCTCTTGATTCGATTCCAGAGGACTTACCATCCTCTCCTTCCTGATTATTTTAGAGCGAGATGCCTCCCTGAAAAAGACCCATTAGAAGAAATGACGACACTCCACCACCACCACCACCACCGCCCCCTCAGTTTGATCCCGCTATGTTCCAGGCAGCTGTTACTGTTGCTGTGGCTGCCGTAATGTCACAGATTAATCCTGGCGGATCTGGCGGGCAGGGAGGTGGTACTCATCCCCGAAATCATGAAGGTGGTCAGGGACACCAGAAGGAGTGCTCTTATAAGGACTTCATGAATGCAAAACCCACATCTTTCGACGGCAAAGGAGGGGTTGTTGCCCTGACTCAATGGTTCGAGAAAATCGAGTCCATTTTCGAAATCTGTTCCTGTTCTGAAGCCAACAAAGTAAAATTCGCCGCTTGCAATTTCGCCAACAGAGCACTGACCTAGTGGAATGGTCGGGTCAAATCCCTAACCCTGCCAGTGGCGAATGCTATGGGTTGGGAAAGTTTAAAGGAACTCATGCTAGCTGAGTACTGCCCACGGGGCGAGGTGCAGAAACTAGAGCATGAGCTCTGGAACCTAAAGATGAAGGAATCCGACATTGCTGCCTACACTTCTAGGTTTGAAGACCTAGCACTTATTTGTCCGGGAATGGTCACCCCGGAAAGCAAGAAGATAGAGATATATATTTGGGGACTGACACAACCCACCAAAGGAAATGTCTTGGCTGCTAGGCCAAACACCTTTGACAACGCTAAGTGTCTGGCACAAACTCTCATAGATCACGGAGTTGATCTTGATAAAGTGGCAACCGCTCCTGAGCCAGCAAAAGGGAGTGGTGAGAAAAGAAAGTTCTGGAAGCAGCGGAAAGGCCAGTCTTCACAGGAGCCCTCAAAGAAACAACAAACGGTGGCAGTCCATGCTGCTACTACTTCTGCCGCTGCTCCTGCCACTCAAGCACCTACCAGTAAATATGCTGGTACCCTTCCTCGGTGCGACAAGTGCAATTACCATCATAATCCCGGTCCATGTCGTGAAATGTCATGCACTAACTGTGGCAAAAAGGGGCACACAGTTCGATTTTGCAAGGCACCAGTCCAACCAACCAACCAGGCATCTGGAGCAGGCGTCGGTCAAGCCTGTTATGGTTGTGGAGAAGTCGGGCACTATAAGAGAAACTGCCCCAAGGAAACAACAGCAGGTGGCATGGGGAGAGTGCTAACGATGGGTCAAGAAGAGGTAGTTGCAGATCCCACCGTTGTTTCGGGTACATTCCTCCTCGACAATTCTTATGCATGCATTCTTTTTGATTCTGGTGCAGAGAGAAGTTTTGTTAGTCATGCATTCAAACATCTTCTCAAACATAAACCTCAACCACTAACTGAAACATTTACCTTCGAGATGGCTAACGGTGAGAAAGAGAGCACTAATGATATATACGTAGGCTGTACCCTTACCTTAAACGACCATTCTTTTCCTATCGACCTTATGCCAGTCTCCATAGAAAGCTTCGATGTCATCATCGGCATGGATTGGTTGAGCCCCAATCATGCTGATATCCTTTGTTACGAAAAAGCTATCCGTCTCAATCTTTCCTCTGATGAAACTCTCGTAATTTACGGCGATAAGCTCAGTTCAAACCTCCGTATCGTTTCGTGCATCAAAGCCCAGAAACTTCTGCGAAAGGAGTGTCATGCATTCCTAGCCCATATCATTGACGGGAAGCAGGAAGTTAAAGATCTCGAGAGCATCCCCGAAGTCTGCAACTTTCCCGATGTTTTTCCCGAAGATCTCCCGGGAATCCCTCCCGAGCGCCAAGTTGAGTTTCGCATCGACTTAGTCCCCGCAGCTACCCCCGTAGCTAAATCCCCATACCGATTAGCATCGGCAAAAATGCAGGAGTTATCCAGTCAGATCAATAAGCTACTCAGCAAAGGATTCATCAGACCGAGTTCCTCACCCTGGGGATCCCCGATCTTATTTGTGAAAAAGAAGGATGGATCCTTTCGGATGTGCATCGATTATCGAGAGCTGAACAAGCTCACAGTCAAAAACCGTTACCCTCTTCGTCGAATCGACGACCTCTTCGATCAACTTCAAGGAGCCAGTTAATTTTCCAAAATAGACCTAAGATCAGGGTACCATCAGCTGCGAGTCCATGAGAGTGATGTTCCTAAGATAGCATTTCGGACTCGGTATGGTCACTACGAATTTGTAGTGATGCCCTTCGGTCTAACCAACGCACTGACGGTATTCATGGACCTGATGAATCGGGTGTGCCGTTCTTTCCTGGACAAGTTCGTAATCGTATTCATCGACGATATACTTGTCTATTCCAGAAGTGAGGAAGATCATCGACAACACTTGAGATCGGTGCTAGAAACCCTAAGGACGGAGAAGCTGTACGCGAAATTCTCCAAATGCGAATTCTAGATTCGAAAAGTAACCTTCCTAGGTCACGTGGTAAGCGAGGAAGGCATACACGTGGACCCCTCCAAAATCAAAGCAATAGAGAACTGGTCAGCACCGAAGACGCCCACAGAAATCCGTCAATTCTTGGGTCTCGCTGGCTATTATCGCAAATTTATCCAAAAATTTTCCAGAATTGCGAAACCCTTAACCACTCTGACTTAGAAAGGCGTACCCTTTTGTTGGAGTGAAAAGCAAGATACTGCGTTCCAAACGTTGAAGAAGGCCCTGTGCAGCGCACCTATCTTGTCCTTGCCCGAAGGGACGGAGGACTTCGTTGTCTACTATGATGCATCCAATCAGGGCCTAGCCTGTGTGCTCATGCAACGGGGAAAAGTCATTGCTTATGCCTCAAGACAGTTGAAAGCAAACGAAGTCATCTACACAACGCACAGCCTGGAATTGGGAGCAGTAGTCTTCGCACTGAAGATATGGAGACATTATCTCTACGGAACCAAGTGCACTATCTTCACTGACCATAAAAGCCTGCAACATATTTTCGACCAGAAGGAGTTGAATATGAGACAACGGCGATGGGTTGAGCTACTCAGCGATTACGAGTGCGAAATCCGCTACCATCCCGACAAGGCCAATGTGGTGGCAGATGCCCTCAGTCGGAAGGAGTACTCAGGTCGTAGAGTGAAGGCACTGACCATGACTATCCATTCCCATTTATCCGCGCAAATCAAGGAGGCTCAGCTGGAAGCCTTAAAACCAGAGAACATGCCGGGATAATCCTTGAGAGGAATGGAAAAGAACCTAGAGATCAAGGGAGACGGAGTCTACTATTTCATAGACCGGATCTGGACCCCAAAGTTCGGTGGTTACAGAGAGGTTGTAATGAACGAAGCTCACAAGACTAGATACTCCGTTCACCCAGGTTCGGATAAGATGTACCTCGATCTCAAGAAACTGTATTGGTGGCCGAACATGAAAGCAGAGATCGCTACCTTCGTGGGCAAGTGCCTGACTTGCGCCAAGGTGAAGGTCGAATATCAGAAGCCCTCAGGTCTACTCCGCCATCCGGAGATACCTGAGTGGAAGTGGGAGAGAATTACTATGGATTTTATCACCAAATTACCCAAGTCTCCGAGTGGGCACGACACCATTTGGGTAATTGTCGACCGGCTGACTAAATCCGCCCACTTCCTGCCGATCAAGGAAAACTTCAAAATGGAGAGACTCACGAGAATCTACATCCGAGAGATAGTTCGACTGCATGGTGTACCTGTGTCCATTATCTCCGATCGAGATAGCAGGTTCACTTCGAGGTTCTGGCAATCACTACAGAAGGCTCTTGGAACTAAGCTGGATATGAGGACAGCTTACCATCCTCATACAGATGGGTAGAGTGAGAGAACCCTCCAAACCTTGGAAGACATGTTGAGAGCATGTGTCATCGACTTCGGCGAGTCGTGGGACACCCATTTGCCCTTGGTCGAGTTTTCCTACAACAACAGTTACCACACCATCATTAAGGTTGCGCCCTTCGAAGCCCTCTATGGTCGCAAGTGCAGATCCCCTCTGTGCTGGACTGAGGTGGGCGACACGCAGCTAGCCAAGGGGCAAATCCCTGACAGCACTCTCACTGGCCCAGAAATCATCAGCGAAACCACAGAAAAGATTGTACAAATCTGAGAATGACTTAAGGCCTCACGAGATAGATAAATGAGCTACGCCGATAATCGACGAAAACCCTTGGAGTTCCAGGTTGGAGACCGTGTTCTGTTGAAGGCCTCGCCCTGGAAAGGCATGATACGCTTCGGAAAGCGTGGAAAGCTAAATCCAAGATACGTAGGACCCTTCGAAATCCTCGCTAGGATCGGTCCCGTAGCCTACAAACTTCGTTTACCGCAAGAACTTAGCAACATTCATCCCGTATTTCACGTTTCGAATCTTAAGAAATGCGTATCCGCCGAAACCCTTAAGATTCCTCTTGACGAGATTGAGATCAACGAGAACCTGAACTTCATGGAAGAACCAGTCGAAATAATGGATAGAGAGATCAAACGAACGAAACAAAGTCGCATCCCGATAGTGAAGGTTCGCTGGAATGCCAAGCGGGGACCCAAATTCACTTGGGAGCGCGAAGACCAGATGAAACAGAAGTATCTGCATCTCTTTTCTAATCCATGATTTGTATTCTATGTTCAAATTTCGGGACGAAATTCCCTCTAACGGGGGGATGATGTGACAACCCGAAACGTTTTCCGTTATCCTTACTCAATTTCCGTTAATCAAATTTGGGTTTTTATTTAATTCCGTCAAATTTGATAGTTTGGGAAGGACTTTGCGTTTTAAATAAATCCGAATTGATTTATTTCCGTTCACGTTAGTATTATTTTTGGTCTAACGGAATATTCTAAGCTCAGTTCAATCGAGTTTTGTATTCGAAAACGAGGTTTTCAAAGTCAAAGCATAGCATTCGTGCCAAACAACCCTTCGAGAGGAGCTTACGACCGCAAACTCAGCTTACGGCCGTAAACTCTGTTTACGACCGTAAACCATGTTCACGGCCGTAAACCCTCCACCCCACCCCTTGGTCGTAAACTCACCCCTATATAAGGGATGAGTGGCCTTCATTTCTCACTTTACACTCCAGAAGCTTTCTCTCTCTACTCTCTCTCTCTCTCTCTACAAACTTCGAATTTGCTCAAGGATCCTCAAGAATGTAAGTGATTCTTCACCTTGATTGTGTTTCTATCTCACTTCTAGTGGCAAATCCATGTTCCTAGCTCATAAATCTAATCTTTTTCTAGATTTTCTCTCTCACCAAGAACACCAAGAACACACACTAGTTCTTGGTGGCTAAAAAACTCATTTCAAGCTTCCACTATGTAAGTACACTACCCTTAGCGTGTTGGATACAAGAATCACTTGTTAAACATCTAGAAATCGTGACCAGAAGGGTGTTTACGGCCAAGGCAATCTCCCTTGACCGTAAACTCTAATTAAGTGGTGCAAAGTTGCCACAACACCCTCCTAAGCCTAGAAACGAGGTTAGAACACTTCCAGAAGGCTAGAAAGGACCTTGAAACACCGAAAATCGCACTTTTCGCCAAGTGTTTACGGCCGTAAACCCATGGGCCATAAACCCATGGACCGCAAACACTTGGGCCGTAAACATATGGGTCGTAAACTCTGTTGGGCCTCAAAACCTTGACCGTACACTCCGATTACGGCCGCAAACTCCCCTCTTCAATCACATGTGATTCTAACACTTAGTTTTAAGTGTTTCCTAATCCCTAAGGTGGTTCCCTTCCATAACGAATAGTGTTATGCCCTCACCTAATGTATATATGTACTTTTACATGCTAAATAGGATCCGTTTGTGTCCGAGGCTTTATTTGACACTCAGCAATTCCTAGCAACTTACACTCGAATCCCACGTCAAACAGTGAGTTCATACCCCTACACTTTTTCCGAGTTTTTCATGTTTTCAGGGGGGAATACAAGCAAAAGTACAAGGAAACTTGTGCTCAAGTTATCTTATTTTGCATAAAATAATTATATGTTCAACATGCTTTTAACACAGAAAACCATTTTACCAAACGATTAAGAAATCAACTCGTAGAAACAGTTTTCAAAACTAAAGCAAGGAACTTGTAAATCTTGTCATAAAATGTGATATTTTATAAAGGATTTATACAAAACATAAACAGGATTTTCGGTATTATTACTTGTAAATTTGTTATTTTAAGTTGGAGGCACGTCCTTGGTAACACTCCACCGGATTCGATTGTGTAGGACTAACGCTTGTAACCAGAATCTCTTGGAGGGAGAGCGTGACTATTGTGTATAGATCTATACGGGACTGACTATCCCGCACCTCGCTGCTAGCTACACTTGGACCATCAGGTCTACAGGGGACAAAGTCATAAAAGATACTGGCCCCGTTACGTGCCATATCAAGTTTAATGTATGGTTATAAAACTCGCAACCTAAATAACAGAGATTTACTTTTGTAATAATGAAACAAGTGAACTAACCTCAAACTAATAACCGATTTGATTACTAGAGGGTATTATAATACCCTTAGGATTTAGTTCACTACTTATTTATTAGTTTTATTTATGTAATAAGGCTAATACATCTCACACAGAGTAAACAGGGTTTTTCAAGGAAACTACATCTAACGATACAAGTATGGTAGATACTCGTACACCTCAGACAAGAACAAATAACCAACTATCAACTTATAAGGAAAATATAGGATTTTCCTAGGAGAACACAACCTTTCATAAACGAACTGTCTAACATACAACTAATGGTTAATTAAACATCTTTCAGAAGAAAATACAGGATTTTCTTGGGAAACACTTTTCAAAGACTCAAAGAAACATCTCTTTTACCAGAACTAAACGCTTATGAACTCACCAGCTTTATGCTGATATTTTTCAAACTGCTTGTATTCTCACGGCAACAATAGACAGGTACTCTTGCCAACTTTTGGAGAAGACGGAGCATTTTGGAGTCACGTCTTTTACTTTTGTTATATACTTATATGAGCAAACTATGTTTTCAAACAATGTAAATATTCATATTATAATGTAATGGTTATGTTTACTGTGATTGCTATGATACGATTGTTGTGATACTACGCATGACGTCACCCTGCCCCCGGACGTTTCCGCCGTTCGTTCTGACGGTTCGGGGGTGTGACAGAGACTAATTGGACTTAGTCAAAGTACCTACTTGGATAAGGTGCTGAATAGGTTCAACATGCAGAATTCCAAGAAAGGAGAGTTACCGATCCAGAATAACGCCAGATTGAGTAAGACTCAGAGCCCGAGTACAGAGGCTGAGATAGCTGAGATGAGTCGAGTACCGTATGCTTCCGCTGTAGGCTCGATCATGTATGCTATGACTTGTACTCGTCCTGATGTGGTCTTTGCGTTGAGCATGGTCAGCAGATATCAGGGGAACCCTGGCAAGGCTCACTGGACTGCGGTAAAGAACATTCTCAAGTACGTGCGGAGGACTAAGGACTGGGTCCTTACCCTTGGTGGGAGTGATGACTTGAGAGTAGTAGGGTATAGTGATGATAGCTTTCAGACTGATAGGGATAATTTCCGCTCTCAGTCAGGCTGGGTCTTTACCTTAAACGGAGGAGCAATTACTTGGAAAAGTTCCAAGCAGGAGACAGTGGCTGATTCAACTTGCGAATCAGAGTATATAGTGGCAAGCGAGGCAGCAAAGGAGGCTATATGGCTAAAGAACTTCATTGGAGACCTTGGAGTTGTACCAGCTATAAAGGAGCCTATGGAGATTTTTTGTGATAGTGAAAGTGCAGTTGCCTTAGCCAAGGAACCAAGGGATCACGGAAGATCCAGACACATCGACAGAAAATACCATTTCATTAGACATCGAATAGAAGAAGGTCTCCTCGTGGCGCAGAGGGTATCATCAGATGAGAACCCAACAGATCTCCTCATGAAAGGACTGGGTAGGGTTAAGCATCTTCAGCATGCGAGGCGCATAGGGCTAAAGGATGATATTAGTTTTAGAAATTAGATAGCTTTGAAATTTGTAAAGTGTAATTGACATTTGATGATAAATAAAAGTTGTTGTTTATTTATAAGTAAAGTGTTGCTATCTTCTGTCAATCGTTTACTATCATTTCATTTTGCATGTTTTCACTTCCAGAATAATTATGTTATGGCATATCTTATTATTCAAATTCTCCACAGTCGGTCATATGTTGGAAGTATATATGAATCAAGACTGTCATGAAGCTGGCTTGTAGATGTCTAAAGTGTTGGACATAGCAAGAGTTGCTACAACATTCATGAGTGCTCATAAGTTCTGAGTATTGGATTCAACCCACGCTCACTTGTATCACTTCATGGAATTTATCTCGCGTGATCGTGAGACGGTAATATCATATAAGTCTTCAAACCTAGAGATATGAGTTGTTGACTATGAGTTGGTTATACATTGATTATACGAAAACGCATTGGTAACTCGATGTTATAAAACGTGCCTTTGTGTATAATTCAACAAGTAGTAGAACAAGCATATGAGTCGAAGTTTATCTGTTCCTTCTTGGATTAGAAGCGATATCTGGGCCCCTCGATGATTTTGCTATGACCTATGTACCGGGCCCAGTCAGAACTAAATTGATGAGTTCGATTAAGTTCTATGTCAAACAAATCGGAAATCGGGAAACAAACTGCTGGACAATAAGTACGCCATTGTTTCATGTATTTGTCCGACTGATATCTAGAACAGAGGATTATATGATCACTTATCTTAAATGGCATATCATCATCATCTTAGTTCCGCGAGACTTTGAAAGAGCTACGATTGCTGTTGGATTAGGTGTCTAAGTTCATAACTATTTCTGGAATTTACTTGACCCGGTTGGCATGGTCCATTTGGGTTGCATGGCATTGCAACACTTGGATAGACTAATTAAGAGAAAAGACACTTATGGTTATTAATATATTATAAGTTCTAATATATTAATAATATTATTTAATTAGTTTGATCAATAATTAATTTAGAATTAATTTGGTGATAAAAAAGGAGACTATTTAAATATATGGGGTTGATTGTGTAAATCATCCATTCTTTTATAGTGGGCTAATGATCCATGGTTTATTGGATTGGGAAAAATCCATAAGGTGCTCCATGGAGGTTATAAACCCATGGATCATGGAATATGAAAAGCCATGTCAATTAGGGTTTACATGGTGTAACCCTAATTGTGACACAACTATAAAAGGACCCCATGGGCTACCAAAATCGGCACTATGTGTAGAACAAGAGGGCGAGCCAATTTTGAGTAAGTGTGGATTTCTCTCAAAGTTATTCCAAGTGTTGTGGTGTTGTGTCAAACATTTGAGGCATCACACTTGAGGTGCTAGGCTCACAAAGTTCTCAAGGAATCCAAGCAACAAAAATGTATGTTCTTCCTACTAGCTTTTATGTTTCAAAGTTCCCCATGCCATGCTAGTTAGGTTAAGAACCTTGGAAAATCAAATTTGCATGTATCTTAGTAAAAACTAGATCCAAGGTTTCTAGGGTTGCATGTACACCTTAGGAGTGTTAGAATGCTCAAAACCCTTCAGAAAGGTCATGAGCATTAGGGTTTGCATGGATGTAACCCTAGACTTTGGCAAACTATAAAAGGACTCCCTTAACACCCAAAATCGTGACTAGAGTTCTTGGAGTTCATTAGAGCCGATTTTGAAGCTAGAAACATCTCTCTCAAGTTCTCCTTTGTCCTAGGTGTGTTGTGAACCGTTTGAGGCATCACACTTGGGGTGCTAAGTTCTTAAAGGCCAAATACAACAAGTTCTACAAGCTGCATAAAGAGGTAAACTCCTAACTAGTGTTTTATGTTGTTTATGTCAATTGTATGCTTGTTGTAGGCTTAATGCGTTGGAAACGGTATTGCATGTATAATTAGAGAAAACATAGATCCAAAGCATGTAGGGTTGTATGTGCACCATAGGATGTTGTAGTATACAAAACCCAACACAAGTAACCGTTACCCACTCCCGAGGATTGATGATCTCTTCGACCAACTACATGGGGCATCTTGGTTTTCCAAGATTGATTTACGTTCAGGTGACCATCAGATGAAAGTCAGAGACGAGGATGTGCAGAAGACTGCGTTCCGGACACGCTATGGCCACTATGAGTTCGTGGTGATGCCCTTCGGGCTCACCAATGCTCCTGCCGCGTTCATGGATCTCATGAACCGCGTATGCTGGCCGATGCTGGATCGGTCTGTGATAGTTTTCATCGATGACATCTTGGTTTACTCTAAGACGCAGGAGCAGCATGAGGAGCACTTGCGGGAGGTGTTGGATACCCTGAGGAGGGAGAGCTTGTATGCCAAGTTCTCCAAGTGCGAGGTGCAGTTTCTGGGGCACCTTGTCAACCAGAACAGGATTTGGGTCGATCCGGCCAAAGTAGAGGCCGTGATGAGATGGGAGGTTTCGAAGTCTCCATCTGATATTCAGAGTTTCCTGGGATTGGCGGGCTATTACCGGAGATTCATTCAGGATTTCTCCAAGATAGTCGTACCCTTGACCCGACTGACGAAGAAAGCCGTTGTATTTCGCTGGGGGTCTGAGCAGCAGACAGCGTTTGAGACATTGAGGCAGAGATTATGCGAGGCGCTGATTTTAGCCATGCCAGAGGGCGTGGAGGATTTTGTAGTGTACTGCGATGCATCCATTTCAGGTTTGGGCGCAGTACTGATGCAGAGAGGGCACATCAACGCCTATGCCTCGAGGCAACGGAAGCCTCACGAGGCAAACTACCTGAGACACGATTTGGAGTTGGGGGCGGTCGTATTCGCCATCAAGATATGGCGACATTACCTCTATGGGGTCCGTTGTACCATTTACACAGATCACAAGAGTCTGAGGTACCTCATGGATAAGCCGAATCTGAAAATGTGGCAGCGTCGGTGGCTAGCTGTGGTGAAGGATTACAATTGTGAGATCCTCTACCACCCGGGGAAGGCCAATGTTGTGGCCGATGCTCTTAGCCGCAAGGCAGCCCTGATCAGAGACGTTTGCTTGCGGATGATAGTGGTGAGTGGTGACTCCACTTCTGGAGCATATCCGAGAGGCCCAACAGGAGGCTATGAAGGAGGAACATCGGAAGAGCGAGCGTATTGTAGGACGGGTTTCCTCCTTAAACTACGATAGCCATGGGTTGTTGACAATACACCATAGAGTGTGGGTTCCATATCATGGAGGGGTGCGCCAAATTTTGATGGGGGAGGCACACAAATCCTGATTCTCGATCCTTCCCATGACAACAAAGATGTACAGAGATCTCGTCCTGATTACTGGTGGCCTTGCATGAAGAGGGATGTAGCCTGGTACGTTGAGAGGTGCCTGACCTGCAGGAAGGTCAAGGCGGAGCACCAGCGGCCTCACAGCAAGACACAACCATTGGACATCACCATGTGGAAATGGGAAGATATTACGATGGACTTCATCACCAAGCTTCCCACGAACGCGCGGGGAGTAGATTCCATATGGGTCATCGTGGATCGGTTGACCAAGAGTGCCCATTTCATATCGATCCAGAAGAGCATTTCGGCCGAGAAGCTGGCCGAATTTATATTTGAGAGGTTGTAGCTCGACACGCAGTGCAAGTCTACGTGATTTCTGACAGAGATATGCAGTTCACTTCCAGATTTTGGAAGACATTCCATGACGAGTTGGGTACTCGTCTGCACTTTAGCACCGCTTTTCACCCGCAGACGGATGGTCAAAGCGAGCAGACCATCCAAACTCTAGAGGATATGCTGCGGGCATGCGATTTAGACTTCGTTGGTATTTGGGATACCAAACTCTCCTTGGTAGAGTTTTCCTACAATAATAGCTACCACACGAGTATCAATCATCCTCCATTTGAGATGTTATACAGGAGGAAGTGTAGGACCCCGATTTGCTGGGGTGAGGTTGGGCAAAGAGTCATGGGGATTACCGAAGTGGTACTCAAGACGACGGAGAGGATCCAACAGGTCCGGATCAGGCTTCAGACTGCTCAGAGTCGGCAGAAAAGTTATGCCGACAAGCGTCGTTCGGACCCGGAGTTCCAGGTCGGGGATATGGTCCTCCTGAAGGTGTCACCTTGGAAAGGTGTCATCCGGTTCAGGGTTGTAGCCCAGGTGGGCAAGGTGGCGTATAGGCTAGATCTGCCAGCCAAGCTTAGTCAGATTCATAGCACCTTTCGCGTCTCCCAGCTGCGGAAGTGCTTGGTAGACGACTCTGCAGTGGTGCCTCTATAGGATATTCAGGTGGACGACAGCCTAAACTATATTGAGCGGCTAGTAGCTATCATCGACAGGAAGACGAAGGACCTGAGGAACAAGAGGGTTGAGCTGGTGAAGGTGTAATGGCGGCACCGCAAGGGCTCAGAATGGACTTGGGAGCCGGAGGACGAGATGAGGGAGCACTACCCCGAGCTTTTTCCAGATGCAGCATCAGACTTCGAGGACGAAGTCTAAAATAAGTGGGGGAGATGTGTAACGCCCAGTTCACGGTACGTATTTTAAATATAAGTATTTGCATTTTTATACTGGGACTCGACGAGTTGGAGGCCCAACTTGGTGAGTAGAGTGGATTTTGGAAGCGGGTATTAATAACCTACTCGACGAGTCGGGAGCCCAACTCGACGAGTAGGACTGCATGGATGAAACCCTAATATTTAGGGTTTGCACCCTATTTAAACACATTATCTTGTCCCACTTCAGCCTCCATCGCCTCTCACAGTCCAGAAAAACCCTAACTCGAAACCCTAAATCATTTGGAGTGTTCTTCAGCCATTTTTGTGTGTTTGTGGTTGTTTTAAGCTTGAAGAAAGAAGTGGAAGCTTGGTGGTTCCAGAAGAAGCAAGTAGATCCAAAGGTTTTGCTTCATTTCCAGCTCATTCAAGGTAAAAAGCTTCAACCTTGACCATTTATCTCTTAGATCTCTAGTTAGGGGAAGTTTCTACTTTTTTTTTGGTGTTAGTAGAGCCATTTTCGGGATTTTGTGGTTCTAAGGGGTATGACTTCAGATCTGGAACCATTGAGGGTTACCATGGCATAAAGGTGCCAACTTTATGGCCATGGGAGTCCCATGCATCATATAAACCTCATTTTAGAGCCTTTTGAGCCAAAAACCTCATGCATGAACATCAAGTTCGTAGCTTTACGTATAACATGGACCCTACGAGATCAGATCTATGTCTTAGATGCATTAGGACCATCTGAAATAGACTGAATAGTTTTGGAGATAGAGGGACTCGGTGAGTGGCCTATGTGACTCAACGAGTCAGGTAGCATTCTCCCTAAAACACCTTCTGATATCGAGTAGTGTGTTGAGTTGGAAGAAGTACAAGCCAGTTGGGTCCATTATGGACCTGAAGATCAACGTACTCGACGAGTTCAAGGATGAACTCGGCGAGTTCAAGGCAATATCCCAACCATATGAAGATGAACTCGACGAGTTCAAGGATGAACTCGGCGAGTCAGGGCCTAAACACCTTAACCCGGATGAAGATGGACTCGACGAGTTCAAGGATGAACTCGACGAGTCAGTTGTAGAAGGTCCTGACTGTGTTTAAAGGAGAAATCAACGAGCCCTTGTAAGGCTCGGCGAGTAGGGTCGAAGTCTTGGCGTTTTCATGATTTCGGAAGTCGACAAGTTTTGGGGCCAACTCGGCGAGTTGAGTCAACTGGATGTTGACTTTGACCTAGAGTTGACTTTGACCAAGGTGTTGAACTTGACTTTGACTTTGACCTGAGTTGAGCAGGAAATGGTATTTAACGAAGATTGTTATGTGTAGGATCTGAGAGGTATTGATTCCGACAGTAAGGACAGTTCAGACACTTAATACATTGAGGTGGGTTACCTTCCAGTAGAGGTGGGTCTAAGGCACCAACGCCGGCCCACCAGTAGGTGTTTATGTATGAGATGATTGTCTTTGTGATAATTGTCTGGGTTGCCACTATTTGATATGCCTTATGTGCTAGGATGCTCTGTTATATGTGTTAGTAGTAGTAAGGGTGAAATAGTCCGTGGATACCGGTTGAAAGATACCGAAGGGGTAGTCAGTACCCATGCATGCCTAGTAGTATGTTTATGTTATGTTATTATGTGGTAGTGGTAGGGGTGAAATAGTCCCCAGTAGTCGGTTGAGATAAACCGATGGGTACGTCAAGCACCCCAGAATGGCTTGACATGGGTAAGTCGAGCACCCCATAATGGCTTGACCTGGGTAAGTCAAGCACCCTAGAATGGTTGACCTGGGTAAGTCAAGCACCCTAGAATGGCGTAACATGGGTAGGTCAGGCACCCTAGAATTGCATGGCAGTATGTATGTTGTATGGTATGTGGTATGATGGGGGAACTCACTAAGCTTCGTTCTTACAGTTTACAGTTTTGTTTTCAGGTACCTGTTCATCGAAGGGGAAGGAGCCAGCACGGTAGCAGCGCATAGCACACACACCCGATTTCTGCACTATGATGTCCTTGGGATTGTACTCTGACATTATTATTATTCCATGTCATGTTTTTATGACATTTGACTTATGGGTTATGAGTTGTTATGATATTGATGTTGTTTTTCAGTAAATGTTTTTATAAATTGCTTAATTAAAAAAGAAATTTTTGGTCTTGAAAATTGGGATGTTACAAGTAACCGTTACCCACTCCCGAGGATTGATGATCTCTTCGACCAACTACAGGGGGGAATCTTGGTTTTCCAAGATTGATTTACGTTCAGGCTACCATCAGATGAGAGTCAGAGACGAGGATGTACAAACGACTGTGTTACGGACTCGCTATGGCCAATACGAGTTCGTGGTGATGCCCTTCGGGCTCACCAATGCTCCTGCCGCGTTCATGGATCTCATGAACCGCGTATGCCGACCGATGGTGGATCGGTCTGTGATAGTTTTCATCGATGACATCTTGGTTTACTCCAAGACACAGGAGCAGCATGAGGGGCACTTGTGGGAGGTGTTGGATACCCTGAGGAGGGAGAGCTTGTATGCCAAGTTATCCAAGTACGAGTTCTGGTTGTGCGAGGTGCAGTTTCTGGGGCACCTTGTCAACCAGAACGGGATTTGGGTCAATCCGGCCAAAGTAGAGGCCGTGATGAGATGGGAGGTTCCGAAGTCTCCATCTGAGATTCGGAGTTTCCAGGGATTGGCGGGCTATTACCGGAGATTCATTCAGGATTTCTCCAAGATAGCCGTACCCTTGACCCGGCTGACGAAGAAAGCCAATGTATTTAACTGGGGGCCTGAGCCGCAGGCAGCGTTTAAGACATTGAGGCAGATATTATGCGAGGCGCCGATTTTAGCCCTGCCAGAGGGCGTGGAGGTTTTGTAGTGTACTGCGATGCGCCCATTTCAGGTTTGGGTACAGTACTGATGTAGAGAGGGCACGTCATCGCCTACGCCTTGAGGCAGCTAAAGCCACACGAGGCAAACTACTCGACGCACAATTTGGTGTTGGGGGCGGTCGTCTTCGCCCTCAAGATATTGCGACATTACCTCTATGGGGTCCGTTGTACCATTTACACGGATCACAAGAGTCTGAGGTACCTCATGGATCTGCCGAATCTGAACATGAGGCAGCGTCGGTGGCTAGATGTGGTGAAGGATTACGATTGTGAGATCCTCTACCACCTGGGGAAAGCCAATGTTGTGGCCGATGCTCTTAGCTGCAAGGCAGCCCCGATTAGAGACGTTTGCTTGCGGATGACAGTGGTGACTCCGCTTCTGGAGCAGATCCGAGAGGCCCAGCAGGAGGCTATGAAGGAGGAACATCGGAAGAGCGAGCGTATTGTAGGACATGTTTCCTCCTTCGACTATGATAGTCATGGGTTGTTGACACTATACCGTAGAGTGTGGGTTCCATATCATGGAGGAGTGCGCCAGATTTTGATGGGGGAGGGGCACAAATCCTGATTCTCGATCCATCCCGGGGCGACGAAGATGTACCGAGATTTTCGTCCGGATTACTGGTGGCCCTGCATGAAGCGGGATGTAGCCTGGTACGTCGAGAGGTGCCTGACCTGCAGGAAGGTCAAGGCGGAGCACCAGCGGCCTCACGGCAAGACGCAGCCGTTGGACATCCCCATGTGGAAATGGGAAGATATTACCATGGACTTCATCGCCAAGCTTCCTAGGACCGCGCGGACAGTGGATTCCATATGGGTCATCGTGGATCGGTTGACCAAGAGTGCCCATTTCATACCGATCCAGGATTGCATTTCGGCCGAGAAGCTGGCCGACATCTATATTCGAGAGGTTGTAGCTCGACACGGAGTGCCAGCCTCCATGATTTCTGACAGAGATGTGCGGTTCACTTCCAGATTCTGGAAGAAATTCCACAACGAGTTGGGTACTCGTCTGCACTGTAGCACCGCTTTTCACCCGTAGACGTATGGTCAGAGTGAGCGGACCATCCAGACTCTAGAGGATATGCTACGGGCATGCGTTTTAGACTTTGGTGGTAGCTGGGATACCTACCTTCTCTTGGCAGAGTTTTCCTACAATAATAGCTACCACGCGAGTATCGATCGTCCTCCCTGTGAGATGTTATACGAGAGGAAGTGTAGGACCCCGATTTGCTGGGGTGAGGTTGGGAAGAGAGTCATGGGGAGTACCGAAGTGGTACTCAAGACGACGGAGAGGATCCAGCAGGTCTGGAGCAGGCTTCAGACTGCTTAGAGTCGGCAGAAAAGTTATGCCGACAAGCGTCGTTCGGACCTGGAGTTCCAGGTCGGGGATATGGTCCTCCTGAAGGTGTCACCTTGGAAAGGTGTCATTCGGTTCAGGAAGCAGGTAAAGTTGGGCCCCAGGTACATTGGTCCTTTCAGGGTTGCAGTCCGGGTGGGCAAGGTGGCGTATAGGCTGGATATGCCAGTCGAGCTTAGTCAGATTCATAACACCTTTCATGTCTCCCAGCTGCGGAAGTGCCTGGTAGATGACTCTGCAGTGGTGCCTCTAGAGGATATTCAGGTGGACGACAGCCTGAACTACATTGAGCGGCCAGTAGCTATCATCGACAGGAAGTCGAAGGACCTGAGGAACAAGAGGGTTGAGCTGGTGAAGGTGCAATGGCAGCACCTCAAGGGCTTAGAATGGACTTGGGAGCCGGAGGACGAGAAGAGGGAGCACTACCCCGAGCTTTTTCCAGATGTAGCAGTAGACTTCGAGGACGAAGTCTAAAATAAGTGGGGGAGATTTGTAACGCCCGGTTCCCAGTACGTATTTTAAATATAAGTAATTGCATTTTTACACTGGGACTCGACGAGTTAGAGGCCCAACTCGTCGAGTAGAGTGGATTTTGGTCGCGGGTTTTAAGTAACCTACTCGACGAGTCGGGAGCCCGACTCGATGAGTAGGACTGCTTGGATGAAACCCTAATATTTAGGGTTTGCACCCTATTTAAACACATTATCTTGTCCCACTTCAGCCTTCATCACCTCTCACAGTCCAGAAAAGCCCTAACTCGAAACCCTAAAGCATTTGGAGTGTTCTTGAGCCATTTTTGTGTGTTTGTGGTTGTTTAAAGAATGAAGAAATAAGTGGAAGCCTAGTGGTTCCAGAAGAAGCAAGTAGATCCAAAGGTTTTGCTTCATTTCCAGCCCATTCAAGGTAAAAAGCTTCAACCTTGACCATTTATCTTTCAGATCTCTAGTTAGGGCAAGTTTCTACTATTTTTGCTGTTAGTAGAGCCATTTTTGGGATTTTGTGGTTCTAAGGTGTATGACTTCAGATCTGGAACCATTGAGGGTTCCCATGGAGGTGGGATTGATTCTGGCAGTAAGGACGGTTCAGACACTTACGACATTGAGGTGAGTTACCTTCCAGTAGAGGTGGGTCTAAGGCACCAATGTCGGCCCACCAGTAGGTGTTTATGTATGAGATGATTGTCTTTTTGATAATTGTCTGGGTTGCCACTATCTGATATGCCTTATGTGATAGGATGCTCTATTATATGTGTTAGTAGTAGTAGAGGTGAAATAGTCCCCGGATACCGGTTGAAAGATACTGAAGGGGTAGTCAGTACCAATACATGCCTAGCAGTATGTTTATGTTATGTTATTATGTGGTAGTGGTAGGGGTGAAATAGTCCCCAGTAGTCGGTTGAGATAAACCGATGGGTATGTCACGCACCCCAGAATGGCTTGACATGGGTAAGTCGAGCACCCTAGAATGGCTTGACCTGGGTAAGTCAAGCACCCCAGAATGGCTTGACCTGGGGAAGTTAAGCACCCTAGAATGGCTTGACATGGGTAGGTTAGTCACCCCAGAATTGCCTGGCAGTATGTATGTTGTATGGTATGTGGTATGATGGGGGAACTCACTAAGCTTCGTGCATACAGTTTACAGTTTTGTTTTCAGGTACCTCTTCATCGAAGGGGAAGGAGCCGGCACGGTAGCAGCGCATCGCACACACACCTGATTTCCGCACTATGATGTCCTTGGGATTGTACTCTGACATTATTATTTTTCCATGTCATGTTTTTATGACATTTGACTTATGGGTTATGAGTTGTTATGATATTGATGTTGTTCTTTAGTAAATGTTTTTATAAATTACTTAATTAAAAATGAAATTTTTGGTCTTGAAAATTAGGATGTTACAAGTAACCGTTACCCACTCCCGAGGATTGATGATCTCTTCGACCAACTACAGGGGGCATCTTGGTTTTCCAAGATTGATTTACGTTCAGGCTACCATCAGATGAGAGCAGAGACGAGGATGTACAGAAGACTGCGTTCCGGACTCGCTATGGCCAATACGAGTTCGTGGTGATGCCTTTCGGGCTCACCAATGCTCCTGCCGCGTTCATGGATCTCATGAACCGCGTAGGCCGACCGATGCTGTTTCGGTCTGTGATAGTTTTCATCGATGACATCTTGGTTTACTCCAAGACGCAGGAGCAGCATGAGGAGCACTTGCGGGAGGTGTTGGATACCCTGATGAGGGAGAGCTTGTATGCCAAGTTCTGCAAGTGCGAGTTCTGGTTGCGTGAGGTGCAGTTTCTGGGGCACCTTGTCAACCAGAACGGGATTTGGGTCGATCCGGCCAAAGTAGAGGCCGTGATGAGATGGGAGGTTCCGAAGTCTCCATCTGAGATTTGGAGTTTCTTGGGATTGGCAGGCTATTACTAGAGATTCATTCAGGATTTCTCCAAGATAGCCGTACCCTTGACCCGACTGACGAAGAAAGCCGTTGTATTTCGCTGGGGGCCTGAGCAGTAGGCAGCGTTTGAGACATTGAGGCAGAGATTATGCGAGGCGCTGATTTTAGCCCTGCCAGAGGGCGTGGAGGTTTTGTAGTGTACTGCGATGCGTCCATTTCAGGTTTGGGTGCAGTACTGATGCAAAGAGGGCACGTCATCGCCTACGCCACGAGGCAGCTGAAGCCTCACCAGGAAAACTAACCGACGCATGATTTGGAGTTGGGGGCGGTCGTCTTCGCCCTCAAGATATGGCGACATTACCTCTATGGGGTCCGTTGTACCATTGACGCGGATCACAAGAGTCTAAGGTACCTCATGGATCAGCCGAATCTGAACATGATGCAACGTCGGTGGCTAGATGTGGTGAAGGATTACGATTGTGAGATCCTCTACCACCGGGGAAGGCCAATGTTGTGGTCGATGCTCTTAGCTGCAAGGCAGCCCCGATCAGAGACGTTTGCTTGCAGATGACAGTAGTGACTCTGCTTCTGGAGCAAATCTGAGAGGCCCAGCAGGAGGCTATGAAGGAGGAACATCGGAAGAGCGAGCGTATTGTAGGACAAGTTTCCTCCTTCGACTACGATTGTCGTGTATTGTTGACACTACACCGTAGAGTGTGGGTTCCATATCATGGAGGGGTGCGCCAAATTTTGATAGTGGAGGCACACAAATCCCGATTCTCGATCCATCCCAGGGCGACGAAGATGTACTGACATCTTCGTCCTGATTACTGGTGGCCCTGCATGAAGAGGGATTTAGCCTGGTACATCGAGAGGTGCCTGACCTATAGGAAGGTCAAGGCGGAGCACCAGCGGCCTCATGGCAAGACGCAACCGTTGGACATACCCATGTGGAAATAGGATGATATTACCATGGACTTCATCACCAAGCTTCCCAGGACCGCGCGGGGAGTGGATTCCTTATGGGTTATCGTGGATTGGTTGACCAAGAATGCCCATTTCATACCGATCCAGGAGAGCATTTCAGCCGAGAAGCTGGCCGACATCTATATTCGATAGGTTGTAGCTCGATACGGAGTGCCAGTCTCCGTGATTTTTGACAAAGATGTGCGGTTCACATCCAGATTCTGGAAGAAATTCCACGACGAGTTGGGTAATCGTCTGCACGTTAGCACCGCTTTTTACCTGCAGACGGATGGTCAGAGCGAGCAGACCATCCATACTCTGGAGGATGTGCTGCGGGCATGCGTTTTAGACTTCGGTGGTAGCTGGGATACCTACCTCCCCTTGGCAGAGTTTTCCTACAATAATAGCTACCACGCGAGTATCGATCGTCCTCCCTTTGAGATGTTATACGGGAGGAAGTGTAGGACCCCGATCTGCTGGGGTGAGGTTGGGAAGAGAGTCATGGGGCGTACCGATGAGGTCTGGAGCAGGCTTCAGACTGCTCCAGACGACGGAGAGGATCCAACAGGTCTGGAGCAGGCTTCAGACTGCTAAGAGTCGGCAGAAAAGTTATACCGACAAGCGTCGTTCGGACCTGGAGTTCCAGGTCGAGGATATGGTCCTCCTGAAGGTGTCACCTTGGAAAGGTGTCATCCGGTTCAGGAAGTGGGTAAAGTTGGGCCCCAGGTACATTGGTCCTTTCAGGGTTGCAGTCCGGGTGGGCAAGGTGGCGTATAGGCTGGATCTGCCAGTCGAGCTTAGTCAGATTCATAACACCTTTCACGCCTCTCACAGTCCAGAAAATCCCTAACTCGAAACCCTAAAGCATTTGAAGTGTTCTTGAGCCTTTTTTGTGTGTTTGTGGTTGTTTAAAGATTGAAGAAATACGTGGAAGCCTGGTGGTTCCAGAAGAAGCAAGTAGATCCAAAGGTTTTGCTTCATTTCCAGCTCATTCAAGGTAAAAAGCTTCAACCTTGACCATTTATCTCTTAGATCTCTAGTTAGGGCAAGTTTCTACTTGTTTTGCTGTTAGTAGAGCCATTTTCGGGATTTTGTGGTTCTAAGGTGTATGACTTCAGATCTGGAACCATTGAGGGTTCCCATGGCATAAAGGTGCCAACTTTATGCCCATGGGAGTCCCATGCATCATATAAACCTCATTTTAGAGCCTTTTAAGCCATAAACCCCATGCATGAACGTCAAGTTCATAGCTTTACGTATAATATGGACCCTAGGAGGCCAGATCTATGTTTTGGATGCATTAGGACCATCTGAAATTGGCTGAATAGTTTTGGACATAGAGGGACTCGACGAGTCGCCTATGTGACTCGGCGAGTCAGGTAGCATTTTCCCCAAAACACATTATGATATCGAGTAGTGTGTTGAGTTGGAAGAAGACCCATCCAGTTGGGTCCATTATGGACCTGAAGATCAACGTACTCGACGAGTTCAAGGATGAACTCGGCGAGTTCAAGGATGAAGTCGGCGAGTTCAAGGCAATATCCCAACCATATGAAGATGAACTCGACGAGTTCAAGGATGAACTCGGCGAGTCAGGGACTAAACACTTTAACCCGGATGAAGATGGACTCGACGAGTTCAAGGATGAACTCGGCGAGTCAGTTGTAGAAGGTCCCGACTGTGTTTAAAGGAGAACTCGGCGAGCCCTTGTAAGGCTCGGCGAGTAGGGTCGAAGTCTTGGCGATTTCATGATTTCGGAACTCGACGAGTTTGGGGCCAACTCGGCGAGTTGAGTCAACTGGATGTTGACTTTGACCAAGAGTTGAATTTGACCAAGGTGTTGACCTTAACTTTGAATTTGACCAGGAAATGGTAATTAAGGAAGATTGTTATGTGTGTGATCTGAGAGGGATTGATTCTGGCACTAAGAACAGTTCAGACACTTACGACATTGAGGTGAGTCACTTTCCAGTAGAGGTGGGTCTAAGGCACCAATGTCGGCCCACCAGTAGGTGTTTATGTATGAGATGATTGTCTTTGTGATAATTGTCTGGGTTGCCACTATCTGATATGCCTTATGTGATATGATGCTCTATTATATGTGTTAGTAGTAGTTGGGGTGAAATAGTCCCCGGATACCGGTTGAAAGATACTGAAGGGGTAGTTAGTACCAATACATGCCTAGCAGTATGTTTATGTTATGTTATTATGTGGTAGTGGTAGGGGTAAAATAGTCCCCAGTAGTCGGTTGAGATAAACCGATGGGTATGTCAAGCACCCCAGAATGGCTTGACATGGGTAAGTCGAGCACCCCAGAATGGCTTGACCTGGGTAAGTCAAGCACCCCAGAATGGCTTGACCTGGGGAAGTTAAGCGCCCTAGAATTGTTGGATAAGGTGTCTAGGTCCATAACTATTTCTGGTATGTACTTGACCCGACCCGGCATGGTCCATTTGGGTTGCATGACACCATGCAATTGGATAAACTAAAATGAGAGAAATAACACTTATGGTTTATTAATATATTATAAGTTCTAATATATTAATAATATTATTTAATTAGTTTGATCAAGAATTAATTTAGAATTAATTAAGTGATCAAAAGATAACTAATTAAATATATGGGTAGATTATATAAATCTTCCATATCTTATATAGTGGGCTAAGAGGCGCCATGGATTATCAAGTTGGGTTCCACCCATAGGATGCTCCATGGGAGTTACAAACCCATGGGTCATGGAAATGAAGAGTCATGACACATTAGGGTTTACATGGTGTAACCCTAGATGTGTCAACACTATATAAGAAACCCATTCTCCACCAAAATAGGCTACAATAAGAAACAAGAGGGCTAGAGCCGATTTTGCAAGTGTAAGATTCTCTCAAAGTTTACTCCTTTGCATTTGGTGTTGTGTGAAGCATTTGAGGCATCACACTTGGGGTGCTAGGCTCACAAGGTTTCAAGGATCATAATCAACAACAAGGTAAGTTATTCTATCTTTCATTCAAGTTAAAAATGTTCCCCATGTATGCTAGATAGGAATATAACCTTGGAATTCAACTTTGCATGATTATTAGACAAACATAGATCCAAGGTTATTAGGGTTGCATGTACACTTAGGAAGTGTTAGAATGCTCAAAACCCATCAGTGGTATCAGAGCCTAGGTTTGTTTGTTGTTTTTTTTGTGTCCAAACAGCTTGAAAAAAAAATTGTTTTTCTGTTTTCTGCTCGTATGAAAGTTTGCACATTTGTTGCTGGAAATGGACTAGAAACATTACCCTAAACTGTTTTGATGTTTTAAAGCTTGTTTTAGATGGTGTAATATTTATGCTAATCCATTTACAATGGCAATTATTAAAATTACAAGTTTTTTTTAAGTGTAATTTTTGATTCTTGAAAGTGTTCATATTCATGTTCTTGAACTTATGAAGATTAGATGATCATAGGAATTGTTTGTAACCTTCATGGTAGTTTAATTCATGATCATAATGTGTTTTAATGGAGTCCATAACTTGTCCTCAAGTTATGGAAAACCAAA
Source organism: Lactuca virosa (assembly GCF_052849685.1). Lineage (NCBI taxonomy): Eukaryota > Viridiplantae > Streptophyta > Magnoliopsida > Asterales > Asteraceae > Lactuca > Lactuca virosa. The sequence continues at coordinate 257,258,341 of NC_136426.1, read as the reverse complement.
AGTCTCACTTTTATTAAAGCCATTAAAAGAACACAAGAGTTATAAAAATGAAGAGTCTTCATTTTTATTACTCAATTAATTCATAAGTTATAAGAAATGAAAAGTTTTGGAAGTTTACAAAACTTGCCCTCAAGTTTTGGAACATGTAAAGTCTTGATTAAAACTTTAGTTCCAACCCTTAGAATTTTAAAAGTTAAAATTCAACCCTTATACTTTATAATATTATAAGTTACTAATATATATATGTATAACGTCAAGTCGTCTTACCGCTAGTACGCCTCATTCACGAAGCCGATCTATAAGGGGGGTATAAGGTTGTTGCCTATAAAATGACAACTTAATGGGTGTCCACTCTCACCCACCGCTTCCTTGATCAGTGGAGGGTCGTTAGCCGAACGGGTAAGACAAGGACTTATAAATTCTCATTAAAAGTATGATGAATATTATAAAGTAACTAAATGCTTTTATTAAATTCCCAATCTTAGTTACTTTAGGAAAATGTGAATAAGGTGCTAATCCATGAAATTACACTTTACACTTTGTTTAAGTCGTTGGTGGAGCGTGTGTGGTTAACCGACACACTAACTTGGACTTAACAAGGTAGGTAAAGGGTGACTTAACGTTTACCATAGCATCGGTGGAGCGTGTGTGGTTTACCGGCACATCGATTGAGTGATAAACCTTGAGGGTACCAAGTGATTTGCATGGTTACTTCACACCTCGTTTTGTGATCCTCGGTATCCCAGTCACAAAACTTGGAGGGCACACTCGAGATTGAAACATGCCTTTGAAAAGTTCATTGAATCTCAAAAGAATCTAGGAATTTCTAAGAACCAATTAAAAACCTAATATTTATATTTCGTTTTTCATGGTGGAAATTGGTGAATCGTCATTCACCTACCTTTCAAATATGTTTTAGCTTGGATTACGGCATACCTCTTCTAAGTTATAATATATTATGATTGGATCCTAGCCTTAATATTACATTTGGGTGTTTTATTAAGGACTCTCTTAATATCTAAACTAATCTTGTTCTCTTCTTTCAGATGTCTTCAAACAATGCTGCTTCTGGCTCTAATCCTAATGGCTCCTTTACCCTTATGAACTTGTGTGGGAAAGTCACTTTTGGTGGATCCAACTTCAATGAATGGATCAGAAACATCAGGATGATTACCCGCTACGAGGACAAAGAATATGTCCTTGACAAGGAGCTTAAGGAGATTGATGAGACCCCTGCAACTCCCCAGGAGATCGCTGACTTCCGGGCACATGAAAGGGATGCTACAAAAGTGGCATGCATCATGTTGGCCACCATGACAGTGGAACTCCAAAAGTCCTATGAGGACTTCTACCCTTTTGAAATGCACCAAGATCTGATGGAAAGATACCATCAAAGTGCACGACAAGAGAGGTATGAAATCATATGCTCAATCATAACAACCATGATGAAGGACGGGGAATCCGTCACGAGCCACATGCAGAAAATGCAAAGGTATGTGGATCGGTTGCTGAAGCTTAATGTGAACTTCCCTGAGGAGCTTGCAATAGATATCATTTTGCACTCCTTACCATCGTGCTATGATCAATTCCGCATGACATATCACATGAATAAGGAAGAGGTCACACTCAGAAAACTTCAGGGACTCCTCAAGACCGCAGAAACAGGTCTTAAGGGTAAGTCGGTTGTTAACACTCCTACTCCAAACTCCGCCCCGGTTTTGGCAATCGGGAAAGGTAGAGGGAAGAAGAGGAAGAGCTCTTCGAAGGGTACCAAGGCTAGGACCCTTGATGGCTCTTCTTCAAGTGAAACCAAGAAAGATTTCGTCACTCCTTCTTCTGACCCAAAAGAGGCTGAATGCTTCTATTGCCATGAAAAGTCACATTGGAAGCAGAACTGCCCAAAATACCAGCAAGATGTGAAGGATGGGAAAGTTAAACCCAACCATGCAGGTATTTACACTATCTTATCTAATAACTCACCCCATTCTAACTCTTGGGTCCTTGATACCGGTTGTGGTATTCATATATGTTCTGATTTGCAGGGACTAAGAAGAAGTGAGAATGTGGAGCATGGAAGAATAAACTTAATCATGGGGAATAGGAAAGCTTTACCTGTCACCAAGATTGGAGTTTATACTTTATTGCTAAGTAGTGGGTTTAGTTTAGATTTGAATAAGTGTTGTTATTCGCCAGAAATGGCAAGAAACATTATTTCCTTTCACGCATTGTATAAACAAGGTTTCACCTTTTCATTTGATAATGAAGTTGGTTCGATTAATGCTTTCTTTAATAATGTTCTTTATTTTAAAGCATTACCTTGTGATGGCGTGTATGAAACTGTATCTGTGGTTGATAACTTAGGAAATAATGTATTGTGTATTGATTCTGTTAATAATAATAACTTGGATAAAGCATCATTATGGCATTGTCGTCTTGGACATATAAGCAAGAAACGCATAGGCCAACTCCAAAAGGATGGAGTATTGGAGTCATTTGACCTAAAGTTAGATGATAGTTGCGAATCATGCTTACGTGGAAAAATGACAAAGTCACCCTTCACAGGTTCTTGTGAGAGGGGTGAAGGTTTGTTGGATCTTATACACACAGATGTGTGTGGGCCCTTCAAACATGCCACAAGGGATGCTAATCGTTATTATTTGACTTTTACTGATGATTACAGTAGATATGGATATGTCTACTTAATCAAGCATAAGTTAGAGACTTTTGAGAGGTTTAAAGAGTTTAAACAGGAAGTCGAGAATCAATTGGGCAGGAACATTAAGATGCTTCGATCCGATCGAGGTGGTGAGTATCTTAGTTCAGAGTTCCTCGACTATCTTAGGGAATGTGGGATTGTCTCACAATTGACACCTCCCAGGACACCGCAGTTGAATGGTGTAGCTGAGAGGCGTAATCGAACCTTGTTGGATATGGTTCGTTCCATGATGAGTCGAGCTTCGCTACCAATCTCATTTTGGGGGTATGCCTTAGAGACTGCCACCCATATCCTTAATCTAGTTCCCACAAAGAAAGTTGCCAAAACTCCTCATGAGATGTGGACTGGTAAAGTACCCAAACTAGACCACATTAAGATTTGGGGTTGCGAGGATTTCGTGAGACGCGAGACTCATGATAAGCTCGAACCTCGAAGTGAGAGGTGTATTTTCATCGGCTACCCACAGAAATCCTTTGGTTACCTCTTCTACAGACCTAGTGAGAATGTGGTCTTTGTAGCTAGGAGGGCTTTCTTTCGAGAGAGAGAGTTCATAAGCCAAGGAGACAGTGGGAGGCAAGTTGACCTTGAAGAAATTCAAGAGTCAAGTGGTGAAGGAACTTCAAACCCTAGCACTCAACTTGAGGAGGAAACTTTTGTTGAGCCAATTGACAAGTCTGTACCTCTGAGGCGTTCCACAAGGGTTAGGAATGCACCTGAGCATTACTATGGATTCCATATTACTGCGGAAGGTGATACACTTATCAGTGATGAGACGCTGATAGGTCTGGATGAACCTAACAGTTACGCGGAAGCCATGGCAGGCCCTGAGTCAGCCAAGTGGAAAGAGGCAATGGACAGCGAGATACAGTCCATGTATGACAATCAAGTTTGGAACATGGTTGAGAATGTACCAGGTCGTAAGACTGTAGGGTGCAAATGGATCTTCAAGAAGAAGACCGACATGGATGGTAATGTACACACTTATAAGGCACGACTGGTTGCAAAGGGTTTCTCACAAACTCCGGGAGTTGATTATGATGAGACCTTTTCTCCAGTGGCCAAGATTAAGTCTATTAGGGTTCTGTTAGCCATAGCCGCATTTCATGACTATGAAATATGGCAAATGGATGTCAAAACCGCTTTCCTTAATGGAAAGTTGGCTGAGGATGTTTACATGAGTCAGCCAGAGGGTTTTGTCAACACAGAGTACCCTAATAGAGTGTGTAAGCTTGAGAAATCCATTTATGGGTTAAAGCAAGCACCTCGCAGATGGAATCTTTGCTTTGATGAGCAAGTCAAGGAATTTGGCTTTTCTAGGAGTGAAGATGAATCTTGTGTATATGTCAAGGCTAGTGGGAGTATAGTTAGCTTTTTGGTATTGTATGTGGATGACATACTACTCATAGGAAATGACATCCCAACTCTGCAGGAAGTTAAGTCCTGGCTTGGGAAGTGTTTCTCTATGAAGGACCTAGGAGAAGCTGCCTATATTCTAGGGATAAGGATCTTAAGAGACCGGAGTAAAAGACTAATTGGACTTAGTCAGAGTACTTACTTGGATAAGGTGTTGAAGAGATTCGGCATGCAGGACTCCAAGAAAGGAGAGTTACCCATCCAGAGTAACGCCAGATTGAGTAAGACACAAAGCCCTAGTACTGAGGCTGAGATAGCAGAAATGAGTCGAATACCTTATGCTTCGGCTGTAGGATCGATCATGTATGCTATGACGTGTACTCGACCTGATGTAGCTTTTTCTTTAAGCATGGTTAGCAGGTATCAGGGGAACCCTGGCAAGGCACACTGGACTGCGGTAAAGAATATCCTCAAGTACCTACGGAGGACTAAGGACTGGGTCCTTACCCTCGGTGGGAGTGAAGACTTGAGAGTTGTAGGGTATAGTGATGCTAGCTTTCAGACTGATAGGGATAATTTCCGCTCTCAGTCAGGCTGGGTCTTTACCTTAAATGGAGGAGCAATTTCTTGGAAGAGTTCCAAGCAAGAGACAGTGGCTGATTCAACTTGCGAATCAGAGTATATAGCAGCTAGCGAGGCAGCAAAGGAGGCGATATGGCTGAAGAACTTCATTGGAGACCTTGGAGTTGTACCATCTAATAAAGAGCCAATGGAAATTTTCTGTGATAGTGAAAGTGCAGTTGCCTTAGCCAAGGAACCAAGGGATCACGGGAGATCCAGACATACCGACAGAAAATACCATTTCATCAGACATTGAATAGAAGAAGGACTCCTCGTGGCAAAGAGGGTATCATCGGATGAGAATCCAGCAGATCCCCTCACGAAGGGACTGACTCGGGTTAAGCATCTCCAGCATGCTCGGAGCATAGGGCTGAAGGATGATATTAGATTTAGTAGTTAGATAACCTTGAAATTTGTCGATCGTTTACTATATTTCTTTTGCATGTTTTGACTTCTAGAATAATTATGTTTGGTATATCATATTATTCGAACCTCCACAGTCGGTCATATGTCAGAAGTAGGTATGAATCAATACTGTCATGATTGGTTGTAGAGGTCTAAGTTGTTGGACATGGCTACAACACTCATGATTGCTCATAAGTTCTGAGCATTGGACTCAACCCACGCTCACTGGAATCACTTCATGGAATTTATCTCGAGTGATCGTGAGACGGTAATATTATATAAGTCTTCAAACCTAGAGATATGATTTGTGACTTATGAGTTGGTTATGCATTGATTGTACGTTAACGCATTGGTAACTCGATGTTATAAAACGTGCTTTTGTGTATAATTCAATGAGTGGTAGAACAAACATATGAGTCGAAGTTTATCTGTTCCTTCTTGGATTAGAAGCTGATATCTGGGCCCCTCGATGATTTTGTTTTGACCTATGTACCGGGCCCGGTCAGAACTAAGTTGATGTGTTCAATTAAGTTCTTTGTCAAACAAATCGGAAATCGGGAAACAAACTGCTGGACACAAAGTAAGACACTGTTCCATGTATTTGTCCGGCTGATATCTAGAACAGAGGATTATATGATCACTTATCTTAAATGGCGTATCATCATCTTCTCAGTTCCGAGAGACCTTGAAAGAGCTACGATTGCCGATCGGTTCCTGAAGTATTGCAGTTATAGTTATTAGACTTATCCAAGTGGGAGACTGTTGGATAAGGTGTCTAAGTCCATAACTATTTCTGGTATGTACTTGACCCGACCCGACATGGTCCATTTGGGTTGCATGGCACCATGCAATTGGAGAAACTAAAATGAGAGAAATAACACTTATGGTTTATTAATATATTATAAGTTCTAATATATTAATAATATTATTTAATTAGTTTGATCAAGAATTAATTTAGAATTAATTAAGTGATCAAAAGATAACTAATTAAATATATGGGTAGATTATGTAAATCTTCCATATCTTATATAGTGGGCTAAGAGGCTCCATGGATTATCAAGTTGGGTTCCACCCATAGGATGCTCCATGGATGCTCCATGGGAGTTACAAACCCATGGGTCATGGAAATGAAGAGTCATGACACATTAGGGTTTACATGGTGTAACCCTAGATGTGTCAACACTATATAAGAAACCCATTCTCCACCAAAATAGGCTACACTAAGAAACAAGAGGGCTAGAGCCGATTTTGCAAGTGTAAGATTCTCTCAAAGTTTACTCCTTTGCATTTGGTGTTGTGTGAAGCATTTGAGGCATCACACTTGGGGTGCTAGGCTCACAAGGTTTCAAGGATCATAATCAACAACAAGGTAAGTTATTCTATCTTTCATTCAAGTTAAAAATGTTCCCCATGTATGCTAGATAGGAATATAACCTTGGAATTCAACTTTTCATGATTATTAGACAAACATAGATCCAAGGTTATTAGTTTCTCGAAGATATGAAGCATCTTTATCCTTTAGCAACAATGCAACTTGTATTACATCATACTAGTTCATTAATGGAAAATCAGCTACTGAAAAATCACACACTTGCCCATTCACCCTTGAAACAATAAAGCGAAGATTCTGCATCATATTTTCGAACAACATATCTCGCTTTATGCTTATCACCTTCTTTATCTTCACCAGTGACCAAATCTCCTCTGGAAGCTCTCCAAGTACAGCATGAAATCTGATCTTCATGTAAGTGTACTCATCATCATTATCAAAATTTTCAGCTATTTTGTACTGAGCCATAATGAACATCATCTCATTGATGGGAAAATCCAATTGACTCATATCTATGTTGAGAACAACATAGCTTTTCTTTGGATTCTTTTCGAAAGCATACATATGGTTATATGCAACTTTCGACTCTATTGTTTCATAATTGTAATGCTTTGAAGGATCACCCTTGTTCATCCCAGGTGGATCATTGGCACGAAGACGCATAATGTTTTATACAATTCGGAGCTTTTCAACCTCAGCCTCCGCTTCAGCTTTCTTTTCTTCCTCTGATTTTTCGACCATAACCGTTTTGCCTTTGTCTTTTACAGAGAAATTATCAACCCGTTCCTTAGGCTTCGAACTGCTGCCACCTTCCCCAATCACAATTCCTTTGGAAATTGGTCTTGAAATTGGCTTCGTTGATATTGGCATTGTTGTCACAACAGTCGAAACGACTGACTCAGCAGTTAACACGGTTGGTTTTGTTATTGGAATCTTCGAAGAAACCACCTTTCCAACAACCTTTACATCTGCATGCAAATCTTCACCACTAGCCTTCGTACCACCAACCTCCTTTTCTCCCCCTTACACCCCTGTGAAAACAGGTGGGACATTCGTCGGAAGAAGGCTAGAAATGTGAGAAAGAGGAGCAAGTTGTTTGTGTAAAATAACTTCAAAATGAACGAACTTTTTAGACAAAAAGTCCGGAGTGATCAACGGAGATGAAACTGATTTAACAGTTAAATCTTTGAGCTCCTTCAGCAGATTGAGCACTTCCACAAAGCTTTGATTTTCCGTTGTCGACAATTGAGTAAGTTGAGGACTCAAATCTTCGTACAACTTGAAATATTTGGTAACAGCATCACAAATAATGTCAACTTTCTGATTAATCGAAGCATAATCCCGTTGCACAATTGAGATTTCCTTTTGCATATCCTGTCGAAGCTCTTGAATTTGCAAATTCACATCTTCCCTCACTTTCTTGACATCTTGAACGAATAACACATGTCGTTCTTTTACCAAATGCTTGAATTCTTTCACCTCCCCTCTAAACATCGAAGTGAGAGAATTTACCCTTAATTCATCATTCTGATCATTGTGATCAATCTTCTCCAAGAGTCGAATCTCTGAATCTCGGACCATTCCAGAGACTTTACTCACCACTTTTTCTTCGAAAGTTTTCAGCAGACTATCAACTTCCATATTAGTAACAGACGAATTACTCCCCAAATCTGCTTGAGATTGAAGAATAGAATTCAATTTCTGGTTGAGAATCTTGAATTGTTTCATTGTCATCAACATATGATCAGGGAAGTGATATTTTAACAGGCGAATCAATTTTGGGGGAATCAGTGGATTGAGATGGAAAAAGAGTAGTAAAGGGTTGATGAAGAATGTGTTCAAAGGTTGGGGAACTGGTAGTATTTGGAATGATAAAAGGAGGTAAGGACACGAAAGTATTAGAGATTGAAGATACAGGAATACCTTGAGAAGTAGCCTCAACTTCTTTGTTCAACTCTCCCTCACCCATATTGACATTTACATCCATATCAGATACGTGTGTAAAAATTCCTGAAGTTCGAACCTCCTCAGTATTTGATTCAGTTAACAAAACTTCAGGTGGGATGACAATAGTCTGCTCAGGAGTAGATACAGATTGAGAAACAATTGGTTCTGGTGTGTCAGGAA